>NC_053389.1:327472111-328124611 GCF_905171765.1 Bufo bufo
CCTCTTCCCTCCCCTCTCCTCTTCCCTCCCTTCCGCTTTTCCCTCCCCCCATTTTTTCCTCCTCCCCTTCCCCCCCTTCCTACTCCTTTTTTCTTTATTTCACATATAATGATTAATTAGGGCATTATTCTTCTCATCTAAGGGCTCTTTCACACTTGTGTTGTTCTGTTCCGGCATAGAGTTCCGTCGTCGGGGCTCTATGCCGGAAAAATCCTGATCAGGATTATCCCCATGCATTCTGAATGGAGAGTAATCCGTTCAGGATGCATCAGGATGTCTTCAGTTCCGGACCAGAACGTTTTTTGGCCGGAGAAAATACCGCAGCATGCTGCGCTTTTTGCTCCGGTCAAAAATCCTGAACACTTGCCGCAAGGCCGGATCCGGAATTAATACCCATTGAAAGGCATTAATCCGGATCCGGCCTTAAGCTAAACGTCGTTTCGCCGCATTACCGGATCCGACGTTTAGCTTTTTCTGAATGGTTACCATGGCTGCCAGGACGCTAAAGTCCTGTTTGCCATGGTAAAGTGTAGTGGGGAGCGGGGGAGCAGTATACTTACCATCCGTGCGGCTCCCGGGGCGCTTCAGAGTGACGTCAGGGCGCCCCACGCGCATGGATGACGTGATCGCATGGATCACATCATCCATGCGCATAGGGCGCTCTGACGTCATTCTGGAGCGCCCCGGGAGCCGCACGGACGGTAAGTATACTGCTACCCCGCTCCCCACTACTACTATGGCAACCAGGACTTTGATAGCGTCCTGGGTGCCATAGTAACACTGAACGCATTTTGAAGACGGATCCGTCTTCAAATGCTTTCAGTTCGCTTGCGGTGTTACGGATCCGGCGGGCACTTCCGGCAAATGGAGTACACAACGGATCCGGACAACGCAAGTGTGAAAGAGGCCTTAATTGTGCACTGTCACTTTATTGCACATTTCGTAGTATTTTGCTACCCCGATGTAATATATGAATTATTATCAATTTTCATCATTCATTGTTTATTTGTCATTATTGATTATTATTGGCACATGTTTTCAGAGCACCCTCCCCCCTTTTCTTATCATTATTTATATTTTTAGATTCATTATTGTGTTTTTGTATTACTCTTGGTACTATGCATTATTAATTATGTATTGTTTATGCACATTTGCACATCACATCAATAAGTATATGTATTATCATGTAATATTATAATTGTATTAGCACAAAATGTATTTACACCAATGTACTCATGATTATTTAGGTTTTTGTTTATGTACTTATGTATAGTCACATAATGTATTTATTATGTACCATCATAATTTTATAATTTTGTATTATTCATTATTATGCTTTGTATATTTAATATTTAAGATAGTTGCATATAACTTATGTTACATCTTGCGCAGATGGCCAATTTATGTAGTGGGGTGAATGTTATTGTTCTTCTCCTCCTCTGTGATGTGTGCGCATAGTGCACAGGGCCACGCCCGGCGCCTCTCACCTGCGCGTCCTCACACCGTGATCGTCCGTTCATGTGGTTTTGTCACGTGATGTGGGAGTGTAGGCTGGATGCCGGCCGGGAGGTGGCTGGACGCGGTTTGACTGGAGCCCCGCGCGCCAGCATACATGCACAGGTGGGGACAAGTATATACAACTAACATCCGATTGGTGGAGAGAGCATGTAAATAGGTGATCACAGTGATCGCATTACCCCCGGACAAAGGCACGGCGAAATACGCGTTGGGGTAGCGCCATCCTGGCTGATATAGCACACGGTCCTTTCTGGTGAGTCTCTGCCCCCTTTTTTTACTTACACGGCTTGAGATTCAGGTTATTTGATACCTGGCTACTATTGGGGTCTGCTCCTATCTGGTTTATGCTGCACTTCCATGCAACCCCTGTTCATCCCGCCGTGTAGGTACCTTTCTGATTGTTGACTCAACCGATATCTATGATCTATTCTTGGTCAATGGCTGGTCACTGTACCATATATAACCTATTTCATTGATCATCATGCTTTACATTTGACACATGTGCTATCCCAGGGTGGTGTTCTTCTTTTTTCTGCTTCCTTTCACTTTTTAACGGCATATTATTTATTGCTTCATATTTTAATCAAGTCATAATAAAATTATATATTTTTATACACGGTACTATGAGCTTCGTTTTTTCGTTTGTTATTACACTTTGGCATACTCCTCCCCGACAAGCCTCCCCGTCACAATGGGAACGCCTGTGAATTAGAATATACCATCGGATCTGAGTTTTCACGATCTCAGGGAAAACTCAGATCCGATGGTATTTTCTAACCCACAGGCGTTCCCATGGTGACGGGGTGCTTTTCGGGGAGGAGTATGCGAACGACCGTACAGATTTGAAAAAAAAAATATATATTCTAAAGCCAATCAGCAGCGTACCCTCCCTTCCAGACCCTCTCACCTAGCAAAAAGCAAGAACAGCATCCATCTTAGATTCATTCGGAAGCTGCAGTCTTAGTGAGAGGAAGGATAGTGCAGCTGCTGCTGATTTAATAGGGAAATCGATAGTTAGGCCAATGTATTCAGTGTCCACTACAGTCCTGAAAGACTCATCTGATCTGCTGTAAGGACAGCGTCCTGACAGCACCCCAAAAAACCCTTTTTAGGGCTAGTACATCAATTTGATTTTTTAAAATTTTATTTGCAATCTAATTGCAGTTGCCTGCCAGCGTGTGTGTCAGGCACACAGCGTATACTGTGCCCACTTGCCCAGTGCCACCACTCATATCTGGTGTCACAGTAGCTTGCATTTAAAAAAAAAAAAAACTTTTTTAACTGTAATATAATTGCAGTTAGTTGCCTGCAAGCATGTGTGTCAGGCCTACAGTGTGTACTGTGCCAACTACTGCCAGTGAACAGTGCCACCAGTGCCACTCATATCTGGTGTCATAGTAGCTTGCATTTAAAAAAAAAAATATTTTTTGACTGTAATATAATTGCAGTTAGTTGCCTGCAAGCGTGTGTGTCAGGACTGTGCCAACTACTGCCAGTGCACAGTGCCACCAGTGCCACTCATATCTGGTGTCACAGTAGATTACATAAAAAAAAAAAAAAAACTTTTTTGACTGTAATATAATTTCAGTTAGTTGCCTGCAAGCGTGCGTGTTAGGCCTACAGTGTGTACTGTGCCAACTACTGCCAGTGCACAGTGCCACCAATGCCACTCATATCTGGTGTCACAGTAGATTACATTAAAAAAAAAAACTTTTGGGACTGTAATATAATTGCAGTTAGTTGCCTGCAAATGTGTGTGTTAGGCCTACAGTGTGTACTGTGCCAACTACTGCCAGTGCACAGTGCCACCAGTCATATCTGGGGTCACAGTAGCTTGCACGCATAGTACAACTAATCTAAAAAAAATGACAAGCAGAGACAGGCCACCACGCAGGGGCCGTCGTGGTCGTGGTGCTATGATTCCCTTTGTTCCCAGTGTTGAGAGGCCACGTACCCTGAACTCAAAAAGTTCTGAGGACATAGTTGACTGGCTAACACAGGACACCCAATCTTCTACCGCTTCCGCTCGGAACCTTGACGCACCATCCTCCTCCAGCTGAGCTTCGGGCACCTCTCAAGTTACCACTTGCCCACCTGCCGCCACCACCAACACTAGCACCACAGCTGCTTCACTTGATCTGTCAGAGGAGTTATTTACACATCAGTTGGAAGAAATGAGTGACGTGCAACCATTATTGCCAGAGAATGTAGATAACAGGGATATGTCTCAGTCAGGCAGCATTACACACATGGACGTACGGTGTGATGATGATGATGTTGTACCCGCTGCTGCTTCCTTTGCTGAGTTGTCAGATACAAGTTAAGCGGTTGATGATGATGATGTGTCAGTGGATGTCACGTCGGTGCCCGCTCGAAGAGAAGAAGAACAGGGGGATAGTTCAGATGGGGAGACAGAGAGGAAGAGGAGACGAGTTGGAAGCAGGGGGAGGTTGTCGCAAGGAGCTAGTGGCATAGTCAGACAGCATGTATCGGCACCCGGGGTCAGCCAGACAGCACGCCAATCAACGCATGCTGTTGCCACAACCAGAATGCTGTCATTGCAAAGCTCAGCAGTGTGGCATTTTTTTTGTGTGTCTGCCTCTGACAACAGCGATGCCATTTGCAACCTGTGCAAAAAGAAACTGAGTCGTGGGAAGTCCAACCCCCACCTAGGTACAACTGCTTTGCGAAGGCACATGATATCAAATCACAAACACCTATGGGATCAACACATGAGTACAAGCAGCACACAAACTCAAAGCCGCCATCCTCCTCCTGGTCCAGCATCTTCAGCCACGTCAACCACTGCTGTCCTCCTTGCCCCCTCTCAACCATCCGCCACTCCGCCTCTCGCCTTTAGCAGTTCCTGCTCATCTGCCCACAGTCAGGGGTCTGTCAAGGAAATGTTTGAGCGTAAGAAGCCAATGTCACAGAGTCACCCCCTTGCCCGGCGTCTGACAGCTGGCTTGTCTGAACTCCTAGCCCGCCAGCTTTTACCATACAAGCTGGTGGAGTCTGAGGCCTTCAAAAAATTTGTATCTATTGGGACACCGCAGTGGAAGGTACTCGGCCGAAATTTCTTTTCACAAAAGGCAATCCCCAACCTGTACTCGATTGTGCAAAAGGAAGTAATGGCATGTCTGGCACACAATGTTGGGGCAATGGTCCATCTGACCACTGATACCTGGTCTGCAAAGCACGGTCAGGGCAGGTATATCACCTAAACTGCACATTGGGTAAACCTGCTGATGGCTACCAAGCATGGAATGCGTGGCTCTGCAGAGGAGTTGGTGACACTGCCACGACTTGCAGGCAAGCCTGCTGCCACCTCCTCTACTCCTCCTACTCCATCCTCTTCCATAACCTCCTCGGCTGTCCTCTTCTGCTGCTGCGTCTTGTTTCACATCAACGGCACCCCCCCAGCTCCCCAGGGGCTATTCCACATCCCGGATACAACAGTGTCACGCCGTCTTGAGGTTGACTTGCCTGAAAGGTAGAGAGTCACACTGGACCAGCACTCATGTCCGCCCTGAACGCACAGGTGGATCAGTGGCTGACTCCGCACCAACTGGAGATCGGCAAAGTGGTGTGTGACAACGGAAGCAATTTGTTGGCGGCATTGAATTTGGGCAAGTTGACACATGTACCGTGCATGGCACATGTGTGTAATCTGATCGTACAACGCTTTGCGCATAAGTACCCAGGCTTACAGGACGTCCTCAAGCAGACCAGGTAGGTCTATGGCCATTTCATGCATTCCTACATGGCCATGGCGCACTTTTCAGATATCCAGCGGCGAAACAACATGCCAGTGAGGCGCTTGATTTGCGACAGCCCGACACGTTGGAATTCAACACTCCTAATGTTCGACCGCCTGCTCCAACAAGAAAAAGCCATCAACGAGTATTTGTATGACCGGGGTGCTAGGACAGCCTCTGCGGAGCTGGGAATTTTTTTGACACGTTACTGGACACTCATGCGCAATGCCTGTAGGCTCATGCATCCTTTTGAGGAGGTGACAAACCTAGTCAGTCGCACCGAAGGCACCATCAGCGATATCATCCCATTTGTTTTCTTCCTGGAGCGTGCCCTGCGAAGAGTGCTGGATCAGGCCGTAGATGAGCGTGAAGAGGAAGAGTTGTGGTCACCATCACCACCAGAAACAGCCTTATCAGCATTGCTTTCTGGACCAGCGGCAACGCTGGAAGAGGAGTGTGAGGAAAAGGAGTCAGAGGAGTAATGTGGCTTTGAGGAGGAGGAGGAAGACCAACCACAACAGGCATCTCAGGAAGCTCATTGTCATCTATCTGGTACCCATGGTGTTGTACATGGCTGGGGGGAAGAACATACCTTCAGTGAGATCACTGAGGACGAGGAACGGGACATGAGTAGCTCGGCATCCAACCTTGTGCAAATGGGGTCTTTCATGCTGTCGTGCCTGTTGAGGGACCCTCGTATAAAAAGGCTGAAGGAGAACGACCTGTACTGGGTGGCCACGCTACTAGACCCCCGGTATAAGCAGAAAGTGCATGAAATGTTACCGAATTACCGGAAGTCGGAAAGGATGCAGCAGTTCCAAAATAAATTAAAAAGTATGCTTTACACAGCGTATAAGGGTGTTGTCACAGCACAACGGGAATCTAACAGGGGAAGAGGTGAAAGTAATCCTCCTCCTCCCACGTCCACGCCGGCAAGGACAGGACGTTTTACAGACGTGTTGTTGATGGAGGACATGTGGAGCTTTTTAAGTCCTACGCATCGCCACAGCCCTTTGGGGTCCACCCTCAGAGAACGACTCGTCCGACAGGTAGCAGACTACCTCGCCTTAACTGCAGATATTGACACTCTGAGGAGCGATGAACCCCTTGACTACTGGGTGTGCAGACTTGACCTGTGGCCTGAGCTATCCCAATTTGCAATAGAACTTCTGCCCTGCCCCGCTTCAAGTGTCCTGTCAGAAAGGACCTTCAATGCAGCAGGAGGTATTGTCACTGAGAAGAGAAGTCGCCTAGGTCAAAAAAGTCTAGATTACCTCACCTTTATTAAGATGAATGAGGGATGGATCCCGAAGGGACTGACAGTGGGCGATATATTCGACTAAAAAGGCCTGATGAGATGAGCTGCCTTGGGCTAAAAATGGTCCACACGCTTCTGTATTTTATCTCTGAATGCCGGATGACTTGCGTGACTTATCCGCCACCAACTAGGGTTCAAGCCGCAATGTTTTAGGGCACTTTCTGCCTGGGAAACATAAATTTTTCTGCGGCTGCAACAATACCTAATTTTTCAGGCATGTGTACATGCCTAATTTTTCTGGCCAAAAAAACCCCCCCAAAAAAAGGCATATACATGTGTCAATTCCCCTTCATGATCGTTACCTTGTTGTGGTGAAAGGGCTTGCGTATCAAAATGAAGCGACCACCTCTATGAGTGTGTTGGCAATGGCAATGTTGGCATACCCCAGATAATAAGGTCGTTGCTTCATTGTGAACAGACCAAAAGTGATCGGCTGGATAATTTTGCATAGAAAAAACATACATTTTCTTTGTGATCATCTGAGGTGATCATTAAAGCCTACTAGGCCAACAATGGGCCCACACTGCAGAATCATTGTTTTCTGGGTCACTTAACTGTCACTGAACTACCTCAGCACGACCATAGGCTTTGAAAAACCCCCATCACCTGCAATCTCCCAAACGGGCGCACAAGCACAGTCATCACTACACCAAGATTGACGCATAGAGGTATAAAATTGATGTCATGAGTAGAGTTGAGTGAACACCTGGATGTTCGGGTTCGAGAAGTTTGGCCGAACTTCCAGGAAATGTTCGGGTTTGGGATCCGAACACGATCCCAAACCCGAACCCCATTCAAGTCAATGGGGACCCGAACTTTTCGGCACTAAAAAGGCTGTAAAACAGCCCAGGAAAGGGCTAGAGGGCTGCAAAAGGCAGCAAAATGTAGGTAAATCCCCTGCAAACAAATGTGGATAGGGAAATAAATAAAAATAAAAATAAAATAAATAAAAATTAACCCCTTCACGCAACATCACGTACATGTACGTGGGGGAATGTGGTGCCTCACCGCATCCCCACGTGCATGTACGTGATCGGCTTTCACTGTCAGCGCAGGGAGCGAAGCGCTGAAGCTTCAGTGAAGCCGGCGTGCTGGGGTTGCTAGGCAAACAGAGAAGCCGGCAGGAGCTGTATAGGAGCCCTGACCCGCCCGCGATCGCTGTGATTGGTCCATTACTACAGAGGGACCAATCGCAGCGCATCGGGGCAGGTAAGGGGGGGTTAGGGAGGGACTATGTGCTTCTCCTTCTCTGATCGCCCCAATTCCTGTCAGGGAAGCGATCAGAGAAGGAGAAAGTGTGAAAATATTCCCGACCTATGACGAGTATACTCGTCATGGCGCACTGCTACTTAGCGCGCCATGATGAGTATACATGTCATGGCATAAACTGTCACCATGTCTGCAGATCCCGGCTGTCACACACAGCCGGGCACCTTGGGTCAATGCCGAGGGGGGTCCTGTGACCCCCCCATGTCGGCGATCGCTGCAAACCGCAGGTCAATTCAGACCTGCGGTTTGTAGCGCTTTCTGCAGTTTCTGATCCCCGCGGTCCCTGACCGCGGGGATCAGAAACTTTAGTATGTCTAAAATAAATCTTTTTCACCCCCCCTGCACCCCTGAATTATATTATGTGGGCGGGTGGTGCAGGGGGGGTGTCGCAGGCGGTGGGGAGGTGCGGTAAGGTGCGGGAGGCGGGCGGTGTTGCAGGCGGGATCGCAATCCCCCGCCCGCCTCCCCTTCAATGATCGTTGGTGTCTAGTGGGTATACCAGGGTGCCAGCACATTGCTGGCACCCTGGTATAAACGGCTGACATCTGCAATGCAATGTCAGCCGTTTAACCCTTTCCATACAGCGGTCCGTACGGACCGCTGTATGGAAAAGGTTAACAGCGCAGGGAGCTTCCTCCCTCTCCCATCGGGGGGCTGCTGTGCCTTTGCAGCCCCCCGATGGGAGAGAGCCCCCAGAGAGCCCCCCTCAGCCCTGTGCTTACCCTTCCCCGTCTGCGAAGTTCTGAGCAGTACTGAGCAGACGGGGAAGGTTCCCATGGCAACAGGACGCCTCTCAGGCATCCTGCTGTCCATGGTGCTGAACAGATCTGTGCTAAAAGGCATAGATCTGTTCAGACAAGTGTAAAATACAGTACAGTACAATATATATTGTTCTGTACTGTATTATACAGACATCAGACCCACTGGATCTTCAAGAACCAAGTGGGTCTGGGTCCAAAAAAAAGTGAAAAAAAGTGAAAAAAGTAAAGTTTAAAAAAAACACATTTATCACTGAATAAAAAAATAAAAAATAAAATACACTACACATATTAGGTATCGCCGCGTCCGTAACGACCTGATCTATAAAACGGTCATGTTACTTTCCCCGCACGGTGAACGCCATAAAAATAAAAAATAAAAACTATGAGGAAATTGAAATTTTGCCCACCTTACTTCCCAAAAAAGGTAATAAAAGTGATCAAAAAAGTCGCATGTACGCCAAAAAAGTACCAATCAAACCGTCACCTCACCCCGCAAAAAATGAGCCCTTACATGAGACAATGGCCCAAAAAATAAAAAAACTATGGGTCTCAGACTATGGAGATACTAAAACATGATTTTTTTTTGTTTCAAAAATGATATTATTGTGTAAAACCCTGATAAATTATAAAAAGGTAGACATATTAGGTATTGCCATGTCCGTAAGAACCTGATCTATAAAAATACCACATGACCTAACCCCTCAGGTGAACACTGTAAAAAAAATTAAATAAAAACGGTGTCAAAAAAGCTATTTTTTTGTTACCTTACATCACAAAAAGTGTAATGGCAAGCGATCAAAAAGTCATATGCACCCCAAAATAGTACCAATCTAACCGTCATCTCATCCCGCAAAAATGATACCCAACCTGAGACAATCGCCAAAAAACTGAAAAAACTATGGCTCTCAGACTATGGAGACACTAAAACATGTTTTTTTTTTTGTGTCAAAAATGATATTATTGTGTAAAACCTAAATAAATAAAAAAGTATACATATTAGGTATCGTCACGTCCGTAAGAACCTGCTCTATAAAAATAGCATATGATCTAACCTGTCAGATGAACGTTGTAAATAATAAAAAATAAAAACAGTGCCAAAACAGCTATTTTTTGGCAAATTTTCCATTTTTATTCATTTTTTCCCATAACAAAGCAAGGGTTAACAGCCAAACAAAACTCAATATTTATTGCCCTGATTCTTTAGTTTATAGAAATGCCCCATATGTGGTCGTAAACTGTTGTATGGCCACACGGCAGGGCGCAGAAGGAAAGGAGCGCCGTATGGTTTTTGGAAGGCAGTTTTTGCTGGACTGGTTTTTTGACACCATGTCCCATTTGAAGCCCCCCCGGTGCACCCCTAGAGTATAAACTCCAAAAAATGACCCCATTTTGGAAACTACACCCCTCAAGGTATTCAAAACTGATTTTACAAACTTTGTTAACCCTTTAAGTGTTCCACAAGAGTTAATGGCAAATGGAGATGAAATTTCAGAATTTCTATTTTTTGTTACTTTGCCTCACAAAAAAGTGTAATATAGAGCAACCAAAAATCATATGTACCCTAAAATAGTACCAACAAAACTGCCACCTTATCCCGTAGTTTCCAAAATGGGGCCACTTTTTTGGAGTTTCTAACCTAGGGGTGCATCAGGGGGCTTTAAATGGGACATGGTGTCTAAAAACAATCCAGCAAAATCTGCCTTCCAGAAACCATATGGTGTTCCTTTCCTTCTGCGCTCTGCCGTGTGGCCAAACAGCAGTTTACGACCACATATGGGGTGTTTCTGTAAACTACAGAATCAGGGCCATAAATAAAGAGTTTTGTTTGGCTGTTAACCCTTGCTTTGTTACTGGAAAAAAAATATTAAAATGGAAAATTTGCCGAAAAAGTGAAATTTTGAAATTTAATTTCTATTTTCCATTTATTCTTGTGGAACACCTAAAGGGTTAACAACGTTTGTAAAATCAGTTTTGAATACCTTGAGGGGTGTAGTTTCTTAGATGGCGTCACTTTTATGGAGTTTCTACTCTAGAGGTGCATCAGGGGGGCTTCAAATGGGACATGGTGTAAAAAAAAACAGTCCAGCAAAACCTGCCTTCCAAAAACCGTATGGCATTCCTTTCCTTCTGCGCCCTGCCGTGTGCCCGTACAGTGGTTTACGACCACATATGGGGTGCTTCTGTAAACTACAGAATCAGGGCCATAAATAATGAGTTTTGTTTGGCTGTTAACCCTTGCTTTCTAACTGGAAAAAAAATATTAAAATGGAAAATCTGCCAAAAATGTGAAATTTTGAAATTGTGTCTTTATTTTCCATTAAATCTTGTGCAACACCTAAAGGGTTAACAAAGTTTGTAAAATCAGTTTTGAATACCTTGAGGGGTGTAGTTTCTTAGATGGGGTCACTTTTATGGAGTTTCTACTCTAGGGGTGCATCAGGGGGGCTTCAAATGGGACATGGTGTAAAAAAACAGTCCAGCAAAATGAGCCCTCCAGAAACCAAACGGCGCACCTTTCACTCTACGCCCCGCTGTGTGGCCATACAGTAGTTTACGGCCACATATGGGGTGTTTCTGTGAACATCAGAATCACGGCAATAAAGATACAGTCTTGTTTGGCTGTTAACCCTTGCTTTGTTAGTGGAAAAAATGGGTTAAATTTGAAAATTAGGCAAAAAAATGAAATTCTTAAATTTCATCTCCATTTGTCAATAACTCTTGTGCAACACCTAAAGGGTTAATGACGTATGTAAAATCAGTTTTGAATACCTTGAGGGGTGTAGTTTCTTAGATGGGGTCACTTTTAGGGAGTTTCTACTTTAGGGGTGCATCAGGGGGCTTCAAATGGGACATGGTGTAAATAAACCAGTCCATAAAAATCAGCCTTCCAAAAACCAAACGGCGCACCTTTCACTCTACGCCCCGCTGTGTGGCCGTACAGTAGTTTACGGCCACATATTGGGTGTTTCTGTAAACGGCAGAGTCAGGGCAATAAAGATACAGTCTTGTTTGGCTGTTAACCCTTGCTTTTGTTAGTGGAAAAAATGGGTTAAAAAGAAAAATTAGACAAAAAAATGAAATTCTCAAATTTCCTCCCCATTTGCCAATAACTCTTGTGCAACACCTAAAGGGTTAACAATGTATGCAAAATCAGTTTTGAATACCTTGAGGGGTGTAGTTTCTTAGATGGGGTCATTTTTGGGTGGTTTCTATTATGTAAGCCTCGCAAAGTGACTTCAGACCTGAACTGGTCCCTAAAAATTGAGTTTTTGTAAATTTCGGAAAAATTTCAAGATTTGCTTCTAAACTTCTAAGCCTTATAACATCCCCAAAAAATAAAATATCATTCCCAAAATAATTCAAGCATGAAGTAGACATATGGGGAATGTAAAGTCATCACAATTTTTTGGGGTATTACTATGTATTACAGAAGTAGAGAAACTGAAACTTTGAAATTTGCAAATTTTTCCCAATTTTTGGTAAATTAGGTATTTTTTTGTGCAAAAAAAATAATTTTTTGGACTTCATTTTACCAGTGTCATGAAGTACAATATGTGACAAAAAAACTATCTCAGAATGGCCTGGATAAGTCAAAGCGTTTTAAAGTTATTAGCACTTAAAGTGACACTGGTCAGATTTCGAAAAAATGGCCTGGTCCTTAAGGTGAAAATGAGCCCGGTCCTGAAGGGGTTAACCAATATCAATTGGAGAGAGGTCCCATAGCAGAGAATCAGGCTTCATGTCATAGCAGAGAATCAGGCTTCACGTTACCCTACACTGGAACAGGCCACTGTCAGATATTTTTAGGCCCCGGCACCCAGACAGAGGAGAGAGGTCCCATAGCAGAGATTCAGGCTTCATGTCATAGCAGAGAATCATGCTTCACGTCACCCAACGCTGGAACAGGCAACTGTCAGATATGTTTAGGCCCCGGCACCCAGACAGAGGAGAGAGGTCCCATAGCAGAGAATCAGGCTTCATGTCATAGCAGAGAATCATACTTCACGTCACCCAACATTGGAACAGGCCACTGTCAGATATTTTTAGGCCCCGGCACCCAGACAGAGGAGAGAGGTCCCATAGCAGAGAATAAGGCTTCATGTCATAGCAGAGAATCAGGCTTGATGTCAACCACCATTGGAACAGGCCATTGTCAGATATTTTTAGGCCCCGGCACCCAGACAGAGGAGAGAGGTCCCATAGCAGAGATTCAGGCTTCATGTCATAGCAGAGAATCAGGCTTTACGTCACGCAACACTGGAACAAGCCACTCTCAGATATGTTTAGGCTCCCGGACCCAGACAGAGGATAGAGGTCCCATAGCAGAGAATCAGGCTTCATGTCATAGCAGAGAATCATGCTTCACGTCACGCAACACTGGAACAGGCCACTGTCCGAAATTTTTAGGCCCCGGCACCCAGACAGAGGAGAGAGGTCCAATAGCAGAGAATCAGGCTTCATGTCATAGCAGAGAATCAGGCTTCATGTCACCCACCATTGGAACAGGCCATTGTCAGATATTTTTAGGCCCCGGCACCCAGACAGAGGAGAGAGGTCCCATAGCAGAGAATCTGGCTTCATGTCATAGCAGAGAATCTGGCTTCATGTCACCCAACACTGGAACAGGCCACTGTCAGATATTTTTAGGCCCCGGCACCCAGACAGAGGAGAGGTTCATTCAACTTTGGGTTGCCCCGCAATATAATGGTAAAATGAAAATAAAAAGAGGATTGAATGAGGAAGTGCCCTGGAGTACAATAATATGTGGTTAAGGAGAGGTAGTTATAAATGTCTAATCTGCACAAGGGATGGACAGGTCCTGTGGGATCCATGCCTGGTTCATTTTTATGAATGTCAGCTTGTCCACATTGGCTGTAGACAGGCGACTGCTTTTGTCTGTAATGACGCCCCCTGCCGTGCTGAACACAGGTTCAGACAAAACGCTGGCCGCCGGGCAGGCCAGCACCTCCAAGGCATAAAAGGCTAGCTCTGGCCACGTGGACAATTTGGAGACCAAGAAGTTGAATGGGGTCGAACCATCAGTCAGTACGTGGAGGGTTGTGCACACGTACTGTTCCACCATGTTAGTGAAATGTTGCCTCCTGCTAACACGTTCCGTATCAGGTGGTGGTGCAGTTAGCTGTGGTGTGTTGACAAAACTTTTCCAGATCTCTGCCATGCTAACCTCAGAGGAGCTGGCCGTGACACAGCTGCGTTGGCGACCTCTTGCTCCTCCTCTGCCTTCGCCTTGGGCTTCCACTTGTTCCCATGTGACATTTGGGAATGCTCTCAGTAGCTCGTCTACCAACGTGCGCTTGTACTCGCGCATCTTCCTATCACGCTCCAGTGCAGGAAGTAAGGTGGGCACATTGTCTTTGTACCGGGGAATCCAGCAGGGTGGCAACCCAGTAGTCCGCATGTGTTAAAATGTGGGCAACTCTGCTGTCGTTACGCAGGCACTGCAGCATGTAGTCGCTCATGTGTGCCAGGCTGCCCAGAGGTAAGGACCAGTTGTCCTCTGTGGGAGGCGTATCGTCATCGTCCTGCGTTTCCCCCCAGCCACGCACCAGTGATGGGCCCGAGCTGCGTTGGGTGCCACCCTGCTGTGAACATGCTTCATCCTCATCCTCCTCCACCTCCTCCTCATCCTCGTCCTCCTCGTCCTCCAGTAGTGGGCCCTGTCTGGCCACATTTGTACTTGGCCTCTGCTGTTGCAAAAAACCTCCCTCTGAGTCACTTCTAAGAGACTGGCCTGAAAGTGCTAAAAATGACCCCTCTTCCTTCTCCTCCTCCTCCTCCTCCTGGGCCACCTCCTCTTCTATCATCGCCCTAAGTGTTTTCTCAAGGAGACATAGAAGTGGTATTGTAACGCTGATAACGGCGTCATTGCCACTGGCCATGTTGGTGGAGTACTCGAAACAGCGCAACAGGGCACACAGGTCTCGCATGGAGGCCCAGTCATTGGTGGTGAAGTGGTGTTGTTCCGCAGTGCGACTGACCCGTGCGTGCTGCAGCTGAAGCTCCACTATGGCCTGCTGCTGCTCGCACAGTCTGTCCAGCATGTGCAAGGTGGAGTTCCACCTGGTGGGCACGTCGCATATGAGGCGGTGAGCGGGAAGGCCGAAGTTACGCTGTAGCGCAGACAGGCGAGCAGCGGCAGGATGTGAACGCCGGAAGCGCACAGACGGACCGCACTTTATGCAGCAGCTCTGACATGTCGGGGTAGCTGCGAATGAACTTCTGTACCACCAAATTCAGCACATGCGCCAGGCAAGGGATGTGCGCCAAACCGGCTAGTCCCAGAGCTGCGACGAGATTTCGCCCATTATCGCACACCACCAGACCGGGCTTGAGGCTCACCGGCAGCAACCACTCGTCGGTCTGTTGTTCAATACCCCGCCACAACTCCTGCGCGGTGTGGGGCCTGTCCCCCAAACATATGAGTTTCAGAATGGCCTGCTGACGTTTACCCCAGGCTGTGCTGAAGTTGGTGGTGAAGGTGTGTGGCTGACTGGATGAGCAGGTGGAAGAAGAGAAGGAGGAAGCCGAGTAAGAGGAGGAGGATACAGGAGGCAAAGAATGTTGCCCTGTGATCCTTGGCGGCGGAAGGACGTGCGCCAAACAGCTCTCCGCCTGGGGCCCAGCCGCCACTACATTTACCCAGTGTGCAGTTAGGGAGATATAGCGTCCCTGGCCGTGCTTACTGGTCCACGTATCTGTGGTTAGGTGGACCTTGCCACAGATGGCGTTCCGCAGTGCACACTTGTTTTTTTCGGATACTTGGTTGTGCAGGGAAGGCACGGCTCTCTTGGAGAAGTACTGGCGACTGGGAACAACAATCTGTGGGACAGCAAGCGACATGAGCTGTTTGAAGCTGTCTGTGTCCACCAGCCTGAATGACAGCATTTCATAGGCCAGTAGTTTAGAAATGCTGGCATTCAGGGCCAGGGATCAAGGGTGGCTAGGTTGGAATTTACGCTTTCTCTCAAATGTTTGTGAGATGGAGAGCCGAACGCTGCCGTGTGACATGGTTGAGATGCTTGGTGACGGAGGTGGTGGTGTTGGTGGTACATCCTCTGTTTGCTGGGCGGCAGGTGCCAACGTTCCTCCAGAGGTGGAGGAAGAGGCCGAGGCAGCAGCAGAAGAGGTAGCAGGGGGAGCCTGAGTGAGTTCCTTGTTTTTAAGGTGTTTACTCCACTGCAGTTCATGCTTTGCATGCAGGTGCCTGGTCATGCAGGTTGTGCTACGGTTCAGAACGTTAATGCCTCGCTTCAGGCTCTGATGGCACAGCGTGCAAACGACTCGGGTCTTGTCGTCAGCACATTGTTTGAAGAACTGCCACGCCAGGGAACTCCTTGAAGCTGCCTTTGGGGTGCTCGGTCCCAGATGGCGGTGGCCAGTAGCAGGCGGACTCTCTTGGCGGCGGGTGTTCTGCTTTTGCCCACTGCTCCCTCTTTTGCTACGCTGTTGGCTCGGTCTCACCACTGCCTCTTCCTCCGAACTCTGAAAGTCAGTGGCACGACCTTCATTCCATGTGGGGTCTAGGACCTCATCGTCCCCTGTATCATCTTCCACCCAGTCTTCCTCCCTGACCTCCTGTTCAGTCTGCACACTGCAGAAAGACGCAGCAGTTGGCACCTGTGTTTCATCATCAGAGACGTGCTGAGGTGGTATTACCATGTCCTCTTCATTAGGAAACATAAGTGGTTGTGCGTCAGTGCATTCTATGTCTTCCACCGCTGGGGTAGGGCTAGGTGGATGCCCTTGGGAAACCCTGCCAGCAGAGTCTTCAAACAGCATAAGAGACTGCTGAATACAGTAGGTGTTTGTGAGATTGTGCTTTTAGCACGACAGCGTCGCGCTGATACTCGGCAACATGGTGCCGAGATCTCGCACTCACTGGAATAGTGACAGCACATCCCAGCAAGCGCGTCATAGAAGCGACGGGAGATCCGACTTGGATTCCCGCCAATTCTACACGTGTGCGGCGTTTGTTATGAATCCTGAGGGGGAAGTCCCCGCCGGATTTTAAATAAAAATCCGGCCTGGGTCCCCCCCTCAGGAGCATACCGGGCCCTTAGGTCTGTTATGGGTTGTAAGGAGAGCCCCCCCTACGCCGAAAAAAACGGCGTAGGGGGTCCCCCTACAATCCATACCAGACCCGTATCCAAAGCACGCTACCCGGCCAGCCAGGAAGGGAGTGGGGACGAGCGAGCGCCCCCCCCCCCCCCTCCTGAGCCGTACCAGGCTGCATGCCCTCAACATGGGGGGGTTGGGTGCTCTGGGGCAGGGGGCGCACTGCGGCCCCCCCACCTCAGAGCACCCTGTCCCCATGTTGATGAGGACAGGGCCCCTTCCCGACAACCCTGGCCGTTGGTTGTCGGGGTATGCGGGCGGGAGGCTTATCGGAATCTGGGAGCCCCCTTTAATAAGGGGGCCCCCAGATACCGGCCCCCCACCCTAAGTGAATGAGTATGGGGTACATCGTACCCCTACCCATTCACCTGCAAGAAAAGTGGTAAAAACACAAATAAACCACACAGTGTATTAAAATATTTTATTTTTCTGCTCCGGAGGCCGCCCCCTGTCTTCTTTATTAGCTCTTTTACCAGGGGGGGGCTCTTCTTCTTCCGCTATCCCGACGGGTCTTCTCCGCTATCCGGGGGGGTCTTCTCAACTCTCCGGGGTTCTCCTTCTGTCTTCTCCGCTATCCGGGGGGGTCTTCTCAACTCTCCTGGGTTCTCCTTCTGTCTTCTCCGCTATCCGGGGGGGTCTTCTCAACTCTCCGGGGTTCTCCTTCTGTCTTCTCCTTCTGTCTTGTTGACTCGGCGCACCCCGGTTCTTCGTCTCGCGAGACTCGGCGCACCCCGGTTCTTCGTCTCGCGAGACGTCTGGCGAGACGAAGAACCGGGGTGCGCCGAGTCAACAAGACAGAAGGAGAAGACAGAAGGAGAACCCCGGAGAGTTGAGAAGACCCCCCCGGATAGCGGAGAAGACAGAAGGAGAACCCCGGAGAGTTGAGAAGACCCCCCCGGATAGCGGAGAAGACAGAAGGAGAACCCCGGAGAGTTGAGAAGACCCCCCGGATAGCGGAGAAGACCCGTCGGGATAGCGGAAGAAGAAGAGCCCCCCCTGGTAAAAGAGCTAATAAAGAAGACAGGGGGCGGCCTCCGGAGCAGAAAAATAAAATATTTTAATACACTGTGTGGTTTATTTGTGTTTTTACCACTTTTCTTGCAGGTGAATGGGTAGGGGTACGATGTACCCCATACTCATTCACTTAGGGTGGGGGGCCGGTATCTGGGGGCCCCCTTATTAAAGGGGGCTCCCAGATTCCGATAAGCCTCCCGCCCGCATACCCCGACAACCAACGGCCAGGGTTGTCGGGAAGGGGCCCTGTCCTCATCAACATGGGGACAGGGTGCTCTGAGGTGGGGGGGCCGCAGTGCGCCCCCTGCCCCAGAGCACCCAACCCCCCCATGTTGAGGGCATGCAGCCTGGTACGGCTCAGGAGGGGGGGGGGGCGCTCGCTCATCCCCACTCCCTTCCTGGCTGGCCGGGTAGCGTGCTTTGGATACGGGTCTGGTATGGATTGTAGGGGGACCCCCTACGCCGTTTTTTTCGGCGTAGGGGGGGCTCTCCTTACAACCCATAACAGACCTAAGGGCCCGGTATGCTCCTGAGGGGGGGACCCAGGCCGGATTTTTATTTAAAATCCGGCGGGGACTTCCCCCTCAGGATTCATAACAAACGCCGCACACGTGTAGAATTGGCGGGAATCCAAGTCGGATCTCCCGTCGCTTCTATGACGGCTCTGTCTCTATCGCGGCAAGCCAGCTCGGCGCTGGCTCCCGCGATGGGGCTCGTAGGTGCTCAATCTCGCCGAGAAAGAGAGCGAGATTGACACAAAATCGGGTTCACCTACTGTAAGTTGAGGCTCAGACAGTTTCCCTGATATGCATGGGGGTGATGTGACAGACTGATGGGCTTGGTTTTCAGGCGCCATCTGTGCGCTTTCTGCAGAAGACTGGGTAGGAGATAATGTGAACGTGCTGGATCCACTGTCGGCCACCCAATTGACTAATGTCTGTACCTGCTCAGGCCTTACCATCCTTAGAACGGCATTGGGCCCCACCAAATACCGCAGTAAATTCTGGCGTCTACTGGGACCTGAGGTAGTTGGTACACTAGGATGTGTGGCTGTGGCAGAATGGCCACGTCCTCTCCCAGCACCAGAGGGTCCACTAACACCACAACGACCATGTCCGCGTCCCTTACTAGATGTTTTCCTCATTGTTACCGTTCACCACAATAAGAAAAAAATTATTTGGCCCAATGTATTGAATTCAAATTCAGGCCTTTTTTTACAGGCACCTAACACTATCTGGCTATCTACTTAGGTACCGTATTACACTAATACAGGCACAGCAGTAACCACAGATTTAGCTGAATATAAATTGTAGGCCTAGTATTTAGGCGGTGGATGACAGGTATACGTTTACGAACAGAATCAGACTTGGTGATGCACGGTAGCGTTTGAAGTTATTGAGAATGACCCTATCCGCACCTTCAATCTAATATACCCTTTTATGGATAGATTTAACCACTTAATGACCACAGGTTTATACCCCCCTAGTGACCAGGCCCTTTTTTACAAATCGGCACTACACAACTTTAGCGGTTTATTGCTCGGTCATGCAATTTACCACCCAAATGAATTTTACCTCCTTTTCTTCTCACTAATAGAGCTTTCATTTGGTGGTATTTCATTGCTGCTGACATTTTTACATTTTTTGTTATTAATCGAAATTTAACGATTTTTTTGCAAAAAAATGACATTTTTCACTTTCAGTTGTAAAATTTTGCAAAAAAAACGACATCCATATATAAACTTTTCTCAAAATTTATTGTTCTACATGTCTTTGATAAAAAAAAAATGTTTGGGTAAAAAAGAAAATGGTTTGGGTAAAAGTTATAGCGTTTACAAACTATGGTACAAAAATGTGAATTTCCGCTTTTTGAAGCAGCTCTGACTTTCTGAGCACCTGTCATGTTTCCTGAGGTTCTACAATGCCCAGACAGTACAAACACCCCACAAATGACCCCATTTCGGAAAGTAGACACCCTAAGGTATTCGCTGATGGGCATAGTGAGTTCATAGAACTTTTTATTTTTTGTCACAAGTTAGCGGAAAATGATGATTTTTTTTTTTTTTCTTACAAAGTCTCATATTCCACTAACTTGTGACAAAAAATAAAAACTTCTATGAACTCACTATGCCTATCAGAGAATACCTTGGGGTGCCTTCTTTCCAAAATGTGGTCACTTGTGGGGTAGTTATACTGCCTTGGCATTCTAGGGGCCCAAATGTGTGGTAAGTAGTTTGAAATCAAAATGTGTAAAAAATGGCCGGTGAAATCCGAAAGGTGCTTTTGACAAAGATAAATATCTTGGTCAAATGCCAACTTTGTATAAAAAAATGGGAAAAGTTGTCTTTTGCCAAGATATTTCTCTCACCCAGCATTGGTATATGTAAAATAACACCCCAAAACACATTGCCCAACTTCTCCTGAGTACGGAGATACCAGATGTGTGACACTTTTTTGCAGCCTAGGTGGGCAAAGGGGCCCACATTCCAAAGAGCACCTTTCGGATTTCACCGGTCATTTTTTACACATTTTGATTTCAAACTTCTTACCACACATTTGGGCCCCTAGAATGCCAGGGCAGTATAACTACTCCACAAGTGACCCCATTTTGGAAAGAAGACACCCCAAGGTATTCGCTGATGGGCATGGCGAGTTCCTAGAATTTTTTATTTTTTGTCACAAGTTAGCGGAAAATGATGATTTTTTCTTTTTTTTTTTTTTTCTTACAAAGTCTCATATTCCACTAACTTGTGACAAAAAATAAAAACTTCCATGAACTCACTATGCCCATCAGCGAATACCTCTGGGTGTCTTCTTTCCAAAATGGGGTCACTTGTGGGGTAGTTATACTGCCCTGGCATTCTAGGGGCCCTAATGTGTGGTAAGTAGGTAAATGACCTGTGAAATCCTAAAGGTGCTCTTTGGAATGTGGGCCCCTTTGCCCACCTAGGCTGCAAAAAAGTGTCACACATGTGGTATCGCCGTATTCAGGAGAAGTTGGGCAATGTGTTTTGGGGTGTCTTTTTACATATACTCATGCTGGGTGAGAGAAATATCTCGGCAAAAGACAACTTTTCCCATTTTTTATACAAAGTTGGCATTTGACCAAGATATTTATCTAACCCAGCATGGGTATATGTAAAATGACACCCCAAAACACATTGTCCAACTTCTCCTGAGTACGGCGATACCAGATGTGTGACACTTTTTTGCAGCCTAGATGCGCAAAGGGCCCACATTCCTTTTATGAGGGCATTTTTAGACATTTGGATCCCAGACTTCTTCTCACCCTTTAGGGCCCCTAGAATGCCAGGGCAGTATAAATACCCCACATGTGACCCCATTTTGGAAAGAAGACACCCCAAGGACAAAAATTTCAATCTTTCATGGACTCAATATGCCCCTCACGGAATACCTTGGGGTGTCTTCTTTCCGAAATGGGGTCACATGTGGGGTATTTATACTGCCCTGGCATTCTAGGGTCCCTAAAGCGTGAGAAGAGGTCTGGAATATAAATGTCTAAAAAAATTTACGCATTTGGATTCCGTGAGGGGTATGGTGAGTTCATGTGAGATTTTATTTTTTGACACAAGTTAGTGGAATATGAGACTTTGTAAGAAAATAAATAATAATTTCCGCTAACTTGGGCCAAAAAAATGTCTGAATGGAGCCTTACAGGGGGGTGATCAATGACAGGGGGGTGATCAATGACAGGGGGGTGATCAATGACAGGGGGGTGATCAATGAGTCTATATGGGGTGATCACCCCCCTGTCATTGATCACCCCCCTATAAGGCTCCATTCAGATGTCCGTATGTGTTTTGCGGATCCGATACATGTATCAGTGGATCCGTAAAAATCATACGGACATCTGAATGCAGCCTTACAGGGGGGTGATCAATGACAGGGGGGTGATCAGGGAGTCTATATGGGGTGATCACCCCCCTGTAAGGCTCCATTCAGATGTCCGTATGTGTTTTGCGGATCCGATCCATGTATCAGTGGATCCGTAAAAATCATACGGACATCTGAATGCAGCCTTACAGGGGGGTGATCAATGACAGGGGGGTGATCAATGAGTCTATATGGGGTGATCACCCCCCTGTCATTGATCACCCCCCTATAATGCTCCATTCAGATGTCCGTATGTGTTTTGCGAATCCGATCCATGTATCAGTGGATCCGTAAAAATCATACGGACATCTGAATGCAGCCTGACAGGGGGGTGATCAATGACAGGGGGGTGATCAGGGAGTCTATATGGGGTGATCACCCCCCTATAAGGCTTCATTCAGATGTCCGTATGTGTTTTGCGGATCCGATCCATGTATCAGTGGATCCGTAAAAATCATACGGACATCTGAATGGAGCCTTACAAGGGGTTATCAATGACAGGGGGGTGATCAGGGAGTCTATATGGGGTGATCACCTCCGTCATTGATCACTCCCCTGTAAGGCTCCATTCAGATGTCCGTACGTGTTTTGCGGATCCGATCCATGTATCAGTGGATCCGTAAAAATCATACGGACATCTGAATGCAGCCTTACAGGGGGGTGATCAATGACAGAGGGGTGATCAATGACAGGGGGGTGATCAGGGAGTCTATATGGGGTGATCAAGGGTGATCAAGGGTGAATAAGGGGTTAATAAGTGACGGGGGGGGGTGTAGTGTTGTGGTGCTTGGTGCAACATATTACTGAGCTACCTGTGTCCTCTGGTGGTCGATCCAAACAAAGGGGACCACCAGAGGACCAGGTAGCAGGTATATTAGACGCTGTTCTCAAAACAGCGTCTAATATACCTGTTAGGGGTTAAAAAAATCACATCTCCAGCCTGCCAGCGAACGATCGCCGCTGGCAGGCTGGAGTTCCACTCTCTTACCTTCCGTTCCTGTGAGCGCACGCGCCTGTGTGCGCGCGTTCACAGGAAATCTCGGCTCACGCGAGATGGCGCCAATCGGCGTTAGCGTAGCCTGGGAGAGCCGCCGCGATGACGCCTTTCGGCGTTAGGCGTGCGGCAAGTGGTTAAACTTGGCCTGCTACAGCAGAAACCACTGATTTAGGGAATTGCTAATTTGGCAATTGTATTTCAACCCAGAAAAAAATATATCCTTTGCCAGACAGCAGACAGTATTACAATTGGCTAGCCACAGCTGAAACACCAGATTTATGGTACTGCTATTTTGGCAATTGTATTTCACCCCTCAATAAAATAGCAAGCACAGCCAAGCCTCTGATGTAGGATATAGCGACAAAAAAAAAACACACTATTGATGGTTAAATGTACTTGGTGGCAGCTTGTGCTGGCGCACCACAAGACACAAAATGGCCGCCGATCACCCCAGAAGAAAAGTGACAGAAAAATGCTCTGGGCAGCCTAAAAATAGTGAGCAATTAACTAGCAGAAGTTGAATGATACACAGCTGTACATCGATCACTTCAGTAATTGTTTTTGAAGACTAAATCACTGCCTAATCTGGCCCTAACAGCAGCAGCTGCATCCTATCCCTACACTGATCAGAGCAGAGTGACGTGCGGCGCTACGTGACTCCAGCTTAAATAGAGGCTGGGTCACATGCTGCACTGGCCAATCACAGCCATGCCAATAGTAGGCATGGCTGTGATGGCCTCTTGGGGCAAGTAGTATGACGCTTGTTGATTGGCTGCTTTGCAGCCTTTCAAAAAGCACCAAGAAAGCGCCGAACACCGAACCCGAACCCGGACTTTTACGAAAATGCTCTATACAGTTTGGGTTCGCTCATCCCTACCCGCCATCCTTGGTTGATTCACACACGGTCCTTTTCAGGTGAGCCCTGGTCTCTGCTATTATCTCCACGGTTTTTGGACTTTGGTGTTTCACCACACCTGGTCTTCATTTACTTTTGGTTTGTTGTTTACTTTCCATTCTTTACATTTGTTTCAACATACCATGTTTTATTGCCGTGTTAGGTCCCTTGCTGACCATTGATTCCCCTATGTACTTTAGCTCATACTCTGTTTATAGGCTGGTCATTGCACTGAGCATTTTTTCATGATCCATATGTTATGATGCATTATTGACCTATGTGTTCTCCCAGGGTGGCGCTCTTTTCTTTCCCCTGCTCTTATTCACTTTGTTTATGGCATCATATCTATGTACTTTTAATCATGTTTCTATAAAATAAAATTAAATATAATTTAAATATACACTTTCATTCTTTGGTACTTTGTGTTTCTGCTATTGTACTCGGGAGCTTGTACCGAGTTACCTATTACGGGTGCCCTTTGTGGTTACATTGGGTGGGATCTGTCCTTTCCCTCCCCTTTGGGACACCTGGGGTCGTTCTTGTTTTTCTCACCAAAAACCTTGACAACAGAGAGATTGGTTTCTTCTGGGTACCTGCCTAAGCTGCTATTCTGATGCTGTCACCCGCCTGATGCCACAGATCTGATGCCAAGTGCTCCTACTTACACTCACCATCGTCAGCAGGTACTGTTATTGCCACCCACCTCCCCACTTTGTCACCAGGTCACTCTGTGGTCTCCTGATGCTACTGCCACCTCAACACTCACGTCCCCTCATGCTGCTGTTGCCACCTCCATACTATGTCATTGTTCCACTCTGTGGTCTCCTCATGCTGCTGCCACATCACTACTCTGTGGTCTCCCCATCCTGCTGCCACATCACCACCCTGTGGTCTCCTAATATTGCTGCCACATCACCACTCTGTGGTCTCCTCATGCTGCTGCCACATCACCACTATATGGTCTCTTCATGCTGCTGCCAAATCACCACTCTGTGGTCTCCTCATGCTGCTGCCACATCACCACTCTGTGGTCTCCTCATGCTGCTGCAACATCAGTACTCTGTGGTCTCCTCATGCTGCTGCTACCTCAACACTATGTCACTGGGCCACTCTGTGGTCTCCTCATGCTGCTGCCACCTCACCACTATGTCATTGGGTCCCTCTGTAGACTTCTCATGCTGTTCATACCCTTCCCCTTCTGTGGCTGGGCCACTAGTGTCCCTGTTTGGCCCTGTTGACATCATCATTTATTTGACCCTTCTTCTGATCTGTCAGAAGGAAGGAAAAATTTGATGCAAAATGGATCCTGTCTATGTAGCAACTGTAAGGCCTGTATGGTCCCATTAGAATTGGATTATGATTTGGTAAAGCAGGAGTGGGTACAAAATAATTCCATTCACATGTCATCTCTGTTTTGGATCCACTCCTGTTTTTTTTGGCTTTAGCAATACTGATGGATTACTGACCAAATGCTGACCGGGTGAAGGCGGATGCTCAATGGACAGGATCAGTTTTTTTGGGGTTATTATTCTGACGGATAAGAGAAAGGGCAAAATAATCAGTGACGTCAACACAAACTTACTGCTGACACCCTCTCCACTCTGTCAGGGGGCGCTCTACTTGTATAAGCATTTAATAGAACAGGTTCCGTGGACATCTATGTGGAATCAGCTGACGATGTTGTAAAAGGAGTGCTCTCGTTCACGCTACAGTAGGATCTTGGGCCTCTGCACTGTTCTCTATACCTGGCGCTAACATCGACCTGTAAGGCTGAGTTCACACTTGAGTTATTTGGTCAGTTTTGGCCACGTAACTGCCCAAATAAGTGAAGTGTGCAGTGATTCTAAGAGTGACGCCTGTCATCTGCATGTCATACTAAGGCCTCATGCACATGACCGTTGTTTTGGTCCGCATCCGAGCTGCAGTTTTTGCGGCTTGGATGCGGACCCATTCACTTCAATGGGGCCGCAATAGATGTGGACAGCACTCCGTTCAGAGGAAGGCAACTAAAGTAATAACTGGAATGGGGGGACTACAGATTTATCAAAATTATGGTTATTCAAATAAGAAAATATATATTTATATAATATATAAATATATCAGGGGTCAGTACAGAGATCTCTCTCATCATCTATTTATCCCCAGGACTGTGACTGTGACGATAGGACATCCTCTGCATCTGGAGGAAAGAAGGTTTCTACACAAACATAGAAGAAGATTCTTTACGGTAAGAGCAGTGAGACTATGGATCTCTCTGCCTGAGGAGGTGGTGGTGGTGAGTTCACTAAAAGAGTTCAAGAGGGGCTTGGATGTATTTCTGGAGTGTAATAATATTGCGGGTTATAGTTATTAGATTTCTGGAGAGGTCATTGATCCAGGGAGTTATTCTGATTGCCTGATTGAAGTCGGGAAGGAATTTTTTCCCCTTAAGTGAGGAAAATTGGCTTCTACCTCACAAGTTTTTTTTTGATTTCCTCTGGATCAACTTTTAGGATAAAAGGCTGAACTGGATGGACAGATGTCTTTTTTGACCCTTATAAGCTAAGTTACTATGTTACTATGTATATGTTGGCATATAACAAAGAAATGCATATATATACAAAATAATGGCATATAAATTAATGAACATACAACAGATTGTTTTTCCAATTTAGACATAATGGAAACAATACCAACTCTGGATACTGCTGCCACACGCCACCAGGTTTACTAACTGTACAATGTATCTCAACATTATATTCCTTCTTACAATGGTGTTTACAAGGTCTACTGTTCCATGTGCATTTGTGGTGCTTATTTGTGGGTGTGAAACGTGGGTCATTTCTTGGTATGACAGTTTGTGTTTTCCACTATCCTATGCATGTGTGTCGTCTATTTATGGGAGTGGAATAAGGCCATTTCTCAGTATGGAAATTCACTTAAGCCATTATTCTATGCAAATACACCAGCTACTTGTGTTAGTGGATTAGGGCAATTTCTTGGTATGGCAATTCGCTGGTGCCAGTGTTCCATGTGCAAACTTCATTTTCTTGTGAATAGTAACATTGTACTTTTATATTGTCCCTTTTTCAGTATTGCAGGGGTTAAACTCTCTTGCTAAGACGTCATGCTGGTGACTGTATCTGCTTCATGTCTGATCTGATCCTGTCTGCGTTCCTGCTGTATTCAATCTGTGTTACTCTACTAATTTGGTCTCAGTTTTGTTCTGTTTAGGATTTAGTCGTCCAGTCTGGTATTTCAGCTCTGTTTCCATCCTCCCTGTTTTTGTGTGCCATTTGGATCCCAGAGAGTTGTGTTCTTGTCTTGGTACCTATTTATACTGTGAATGTGGTTTTGGTGCACTTTTGGAGTGTTTTGTAGTTCCTGAGCCTCCTGGTACTTGCATCAGATTTCCTAATTCCAGGGGCTACCTGCCAAATATATCAGGGTAACAAAACTGTCCCAGATGGTAGTGGTCTGGTTACTCCCCTGCAGCTTAGTCCACATCCTTGTTCAGAGGTTAAATGGTGAAAACCAGGGGAATGCCATATTAATGCCTTTAGGATTTGTCCCAACGTCAAACTGTTTATGTAGCACAGTGGTTCGAAAACCATTGATTTGTAACACTCCTAATGATGTGTCCTGCATGGGAAGCTGAAACACATAGAACATTAGTGACTCATTGAAGTTAGCTCATATTGGGGATATAAATACACAGAACCAGTCAAAAGTTGGGACACACTTTTTCAAATCATGTTTTTTTCTTGCTTTTTTATTTTCTACATTGTAGATTTATATTGAAGACAAGAAAATAATGAAGGAACACATGGAATTAAGTAGTCAACAAAAAGAGCTAAACAAACAAGAATGTGTTTTATATTTAAAATTGTTCAAAGTGCACCAGTTTTGCTTTGAGGACAGCTTTGCAAACTTTTGGCATTTTCTCAAACAGCTTCATGAGATAATCGCCAGGAATGGTTTACCCACAGTTTTGAAGGAGTTCTCAAAGGTGCTTAGTCTGTTGATTGCTTTTCATTCACTCTGTGTTCCACCTCATCCCAAACCATCTCATTAGGGTTAAAGGGGTATTCCCATCTTAGACAATGGGAGCATATCGCTAGGATTTCTAGGATTTTTTATTTCTATGGGGCCGGCCGAAATAGTCTAGCCAGCAATTGTCTATTTTTGGCGGCTCCATAGAAATGAATGGAGGGTGGCTGCACATGCACAGTGCCCCCTCATTCACTTGCGGGGCCCCGTTCTCGATATAGGTGTGGGTCTCAGCAGTGGGACCCACACCTATCAGACAAAGGGGGCATATCCTAGCGATATGCCCCCATTGTCTGAGATAGGAATACCCCTTTAAGGTCATGTGATTGTGGAGACCATATCATCTGAAACAGCAGTCCATCACTCTTCTTCTTGGTCAAAGATCCCTTATATAACCTGGAGGTATATTTGGGTCATTGTCCTGTTGAAAAACACTAAGCGCAAACCAGATGGGATGTCATGTTGCAGCAAAATGCTGTGACAAAATTATTTTTTAGTTAAATGGGGTACCAGATGAACAATGTAAAAATTGAAAATCTAGTACATGACAACCTTACATAAATCCAGAGATCCCCCATTCATTGTTCAAATTGTTCTACTATTTTATTTCAAGCTGTCAGCTTAGGAGGCATATCCTTTCTCCAGGTTGGGTACTTTCTGCTGCAGCTGGTGGCAACTGAAGGAAAGAATTGAGCATGCGCTTACATCTCAGTGAACAGGACAGGGAAATTAGAAAAAGTCATTGAATAACTCAGTAGCTATAATACATTTTAATTACATGAAATTACAAAAGAATTCAGATCCATGTGCTGGTTTGAAAACTGTAGAATATTTTTCATGGGACAACCCCTTTAAGCATGCCTTGAATTTTCAATAGATCACAGTAGGTGATTGTCAAACCTTATCCACTTCTTCAATGTTCAATGACTGCACAGGTCACAAAGCATGCCTATAAATCTCCATAGAAATCAATTAGCCCCTTGCAGACTATTGTGTCTATGGCCCATGGTGACTAATGTAAAGCATATCTCTAAATGCTATTAACACCAGCTCAGGCAAGACGGTTGACTCCATAGTTATTTTCAGAATGTAGAATGAAAAAATCCACAGTCATAAAATAAAAACAGACTAGAAAAAAAGGATTTATCTGGTTTTAACTAGCAGAAAATACAGTTGTAGGTGACATAGCCCCTTTAAAGCGCTATTTTGCAATTATTATTAATCTCTAAATTCAAATGTCCACGCAATATTTAAGTTTAATATAACATGTGTAAAATATTAATTTGAAACCAAAACTATTATGATAACCAAGTAAGGAGACATAAAGAAGTGTGATGCAAATAATCCAAATATACAGAAAATTGATATATTGGTTATGCTTAAATAGTAATTGCAATTATACTATTAAAAAGTTTTATTTATGTAGAAAAATTATAATTAAATCGGTAACAAATCTAAATTATGGAAATCATTTTACCAAATAATGCCCTGCATCAATTATAAATAATACATAAGCATAAAAGCACGTACTACAGAGACGTTATTGACTTGTAAAATACTGATCGAAAAAATGATGAATAAAATGTCAATTGGAGCAGATAATTGTAGAAGATATAAAGTAAAGGTATCATCTACAGAAAAACTAAATAATGCAAATAGTTATCAATTCCAATCTGAACAAAAATAGACAAATGCATTAGTGATACAATGGAGAGAGATTAAAGCCTGTGTTAGAAAGTCAGATCAGCAAGCGATTGTCGGGAGGGAAGCATTTCCTTCCAGCAATCGCTTGCTGGCTAGCAGAGGAGTTCACTGCTGTTACATGCAGCGATTTCCCCCGCAGCATGGGAGGAGCATTCCTTATGTAAGTATGCTTAAAAATCTGAATTGCCCAATGAATGATTGCTTGATCATCAGGCAATTGGTGGCAGTATTACACTGTAAGATGATCGCTAATGAGCGTTTTCACGAACCCTCATTAGCGATTATCGGCCGAAATATCTTCTAGTGTAATACAGCCTTAAGAAAGAAATTGCTTGGATATTTCTTTCTTTCTTTCTTTCTTTCTTTCTTTCTTTCTTTCTTTCTTTCTTTCTTTCTTTCTTTCTTTCTTTCTTTCTTTCTTTTTTGTGAAGTTTCTGTTCAAGGTAAGATTTCTGATCCTGACAGCTGTGATGGAACTAAGACTGTGCATTAGAGCTGTGATTTTGCTGGTGGGTACATTGGCCAGTACCCACAAAATAACAGTGATAAGTATTTCTATTGCTAGATGTATGCATTACTCATCATTAAGTAGCTTAACTATACATACAAAGAGCTAAGAAAAACAAGAATTTTAAAGCAAATGTTCTACTTATAAATCTGTAATTGACTAATATACTGTATTGACTGAAACAGTATCTATATTAATTATCTATGCAGTTAAACTGTAACTGTAATAATGGGTCATGCTGGAGAGTTTCAATCAGATATTCTTTAGTTGTTGAGAATTTAGGACAGTGAATATATAAATAATTTGACTTAAGTGGCACTTTTACACAGGATGCTAAATTAGGTTTCACCTTTAACAAGGAAACAAGTGGAGATACTCTTAAAGGGGTTCTGCCCTTTCATTTAACTGATGATCTATCCTCTGGATAGATCATCAGCTTCTGATCAGCCGGGGTCCCCGCCTCCGACACCCAGGACCCGCGCCGATCAGCTGTTTGAGAAGGCAGCGGCGCTCCAGCAGCGCCGCGGCCTTCTCACTGTTTACCGCCGGGCTGCCGGCCCACTGACGTCACGACTAGTATCAACTAGCGTGGGCGTGGCTAAGCTCCATTCAAGTGAACAGAGCTTAGCCCCGCCCACACTAGTTGATTCTAGTCGTGACGTCAGTGGGCCGGCGGTAAACAGTGAGAAGGCCGCGGCGCTGCTGGAGCGCCGCTGCCTTCTCAAACAGCTGATCGGCGGGGGTCCTGGGTGTCGGACCCCAGCTGATCAGAAGCTGATGATCTATCCAGAGGATAGATCATCAGTTAAATGAAAGTGCAGAACCCCTTTAAGTATCTTCTGCTTTGCATCCTGCTGGGGAAGAGCTCTTTAATTAGTTGGTATAAGATGTGCTTGGTTGTAATCCTGCACTTTCTATAATCAGATCATATATAAGAAGAAATACATTATATCTCCTCTTGAAAGCCCCAAGAATTATTATAAATGACCCAGTAGTGACATGTATTATATTAGTATTTAAAGCAGCAGGGATAAATAAATGCTCATACTATAATCACTGCCCTCAAGATATCAAAATTTAAATTCGGTAAAAACATAAAATATATTTCAATTATATTAAATTATTAATTGTTTAATTGTATATTTTAATAAGCATTTATAGTTTTTGCAGCTGTATAGTAACATAAGAACATGCAGCCTTTTTACTATTATGCTACTAAATAATAGTCTTGTCTAATTGGAATATAAAACTTCATTGAATGTAAGACGCTTACTGTTTCATTACAGTTCGTACAATTGTATAATAAAAAACAACATAGCGTACTGTTGTTCACAGTATTGATGCAAGGGCATCGCTAGTGTCTTGAGGAACGCAAGCTCCAAAGCCTATGATTCTTTTGGTCTGTGGTCTGAGCTCCCTACAAATGTGAATGTTTAATGGCAGTCTCCCTTCAAGTTCTTCCCAAAGGTGTTCAATGATGTGCAACCAGTCATGTTATTCCACACCAAAATCACCCAAACATGGCTTTATGACCTCTGCTTTGTTCAGTGGGGCACAGTCATGCTGGAACAGAAAAGGACCTTCGTCAAACTGTCTCCACAAAGTTAGAATCACACAACTGTCCAAAATGTATTGGCATGCTGACGCTTTATTATTTTCCTACTTTGGAAATTAGAGGTCTAGGACAACTATGCATCAAACACAGCACAGCAATCACATGGTTACGATCCATACTGTGTATCACAGTGAGCATTGATTCATTACTCACCACCACGTGGTACATAAAAGTGCCATCATTCCTTTATTCAGTCATCAGACTTAATTCCAAATTTTCATTACAGCATATTGAGTCTACTGTAGGTCTAGGCCGACCCCTGAAAAAAAAAAAACTCCATAACATTATCCTTCCTCAACCAAACTTTACAGTTGGCACAATGCAGTCAGGTAGGTAATGTTCTCCTGGCATTTGCCAAACCCAGACTCATCCATCAGGCCACTAGATAGAGAAGTGTAATTCATCAGTCCAATTAACATGTTTCCACTGCTTCAGCGGTGGCATGCATTATGCCACTCCATTCAATGCTAGGTATTTTGCTTGGTGACGTAAGGCTTGAATGCAGCTGCTCAGCTAGGGAAATTCATGCCATAAAGCTTCCGATGCACACTTTTTGTGTTGATGTTAATTCCAGAATATGTTTGGAAAGTATTGGATCAGCAGAGACTTAGCAACTTTTATGTACTATGCTCTTCAGAACTCAATGACCTCGCTCTGTAACTTTGTGAGGTCTTCCACTTCATGGCTGAGCTGTTGTGCTCCCTAAATACCAATTTCAATAATACCTCTCACAAGTGATTGTGGAAAATCTAGAAAGGGAGAAATTTCACAAACTGATTTGTTGAAATGGTGACATCCTGTTACAGTATCATTCTAGAATTCAGTGAGTTCTTTCGAATGACCCATTCTTTCATAAATGTTTGTAAAGACAGACTTCATAATCAGGTGTTGAATTGTATACTCCTGTGGTAAGAATGAAGAAACCATTTCATAATGAACGAGGTTCATTACTAACCTTTGCAAAATTTCCGCCAGCAGACGAACCCAAACCTTTTCAGGTTCGCTTTGGACAAATCCAGTAAAAAGGTGTGAACTTTACTGCACATATCAGCAGGAAAAAACACTAGGGAGGAAGAAGGATGCTCAAATGACCCTGAGAGGAAGTGGGGGGGGGGGGGGCTTGCCCTGATTGGCTCACAGGCTGACAGACAGCCTGGATGAGCCAATCAGTTCTGCAGCAAGCAGGGAGGTGCCCTTGCAGAATAAGCAGAACATCATTCTGTATTGGGCTGTAAATGAAGGTGGATTGATGTAGCAGTGCCTGCCGGAAAAATGATCTTAGGGACAGTGAAAAGTCAATCTTCTATTCTAGTGTAAGGGACATTGAAAGGAAAGGCTGGAATTACAAAGAAGAAGAATTTTGTCGAATAGGGGCTGGCAGGGAAACTATCAGCCAGGGAGTGAGAAGTGAGTGAGCGGCTGCAAACCTCCAAAGCATAGTCATATTTAGGACCTAACCTGGGTAAGGTATTTTAACAACTGTATTAACTAATGCCTAACTAGGCAGTGAGACCTATCTTGACCCAGGTTAGTATAAAACTTCACTTTTATTACTATATGTACTAAAACCTGAATATCAATAGATGGGTGAATATATTGCTTATCTTTATTAATTATTCCTACAAACCAAAAACCTAAATTAAAATCACAGTCCCCACTTCAACAGTGAGTTAGGGTAATAGACGATGAGAAGGACGTGGGAGAGTGCACTAACTACCCACCCTCTCACTAAGGATACAAGATACTACAGCGTCGCCATTGGTAGGGCTGTTACTAGCGCTATACTGCTGTCAATTTGGCAGTGTAAAGCAGTGGGAACCAAGAAGCGTCACCCCACTGTCAAGGGAATGCAAGGTGCACCCATACACACAGCAGATCAGCTAGAGGCTAGCAGGCTAGAGGCACTACAAACTATTAGTGGACACTGATAGATAACGTGTTTGACATGACTGTTTGAATGATCACACTATTGAAATCTACAGTCGTGGCCAAAAGTTTTGAGAATGACACAAATATTAGTTTTCACAAAGTTTGCTGCTAAACTGCTTTTAGATCTTTGTTTCAGTTGTTTCTGTGATGTAGTGAAATATAATTACACGCACTTCATACGTTTCAAAGGCTTTTATCGAAAATTATATGACATTTATGCAAAGAGTCAGTATTTGCAGTGTTGGCCCTTCTTTTTCAGGACCTCTGCAATTCGACTGGGCATGCTCTCAATCAACTTCTGGGCCAATTCCTGACTGATAGCAACCCATTCTTTCATAATCACTTCTTGGAGTTTGTCAGAATTAGTGGGTTTTTGTTTGTCTACCCGCCTCTTGAGGATTGACCACAAGTTCTCAATGGGATTAAGATCTGGGGAGTTTCCAGGCCATGGACCCAAAATGTCAACGTTTTGGTCCCCGAGCCACTTAGTTATCACTTTTGCCTTATGGCACGGTGCTCCATCGTGCTGGAAAATGCATCGTTCTTCACCAAACTGTTGTTGGATTGTTGGAAGAAGTTGCTGTTGGTGGGTGTTTTGGTACCATTCTTTATTCATGGCTGTATTTTTGGACAAAATTGTGAGTGAGCCCACTCCCTTGGATGAGAAGCAACCCCACACATGAATGGTCTCAAGATGCTTTACTGTTGGCATGACACAGGACTGATGGTAGCGCTCACCTTTTCTTCTCCGGACAAGCCTTTTTTCCAGATGCCCCAAACAATTGGAAAGAGGCTTCATCGAAGAATATGTCTGCCCCAGTCCTCAGCAGTCCATTCACCATACTTTCTGCAGAAGATCAATCTGTCCCTGATGTTTTTTTGGAGAGAAGTGGCTTCTTTGCTGCCCTTCTTGACACCAGGCCATCTTGCAAAAGTCTTCGCCTCACTGTGCGTGCAGATGCGCTCACACCTGCCTGCTGCCATTCCTGAGCAAGCTCTGCAGTGGTGGCACTCCGATCCCGCAGCTAAATCCTCTTTAGGAGACGATCCTGGCGCTTGCTGGACTTTCTTAGACGCCCTGAAGCCTTCTTAACAAGAATTGAACCTCTTTCCTTGAAGTTCTTGATGATCCTATAAATTGTTGATTGAGGTGCAATCTTAGTAGCCACAATATCCTTGCCTGTGAAGTCATTTTTATGCCACGCAATGATGGCTGCACGCGTTTCTTTGCAGGTCACCATGGTTAACAATGGAAGAACAATGATTTCAAGCATCACCCTCCTTTTAACATGTCAAGTCTGGCATTTTAACCCAATCAGCCTGACATAATGATCTCCAGCCTTGTGCTCGTCAACATTCTCACCTGAGTTAACAAGACGATTACTGAAATGATCTCAGCAGGTCCTTTAATGACAGCAATGAAATGCAGTGGAAAGTTTTTTTTGAGATTAAGTTAATTTTCATGGCAAAGAAGGACTATGCAATTCATCTGATCACTCTTTATAACATTCTGGAGTATATGCAAATTGCTATTATAAAAACTTAAGCAGCAACTTTTACAATTTCCAATATTTATGTAATTCTCAAAACTTTTGGCCACGACTGTAGTCCGTCCAGGACTAACCACAGCTTGTTCACTGTGAAGGAGGAGACTGCTCATTAAAAACTACAACTGCCCCCCGACATGTTTCGCCAGCATTCTGGCTTCTTCAGGGGAAATGGGCAGCAATGGGTGTAGCCACAACTCTGGAGGGTGAAATACTTGGGTTATTGATTGACAGGACGATCGTCCACTCTACCCCATAGCCCAGACATATGAAGAATACGGGAGATTGTTGTCACATGTACCACACAGTCAGTACTTGCCAGATATTCCTGCAGCTCCTTTAATGTTGCTGTAGGCCTCTTGGTAGCCTCCCAGACCAGTTTTCTTCTCGTCTTTTCATCAATTTTGGAGGGACGTCCAGTTCTTGGTAATGTCACTGTTGTGCCATATTTTCTCCACTTGATGATGACTGTCTTCACTGTGTTCCATGGTATATCTAATGCCTTGGAAATTCTTTTGTACCCTTCTACTGACTGATACCTTTTAACAATGAGATCCCTCTGATGCTTTGAAAGCTCTCTGTGGACCATGGCTTTTGCTGTTGGATGCGACTAAGAAAATTTCAGGAAAGACCAACTAGAGCAGCTGAACTTTATTTTGGGTTAATCAGAGGCACTTTAAATGATGGCAGGTGTATGCTGACTCCTATTTAACATGATTTTGAATGTGATTGCTTAATTCTGAACACAGCTACATCCCCAGTTATAAGAGGGTGTGCACACTTATGCAACCACATTATTATTAATATTATTTTTGTTTTCTTCCCTCTACCTAAAAGATTTCAGTTTGTTTTTCAATTGAGTAATACAGTTCATAGGTCACATTAAAGGTGGAAAAAGTTCTGAAATGATTTATCTTTGTCTCATTTTTTTACATCACAGAAACCTGACATTTTAACAGCAGTGTGTACACTTTTTATATCCATTGTACGTGTCTTACAATATTCAAGGTAGGGGACAAAAATATCTGTGAGAGATAATGTGAAACATTAGACATAAAGCTCTGTTGTTTCATCTCCACTCAATTCAAATTTAGGCGGTCATTTACCAACTCATATACGCCAGTTTTCTGTCATATGTCGCAAATTGCGGTGCAAAGGTTATTTCCGCCGCAATCTGCGACTTTTCCCCGCTCATGCCGAGTCTAAAAAAAGGGGGTGTGGTGTGGGAGTAGAACGGGGCGGACCACCTGGCCCATCTTATATATAATTTTCTATGTCTCCTTTTCTACCCATGCAAGGACGCTGGCATAGGTTTAGACTGGTGGTGGATGCGCATAAGTTATGTAGAGGCCGGCACCTCTACATAACTTCGGCGTGTGCACCACCAGTACAGGGGTTGCTAAGACCGGCATCTTAAACATCAGTCTTAATAAATGACCTCCTTGATTTTTTGAGGGTGAAGTTTTTAAAACCAACATATATGTGTCTTACAATACGCATGACAGCGGACAAATGTAAATTTACATCTGCGGCTGGGCATTTGCACGTGCAGCGGGTGCTATTGCTGCCAGGCGCAGTGATCACTATGTGATAGCTGGGCAGTGGGCGCACCAGTGGAGACCAGAAGTGAAGAATTCCCCTAGTGGCCAATAAAAGTGTGGCTATCATTTCAGCACTGCGCTAGGACGGCCAGCGGCAATATAACTGTCTCTCTTACCAGAAGGGCATGTGCAGAGCAACCAGGGCTATGCTAGTGGTGCAGAGAGTAACCATGACCCAGTAGGTATGTGTGAAGAGCAGGTGGCAACAGAGCGGGTATGAGAGGATTGTAAATGGTTGGGACAGACTGTGGCATATTGCCAGTTTGCAACCAACAAGGCAAGTTCTTTCTCAGCTCAGAGCTCTCTCCAGTCCAGTCCACTTCTCCAAAAACACACAGTACACATAGTGACAGCTCAATTTCACTCGGGATCTGTGCTGCATTTTTGTACAGTCCTCTGTCTGACAAAGAAAAACATACATGCTCACATTCGATGGCGCCTGGCACGTTGGAGAGGCGTTCTGTTCACGGATGAGTCCTGGTTTTCACTGTTCAGGGCAGATGGCAGACAGCATGTGTGGCGTCATGTGGGTGAGCGGTTTGCTGACGTCAACGTTGTGGATCGAGTGACCCATGGTATCGGTGGGGTTATGGTATGGGCAGGCGTATGTTGTGGACAACGAACACAGGTGCATTTTATTGATGGCATTTTGAATGCACAGAGATACCGTGATGAGATCCTGAGGCCCATTGTTGTGCCATTTATCCACGACCATCACCTCATGTTGCAGCATGATAATGCACGGCCCCATATTGCAAGGATCTGTACATAATTCCTGGAAGCTGAAAATATCCCAGTTCTTGCATGGCCAGCATACTCACTGGACATGTCACCCATTGAGCATGTTTGGGATGCTCTGGATCGGCGTATACGACAGAGTGTTCCAGTTCCTGCCAATATTCTGCAACTTCGCACAGCTATTAAACAGGAGTGCACCAACGTTCCACAGTCCACAATCAACAACCTGATCAACTCTATGCGACGGAGATGTGTTGCACTTCGTGAGGTAAATGGTGGCCACACCAGATACTGACTGGTTTTCTGACCCCCTCCCCCCCCAGTAAGGCAAAACTGTGAATATTTCAGAGTGGTCTTTTATTGTGGGCAGTCTAAGGCACACCTGTGCAATATTCATTCTAATCAGAACCTTGATATGCCACACCTGTGAGGTGGGATGGATTATCTCAGCAAAGGAGAAGTGCTCACTAACACAGATTTAGACAGATTTGTGAACAATATTTGAAAGTAATGGGTCTTTTGTGTATGTAGAAAATGTTTCAGATTTTTTAGTTCAGCTCATGCAGAATGGGAGCAAAACCGATAGTGTTGCGTTTCTAGTTTTGTTCAGTTTATATATATACAGATGTAGTAGCAGTAAATAGATGGCAGTGAATTTTTGGTTCTGATACAGGGCTCTAGAGGCATCCTATGTACTACCAGTAATTTGAGTTTAGGTGTTTTGTAGGTGTGTCTGTGTGCTAAATAAGGAGGCAGGGAAAGTGTCCATAGAAAATTTGTCTGTCCATGAATTTTACCTCAGTTGTCCAGAAATAACTCATGGCAAAGTTAGCAGCCATGGTGGCAGGGTGGGGGGACGATAGGCCACAAGCAAGAACTGGGGGGATGGGGAGATTAGGAGGAGCTTCCTGGCTATAGCCTGCTGTGGTCTATTGTATAATGTAAAGCAGGCAGTGCAGCCAGGGAAGGCCTTCCTCTCTCTGTATGATGTGCAGAGACCCTCCACCTGGACCTACACACCTTAAATATTGTGCAGCTCCTCCTCCAGTCTTCTGGTGCCTTCAGAACTAGGAGGGAGGAGGCAAAGCTGCAACAGCTCCTGCCAGAGCCAGCCACATGGTGGGCAGTTTGTAAAACAGACTGGATGGTGAGTTCTATCACAGGGGAGGAAAAAAAAATAGTTTGAGTACAGTAGCTTTATGTTGGGGCCCTGAGTAATAAGTAAAGTGTTTCTATGTAGGACTTGGGTGAGACTCTTACCTTCATCCTCAACAATCTTTTAGCCTCATCCTGCACATTCCACACTAACGATGAGTTCACACTACATATTTTCTGCTGATTTTCTGAGTGAAAAATCTGTGGAAAAACCTTCTCCCTTTGATTTTAATGGGAGGCGGCGCCATGGCAGGCATTTTTTATTTGTGCTGGAAAAGTTTTCTGCTGCTGATAAAATATGCGCCTTGCTTCATATCACTGCAGATGACCATGGCGGATTCCCAAGTCGGGCTTTCTGCCATGGTAAAACCTGCAAAATCTGGGTGAATAAGCGGATTGTGGATTTCCTCAAACTGATTTACTTGCCCCATTGATTTAAATGGGATTCCAATGTTTTCTGTCCAAATATAGTACGCTTATTTTTTTCAGTGAGCTAAAAATTGAGTCGTTGAAAATTCTCTGAACTTCAACTGGTGTTTGTTGGGAGCGGCCTACCAGTGATGATACATACTTAATAATACTATTCTTATTACCATCTAATTGTCTTAATTTTTAGCCCCACTGTAAGTTCTGTGGTAGCTGAGTACTGAGATACATTGTTAGTAACTGGAAAAAGGTGACTGGTATAGGTAAAGTCAAGATCTTTAATCTTCTAAACAAGTAGTTTCAATCCAACAGGACAGATGCTGTTATGATGATATGCTTCCTGTCAGAGGCTACATTCATACAACAGTGGGAAAATAGGCAAATACACTGTCAGTTTTTCGTGGCCATTTTTCAACCATTTGTGCATCCATTTATCCATTTTCTGGCTGGCTATCCCTTTTTAACAGGCGTGAAAAAATGGTCATTAAAAAACAATTATTTTCATTGAGCTTTTAAGTTAAAGGGGTTGTCCCATGAAAAATATTGTACAGATTTCAAACCAGTACCTGTATTTAAATACTGTTTTAATTGCATGTAATTAACCTCTTATGGACACAGGGTGTACCTGTACGCCCTGATGTCCTGGTACTTAAGGACACAGGGCATTCAGGTACGCCCTGTGTAGTTCCAATCACCACCGTGCGGTGGGCGGTGATCGGAACAAGGTGCCTGCTCAAATCATTAAGCAGGCACCTTGGTACAATGCCCAGGGGGGTCCTGTGACCCCCCTGTATCGGTGATCGCAGTAAACCGGAGGTCAATTCAGACCTGCGGTTTGCTACGTTTCCGGGTTATTCGGGTCTCTGGTGACCCGATAACCCAGAATAGGACGGTGATCGGTGGTGTGATAATACACCACCAATCACCGTCCTGCGATCCTGAGAGGTGGCGGTCACCTCTCAGGATCGCTTCTGATTGGCTGGCTGGGCAGGTGGGCGGGCGCAGCGGCAAATTTGAATTGCAGGAGCGCCTCTCCCCGCTCATACACCTCCGTGGAGCGGGGAGAGAGAGGAGCCTCCAACTGCAGTGTAAGTTTTTTGTGCCATCAGGCACAAATCAGCATATTTGGGAGAGGTAGATTAGGCAGGGATAGTGAGGGAGAGTTAGGGGGGGAAAAAACGTTTTTTTTACTGTGGTGTAGCACCCGGATCGGGTGTCTGGGGTCCACAGGACTCAGCTGTGTGACCCTAGACCCACCAGGGGTGCTGCAGCTTGCCCACCCGCCCCCACACACACATTTTTTTGGCACTCTTAGCGTCCGGCCACTGTTAGCGCATCGCCCACCCCACCGCTGATCAGCTTTGTACCGCTGATCAGCGTGTTTGAATCTTTTTTTTTTTTTACACTTTTTGGGAATTTTGATATATTTTTTTTCTGTTATGTGTATGGCAAAGTACGCGAACACCTGTCCCCAACACACACGCACACTGAATAAAGTTTTCCATGCACACACACACGCACACACACACACTCCCCTATGGCCTGCCGGACGTTCTCGGCCGAGGAGGCATACGCCCTGCTTGCCTCCGAATACGAGAGCCCCAGTGAGGACGAGGATGACCCCACTTTCCTCATGTCATCCGCGTCCTCCTCAGGCGGAGCAAGGGAACCCTGTGGCCCACACTATTACGAGCAGCTCTGGGGCTTGTACTAGTTTCCGGCCCACCAGATAAATCTACCTGAGCCCCCTACCAGTGATTCCCGCATTGAACCCCCAGAATGTCCCCCCACTCTGGGTGTTAGCGGGAAACTTGTGTGGGACCTTATGCACCCACTGCTAGATAAGGGTTACCACCTGCACGTGGATAACTTTTATACTTCTATCCCCCTGTTCCATTCCCTCGCTGCCAGAGCCACGTCCGCTTGTGGGACCGTGCGGAAAAATCAACGCAGCCTCCCTACCCACCCCCTCCAGGTACCTATCCCCAGGGTTGAGACCCGTGCCCTTACCAGTGGAAACCTGTTGCTGGTCAGATATAAGGACAAGAGGGATGTCCTTGTACTGTCCACAATTCACGGTAACGGCATCACCCCTGTCCCTGTGTGAGGTACCGCGGCAACGGTCCTCAAACCCGATTTTATCGTCGACTACAATCGGTATATGGGAGGAGTTAATCTATCTGATCATATCCTCAAGCCATATAACGCCATGCGCAAAACCTGGGCATGGTACAAAAAATTTGCGGTCTACTTGGTACAGGTTGCCTTGTACAACTCTTTTGTGCTGTCCCGGAGCGCTGGCAACACAGGGAAATTCCTCCAGTTCTATGAGGCAGTCCTCAAGGCCCTGATCTTTTTTGACCGGGAAAGAGCAGGCCGGAGTACCTCGGGAACTGGAGGCACCCGGATCGTCCCTGGCCAACACTTTCCAGGTGTGGTCCCCCATACTGGAAAGAGGGGACGGTCCCAAAAAAAGTGCAAAATGTGTCACAGGAGGGGGATACGGAAGGACACCACCACTCAGTGTGACACGTGCCCCGATCATCTGGGCCTCTGCATTGACGGTTGCTTCAGTGAGTACCATACTTCCATTGAGTACTAAATTTATAATCCCCTTCCCCAATTTTAATTCCATTTAGCCACTGACAATCAAAAAAAAACTATGGTTCTCAGACTTGAGACACCAAAAAAATATATATTTTACAAAAATTATATTTTGCAAGACTAAAATAAATAGAAAAGTAGACATATTAGGTATCGCCGCATCCGTAAGAATCTGCTCTATAAAAATACCCCATGACCTAACCCCTCAGATGAACACGGTCAAAAACATAAATAAAAATTACATAACAAAAAGTGTAATAGCAAGCGATCAAAGTCATATGCCCCCCAAAATAGTGCCAATAAAACCATCCTCTCATCCCGCAAAAATGAGCCCCTATCTAAGACAATCAGCTAAAAAATTAACTCTTAGACTATGAAGATACTAAAGTGTTTTTTTTTTGTTTAAAAAAGGATAATATAGTGTAAAACCTAAATAAATTTTAAAAAAGTAGACATATTAGATATCACTGCGTCCGGAAGAATCTGCTCTATAAAAATACCCCATGACCTAACCCCTCAGATGAACATGGTCAAAAAAATAAAATAGAAACCAAACAAAACTTAATATTTATTACATTGATTCTGCAGTTTACATAAACACCCCATATGTGGTCGTAAACTTCTGTATGACCAAACGGCAGGGAGAAGAAGGAAAGGAACGCCATATGGTTTCTGGAAGGCAGATTTTGATGGCCTTTTTTTTGGCACCATGTCCCATTTGAAGAACCCCTGATGCACCCCTAGAGTAGAAGCTCCATAAAAATGAACCCATCTAAGAATCTACACCCCTCAAGGTATTCAAAACTGATTTTACAAAACTTTATTAACCCTTTAGATGTTCCTTAACAGTTTATGTCAAATGGAGATTACATTTCAGAATTTCTATTTTTGGTAACCTTGCCTCACAAAAATGTAATATAGAGCAACCAAAAATCATATGTACCCTAAACATAGTCCCAACAAAACTGCCACCCTATCCCGTAGTTTCCAAAATGGGGTCACTTTTATGGAGTTTCTACTCTAGGGGTGCATCAGGGGGGCCTCAAATGGGACATTGTGTAAATAAGCCAGTCCAGCAAAATCTGCCTTCCAAAAACCACACAGCGTTCCTTTCCCTCTACGCCCTACCGTGTGCCCGTACAGTAGTTTACGACCACATATGGGATGTTTCTGCAAACTACAGAATCAGGGTAATAAATATTAAGTTTTGTTTGGCTGTTAACCCTTGCTTTGTTACTGGAAAAAATTGATTAAAATGGAAAATTTGCCCAAAAATTTAAATTCTTAAATTTCATCTCCATTTGCCAATAACTCTTGTGGAACACCTAAAGGGTTAACAACATTTGTAAAATCAGTTTTGAATACCTTGAGGGGTGTAGTTTCTAGAATGGGGTCAGTTTTCTATTATGTAAGACTCACAAAGTGACTTCAGACCTGAACTGGTCCTTAAAAAGTGGTTTTTTGAATATTTCGGAAAAATTTCAAGATTTGCTTCTAAACTTCTAAGCGTTGTAACATCCCCAAAAAATAAAATGGCATTCCCAAAATGATCCAAACTATTTTGGAGGTATTACTATGTATTATTGAAGTAGAGAAATTGAAACTTGGAAATTTTCTAATTTTTCAAAATTTTTGGTAAATTTGGTATTTTTTTATAAATAAAAATGTTGTTTTTTTTACTCCATTTTACCAGTGTCACGAAGTACAATATTTGACAAAAAAACATTCTCAGAATCGCCTAGATAAGTAAAAGTGTTTTAAAGTTATTCACACATAAAGTGACACTGGTCAGATTTGCAAAAAATGGCCTGGTCCTTAAGGTGAAAATGAGCCTGGTCCATAAGGGGTTAAACATTTAGCATAACTATTGAGTATCTCAATAAAATATATATGTATAGCGCAATCTGCTTTTTTTTTTTTTTTGTCAGGCTCACTGAGATGGCCGCACATTAGAAATGAGTGAATCGAAGCTGACAAAGTTGAATTTATTTCGAATTTGATTCTGAACTAATGCGAATTTCCTCGCAATTTTTCCTAACATGGCGGCAAGTCGGCTACAATGGCAGCTAAAATAGTGGCTACAAGTGTGAGGACATGGGGCAAGAAAATCTGGGAAGGCAGGGTGACCCATAATTAGGGTTGAGCGAACCCGAACTGTAAAGTTTGGGTTCGTTCCGAACTTTAGGATTTTTGGACCCTGGACCCGAACATTTCTTTAAAAGTTTGGGTTCAGGTTCAGTGTATGGCGATTTCTTAGTGCTTTTTGAAAGACTGCAGAGCAGCCAATCAACAAGCGTTTAACTGTGTGCCCTTAGAAGCCATCACAGCCATGCCTACTAATGGGTGTAGTGCACAATCTTTTTACCCTGACCTGAGCCCAGTGACAGAGAAAAATAACTTTTATCCGTCTGTTAGTTAGGTGGGCGGCGGCAGCCATTTTATGCAAGGTCAGTGCACCAGCACTGCATATGTGCTTTTGTGACATTCAAATCCAAGCTTGAAATACTGCAATAATAATCTGGTTTTAAAAAAAACACCAATTTTTGGGAATATCCTACATCTGGTGCCTCTGCCGCATTAGTCAGTGTGCAATTTAAGCTAGAAATACAGCTATAATTTTCTGGGTTTTTAAAAACACCCTTTTTGGGCAAAATACACAATTTTACAGTCCTTGCGGCATCTGCACATGTGAAATTCAAGCGTTACATACTGCTGTCATAGTCTGTTAGTAAAAAAAAACACAGTTTTTGGGCAAAATACTTAATATTGCAGCCTTTGCTACATCTGTCATTGTGAGATACACCCTTTACATACTGTTGTTCTATTCTGCTATTAATAAAACACCTATTTTGGGCAAAAATCTTTAATTGCGGCCTAGTCTGCATCTGTACGTGTGAGATACACCCTTTACATACTGTTGTTCTATTCTGCTATTAAAAAAACAACCATTTAGATAAAAAAAAAAAATGTATGCAGCCTTTGCTGCATATGTGTCACAGATGATGTTGCAGATAGCTGGAAGTTATGGATAAACATCCGACTGGCTTGATCCCAAACTAAGGAGCATAAAGGTGTTCCCTATAAAAACTCTAAGAGCTCACCCTGACTGCTAAGCACATACAAGGGTCTCAGAGGTAGACGATTGCATGCCCTCGTACCTAGACTGTGTGACACCTGAAAACCCTATAATAGTGAGGGGACATGACCACCGGCTCCCTGCACTTAATACGGAGGGAGTCAGGGTCACCTAGAATCAATCCAGCAAGGAAACACAATACATGAAAGGACTTATCTGAACAAGCAGCAACCGAAGTCTCCAGCAGTGAACACTTCAATCCAGGAAGTAGTATAAACCGCAAAATGAGGCAGTATGGGAGGGAATATAAAGGAAAGAGGATTAGTCTAAATAGGTGACACCTGGGAGAAGGAAATGAGATGACAAAATGAAACCAAAACAAAGAACATCCTGCAAGAGGTAGAAAAGGACGTCTGTCAGACCTTCTCACAGACGTGGCGGTGACAGTACCCCTCCCTCTACGGGTGGACTCTGGACACTCAGAACCCACCTTCTCAGGATGAGACCTATGGAAAGCCTTGATGAGACGAGTGGCCTTAATGTCCGCCACTGGGACCCACATCCTCTCCTCAGGACCATAACCCTCCCAATAAACAAGGTATTGGAGAGAACTGCGGATAATGCGAGAATCCACAATCCTAGAGACCTGGAATTCAAGATTACCATCAACAAAAATCGGAGGAGGAGGCAAAGAGGAGGGTACAGTGGGTTGGAAATAAGGTTTTAATAGGGACCTATGAAAAACATTATGGATCTTCCAAGTCTGAGGAAGATCAAGACGGAAGGCAACGGGATTGATGACGGACAAGATCTTGTAAGGCCCAATAAACTTAGGACCCAACTTCTAGGAGGGAACCTTCAGTTTGATATTCTTTGTAGACAACCACACCAGATCACCCACATTCAGGTCCAGACCAGGCACACGTCTCTTATCCGCCACACGCTTATATCTCTCACTCATCCTCTTCAGATTACCCTGAATCTTTTGCCAAATACATGACAAAGACTAGGAAAATCTCTCCTCATCAGGTACACCAGAAGAACCCTCTCCAGAGAATGTCCCAAACTGTGGATGAAACCCATATGCACCAAAAAATGGTGACTTATCAGAGGACTCCTGACGACGGTTATTTAAAGCAAACTCAGCAAGGGACAAAAAAGAACACCAATCCTCCTGATTCTCTGCCACAAAACAGCGCAGATATGTCTCCAGATTCAGATTGACGCATTCGTCTGACAATTCGACTGCGGGTGAAAAGCAGAAGAAAATGACAACTGAATCCCCAAGCGAGAACAGAAGGCCTTCCAGATTGTGGAAACAAATTGCGTGCCCCTATCAGAAACAATGTTTGAAGGAATGCCATGCAATTTAACAATGTGATCAACATCCACCTTCACATTTTTAACCCCAGGGTGGAACGTGACAAAAAAATTAAACCTAGAAAAGAATAAAGACCATCTGGCCTGTCGGGTTCAGACGCTTGGCTGATTCCAAGTAGGCCAGATTCTTATGGTCGGTAAACACGGTAATAGGGTGTCTGGCTCCCTCTAGCCAATGGCGCCATTCCTCAAAAGCTAATTTGATGGCCAACAACTCCCTATCTCCCACATCGTAATTTCTCTCTGCGGAGGAGAGTTTCCTTGTGAAAAAAGGCACACGGTCGCCATTTGGCAGGAGAGGGACCCTGAGATGAGACCGCACCCACACCCACCTCAGAAGCGTCCACCTCAACAATAAAAGGTAGAGAGACATCAGGTTGTACCAAAATGGGAGTGGAAGCAAAACTCTCTTTGACACTAGAAAAGGCCTTAAGCGCATCTACCGACCAGGAGGAAAAATCTACCCCCTTTTTAGTCATATCAGTGAGTGGCTTAACAACAGAGAAATAATTAAAAATGAACTTTCTGTAATAATTGGCAAAACCCAAAAACTGAATCAGCGCCTTCTGATTCTCAGGAAGTTCCCAATCAAGCACAGCGCGGACCTTATCAGGGTCCATGCGAAAACCAGAAGCGGAGAGAAGAAAACCAAGAAATTGAATCTCCGGAACCGCAAACACACATTTTTCCAGTTTAGCGTACAATTTATTCTCCCGCAGAATGAGCAAGACCTGAAGTAGGTGGTCCCTATGAGTTTTGAAATCAGGAGAAAAAATCTAAATGTCATCTAGATACACCAGTACAAATTTCCCCATTAAATGATAAAAAATGCTGTTCACAAAATGTTGGAAGACGGCCGGAGCATTCATCAAACCAAAGGGCGTAACCAAATTCTCGAAATGACCCTCAGGGGTATTGAAGGCCGTCTTCCATTTGTCCCCTTCGCTGACCCTGACCAGGTTGTATGCCCCTCTTAAATCCAACTTAGAAAAAACTTTAGCCCCAACAATCTGGTTAAACAGGTCCGGGATCAGAGGAAGCGGATATGGGTCACGAATTGTGATACAGTTCAGCTCCCTGAAATCCAGACAAGGTTTTAAAGAACCATCTTTTTTCTTAGCAAAAAAAAAACCAGCGGCAACAGGTGACTTCGAAGGTCGGATGTGTCCCTTTCTCAGGCTCTCAGAGATATAAGTACGCATAGCGACTCTTTCAGGTTGGGAGAGATTGTATAAACGTGATTTTGGCAGCTTGGCGCCTGGGATGAGATTAATAGGGCAATCGTACTCCCGGTTAGGGGGCAGCTCCTGACACCACTCTCGGAAAACACATCCAAAAATTCTGAGAGAAAAGATGGTACAGTCTTGGTAGAAACCTCTGAAAGAGATCCCGTGAGGCAATTCTCTCTGCAAAAGTCACTCCAACCATTTATTTGCCTTGCTTGCCAATCAATGGTGAGGTTATGTTTAGTGAGCCAGGGTAGCCCCAACACTAGAGGAGTAGGTAATCCACTTAGGACGAAACATAACATATGCTCAACATGAGCATCACCCACAGTCAAACGGATATTGTGAACTATGCACTTTAACGATTTTTGAGAAAGTGGACCGGAATCGATAGCAAAAACAGGTATATCCTTTTCCAAAGTACATACCTGGAAACCATGTGTTATAGCAAATTGATTATCAATGAGATTGACAGCTGCTCCACTATCTACAAAAATCTAACAAACAATGATCTTGCTATCTAGCGCCACCCTGGCAGGTAGGAGAAAACGAGAACTACAAGCAAACGGCAAACCTTCAATTTCCGCTTCAACCTTGCCAATAGTAGCAAATGGAAAGTTTTTAGAGGTTTTATTTCTTTTTGTTTCTTTATTACCCTCAGAAAACTCCCTGAATCTCCTAGAGGGGCAAACATTAGCCACATGATTTATACCCCCACAACAGAAACAAACCCTCCTCTGAAGAGCTGAATCCTCTACTATCAGAGGCAAGCAAACCCAGCTGCATGGCCTCCTGCTCAGAGGGGATTGAGAGAGACTGAGGCCCCTGCGCACTGAATGAGACCGCTCCACTGTCCTTGGACTGAATATGACAGGAAGGAGTGGTCTCTCCTCTCTCTCTAAGACGCCTGTCAATACGAACAGCTAGAGACATGGCAGACTCCAATGAGGCAGGTCTCTCATGAAAAGCAAATGCATCTTTCAATCCCTCCGAAAGACCATGGCAAAATTGACTTCGGAGTGCAGCATCGTTCCAACCAGTATCAGCTGCCCATCTCCGAAATTCAGAACAATATATCTCTGCGGACTGTTTTACCCTGGCATAAAAGACGCAGTTTAGATTCAGCCAGAGCAATACGATCCAGGTCATCATATATCTGCCCCAGGGCTACAAAAAATTCATCCACCGATCGGAGGGGCCGTGCCCCCACCGGCAGCGAAGAGGCCCAAGACTGAGCGTTATCCCGCTCCTCATCACCAGAGGAATGGGGAAGTAGGCAAAAATGGAGTTTGCAAGCCTCTCTAAAGCGAACAAAATTCTCACTACCCCCAGAGAACGTATCCGGAAGCGAGATCTTAGGCTCGGAACAAACTCCATGAACGCAAGCAGAACTGGTCACCTGAAACTGAGACACAGTTTTACGGAGATCTGCTACCTCCAGTGAAAGACCTTGCATGCGGTCAATCAAGGCTGAAACCGGATCCATGCTTAAGATGGTAATGTTTTTTTATAATGTCACGGTTGATGTTGCAGATAGCTGGAAGTTATGGATAAACATCCGACTGGCTTGATCCCAAACTAAGGAGCATAAAGGTGATCCCTATAAAAACCCTAAGAGCTCACCCTGACTGCTAAGCACATACAAGGGTCTCAGAGGTAGACGATTGCATGCCCTCGTACCTAGACTGTGTGACACCTGAAAACCCTATAATAGTGAGGGGACACGATCACCGGCTCCCTGCACTTAATACAGAGGGAGTCAGGGTCACCTAGAATCAAGCCAGCAAGGAAACACAATACATGAAAGGACTTATCTGAACAAGCAGCAACCGAAGTCTCCAGCAGTGAACACTTCAATCCAGGAAGTAGTATAAAACGCAAAATGAGGCAGTATGGGAGGGAATATAAAGGAAAGAGGATAAGTCTAAATAGGTGACACCTGGGAGAAGGAAATAAGATGACAAAGTGAAACCAAAACAAAGAACATCATGCAAGAGGTAGAAAAGGACGTCTGTCAGACCTTCTCACAGAAGTGGCGGTGACAATATGTCATTGTGAGATACACCCTTTAGATACTGTGGTTCTATTCTGATATTAATAAAACGCCCATTTTGGGCAAAAATCTTTACTTGTGGCCTAGTTTGCAACTGTACGTGTGAGATACACCCTTTAGATACTATGGTTCTATTCTGCTATTAAAAAAAAACACAGATTTTGGACAAGATCCTAAATTTGAGAAATATGAAGATAGCGTCAAATAAGGGACGTGGCCCCGGTCGTGGTGCTGCTGGTGGAGCTCCTGTTGCAGGGAGAGGACGTGGTCGATCTGTGCCAGCTACACGCACAAGTGAAACATCTTCCTCAGGTGCGAGTTGGCGACAGAACTTGCAGCGTTATTTGGTCGGGCCTAATGCTGCTCTACGAATGGTGAGGCCAGAACAAGTACAGGCTATAGTAGATTGGGTTGCTGACAGTGCCTACAGTTCCTTCACATTGTCTCCCACCCAGTCTCCTGCTGAAAGATCAGAGTTGGCACCTGCAGCCGATGTCCATCAGTCTTTCACATTTGGTGTTATTTGCGCTAAAAGCGTTTCTTGCCATATTTCACTCCAATCCCAAAAAAAATTGATGCAGTTCACATTTGGTATTATTTGCGCTAAAAGCGTTTCTTGTCATATTTCACTCCAATACAAGAAAAATAGACACAGTTCACATTTGGTGTTATTTGAGCTAAAAGCATTTATTGCCATATTTCTAGAGAAAAAGAGAAAAATAGACTTAGTTCATATTTGGTGTTATTTGCGCTAAAAGCATTTCTTATCATATTTCACTACAATACGAGAAAAATAGATGCAGTTCACATTTGGTGTTATTTGCGCTAAAAGCGTATCTTGTCATATTTCACTCCAATACTAGAAAAATAGACACAGTTCACATTTGGTGTTACAGTATTTGCGCTAAAAGCGTTTATTGCCATATTTCTAGAGAAAAAGAGAAAAATAGACTTAGTTCATATTTGGTGCTATTTGCGCTAAAAGCGTTTATTGCCATATTTATATAGAAAAATGAACAAAGTTCATATTTGCTGTTATTTGCGCTAAAAGCGTTTCTTGTCATATTTCACTCCAATACGAGAAAAATAGATGCAGTTCACATTTGGTGTTATTTGCACTAAAAGCGTTTATTGTCATGTTTCTAGAGAAAAAGAAAAAAATAGACTAAGTTCATATTTTCTGTTATTCGCGCTAAAAGCATTTCTTGTCATATTTCACTCCAATACAAAAAAATTGATGTAGTTCACATTTGGTGTTATTTGCACTAAAAGCGTTTATTGCCATACTTAAGTAGAAAAAGAGAAAAATATACGCAGTTTACTTTTTCTGTTATTTACTCTGATATCGTTGAGTGGCCTATTTTATTCCAATACGAGAAATATATTCAGAGGTCAAGTTTGCTTGTATTTGTTCAATAATTTAGTGGCCCATTTCAGTACAATACGAGAAATATATACTCCGTTCACGTTTGCTGTTATTTGTGCAGAAATAATTTAGTGGCCTATTTTAGTACAAAAAGAAAAATATATTTGTTGCTTTTAGGGGTGTTTTAATTTCCGTTTCATTTGTTTAGTTCAGCTACAAATATTTCAGGCAGAGAAGTGCCAGGCCATGCACAGAGGAGTGGCAGAGGCATGAATGTTCCTGGTGCAAGTAGAGGTCACAGCAGAGTAAGGGGTCGTGGCAGCAGTAGTTGCAGCGAGAGACCTGAGCTCCCGGTGTCATCTACCGGTTGTGTCTTGACCAGCTACCCAGTGGTTCTTGATTGGTTATCCACGTCATCCACGTCATTCCAAGCAACATCAGACACCCCCAGCCAACTTAGTTATCATGGCTCAGGAGCAGGCCCTGTGCCCTCACCTGACCTCAACCTGCCTCTGGCCTTTTCTGTTCCATCACCGCAAGAAGTACTACATGCAGTGGGCTCAGCTTCACTTTTCAACGAGGATGAGCTACTAGAGGACAGTCAACAGGTACTGCTCAGCCAAGATGTGGAGGAGACTTCCGCCACTTCCTCCACTTCCTCCACTAGGCGGGCAAGTAGTGATGAGGAGAGTGGCATGGGAGCTTGTGTTACGAATGGTCAGGCTCCTGACCTAGAGGCCATTGAAGAGAACATCACTGATGTGTAGACACTAACTGATGATGATGAAGACGATCGCACTTGGTATTTGGGTGCAGAAGGTGCTTCATTATCATCAGGAGAAGAGGGTGGCAGCTTGCCCGTGAGGCAGCGGCGGAGCCAGCAAGGTGGTAGCGTGGCTGGGAGTCAGAAGGGCAGCAGTGGGAGGTCAGGAGCCAAACGTGCCCGGGGTAGACCACCTGCTTTGCACCAGCCTACCTGCCCGGGAAGTAGTGGTGCAGGGGTTCACGGAGGCAGCGGCGGTAGCATTTAGCCAGTGCGGACTGTTGGGGGTAAAATCACCTAGTCGGCAGTGTGGCCGTTTTTTATTAGACTGCCATAGGAGGTTAAAGTGGAGAATATGTGGGCAGAATGTGAAGCGTGGCCAGGGTGCCAATGTTAGACACTACGGCCCTGTGTCAACATCTGAAGCATCGCCATGCCATGGGAGAACCGTGGCTCTGATGTGATGGTCCAGCCTGCCGCAGCTACCGCTGCATCACACAGTGGCAGGCACCTGGTTTCAGCCAGTCAAAGCTCCACCACCTCAGCCGAATGGAGCGGTCTGTCATTCCCATCTTCTGCTGGTCCAGATGCTCCTGCTCCTACTCCTCATCAGTCATTCCATCAGCAATCGATCACTGAAATGATTGCCAAGAGACAGCAGTATGCGTGCACGCATCCGACGGCACATAAGCTGAACGTGCTTCTGTCCAAGTTGCTGGTGCTGCAGTCCCTCCCTTTCCAAGTAGTGGATTCTGCACCTTTCGGAGAACTGATGGTTTGTGCTGAGCCGAGGTGGAGAGTCCCAAGCCGTAATTTCTTTGCAAAAAAGGCAGTACCAGTCCTGCACAAATATGTCGAACAGAAGGTGGGCCAGTCCTTGAGCCTGTCGGTGTCTGCCAAAGTGCAAGGCAGTGCCGACGTGTGAAGTTGCAATTACGGTCAGGGACAGTACGTGTCCTTTACGGCCCACTGGGTGAATGTGGTTCCTGAACAGCCACACCAGCAACTTGGCCAGGTCACGCCGCTTCTGCCTCCACGTTGTCAAGCCATTGGTCCTGCAGCAATGTTTGCCTCTGCCTCCTCATCCTCCATCATGTCCTCTGCCTCCACTGCAGGGACAACTCACAGTGCCCCTCCAGCATACCACATGTGCAGGGCTCGGCGGTGTCACGCTGTTCTGCACCTGGTTTGCCTTGGCAAACGGAGTCACACAGGGGAGCAACTGCTCCATGTGATGCATCAAGAAATCGAATCCTGGCTTTCTCCCAGACAAATCCAAATTGGAACTATGGTGACCGACAACTGGAAGAACATTGTGTCGGCACTGCGTCAAGGAGTGCTTAGCCATGTTCCCTGCATGGCACACATTTTCAGTCTGTTTGTCCAGCTGTTCCTGAAGTTGTCACGGCCATGGCTATGACCGTGACTCTTCAACCGCATGTGATTGTCAGCGGTTTTGTTTTGTTGTCAATCACAGGTGAGGGCAGTGGTATTTGCCTCACCTGTGGTTGCCGCTGACAACGCTTGCTCGTGGCAGCTTTCCTGCTGTGCATGCGGTTGCACCTAGCAACCCCTATGTTAGGTGTGTGTGTATCGTGTTCACTGTGTTGTTTGTCTGTGTGCACTCTGTGTAGTGTGTGGTGTGCACTGACACTTTTCTTGCACTGTGGTTGCCCGTGGCAACGTTTGGCTGTCTGTACATGTGGTGGCAGTGTCCCGGCCTTCGGGCTATTCCCCAGGACACGGTTGCCACCCATGTCGTGGCCAGCGGCAACAACCGCAGTGGCTTGCTACTGTTGGACACTTTCCCTTTAATGTTGTGTTTTCCCTTCCCGGGTGTTGGAAGGGTGAACTTCCTTCCCAGTGTGTGTGTGTGTCACTGGGTGTGTCCGACTGTGGGGTGTGGCTTCCTGGCCTATATAGCCTCACTGTTAGTATGGCTCTGGGGGTTGTTTCAGCCATGCTTGCTGGAGCAACCTCCTGTGTTACTATCTGCCAGTGAGAGCCACCCCTGTGGTCATAAAGATATTGTCCTTATGTTTATGTCTGCTGTGTGTTGATGTTGTATGTTATGTTCTGTTGGGACCTTTCTATGTGTTTGGTGCAGCTTACGGTTCTGGATTCCTGTTTGCGCAGGGATCCAGTCAGCAAGGCTGTGACAGGTTGGTGGAACTAATAGTTCGCCTGTCATTCCCGTAAGGCTGTATGAGTTCCCCTTTTCCCAATAGCTTGGCCATTGAGACTCCTGCTCCTCCGTGCCTAGGAGGAGTAGGTCGTCTTACCCTGACTCCTAGCGCAGGGACCGGACGGAGGGTGAGTTAGGGATCCGAGGTTCCTGCGCATGGGTCCTCCTACCTTTAAGGTCGGCCCATGCAGTTAGGGTCAGGGTAGGGACTCTGTAGGAGGTGACCTGCTCCCTATCCTGTTCTCCTGGCCGAGTAGGCCTACAGCACACGGCAGCGCACGGCTGAGGATTTCCCCCATCCTCAGCCGTGACAGAAGTCTTCCACCCATCTGCAAGACATCCTAAAAATGGCCAGGAAACTTTGCATGCACTTCAGCCACTCGTATACTGCAAAGCACACACTATTTGAGTTGCAGCGGCAGAACGGCATCCCCCTGGCTGATCTGCAACGTTTCCACCCATTGTAATTCCACCCTTCATATGTTAGACCGACTATACAAACAGAGAAAGGCCATCCACGATTTCTTGATGATTCAAGCGGATAGGAGTAATCCCCTGTGTAACTTCGATGTCAGCCACTGACAGCTCATGCGTGACACCTGCCATTTGCTCAGGCCCTTTAGAGAACGCCACGTTATTTGTCAGTCGCCGGGACTACAGGATGAATGTCGTCATTCCACTGCTTCATGTCCTGGAACAGATGGTGGTAACAATGGCTGGTAAGGGGACAGGAGATGTGGTGCCTCGATCTCACGGCCACATGAGCCCTATGGGGGCTGAACTGGAAGAAGAGGGGGAGGAGGACAAAAAAAGGGGGAGCTAAATGGGTGGTTTTTCTACTCAGCTGACAGGACAGTTGGAGCTACAGGACGATGAGGAAGACGAGACACAGGACCTGGACACACTGTGGCAGTATGCAGTAGAGATGGAGACAGGGAGTTCCTCTGAGTCACTTGCACAAATGGCCCACTGCATGCTCACTTGCTTGCAAAGTGACAGCCGAATTGTCACCATTCGGCAGAGGGATGACTTCTGTCTCTCCACCTTGTTGGACCCTTGCTACCAATCCAGAATGGGGGCCTTTTGTACACCCACCGAGAGGGAGGACAAACTAAACTACTACAGAGACATCCTATGTAGTCAGTTGGCCGCTGCCTTTCGGCCCCATCGTCCATCCTCTCTCAGGTCTGATCGGGGGAGGGCCCTCTGCGCTCATGTTCCACTGTCATGGCTGCTGGGGAAGGGTGGGGTGGCAGGAGCAGTACCAGCTCCATCAGCAGCAGCCTGAGTCTAGAGTCGCTGATGAGTAACTTTATTCACCTAAATAGTGAAGAAACTACTCAACAGCAGCAGCTAGACCTGGAGCAGGACTTGAACCAAGCATACTTGGACAGCACCCTGCCACCCCACATTGAAAATCCGCTGGACTACTGGGTAGCCAAACTGGTTTTGGGGCCGCAATTAGCAGAGTTTTTATTTTTAATTTTTTACATTAGTCATAGGATAAGCTCTTTAAAACCCCAATCTCAGCAGTGCTCTTAATATATATATATATATACACACTGCTCAAAAAAATAAAGGGAACACAAAAATAACACATCCTAGATCTGAGTTAATTAAATATTCTTCTGAAATATTTTGTTCTTTAAATAGTTGAATGTGCTGACAACAAAATCACACAAAAATTAAAAAATGAAAATCAAATTTTTCAACCCATGGAGGTCTGGATTTGGAGTCACACTCAAAATTAAAGTGGAAAAATACACTACAGGCTGATCCAACTTTGATGTAATGTCCTTAAAACAAGTCAAAATGAGGCTCAGTAGTGTGTGTGGCCTCCACGTGCCTGTATGACCTCCCTACAACGCCTGTGCATGCTCCTGATGAGGTGGCGGATGGTCTCCTGAGGGATCTCCTCCCAGACCTGGACTAAAGCATCTGCCAACTCCTGGACAGTCTGTGGTGCAACGTGACGTTGGTGGATAGAGTGAGACATGATGTCCCAGATGTGCTCAATTGAATTCAGGTCTGGGGAATGGGCGGGCCAGTCCATAGCATCAATGCCTTCGTCTTGCAGGAACTGTTGACACACTCCAGCCACATGAGGTCTAGCATTGTCTTGCATTAGGAGGAACCCAGGGCCAACCGCACCAGCATATGGTCTCACAAGGGGTCTGAGGATCTCATCTCGGTACCTAATGGCAGTCAGGCTACCTCTGGCGAGCACATGGAGGGCTGTGCGGCCTTCCAAAGAAATGCCACCCCACACCATTACTGACCCAATGCCAAAACAGTCATGCTGGAGGATGTTGCAGGCAGCAGAACGTTCTCCACGGCGTCTCCAGACTCTGTCACGTCTGTCACATGTGCTCAGTGTGAACCTGCTTTTATCTGTGAAGAGCACAGGGCGCCAGTGGCGAATTTGCCAATCTTGGTGTTCTCTGGCAAATGCCAAACGTCCTGCACGGTGTTGGGCTGTAAGCACAACCCCCACCTGTGGACATCGGGCCCTCATATCACCCTCATGGAGCCTGTTTCTGACCGTTTGAGCAGACACATGCACATTTGTGGCCTGCTGGAGGTCATTTTGCAGGGCTCTGGCAGTGCTCCTCCTGTTCCTCCTTGCACAAAGGCGGAGGTAGCGGTCCTGCTGCTGGGTTGTTGCCCTCCTATGGCCTCCCTTACGTCTCCTGATGTACTGGCCTGTCTCCTGGTAGAGCCTCCATGCTCTGGACACTACGCTGACAGACACAGCAAACCTTCTTGCCACAGCTCGCATTGATGTGCCATCCTGGATAAGCTGCACTACCTGAGCCACTTGTGTGGGTTTGTAGACTCCGTCTCATGCTACCACTAGAGTGAAAGCACCGCCAGCATTCAAAAGTGACCAAAACATCAGCCAGGAAGCATAGGAACTGAGAAGTGGTCTGTGGTAACCACTTGCAGAACCACTCCTTTATGTCTTGCTAATTGCCTATAATTTCCACCTGTTGTCTATCCCATTTGCACAACAGCATGTGAAATTGATTGTCACTCAGTGTTGCTTCCTAAGTGGACAGTTTGATTTCACAGAAGTGTGATTGACTTGGAGATACATTGTGTTGTTTAAGTGTTCCCTTTATTTTTTTGAGCAGTGTATATATTAAGTATATATATATATATATATATATATATATATATATATATACTTTTTTTCTGCTCTGCACTATGCTCGCCAGTTTTCTGAAAGTGGGCGTGTTTTCTTATGTAAATGAATCTCTAGACAGATTTACTATTGGGACTATTTAAAAAGTCGCAAAAATATAGCAAAAAAATGCGCAATTTCACTCCAGTGAGGACCATGCTTATCTTATGAGACTTTTTAATAGAACATGCGACTTTTTCATAAAAAAAGTCTGACTTTTTCGTAAAGATGTGCGACTTTTGTAAAGCTGCTTACTGACGAATAAACTGCTACCATCAAACCACATTTATTACAGTCTTAAAGGGCCGATCATAAATCTGACTTGGCTAAAACTGACTTTAGCCATATGTGAAAGTAGAGTGAGCTGTCAGAGTAATGATAAATCTGGCCCATTGTCATTTTCTGTCAGGTAGTCACACGTTGTGATGGCAAAGGCAAATAAAACTCTCCCTTTTTGAACGTGGTCGGGTTGTTGAACTGCATAAGTAGGGTCTCTCACAGCGCGCCATCGCTGCTGAGGTGGGGCGCAGTAAGACTTTCTTAAATGATCCTGAGGGTTATGGAACAAAAAAGTAAAGTGGAAGACCCCAAAAAATTTTCATCAGCACTGAGCCTGAGGATCCAATTGGCTGTCCGTCAAGACACTGGACGATCCTCGACCCAAATTAAGGCCCTTACTGGTGCTGACTGCAGCCCCATAACCATCAGACGGCACCTGAGACTAAAGGGCTTCAAAAACAAAAAAACGTCTTCAAAGACCTCGTCTCCTTGAACGCCACATAACTGCTCGTTTGGACTTTGGAAGAGAGCACCAAACATGGGACATTCAAAGGTAGAAGAAAGTTTTATTCTCTGATGAGAAAAAATTTAACCTTGATAGTCCTGATGTTTTCCAACGTTACTGGCTTGACAAGCAGATCACACCTGAGATGTTTTCTACGCGCCACAGTGGAGGGGGCACCATATTGGTCTGGGGTGCTTTTTCCTTCGGTGGAACAATGGAGCTTCAGGAAGTGCAGGGGCGTCAAACGGCCGCTGGCTATGTCCAGATGTTGCAGAGAGCATTCCTCATGACTGAGGCCCCTCGTGTGTGTGGTAACGACTGGGTTTTTCAACATGACAACGCTACAGTACATAATGCCCGCAGGACAAGGGACTTCTTCCAGGAGAATAACATCACTCTTTTGGTCCATCCTGCGTGTTCCCCTGATCTAAATCCAATTGAGAACCTTTGGGGATGGATGGCAAGGGAAGTTTACAAAAATGGACAACAGTTCCAGACAGTAGATGGCCTTCGTGCGGCCGTCTTCATCACTTGGAGAAATCTTCCCAATCACCTCATGGAAACGCTTGCATCATTTTGGAAGTGATAAACAATAACGGCAGAGCTACTCATTACTGAGTTCATGTTTGGAAGTTGGATTTCTGTTTTGGGGAGGTTTAGTGTTTTTTTGGAGGTGTGGTCCCAAACTTTTGATCAGCTGAAAAACAGCCTGCTTCACTTTATTTGTTGTTTTCATTAAATTGAATGCTCAAAAAATGTTTTGTCTCACTCCCATTTCTTCTTGTTGCATGTTGAAGCTCTACTTGGAACCTTGTTAAGATCCAGCCATGCTAAATATGATTTTTTGTGATTTTTCAAGTGGTCTTAAACTTTTGATCAGGACTGTATTATGTCATCAAAGTGCCCTCAGTACAAATAATGTACCACTTTGTGCCCTCTGTAGTTATAATAGCCCCCAAGTTGTGCCCCAAAATAGATTTACATGACCATTTTTTCTTTAATAGCAGAGCTGGCTTTACTCACCACTCCCTGGTCTCCTGCAGATGTCATGATGTTCTGTGCCCTGGCGGTGTACAGCATCAGGACATAGTGCGTGTAAACTTGAACCATGACCTGGTGTTGTGTGACAGTGCTGCAGGGAGAGCACACTGGATCTCCCGAGTGCCAGCATTGCCATCCAGAGCAGGAGAGATAATCTTTTTATTATATATAGATATATACAGTCGTGGCCAAAAGTTTTGAGAATTACATAAATATTGGAAATTGGAAAAGTTGCTGCTTAAATTTTTATAATAGCATTTTGCATATACTCCAGAATGTTATGAATAGTGATCAGATGAATTGCATAGTCCTTCTTTGCCATGAAAATTAACTTAATCCCCAAAAAAACTTTCCACTGCATTTCATTGCTGTCATTAAAGGACCTGCTGAGATCATTTCACTAATCGTCTTGTTAACTCAGGTGAGAATGTTGACGAGCACAAGGCTGGAGATCATTATGTCAGGCTGATTGGGTTAAAATGGCAGACTTGACGTGTTAAAAGGAGGGTGATGCTTGAAATCATTGTTCTTCCATTGTTAACCATGGTGACCTGCAAGGAAACGCGTGCAGCCATCATTGCATTGCATAAAAATGGCTTCACAGGCAAGGATATTGTGGCTACTAAGATTGCACCTCAATCAACAATTTATAGGATCATCAAGAACTTCAAGGAAAGAGGTTCAATTCTTGTTAAGAAGGCTTCAGGGCATCCAAGAAAGTCCAGCAAGTGCCAGGATCGTCTCCTAAAGAGGATTCAGCTGCGGGATCGGAGTGCCACCAGTGCAGAGCTTGCTCAGGAATGGCAGCAGGCAGGTGTGAGCGCATCTGCACGCACAGTGAGGCGAAGACTTTTGGAAGATGGCCTGGTGTCAAGAAGGGCAGCAAAGAAGCCACTTCTCTCCAAAAAAAAATCAGGGACAGATTGATCTTCTGCAGATAGTATGGTGAATGGACTGCTGAGGACTGGGGCAAAGTCATATTCTCCGATGAAGCCTCTTTCCAATTGTTTGGGGCATCTGGAAAAAGGCTTGTCCGGAGAAGAAAAGGTGAGTGCTACCATCAGTCCTGTGTCATGCCAACAGTAAAGCATCCTGAGACCATTCATGTGTGGGGTTGCTTCTCATCCAAGGGAGTGGGCTCAATCACAATTTTGCCCAAAAACACAGCCATGAATAAAGAATGGTACCGAAACACCCACCAACAGCAACTTCTTCCAAAAATCCAACAACAGTTTGGTGAAGAACAATGCATTTTCCAGCACGATGGAGCACCGTGCCATAAGGCAAAAGTGATAACTAAGTGGCTTAGGGACCAAAACCTTGACATTTTGGGTCCATGGCCTGGAAACTCCCCAGATCTTAATCCCATTGAGAACTTGTCGTCAATCCTCAAGAGGCGGGTGAACAAACAGAAACCCACTAATTCTGACAAACTCTGAGAAGTGATTATGAAAGAATGGGTTGCTATCAGTCAGGAATTGGCCCAGAAGTTGATTGAGAGCATGCCCAGTCGAATTGCAGAGGTCCTGAAAAAGAAGGGCCAACACTGCAAATACTGACTCTTTGCATAAATGTCATGTAATTGTCGATAAAAGCCTTTGAAACGTATGAAGTGCGTGTAATTATATTTCACTACATCACAGAAACAACTCAAACAAAGATCTAAAAGCAGTTTAGCAGCAAACTTTGTGAAAACTAATATTTGTGTCATTCTCAAAACTTTTGGCCACGACTGTATATATATATATATATATATATATATATACACTCACCTAAAGAATTATTAGGAACACCTGTTCTATTTCTCATTAATGCAATTATCTAGTCAACCAATCACATGGCAGTTGCTTCAATGCATTTAGGGGTGTGGTCCTGGTCAAGACAATCTCCTAAACTCCAAACTGAATGTCAGAATGGGAAAGAAAGGTGATTTAAGCAATTTCACAATCTGCTCAGTTACTGGGATTTTCACGCACAACCATTTCTAGGGTTTACAAAGAATGGTGTGAAAAGGGAAAAGCATCCAGTATGCGGCAGTCCTGTGGGCAAAAATGCCTTGTGGATGCTAGAGGTCAGAGGAGAATGGGCCGACTGATTCAAGCTGATAGAAGAGCAACGTTGACTGAAATAACCACTCGTTACAACCGAGGTATGCAGCAAAGCATTTGTGAAGCCACAACACGTACAACCTTGAGGCGGATGGGTTACAACAGCAGAAGACCCCACCGGGTACCACTCATCTCCACTACAAATAGGAAAAAGAGGCTACAATTTGTACGAGCTCACCAAAATTGGACTGTTGAAGACTGGAAAAAATGTTGCCTGGTCTGATGAGTCTCGATTTCTGTTGAGACATTCAAATGGTAGAGTCCGAATTTGGCGTAAACAGAATGAGAACATGTATCCATCCTCTGATGGCTACTTCCAGCAGGATAATGCACCATGTCACAAAGCTCGAATCATTTCAAATTGGTTTGAATATGACAATGAGTTCACTGTACTAAAATGGCCCCCACAGTCACCAGATCTCAACCCAATAGAGCATCTTTGGGATGTGGTGGAACGGGAGCTTCGTACCCTGGATGTGCATCCCTCAAATCTCCATCAACTGCAAGATGCTATCCTATCAATATGGCCAACATTTCTAAAGAATGCTATCAGCACCTTGTTGAATCAATGCCACGTAGAATTAAGGCAGTTCTGAAGGCAAAAGGGGGTCCAACACCGTATTAGTATGGTGTTCCTAATAATTCTTTAGGTGAGTGTATATAGTAGGAAAGTGCAAGGGGCGGTCATTGACGGAAGATATGTGTCACCGAGGTTCCTGGCCTCGGTGAGGTAAGAGCAGGTAATTTTAAGTGTCAGCGGCAGCTAGTGCTGACTGACACTATTGGTTATTTAGTGTGGCTGTAAAGCCGATCCGGGCCGGCTCATACTGGCAGCAGCTAAAGTGCAGGGTGGGTGCCTGTTCCCCATGTTCCAGGCCAGGTTTTGGTTATGGATATAAAACCCAGCCAGCAGTCTCAGCTGGGGGTGGATTATCCTCCATCTGACAGTGGAGCTTTGCCAATCTCTGTGTTGGGGCCTGAGAGTTTGGGCTGGGATTAAGGCCTGCTATCTTGTTTGGATGAAAGCACGTGGACTTCTGTTTCACCCAAGGACTTATGTGTTGCTGCTTGGTGTGAACAAACACCAGACTCAAGGTGACAGTTTTTTCCTTGAAACTGACTTTTGTTGTCACTTTACTTATGTGTGAAAAAAACACTGAACTGTTTAAGTTAAATACGTTGTCGTTACCTCTATACTGCGTCCGCAAGCCTGTCTACCAGAGCAAATCCCCACTATATAAAAAAGGGAGAAAGGAAAAAGCAGCACACTGTATCAAGCGGGTGCAAATCCAGCAAAGACCAGCGACCAAGGTCCAAACGATATGTGAAGAAAAGCAGGTAGCACTCCAATGTAGCACATAAAACTGTGTTTCATTCAACCCAGTGTCAGCAACGTTTCAACTGCTTGTTGCAGTCATTTTCAAGCCATACAAACTGCAACAAGCAAAAGACTGCAACAAGCAGTTGAAACTTTGCTGACACTGGGTTGAATGAATCACAGTTTTATGTGCTATGTTGTAGTGCTATTGTGCTTTTCTTCACACATATATATATATATATATATATATATATATATATATATATTATATGTAATGGTCACCTCCCATGTGAATAAAACCCATAGACTTTAATTGGCTCTGAAAATGACTGTGTGAATGTAGTGTCAGGAGTGCAGATTTTTTATAAGCTTTACATGCAATTTGAAGAAATACTCCATTCATAACTGATACACTGCATCATGTCAAGTGCAGCACCTAAGAGAACTGTCCATAACACAAGAATTATTTTTGTGTAATTTAAATTCATGCAACCTAACCCCCAACCTCAAGTCTCTTCACTTTAAAAAATAAAGAGTACCAGATTCCTCTTGACTGTTCATTTTAGCCTTATTAGTTAAAGGGGTTTTCCCATCTCAGCCATTCAGCAGTCTAACGCAACGGTTAGAAGTGGCAGGGGCTTGGAAACAGTTAAGTGGGCTGTGCTGTCATATTTTTGTAATGGCCATGGAAGTCAAAGGGAAGCTTGGAAACAGCATGGCATGTCCAGCTGAGTCAATAACCCTGGCCATCTATGGCAGCCATATATGATGAGTATTCTGATCTCTGTTATAAAGTGAACTCTACATTTTTCTACTTCTATAAGTAACATGTAAAGAGGTATTTACCTAAGAATTATAACCATCTCATTAGACCCACCTATTGAAAGCAGATTCCTATAAATTAGTGTTCAACAAGCTTTGGAACATACTCATACACCTACAGGGAGTGCAGAATTATTAGGCAAGTTGTATTTTTGAAGATTAATTTTATTATTGAACAACAACCATGTTCTCAATGAACCCAAAAAACGCATTAATATCAAAGCTGAATATTTTTGGAAGTAGTTTTTAGTTTGTTTTTAGTTTTAGCTATTTTAGGGGGATATCTGTGTGTGCAGGTGACTATTACTGTGCATAATTATTAGGCAACTGAACAAAAAACTAATATATACCCATTTCAATTATTTATTTTTACCAGTGAAACCAATATAACATCTCAACATTCACAAATATACATTTCTGACATTCAAAAACAAAACAAAAACAAATCAGTGACCAATATAGCCACCTTTCCTTGCAAGGACACTCAAAAGCCTGCCATCCATGGATTCTGTCAGTGTTTTGATCTGTTCACCATCAACATTGCGTGCAGCAGCAACCACAGCCTCCCAGACACTGTTCAGAGAGGTGTACTGTTTTCCCTTCTTGTAAATCTCACATTTGATGATGGACCACAGGTTCTCAATGGGGTTCAGATCAGGTGAACAAGGAGGCCATGTCATTAGATTTTCTTCTTTTATACCCTTTCTTGCCAGCCACGCTGTGGAGTACTTGGACGCGTGTGATGGAGCATTGTCCTGCATGAAAATCATGTTTTTCTTGAAGGATGCAGACTTCTTCCTGTACCACTGCTTGAAGAAGGTGTCTTCCAGAAACTGGCAGTAGGACTGGGAGTTGAGCTTGACTCCATCCTCAACCCGAAAAGGCCCCACAAGCTCATCTTTGATGATACCAGCCCTAACCAGTACTCCACCTCCACCTTGCTGGCGTCTTAGTCGGACTGGAGCTCTCTGCCCTTTACAAATCCAGCCACGGGCCCATCCATCTGGCCCATCAAGACTCACTCTCATTTCATCAGTCCATAAAACCTTAGAAAAATCAGTCTTGAGATATTTCTTGGCCCAGTCTTGACGTTTCAGCTTGTGTGTCTTGTTCAGTGGTGGTCGTCTTTCAGCCTTTCTTACCTTGGCCATGTCTCTGAGTATTGCACACCTTGTGCTTTTGGGCACTCCAGTGATGTTTGCAGCTCTGAAATATGGCCAAACTGGTGGCAAGTGGCATCTTGGCAGCTGCACGCTTGACTTTTCTCAGTTCATGGGCAGTTATTTTGCGCCTTGGTTTTTCCACACGCTTCTTGCGACCCTGTTGACTATTTTGAATAAAACGCTTGATTGTTCGATGATCACGCTTCAGAAGCTTTGCAATTTTAAGAGTGCTGCATCCCTCTGCAAGATATCTCACTATTTTTGACTTTTCTGAGCCTGTCAAGTCCTTCTTTTGACCCATTTTGCCAAAGGAAAGGAAGTTGCCTAATAATTATGCACACCTAATATAGGGTGTTGATGTCATTAGACCACACCCCTTCTCATTACAGAGATGCACATCACCTAATATGCTTAATTGGCAGTAGGCTTTCGAGCCTATACAGCTTGGAGTAAGACAACATGCATAAAGAGGATGATGTGGTCAAAATACTCATTTGCCTAATAATTCTGCACGCAGTGTATATCTATCCATAGACAGCTGTTTTAGGGTACTTGCCATTCATCAGTATGGATTAGGATTCTGACTGTCTGAATCAGATGCCTTGAGTGCTGTTTAGGAAAGGAACTGAATCCACTTAAATATACTAGGAGGCACATTTATTAAGACCAGCAATTAGTGATGGACGAACATCGGCCGGGACGGTTCACGGACGCGCGTTTGCGATCAAATGTTCGCAAAACGTCCGTTCGCGGCAGGCCCTATTCACTTTAATTGCAGGCAAACCTGAAAAACCTTCAGGTCATATTTGCAGCCACCAAATACTTACTAGAAGTGCAGAAATAGTCCCACAACATGGACAGTGATATACCAGAGGGGAATCATTGGCAAAAATTTCCACAAAAAATATGTATTTTAATCAGGGGTCATTTTTATGCGTCTTAAAGGGAAACTCTCAAAAATGTGCCCTGCTGGAACCTAGAAAAATTTTATTTTAGGACACGGGAGCACAGGCCCCAAAAATTAGGCGTTATTGACAGAAAATAACTTGTGATTATGTGGCTGGAGGTACATTAGGCAGTCACTGGATAAAATGTTACTGTAGTTACAAGTAGAGGCCCAAAAATTAGGCATTCACCTGACATTAAAGAACTTGTGATTATGTGGCTGGAGGTATACAGGGAGTGCAGAATTATTAGGCAAGTTGTATTTTTGAGGATTAATTTTATTATTGAACAACAACCATGTTCTCAATGAACCCAAAAAACTCATTAATATCAAAGCTGAATATTTTTGGAAGTAGTTTTTAGTTTGTTTTTAGTTTTAGCTATTTTAGGGGGATATCTGTGTGTGCAGGTGACTATTACTGTGCATAATTATTAGGCAACTGAACAAAAAACTAATATATACCCATTTCAATTATTTATTTTTACCAGTGAAACCAATATAACATCTCAACATTCACAAATATAAATTTCTGACATTCAAAAACAAAACAAAAACAAATCAGTGACCAATATAGCCACCTTTCTTTGCAAGGACACTCAAAAGCCTGCCATCCATGGATTCTGTCAGTGTTTTGATCTGTTCACCATCAACATTGCGTGCAGCAGCAACCACAGCCTCCCAGACACTGTTCAGAGAGGTGTACTGTTTTCCCTCCTTGTAAATCTCACATTTGATGATGGACCACAGGTTCTCAATGGGGTTCAGATCAGGTGAACAAGGAGGCCATGTCATTAGATTTTCTTCTTTTATACCCTTTCTTGCCAGCCACGCTGTGGAGTACTTGGACGCGTGTGATGGAGCATTGTCCTGCATGAAAATCATGTTTTTCTTGAAGGATGCAGACTTCTTCCTGTACCACTGCTTGAAGAAGGTGTCTTCCAGAAACTGGCAGTAGGACTGGGAGTTGAGCTTGACTCCATCCTCAACCCGAAAAGGCCCCACAAGCTCATCTTTGATGATACCAGCCCAAACCAGTACTCCACCTCCACCTTGCTGGCGTCTGAGTCGGACTGGAGCTCTCTGCCCTTTACCAATCCAGCCACGGGCCCATCCATCTGGCCCATTAAGACTCACTCTCATTTCATCAGTCCATAAAACCTTAGAAAAATCAGTCTTGAGATATTTCTTGGCCCAGTCTTGACGTTTCAGCTTGTGTGTCTTGTTCAGTGGTGGTCGTCTTTCAGCCTTTCTTACCTTGGCCATGTCTCTGAGTATTGCACACCTTGTGCTTTTGGGCACTCCAGTGATGTTGCAGCTCTGAAATATGGCCAAACTGGTGGCAAGTGGCATCTTGGCAGCTGCACGCTTGACTTTTCTCAGTTCATGGGCAGTTATTTTGCGCCTTGGTTTTTCCACACGCTTCTTGCGACCCTGTTGACTATTTTGAATGAAACGCTTGATTGTTCGATGATCACGCTTCAGAAGCTTTGCAATTTTAAGAGTGCTGCATCCCTCTGCAAGATATCTCACTATTTTTGACTTTTCTGAGCCTGTCAAGTCCTTCTTTTGACCCATTTTGCCAAAGGAAAGGAAGTTGCCTAATAATTATGCACACCTAATATAGGGTGTTGATGTCATTAGACCACACCCCTTCTCATTACAGAGATGCACATCACCTAATATGCTTAATTGGTAGTAGGCTTTCGAGCCTATACAGCTTGGAGTAAGACAACATGCATAAAGAGGATGATGTGGTCAAAATACTCATTTGCCTAATAATTCTGCACTCCCTGTATTAGGCGGTCAGTGAATAAAATTTTTACTGTAGGCCACTGGAGTAGAGGCCCCAAAAATTAGGCACTCACCTGACAGAAAAGGCCTTTTATGCAGCTATATATACTGTACATAAGACAAGGACCATTCGTTGTTCTGTGTGGTAGCGGATATGTGTGTGCTGGCATGAGGAAAATCAATTACACATGGTCATCACAGGCGTTGAATTCCTCCGAGATCCATGCCTCATTCATTTTTAGAAATGTGAGGTAGTCCACACTGTCGTGAGCTCGGCGAGTGCGCTTATCGGTCACGATCCCCCTGCTGCACTGAACGTCCTTTTGGACAGGACACTCAACGAGGGGCAAGCCAAGAGTTCCATGGCAAATTGTGCCAACTCTAGCCACAGGTCAAGACTGCACACCCAGTAGTCCAGGGGTTCCTCGCTTCTCAGAGAGTCCACATCGTCTGTTAACCCAATGTAGTTGGACACCTGTCTTTCAAGGCATTCCCTGAATCTGGATCCAGGGGGCGGCTGTCGATTGGTTGGCTGCAAGAACGATCTCTTATCTGAAGTGACCAACACATCTTCAAACCGCCCTCTTCTTGCAGGCACAGTAGGATTGGAACCCGCACCTGTTTCGCTGTCTGTGGAAATTCCTCTGCCAGTGCCCTCAACAGCATAATCCAACATCTTTAGCAGTAAGGCCTGGAAATACTGCATTTTGCCAGCCCTCTGGGATGCAGGTAACATGTCCACCATTTTGTGTTTGTACCGGGGGTCTAAGTTTGTTACCACCCAGTAATGGTCCTTTCCCTTTATGCTTTTTATATGGAGGTCCCTCTTCAAACACTGGAGCATGAAGGCCCCAATTTGTACTAAATTGGAAGCAGTTAAGCGTCCTGGCTCCTGCTCATCGCCTAGGAGAATGACGTCCTCGGTCTCCTCCCCCCAGCCACGGACAACACCAGGGATCTCCAAAAAGTTTAAAGTCCCCCTCCAACCCTGCTCTATTTGCTCCTCCTCCCCCCAGCCACTATCCTCCTCTGACTCCTCTTCAGACTACTGCTGACTTGTCTCAGATGGAGTAACCCCCTTTGGGAATTCATTTAGCATTGTGACTTCCTCATCTTCCAGCTTCTGCTCTTCGACGGCTCAATCAATGACACGATGCAATGCATGCTCCAGGAAGAAGGCATAAGGTACGATGTCACTGATGGCACCCTGGCTGCGACTGACCAGTTTGGTGATCTCATCAAATGGCCGCAGAAGTTTGCATGCGTCGCACATGAGCAGCCACTGGGTAAGCAGAAACAGCGAGGACCTCCCTCCTTGAGCTGATCTGGGTACTGTCATCAGATGGCTGGTTGGTGGCCGTTACTACCTCCTCTTCCTCATCCGATGTCAAGAATGGCTGTGCATCGGTGACGGTAAGGTCTGGGAATGGATGGAAAAATAATTCCTCTGACTCGAGTGGAGGGGCTATGGTGGTGGTGGTGTATCTGGGGGTGCACACAGCAGTTGCAACGTGCCATTAACAACTACCTATAGGTAGCAGGTATATAGCAGCCCTCAATCAATATTTGGTGGAAGCAGGTATATCGAACCCCTTTATCGGTATTTTGTGGAAGCAGGTGTATCACAGGCCTCAATCAATAGTTGGTGGAAGCAGGTATATCAAACCCCTTAACCAGTGTTTTGTGGAGGCAGGTATATCTGAGCCCTCAATCAATATTTGGTGGAAACGGGTATATCGAACCCCGTCATCAGTATTTGTGGAAGCAGATATATCACACCCCTCAATCAGTATTTTGTGGAAGCAGGTATATCAAACCCCTTAATCAGTATTTTGTGGAAGCAGGTATATTGCACCCCTCAATCAATATTTGGTGGATGCAGGTATATCGAACCCCTTAATCATTATTTTGTGTTAGCAGGTATATCACACCCCTCAATTATTATTTTTTATCACAACAGTCATATTACACCACCCTGTTTATTTGGGGCAACAGGTATATCACAGCCCTCAAACAGTATTTTGTGGAAGAAGGTATATCACACCCCTCAATCAGTTTTTTGGAGGGCAACAGGTATATCACACCTGTTGCAATTAGTTGTTCCAATAGCGTTTGTCCCTCTATGTATCTGCGATATTGCAGCAGAACCGCACAATACAACTGCTGCACAATACAAATGCACTATAATATACTTTCTATGTTAGAAAGTATTTTTATAAGTATGTCGCACCCCTCAGTATATCACAGCCCATACCAGTGCTTAAAAGGAATTTTGTGGCCCTATTTGCTAGCGTTTGATGTCCCTTACAGCCTGTCCCTGCTCCACAAAGCAACCTCTCCCTACACTGGCAAAACACAGAATGTAAAATAGCTGCCAGATCGAGTTCTTTTATAGGGTGGTGGTGTGTCCATGTGCTGAAACATCTCAATTGGCTGTCCTGTCCCACCTGATGGATTTGTCATGGGTCAAAGTTCAGCACAATGCAAAAGAATAGGGCGCCGGCGGACATCGGCATATGTTTGCATGTTCGGCGAATCGCGAACGCGCAAAATTCTCCGCAAAATGACCGCCGGGCGAACCGCGAGGCCATCTCTAGTCTTAATAGTGTCTGTGCTGCTGCAGGCCTCTACATAACTTTGGTTCTTTCTCTAGCAGGGTGTGCGACAAACTAAAATCTACACCAGTTCCCTTTTTGGAGTAGCTTATCGTCATTTTGTGTGCCAAAAACTGACATACAAAATTATGGTTGAGATGGCCGTGCCAGTTCACTATATTCCTCCTCCACACCATGCCCCCTTTTTTTTAGGCCTGTCGGCAAAGTGTCATGAGTATAGAAAAGTCACAGGTTTTGTAGCAAAATGGCTTGTAACAAAATCTGTGACCAATATACACCACAAAAGTGGCATATATCAGTTAATAAATTAGCCCCTAGCTGTGTATGAAAAATCAGTAACTATGAAAGGATGAATCTCCCGGTGAAAGAGGGCCATATTGCTTCCTATAAGTCTGTGTTTGTCTTCTCAACAAGCCTTGGAATGTGACAAGGGAAAATAGCCAAGCCATATATCTGGTGACAACTGTTTTAGGGTACCTGTCCCTCATCAATTTGGAGTAGGATGTTGGCTTAGTGTCTTTCCTAATATATAGCTAAAGGAAGGTACCGTCCCTCCTTGAAGAAGTTATCCAAGTATAAATTTTTCCTTTTCCCTTTGCTTCCCCTGTCATACTCTGAAACGTACTAATGTACTTGCACTACTTTTTCTGTCTGAGATCGGGAGAGTGGTGATGTGACTATAACCTCTGTGGAGACTGTATTTACCTTGACATCACGACCAGGCCTGTCATGATGCCCTCCATCAGAATCCCCCAAATGGTCTTGAGGTCAGACCCATGTGATATTGGGCAGGTCGACAATCTCAATCCTCAAGCAGGGTATGTGGAATCCACAGCTTGTCATATCGAAGCCACTTGGGAGAACACATTAAGAGGAAACAGCAAGGGGGTGATGAAGGGTGTAGTGAGTGGAGTTTTCAGCCCAGGGAAGGGTGTACAAGGCGTTTACATTTCTGGCTGATCTTGAAGCACACAGCACTATGGGAAGTGTTGTTAGTTGCAGCTCATCTACATCCACAACTGGAAGTTTGGGTTGTAAACAGTAGAGCAGAGCAAGAGCATGGAGATTGAAGTAAAGACTTAGGAAGTACACCATTATGCTCTGTAGGAGACTAGATAAAGTTTACACAATTAAATTACATTGTTAGGATCCCGTACAACCCATTTAAGGATACAAGCATTGTATGGAATCTTAGTGCCAATGCCCCAGGTGAAAACAATATGCAGTCGTACTAGCAATGGTTATTTTCTTCTGGGAGATATATCTTTGTATATTATTTTACCATGGATCAGTGCAACTGAGTCTCCATACACTGCTAATTAGTGATGGCCTTGCGGTTCACCCGGCGGTCGGTTTGCGGTGAACTTTGCGCATTCGCAATCCGCTGAACATGCAAACATATGGCAATGTATGCGCGCGCCATATTCTTTTGCATTGCTCCAAACTTTGACCCATGACACATCCATCAGGTGGGACAGGACAGCTAATTGAGACGTTTCAGCACATGTACACACCCCCAAACCTATAACAGAACCCGATCTGGACGCCATTTTACATTATGTGTTTTGCCAGTGTAGGGAGAGGTTGCTGTCACCGCCAGTTCTGTGAGAAGATCTGTCAGACGTTCTTCTCTACCTCTTGTATGATGTTCTTTGTTTTGCTTTCACTTTCTCATCTCCTTTCCTTCTGCCAGGTGTCACTTATTTAGACTAATTGTCTTCCTTTATAATCCCTCCCATACTTCCTCACTTTGCGGTTTATACTACTTCCTGGATTAGGTGTTTACTGGTGGATGCTGCTTCTGCTGCTTGTTCAGATAAGTCATTTACTTTATTGTGTTTCCTTGCTGGCTTGATTCTAGGTGACCCTGACTCCGTCCATATTAAGTGCAGGGAGCCGGTGGTCGTGTCCCCTCACTATTATAGGGTTTTCAGGTGTCACACAGTATTAGGTACGCGGGCATGCAATCGTCTACCATACAGACCCTTGCATGTGCATAGCAGTTAGGGAGAGCTCTTAGGGTTTTATAGGGCTCACCTATAAGCTCCTTAGTTTGGGATCAAGCTAGTCGCTCCTTTATTTATATGTTCCAGCTATCTGCTAACTTCATCCGTGACATTATAAACCGCCATAACGGTCTTAAGCAAGGATCCGGTTTCAGTCTTGATTGACCGCATGCAAGGTCTTTCGCAGGAGGTAGCAGATCTCCGTAAAACTGTTTTGAAAGGAAGTCGATAGAGTGGCTCACCCCCCTATAGCTATGGATAGGTGCTTAAACCTAAGATTGAATCACCCTATTCAATACATAAACACTAAACAAATTTGAATGGATAGGTAAGCACTCAACCACCGTGGAGCAGGCACAATATTTAATATAGGGTATAGGTACAATAAAATGGAATAAAATAAACTCTAAAATTGAATAAAATTGAATAAAACTTGAACACACTGTAAAACTAGCTGGGAATAAGGTGCAAATTCACGTTACAACAGATAATGTCCTTTTCAACTGATATCAGTGTTGAATGGCCGGCATCTGCATCCTTTGATGTAACGTTACATCCGAAAAATCACGAAAAAAAATTGCAAGTTGCAATAGTTCTATATTCAATTGGTATATAACAAGTCAGTGGTTGCTACTAGACCCCCGCCAATCGATTATCCGCATAACACCATCATAGTGCGGCAATATAATCATTTGTGCCCCCTTCGGATGCGATTTTGGTGGATGCAACGTTATATCCAAACGTAAAAGTTGCCGCCAATATAAGTAACTACCCACCCGAAAATACATTGGAATGCACAGTAGTTAGTGTGAAGATCCCTTACCAACAGGTTAGGCGGGGGTCTAGTAGCAACCACTGACTTGTTATATACCAATTGAATATAGGACTATTGCAACTTGCGATTTTTTTCACGATTTTTCGGATGTAACGTTACATCAAAGGATGCAGATGCCGGCCATTCAACACTGATATCAGTTGAAAAGGACATTATCTGTTGTAACGTGTATTTGCACCTTATTCCCAGCTAGTTTTACAGTGTGTTCAAGTTTTATTCAATTTTAGTATATTTTAGAGTGTATTTTATTCCATTTTATTGTACCTATACCCTATATTAAATATTGTGCCTGCTCCACGGTGGTTGAGTGCTTACCTATCCATTCAAACTCAGTAAAAACTGTGTCTCAGTTTCAGGTGACTGGTTCTGCTGGCATTGATGGAGTTTGTTCCGAGCCTAAGATCTCGCTCCCGAATACGTTTTCCGGGGGTAGTGAGAATTTTGAACGCTTTAGGCCTCATGCACACGACTGTTGTTGTGTTCCGTAAAATGGGGTTCCGTTGTTCCGTGATCCGTTTCCGTTTTTGTTTCCGTTGTGTTTCCGTGTGTCTTCCGTTTTTTTTTGCGGACCGCTACCAGAGGGGTCCTTGCCATGGCAGATGGACGCTATTTGTGGCAGTGTTTAATTTCTTCTGTGCTCGCTAGTTTTTTTTTATTTTGTCATATAGCTAAATGAATTTATGTTGTAGTTGAGTGTAGGGCCTCGCAAGATAATGAGGACCCTTGACGTGGGCTTGCGGGCTGAGGATTTAAAAATAAAAATTTAATGAATAAATATGTTTATGGAAGTACACTTTGATAAATATATTTTTAATTTTTGGATTATAGTTCCAAAATTCTTCTAATACCTCAAGTACAGATTATTTTTGCAATCATGATTAAGGATGAGCAAACCCGAACTGTATAGTTCGGGTTTGTACCGAATTTTGGGGTGTTTGTGACACAGACCCGAACATTTACTTAAAAGTCCGGGTTTGGTGTTCGGCGCTTTCTTGGCACTTTTTGAAAGGCTGCAAAGCAGCCAATCAACAAGCGTCATACTACTTAACCCAAGAGGCCATCACAGCCATGCCTACTATTGGCATGGCTGTGATTGGCCAGTGCAGCATGTGACCCAGCCTCTATTTAAGCTGGAGTCACGTAGTGCCGCACGTCACTCTGCTCTGATCAGTGTAGGGATAGGATGCAGCTGCTGCTGTTAGGGCCAGATTAGGCAGGGATTTACTCATCAAAAACACTTAATGAAGTGATCGATCTACAGCTGTGTATCATTCAACTTTTGCTAGTTAATTGCTCATTGTCTATAGGCTGCCCAGAGCGTTTTTCTGTGACTTTTTTTCAGCCAGTACAAGCTGCCACCAAGTCCATTTAACCATCAATAGTGTTTTTTTTTTTTTTTGCTATATCCTACATCAGGGGCTTGGCTGTGCTTGCTATTTTATTGAGGGGTGAAATACAATTGCCAAAATAGCAGTACCCTAAATCTGGTGTTTCAGCTGTGGCTAGCCAATTATAATACTGTCTGCTGTCTGGCAAAGGATATATTTTTTTTCTGGGGTGAAATTCAATTCCCAAAATAGCAATACCCTAAATCTGGTGTTCCAGTTGTGGCTGGACAAGTTTTCTAGTGTCCGTCAAAGCACAGTTTTTGTTCTGGGTTGAAATTCAATTCCCAAAATAGCAATTCCCTAAATCAGTGGTTTCTGCTGTAGCAGGCTAAGTTTAAATCTATCCATAAAAGGGTATATTACATTCAAGGTGCTGATAGGGTCATACTCAATAACTTCACATGCTACCGTGCATCTCCAAGTGTAATTCTGTCCGTAAAGGGATACCTGTCATCCAGGGCCTAAATACTAGGCCTACAATTTATATTCAGCTAAATCTGTGGTTACTGCTGTGCCTGTATTAGTGCAAAACGGTACCTAAATAGATAGCCAGATAGTGTTAGGTGCCTGTAAAAAAAGGCCTGAATTTGAATTCAATACATTAGGCCAAATAATTTTTTTCTTATTGTGGTGAACGGTAACAATGAGGAAAACATCTAGTAAGGGACGCAGACATGGTCGTGGTGGTGTTAGTGGACCCTCTGGTGCTGTGAGAGGACGTGGCCGTTCTGCCACAGCCACACGTCCTAGTGTACCAACTACCTCAGGTCCCAGTAGACGCCAGAATTTACTGCGATATTTGGTGGGGCCCAATGCCGTTCTAAGGATGGTAAGGCCTGAGCAGGTACAGACATTAGTCAATTGGGTGGCCAAAAGTGGATCCAGCACGTTCACATTATCTCCCACCCAGTCTTCTGCAGAAAGCGCACAGATGGCGCCTGAAAACCAAGCCCATCAGTCTGTCACATCACCCCCGTGCATATCAGGGAAACTGTCTGAGCCTCAACTTATGCAGCAGTCTCTTATGCTGTTTGAATACTCTGCTGGCAGGATTTCCCAAGGGCATCCACCTAGCCCTTCCCCAGCGGTGGAAGACATAGAATGCACTGACGCACAACCACTTATGTTTCCTGATGATGAGGACATGGGAATACCACCTCAGCACGTCTCTGATGATGATGAAACACAGATGCCAACTGCTGCGTCTTTCTGCAGTGTGCAGACTGAACAGGAGGTCAGGGAGGAAGACTGGGTGGAAGACGATGCAGGGGACGATGAGGTCCTAGACCCCACATGGAATGAAGGTCGTGCCACTGACTTTCAGAGTTCGGAGGAAGAGGCAGTGGTAAGACCGAGCCAACAGCGTAGCAAAAGAGGGAGCAGTGGGCAAAAGCAGAACACCCGCCGCCAAGAGAGTTCGCCTGCTACTGGCCACCGCCACCTGGGACCGAGCACCCCAAAGGCAGCTTCAAGGAGTTCCCTGGCATGGCAGTTCTTCAAACAATGTGCTGACGACAAGACCCGAGTGGTTTGCACGCTGTGCCATCAGAGCCTGAAGCGAGGCATTAACGTTCTGAACCTTAGCACAACCTGCATGACCAGACATCTGCATGCAAAGCATGAACTGCAGTGGAGTAAACACCTTAAAAACAAGGAACTCACTCAGGCTCCCCCTGCTACCTCTTCTGCTGCTGCCTCGGCCTCTTCCTCCGCCTCTGGAGGAACGTTGGCACCTGCCGCCCAGCAAACAGAGGATGTACCACCAACACCACCACCTCCGTCACCAAGCATCTCAACCATGTCACACGTCAGCGTTCAGCTCTCCATCTCACAAACATTTGAGAGAAAGCGTAAATTCCCACCTAGCAACCCTCGATCCCTGGCCCTGAATGCCAGCATTTCTAATCTACTGGCCTATGAAATGCTGTCATTCAGGCTGGTGGACACAGACAGCTTCAAACAGCTCATGTCGCTTGCTGTCCCACAGTATGCTGTTCCCAGCCACCACTACTTCTCCAAGAGAGCCGTGCCTTCCCTGCACAACCAAGTATCCGATAAAATCAAGTGTGCACTGCGCAACGCCATCTGTGGCAAGGTCCACCTAACCACAGATACGTGGACCAGTAAGCACGGCCAGGGACGCTATATCTCCCTAACTGCACACTGGGTAAATGTAGTGGCGGCTGGGCCCCAGGCGGAGAGCTCTTTGGCGCACGTCCTTCTGCCGCCAAGGATCGCAGGGCAACATTCTTTGCCTCCTGTAGCCTTCTCCTCCTACTCGGCTTCCTCCTCCTCTTCTTCCACCTGCTCATCCAGTCAGCCACACACCTTCACCACCAACTTCAGCACAGCCCGGGGTAAACGTCAGCAGGCCATTCTGAAACTCATATGTTTGGGGGACAGGCCCCACACCGCAGGAGTTGTGGCGGGGTATTGAACAACAGACCGACGAGTGGTTGCTGCCGGTGAGCCTCAAGCCCGGCCTGGTGGTGTGCGATAATGGGCGAAATCTCGTCAAAGCTCTGGGACTAGCCGGTTTGACGCACATCCCTTGCCTGGCACATGTGCTGAATTTGGTGGAACAGAAGTTCATTCACAACTACCACGACATGTCAGAGCTGCTGCATAAAGTGCAGGCCATCTGTGCGCGCTTTCGGCGTTCACATCCTGCTGCTGCTCGCCTGTCTGCGCTACAGCGTAACTTCGGCCTTCCCGCTCACTGCCTCATATGCGACGTGCCCACCAGGTGGAACTCCACCTTGCACATGCTGGACAGAATGTGCGAGCAGCAGCAGGCCATAGTAGAGTTTCAGCTGCAGCACGCACGGGTCAGTCGCACTGCGGAACAACACCACTTCACCACCAATGACTGGGCCTCCATGCGAGACCTGTGTGCTCTGTTGCGCTGTTTCGAGTACTCCACCAACATGGCCAGTGGCGATGACGCCGTTATCAGCTTTACAATACCACTTCTATGTCTCCTTGAAAAAAGACTTAGGGCGATGATGGAAGAGGAGGTGGCCCAGGAGGAGGAGGAAGAGGAGTCATTTTTAGCACTTTCAGGCCAGTCTCTTAGAAGTGACTCAGAGGGAGGTTTTTTGCAACAGCACAGGCCAGGTACAAATGTGGCCAGACAGGGCCCACTACTGGAGGACGAGGAGGACGAGAATGAGGAGGAGGATGAAGCATGTTCACAGCGGGGTGGCACCCAACGCAGCTCGGGCCCATCACTGGTGCGTGGCTGGGGGGAAACGCAGGACGATGACGATACACCTCCCACAGAGGACAGCTGGTCCTTACCTCTGGGCAGCCTGGCACACATGAGCGACTACATGCTGCAGTGCCTGCGCAACGACAGCAGAGTTGCCCACATTTTAACGTGTGCGGACTACTGGGTTGCCACCCTGCTGGATCCCCGGTACAAAGACAATGTGCCCACCTTACTTCCTGCACTGGAGCGTCATAGGAAGATGCGCGAGTACAAGCGCACGTTGGTAGACGCGCTACTGAGAGCATTTCCAAATGTCACAGGGGAACATGTGGAAGCCCAAGGCGAAGGCAAAGGAGGAGCAAGAGGTCGCCAACGCAGCTGTGTCATGGCCAGCTCTTCTGAGGGCAGGGTTAGCATGGCAGAGATGTGGAAAAGTTTTGTCACCACGCCACAGCTAACTGCACCACCACCTGATACAGAACGTGTTAGCAGGAGGCAGCATTTCCCTAACATGGTGGAACAGTACGTGTGCACACCCCTCCACGTACTGACTGATGGTTCGGCCCCATTCAACTTCTGAGTCTCCAAATTGTCCACGTGGCCAGAGCTAGCCTTTTATGCCTTGGAGGTGCTGGCCTGCCCGGCGGCCAGCGTTTTGTCTGAAAGTGTATTCAGCACGGCAGGGAACGTCAGTACAGACAAACGCAGCCACCTGTCCACAGCCAATGTGGACAAGCTGACGTTCATAAAAATGAACCAGGCATGGATCCCACAGGACCGGTCCATCCCTTGTGCAGATTAGACATTTATAACTACATCCCCTTAACAATATATTCTTGTACTCCAGGGCACTTCATTCAATCCTCTTTTTTTAATTTTACCATTATATTGCGGGGCAACCCAAAGTTGAATGAACCTCTCCTCCGTCTGGGTGTCGGGGCCTAAATATCTGACAGTGGCCTGTTCCAGTGGTGGGTGACATGAAGCCTGATTCTCTGCAATGGGACCTCTCTCCTCTGTCTGGGTGCCGGGGCCTAAATATCTGACAGTGGCCTGTTCCATTGGTGGGTGACATAAAGCCTGATTCTCTGCAATGGGACCTCTTTCCTCTGTCTGGGTGCCGGGGCCTAAATATCTGACAGTGGCCTGTTGCAGTGGTGGGTGACATGAAGCCTGATTCTCTGCTATGGGACCTCTCTCCAATTGATATTGGTTAATTTTTATTTATTTTTATTTATTTCCCTATCCACATTTGTTTGCAGGGGATTTACCTACATTTTGCTGCCTTTTGCAGCCCTCTAGCCCTTTCCTGGGCTATTTTACAGCCTTTTTAGTGCCGAAAAGTTTGGGTCCCTATTGACTTCAATGGGGTTCGGGGCGAAGTTCGGGTCGAGTTCGGATCCCGAACCCGAACATTTTCGGGAAGTTCGGCCGAACTTCTCGAACCCGAACATCCAGGTGTTCGCTCAACTCTAATCATGATATGTTTATAAATAAAATGTTATTACTTTGATTATGGTGTGTGTGTGTTTATGAGTTTAAACGAATTAAAAAAATTTATAATGTGTCTCCAAAGCCAGAACATCCCAAATTGAAAAGGTTGGCTTTCACATATTGTTTGTTTCAAACATAATATCCCAAACAAAGTTAAAGGTGGATAATGTTAAAACCAGTCTGTTATTTATACTTTTTATTTTTATTAATATATTTTCTTTTTACAAAAACAAATAAAATGATGTTATATTGATCCAGGTCCAAACATATCTTTGTATTGGCCCACATTAGTGTTTACTCTATAAATTTTATTTATTCTTCTCAACCAAAAAGGTTGATTGGTGTGTCGAGGGTTGTTTATTGTTATGCATTTTTTGGTTGACCTAATATACATTTATTTGACAAATAAACGCAGACAAATTGTTTTTGGAAAACGTCAATTTTAGTGGAAACAAAGCCCCCCCCACAAAAAAATACAATATAAACATGAATTACACTATTTCACATAATAAAGAACATAATTTGTTATTAATGATCAATACACTTAATTATAAATCAAACAAATCTCGACTGAACGGGCCGGGGTTTGAAAAGCACACGGCCTGTTTTGGCTGAGGTCGTTGGGCCTCTGATGGCAAAATGCCAACAGAAGATGGATGTGCTGCTGGCGGATTTGAAACTGTTGGCCAGCGGAAAGGATTCGGCCCATAAGTAGGTTGGGCATGGGGTGGTTGTGGGTGGTAGCTGGTGACATGGTGTGTTTGTTGGGGCATGTTTTGTAGCCGTAAATTATTCAATTGCGCAAGAACATCGCCAGCATTTTCCTGTGAGAAAAGTTCAAAAACTATTGCCACCCCGGCTACACATAAATTGTGCCTTTCTCTTGGGACACCACGCAATAAGTGGGCGAGACCCCTTAGCAAGGCTTCCTCCTGGCCCTCACTCCTCCTCTGGTCTAGGAACTCAATAACCCGGGCATCAATCATTCCCCGAGTTACTAGCCCAGAGGTTGAGGGGCAGGCACTCCTCCTTGTCCTTGGCCGGCGCTGTGCGGATGTCTGAGGACTCCCTTCTGTCACGACTGTTGTTGCCATGGCCGGTTGAGTGGACTCTTCAGCTGGTGTTGGTGTGGGACTTGGCTCTGGCGAAAAAACAGGAGGAGTTTCCTCTCCACCATCATCCGAGTCCTCGGGTTCTTCCAGGCTGTCCACAGTACTGTATAGATACAACAAAATACAAATAAAAAAAAATGTTTAGGTCAAATTTAATAAACAAACACACAAAATCCTATCTTCAAACATAGTGCTGTAGGTCTATTATATAAGGTGAGGTAGCATTAATTTCAAAGGGGAGCCTAATGGTAAAGTTACACCTTCATTAACCACTTAAGGACCACAGGTTTATACCCCCCTAGTGACCAGGCCCTTTTTTACAAATCGGCACTTCACAACTTTAACGGTTTATTGCTCGGTCATGCAACTTGGCACCCAAATTAATTTTACCTAATTTTCTTCTCACAAATACAGCTTTCTTTTTGTGTTATTTGATTGCTGCTGACATTTTTCGTTTTCCGATATTAATCAAAATAGGCCGCAATTTTCTCAAAAAAAGTGTATTTTTAGCTTTCTCTGGTTAAATTGTTCAAATATAATTACATTTCTTTACAAGTTTCTGTCTAAATTTAATGTGCTACATGTGTTTGATAAAAAAAATCCAATAAGTGTATAATTATTGTTTTGCGCAAAAGTTATAGTGTTTACAAACTATGGTACAAAAATGTGAATTTCCGCATTTTGAAGCAGCTCTGACTTTCTGAGCACCTGTCATGTTTCTTGACGTGCTAGAATTCCAGGATAGTATAAATACCCCCCGAATGACCCCATTTTAGAAAGAAGACACCCCAAAGTATTTGCGGAGGGGCATGGTGAGTTCAGGTACGATTAAAAAAAATTTCACAAGTTAGCGGAAAATGACACTTTCTGAGGAAAAAATAAAAAATAATAAAGTTTCCATTTCTGCTAACTTCTGGCAAAAAAAAAAATCTCCCACGGACTCCCTATGCCCCTCAGTGAATACCTTGGGGTGTCTACTTTCCGAAATGGGGTCATTTGTGGGGTGTGTTTACTGTTCTGGCATTTTGGGCGGGACTAAATTGTGAGCAACCCTGTAAAGCCTAAAGGTACTCGTTAGACTTGCGGCCCCTTTACGCACCTAGGCTGCAAAAAAGTGTCACACATGTGGTATCGCCGTACTCAGGAGAAGTAGGGCAATGTGTTTTGAGGGTGTATTTTTACATATACCCATGCTGGGTGAGAGAAATATCTCTGTAAATTGACAACTTTGTATAAAAATATTTAAAAAGTTGTCATTTACAGAGATATTTCTCTCACCCAGCATGGGTATATGTAAAAATACACCCCAAAACACATTGCCCTACTTCTCCTGAGTATGTCGATACCACATGAGTGACACTTTTTTGCAGTCAAGATGCGCAAAGGGGCCGAAAGTCCAACGAGTACCTTTTAGGAGGGCATTTTTAGACATTTGGATTCCAGACTTCTTCTCACGCTTTAGGGCCCCTAAAATGCCAGGGCAGTATAAATACCCCACAAGTGACCCCATTTTGGAAAGAAGATACCCCAAAGTATTCCGTGAGGGGCATGGCGAGTTCATGTAAAATTTTATTTTTTGTCACAAGTTAGTGGAATATGAGACTTTGTAAGAAAAAATAAAAAAAATAAAAAAGACAAATCATTTTCCGCTAACTTGTGCCAAAAAAAAAAAACTTCTATGAACTCGCCATGCCCCTCATGGAATACCTTTGGGTGTCTTCTTTCCAAAATGGGGTCACTTGTGGGGTATTTATACTGCCCTGGCATTTTAGGGGCCCTAAAGTGTGAGAAGAAGTCTGGAATACAAATGTCTAAAAATGCCCTCCTAAAAGGAATTTGGGCCCCCTTGCGCACCTAGGCTGCAAAAAAGTTTCACACATGTGGTATCGCCATATTTAGGAGAAGTAGGGAAATGTGTTTTGAGGTGTATTTTTACATATACCCATATTGTGTGTGAGAAATATCTCTGTAAATGACAACTTTTTTAAAAATTTTATACAAAGTTGTCAATTTACAGAGATATTTCTCTCACCCAGCATGGGTAAATATAAAAATACACCCCAAAACACATTGCTCTACTTCTCCTGAGTACGGCGATACCACATGTGTGACACTTTTTTGCAGCCAAGATGCACAAAGGGGCCCAAATTCCAATGAGTACTTTTAGGATTTCACAGGGCATTTTTACGCATTTGGATTCCGTGAGGGGTATGGTGAGTTCATGTAAGATTTTATTTTTTGTCACAAGTTAGTGGAATATGAGCCTTTGTAAGAAAAAACAAAAAAAATATAATAATTTCCGCTAACTTGTGGCAAAAAAAAAAACTTCTATGAACTCGCCATGCCCCTCAAAAGTGATTTTTATAGCGCCGCAGCGATTTTATGGTGTTTTTGCGGAACGGAATTGCGGACCCATTCATTTCTATGGGGACAGACTTTGTCCTGCTCGGATCCGGAATTGCGGATCTGCACTTCCGGGTCCGCACTTCCGTTCCGCAAAAATATAGAACATGTCCTATTCTTGTCCGCAATTGCGGACAAGAAAAGGCATTTTCTATATAGTTCTGGCAATGTGCGGATCCGCAAAATGCGGAAAGCACATTGCCGGTGTCTGTGTTTTGCGGATCCATGGATCCGCAAAACACATACGGACATCTGAATGGAGCCTTACAGGGGGGGTGATCAGGGAGTCTATATGGGGTAATCAGGGGTTAATAAGGGGTTAATAAGTGACAGGGGGTGTAGTGTAGTGTGGTGATTGGTGCTACTTACAGAGCTGCCTGTGTCTTCTGGTGGTCGATCCAAGCAAAAGGACCAGGTAGCAGGTATATCAGACACTGTTAACAAAATAGCGTCTGATATACCTTTCTGATGCGATTATTTTAACATCTACAGCCTGCCAGCGAATAATCATCGCTGGCAGGCTGTAGTATAACTTCCGAACAGCGCGCCGCTGTGAATGCGCGCGCATGCGCGCGTTCACAGCAAATCTCGGGTCTCACGAGATGACGCCGATCGGCGTTAGAGTGACCTGAGGGAGCCGCCGCACTGACGCCGATCGGCGTTAGTGTGACGGGAAAAGGTTAAACAGTAAGTACACCAAGCATCAACCAACCATTTTAGGACTGTTGTTTTGGACACTGCTAATATCCAGTAGAAAAAAACAAAGCCTGCTGGCCTTTGACACATCGAGGAGCTAACCAAATGCTGATTTCAAGTCCAATGTAGATCTAGGCAGCTCAACCAGCGCCCATCAAGCTGTTGCTGAAGTCCTACTCACAAAATTCCCAGACAAGCTACATCTTTCAGCCTACACAAGAGCATGTTGGGAGCTGCATGTTTGCAACAGCAGAAAGGATGCACGTTGAGCACCTCTGTGGTATCTCACAAAAGGCAATATTGAATAAAATTTTTTTGCTTTTATTAGCAATCTTTCATTTAAAAAAATTCAACAATTCACACTGGTTGGGTGGATTGGGGCCAGAAGAATGGCGGGTGCAGTGGTGGTAAGTCTTGTGAGTTGTCACGCAATTTAGGTTATTTTGGACTGTGATTGTGTTGCGTTTTTAAGATACTGTAGGTTTGCGCCAGACACCAAAAAAACAACTTCTTCACTGATGAAGTTGGTGTTTGGTTACTCTCTTCGTTTAATTTCATTTTTAAACCATTTTAGCATGATGATAGTGTTCATTAATTGCATTATTTCTAAAAACTGCAAACAACAATGTAAATTGAGGGAATACTTTTTTTCCCCAAAAAAATTGATGAGCCAGACAACATCGTCATCTTACTTTTTTTTATAAAAATAAGATGACTAAAATCCTTGGTTGACATAGTTTCACTCACCAGGTGGAGAACACAATTATTAAAAAAAATGTCTATTACAAAATTCAACAAGCAAAAGCAAGAAGAATATGCCGCCTACCCAATCAACTGAAACTGTTGGTTTTTAAAAATATACTTAGATAAAACTGAAATACTCTTAAAAATTTAAGAGTTAAACATTTCTACAAAACTCAGCGTTTCTACACTAACCATTTTAGGAGGTTTTTTTTTTTTTCAAAAATCAATTACCTCCCTTGCAAAGGAGCGTTCCTGATGCTGCAAATCCCCAACTCCACTTCCGCCATGACCTACCAGCACTGCCGAGGTGACATATGTTTCTATGGATTTATGATGGTAGGTACTCCTTAACAGTTCATGAATGTTTGGGATTAGACTGGCATTATTATTATTATGCCAGGGTTCTACTAGAAATTTCAATTGTGTAAAGGGTTAACAGAGCATCATAAATGAATAAAAATGAATGTGACCCCGGCAGTGCTGAAAGGCCCGTGCAGAAGCTCAATATTAGATTGAGCGGCGGCAGCGGGATAAACAGTCATCTACAATGGGACGTTGCCTATTTTAAAGAGGTCCAAAAGTTGCTCATCACTATCATCTCCTAGCAAACATGCAGGACATTTACACCAAATGTATATGCAGTTGCCTGGCTATGCGTTCCGATTTTACACAGAAGCTATCATTAAACATGTGCTTGTGAGGTAATAAGTGCCTAAACAAACCATAAAACATGTTCATACCACATCAGAATTAAGCCTGCCCACAAAAGGGACATGAATCTGAAGAGATGTAAGTACTAGCAACAACATAAAGAACAACACAGGGCCAAGACACTTACCTAATTCCGCACGACCCCTGGGATCGGCTTTTTCCCATTCGGCACGCCTCATACGCCGTGCCACTTTTCTCCCAGGCAACCTCCTTCTTCACCCGATCTAGATACACATTGGTGCGTGTGTCCCACAGCTCGGGCCTTTCCTGCACCAAGGTTATTAGCCTTTCAACATCCCACTTTGGCATTTTGGAAGTCAAAATCAAGCTCTCTTTCTCTGGCAAAATGCACCAACTCTCTCTGGCATGTGTCCAGAAATCACCACAGTTTGAAATCTGGCAGGTGGAACTTCCTGTATAATTTTTTTTTTCATTTGGCAAAAGTTCTGAGCCACAGGTTGCCAGGCAACTGATCCGCGAAAAAACTCGGATGCGGATGACAGACGGATGGCTTCTGTTGTGCTTCCGCGCTTTTTCGCGGTCCCATTGACTTGAATGGGTCCACGAACCGTTGTCCGCGGAAAAAATAGGACAGGTTATATTTTTTTGACGGACTGGAACCATGGATCACGGACGCGGATGACAAACGGTGCATTAGCTGAGTTTTCAACTAACCCATTGAAAGTCAATGGGTCCGCCGAAAATCACGAAAAACGGAACAACGGTCGTTTGCATGAGGCCTTAGAGAGGCTTGTAAACTCCATTTTCGCCTACTTCCCCATTCCTCTGGTGATGAGGAGCAGAGGGTGGGGATCATCATCTCGCTGCTCAGGGATAACGCTCAGTCTTGGGCCTTTTTGCTGCCGGTGGGGGCACGGCCCCTCCAATCGGTGGATACATTTTTTGTAGCCCTGGGGCAGATATATGATGACCCGGATCGTATTGCTCTGGCTGAATCTAAACTGCGTCTTTTATGCCAGGGTAAACAGTCCGCAGAGATATATTGTTCTGAATTTCGGAGATGGGCAGCTGATACTGGTTGGAATGATGCTGCACTCCGAAGTCAATTTTGCCATAGTCTTTCGGAAAGATTGAAAGATGCATTCACTTTTCATGAGAGACCAGCTTCGTTAGAGTCAGCCATGTCTCTAGCTGTTCGTATTGACAGGCGTCAGAGAGAGAGAAGAGACTACTCTTTCCTGTCATATTCAGCCCAAGGACAGTGGGGCTGTCTCATTCAGTGCGCGGGGGTCTCAGTCTCTCTCAATCCCCTCTGAGGAGGAGGCCATGCAGCTGAGTTTGCTTGCCTCTGATAGTAGAGGATTCAGAGGAGGGTTTGTTTCTGTTGTGTTGGTATAAATCATGTGGCTAATGTTTGCCCCTCTAAGGCCCCTTGCAGACGAGCGTGTCCGGAATAGGTCTGGATGCATCCCGGTGCATTGCGGCAAACCCACGCGAGTAGGTACGCAATTGCAGTCAGTTTTGACTGAGATTGCGATCCCATCCCGATCGTCACCTAGCAAACGTGCGTGAAAATCGCACCGCATCCGCACTTGCTTTTCACGCAACCCCATTAATTTCTATGGGGCCTGCGTTACGTGAAAAACGCACAAAGAGGAGCATGCTGCGATTTTCACGCAACACACAAGTGATGCGTGAAAATCACTGCTCGTGTGCACAGCCCCAAAGAAATAAATGGGTCAGGATTGAGTGCGGGTGCAATGCGTTCAACTCACGCATTGCACCCACGCGGTATACTCGCCCGTGTGAAAGGGGCCTAAGAGATTCATGGCGTTTTCTGAGGGTAATAAAAACAAAACAAAACAAAAAAAAAACTCTAAAAACTTTCCATTTGCTACTATTGGCAAATTGAAGGTTTGCCATTTGCTTCTAGTTCCCATTTTCTCCTACCTGCCAGGGTGGCGCTAGACAGCAAGAACATTGTTTGTGAGATTTTTGTAGATAGTGGAGCAGCTGTCAATCTCATTGATAATCAATTTGCTGTAACACATGGTTTCCAGGTATGTACTTTGGAAAAGGATATACCTGTTTTTGCTATCGATTCCGCTCAACTTTCTCAAAGATCGTTAAAGGGCATAGTTCACAATATCCGTTTGACTGTGGGTGACGCTCATGTTGAGGATATGTCATGTTTCGTCTTAAGCGGATTACCTACTCCTCTAGTGTTGGGGCTACCCTGGCTCACTAAACATAACCCCACCATTGATTGGCAAATAAATGGTTGGAGTGAGTTTTGCAGAGAGAATTGCCTCACGGCGTCTCTTTCAGAGGTTTCTACCAAGACTGTGCCATCTTTTCTCTCTGAATTTTCAGTTGTGTTTTCCGAGAGTGGTGTCCAGGAGTTGCCCCCTCACCGGGATTACGACTGCCCTAATCCCAGGCGCCAAGATGCCAAAATCACGACTATGCAATCTCTCCCAACCTGAAAGAGTCGTTATGCGTACTTATATCTCTGAGAGCCTGAGAAAGGGACAAATCCGACCCTCAAAGTCACCTGTTGCCGCTGTTTTATTTTTTTGTTTTTTTTTTAAGAAAAAAGATGCTTCTTTAAGACCTTGTCTGGATTTCAGGGAGCTGAACCGTATCACGATTCGTGACCCATATCCGCTTCCTCTGATCCCGGACCTGTTTAACCAGATTGTTGGGGCTAAAGTTTTTTCTAAGTTGAATTTAGGAGGGGCATACAACCTAGTCAGGGTCAGGGAAGGGGACGAATGGAAGATGGCCTTCAATACCCCTGAGGGTCATTTCGAGAATTTGGTTATGCCCTTTGGTTTGATGAATGCTCCGGCCGTCTTCCAACATTTTGTGAACAGCATTATTTATCATTTAAAGGGGAAATTTGTACTGGTGTATCTAGATGACATTTAGATTTTTTCTCCTAATTTCAAGACTCATCTGGACCACCTATGTAAGGTCTTGCTGATTCTGCGGAAGAATAAATTATACGCTAAAATGGAAAAATGTGTGTTTGCGGTTCCGGAGATTAAATTTCTTAGTTTTCTTCTCTCCGCTTCTGGTTTTCGGATGGACCCTGAAAAGGTCCGCGCTGTGCTTGATTGGGAGCTTCCTGAGAATCAGAAGGCGCTGATGCGGTTTTTGGGTTTTGCCAATTACAGAAAGTTCATTTTGAATTATTCCTCTGTTGTTAAGCCACTCACTGATATGACTAAAAAGGGGGTGGATTTTTCTTCGTGGTCGGTAGAGGCGCTTAAAGCCTTTTCTAGTATTAAAGAGAGTTTTGCTTCCACTCCCATTTTGGTACAACCTGATGTCTCTCTACCTTTTATTGTTAAGGTGGATGCTTCTGAGGTGGGTCTGGGTGCGGTCTTATCTCAGGGTCCCTATCCTGCCAAATGGCGACCGTGTGCCTTTTTCTCAAGGAAACTCTCCTCTGCAGAGAGAAATTACGATGTGGGAGATAGAGAGTTGTTGGCCATCAAATTAGCTTTTGAGGAATGGCGCCATTGGTTAGAGGAAACCAGACACCCTATTACCGTGTTTACCGACCATAAGAATCTGGCTTACCTGGAATCAGCCAAGCGTCTGAACCCGAGACAGGCCAGATGGTCTTTGTTCTTTTCTAGGTTTAATTTTGTTGTTACGTTCCGCCCTGGGCTTAAAAATGTGAAGCCGGATGCCCTGTCACGTTGTTTTCCGGGAGGGGGGAACTTTGAAGACCCGGGTCCCATTTTGGCTGAAGGGGTGGTCGTCTCTGCTCTTTATCCTGATTTAGAGGCAGAGGTTCAGGCAGCCCAGGCAGAGGCTCCTGATCTTTGTCCTCCTGGGAGGTTGTTTGTGCCTCTCGCTTTACGACACAAGGTTTTTAAGGAGCACCACGATACTGTCCTTGCTGGGCACCCGGGGAGTAGAGCCACAGTGGATCTCATTGCTTGGAGATTCTGGTGGCCAGCTCTTCGTAAGACGGTTGAGGGTTTTGTGGCAGCCTGCGAGACCTGCACTCGTGCCAAGGTCCCTCATTCACGGCCATCGGGTTTCTCTCCTCCCGTTACCCATTCCTTCCCGTCCTTGGACGCATCTGTCCATGGACTTCATTACGGACCTGCCTCTTTCCTCGGGGAAGACTGCGATTCTGGTGGTAGTGGACCGTTTTAGCAAAATGGCACATTTCATTCCCTTTCCTGGGTTACCCAATGCTAAGACGCTGGCGCAAGCGTTTGTTGATCATATTGTTAAATTGCATGGCATTCCTTCAGACATCGTTTCTGTTAGGGGCACGCAATTTGTTTCCAGATTCTGGAAGGCTTTCTGTTCTCGCTTGGGGGTTCGGTTGTCGTTCTCTTCTGCTTTTCACCCGCAGTCGAATGATCAGACCGAACTCGTCAATCAGAATCTGGAGACATATCTGCGCTGTTTTGTGGCGGAGAATCAGGAGGATTGGTATTCTTTTTTGTATAAATAGAAATGTTTCTTAGGCTCACCAGACGGTCAATATGGATAGAGGTGCTCAATCACAGGTACACCTAAAAACCGTGAAGGTAATGTAATAAAAAGAGAGAATTGTGATGGCACACTCGCACTTGGTTTAAATTGAAAGGTATTTATTATTGTTGGTTAAAATATTTAATTAAAATAAATATTATTAATAAAATAAGAGGAAAATGATGGTAGGAATCTCTAAAAATTGCAAATAGTAGAGTGAGATGACAATTCGTGATGTTGTTTGGGATAAGGTCTGAATGGACTGCTTTATGTGAAAAATGGGCAATAATAAACGAGATCAGGGTATTTTTGACAAGGATGATGTTCCAATGTTCAAAAGTTTCTTTCAATATATTCTAGAGTCCGTGAAAATATGGTCACATACCGTATATGCCGGCGTATAAGAAGACTGGGCGTATAAGACGACCCCCAACTTTTACACTGAAAATATAGAGTTTGGGATATACTCGCCGTATAAGACTACCCCTTTTTAAACACACACCAAAGAAAAATTTAAAAAGCATTAGATCTGATTTCAATATGGTAATTTTAATTCAAATAAGTATGACATGCTGTTTGCATGCCATCCCTGCATCCCACCACCATCCCTAGGTACCACCGCCATCCCATGGTATCACCACCATCCCTGCATCCCACCACCTTCCTTGTCCTCCCTCCCTGCCTCCCAGACCCTAAACATGTGCCACCTATACCCTGAACATGTTTTTGTTATGTTATTCTTCATATTCACATTCACATATGCACATCTGCGCCGCACTTAGATACGCCGCACGGAGATCTCGCACATGCGCAGGAGCGAGATGCGAGCGGCCGTGAGGATCCCGTGTATCCACGCTCGCCGCATGAAATCTCGCACATGCGTAGGAGCGAGATGCGAGCGGCCGGGAGGATGGCGGTTTCAAGGAGCATACAAGGTACAGAGCAGGGGGGAGGCATACAAGGTACAGAGCAGGGGGCGGTATACAAGGTACAGCACAGGGGGGGCATATGCCGTGGGTTACATCGCAGCTCTCAACTGCTGGGGGTACAAGGCAATAGCCCGGGCTCTCTCTGTTGATAATTCGGGCGTCCCGGCACTGCAGCGCCCGCCATACCCGGCGTATAAGACGACCCCCCACTCTAGAAAATATTTTCTAGGGCTCAAAAGTCGTCTTATACGCCGGTATATACGGTAAATATTAAGTGCTGCGTAGATTCAATTTTATAGAGTGGTGGTAATCTTTAAAAAGTGTGAAATATCTTCTCATATAAAATCCAATAAAGATAAAAATGTAAAAATGTCCGTGCAAAACAATTGTGAAAAAATGCTGCTCAATTGAGTGAAGATGTGTTGTGCACAACAAAAATATTAAATGGCAAACCAGTGCTCATTGAAAAAATTTAAAATATAAACCATAACATGTATGTCACATAGATAGTGTTCATGTGTTGGAACACTTAGGGTTAACTGCTATTATAGCCGTATAAGTTATGTGTCTTATGTTTGTCGAATTCTCCAGGTCATAGGATGCTCGTCTTTTAAAGAGAGAGCGACACTCCTGGTAATTTGCTGGTTCGCTCAAATTTGCATGGAGGCTTTCCAATTAATCTTAGTGGATATTGCCTATATCATTATAAAAAGTACATTCCATAAAAATGCATATGAGCAATTAGGGTGCGTGGTACTTTACCCCTCTTCGGCTTATTGCAGTGTCTTCTGTTCTGCAAGGACCTGCGTGGCGTCCCACGTGATCGCTTGCCTTAACATGTGATGCTGCGCGTGATGCTGCACGTGATGATGATGCGGCTTGGTGTCACACGGGTCCTGGTTGTTGATTGGCCAATCCTATTTGACTGTGGAAAGATTTGAAAATTTGTAGAGGTAGCGAATATTTTCATCAAACAATCTTCACTTTAAAGTCGGATCCTTTGAAGTCCTCACTGTTTCCTCAGACCAGACGCGTTTCGAGACACTTTCTGGTCTCTTCCTCAGTGGTCAATTACTGGTGTGTCCGGAGCGAGTGAGGATTTATGTGCGGATTTCTTTAAGGGGTGTTACCCTAGTTGTATTGGGTTGATTCGGAATCCTGGACTGGATTTCCTTGGCAACTGAATTGTCATTTATTGACATTGTTTATTTTGGGTTATAATTGGAAACATAATGCCTTGGAATTATTTTATGCTGTAAATATAAGTGAAATATGTTCCTGTATTATGAAATTACACGCTGATTTGTACAGGCTGTTTCTATTGTATTGAGTGCATTGTTTGATACTTGCGGTATGTTGTGCGGTTATAATGCGGTTTTTTTCCATTAATTTAGAGTTTATTGTTTTATCTTGCAGTTATAGATATACTCCTGTGTTGCTGGTATTTGTCAATAAGTACTTTGGAGTATTTATTTTATGGTTGCAATGTTATTATAGGATTTCTATGCGTTTTTTTGGGGGGTTTTAAATTCTTACCAGTCTAATACTGGTAAGTAACTTTTATTTTTGCTCATTGGGTGAATCCCATTATTTGGGTGTATGTTTATATCTATATACACTCACCTAAAGAATTATTAGGAACACCTGTTCTATTTCTCATTAATGCAATTATCTAGTCAACCAATCACATGGCAGTTGCTTCAATGCATTTAGGGGGGTGGTCCTGGTCAAGACAATCTCCTGAACTCCAAACTGAATGTCAGAATGGGAAAGAAAGGTGATTTAAGCAATTTTGAGCGTGGCATGGTTGTTGGTGCCGGACGGGCCGGTCTGAGTATTTCACAATCTGCTCAGTTACTGGGATTTTCACGCACAACCATTTCTAGGGTTTACAAAGAATGGTGTGAAAAGGGAAAAACATCCAGTATGCGGCAGTCCTGTGGGCAAAAATGCCTTATGGATGCAAGAGGTCAGAGGAGAATGGGCCGACTGATTCAAGCTGATAGAAGAGCAACGTTGACTGAAATAACCACTCGTTACAACCGAGGTATGCAGCAAAGCATTTGTGAAGCCACAACATGCACAACCTTGAGGCGGATGGGTTACACCAGCAGAAGACCCCACCGGGTACCACTCATCTCCACTACAAATAGGAAAAAGAGGCTACAATTTGCACGAGCTCACCAAAATTGGACTGTTGAAGACTGGAAAAATGTTGCCTGGTCTGATGAGTCTCGATTTCTGTTGAGACATTCAAATGGTAGAGTCCGAATTTGGCGTAAACAGAATGAGAACATGCATCCATCCTCTGATGGCTACTTCCAGCAGGATAATGCACCATGTCACAAAGCTCGAATCATTTCAAATTGGTTTCTTGATCATGACAATGAGTTTACTGTACTAAAATGGCCCCCACAGTCACCAGATCTCAACCCAATAGAGCATCTTTGGGATGTGGTGGAACGGGAGCTTCGTGCCCTGGATGTGCATCCCTCAAATCTCCATCAACTGCAAGATGCTATCCTATCAATATGGGCCAACATTTCTAAAGAATGCTATCAGCACCTTGTTGAATCAATGCCACGTAGAATTAAGGCAGTTCTGAAGGCAAAAGGGGGTCCAACACCATATTAGTATGGTGTTCCTAATAATTCTTTAGGTGAGTGTATATTTTGCACTCTCCATTGTTGATGTTCAATCTGTTTGTGCGGTTCTCATGCGGTTATGTGGTTCTCATGCGTTATTTTAGAAAATGACATCTACATACATTATGTGTTCCATTATTGTTACTTTGACAGTTCTTGCGTTTGTTGTGCAGTTCTCATGCGTTTTTTAAAAAAATGTCATGAAAAACATTTAAAAATCTCAAAAACATCAAAAAACGTGTAGGTCTTTTCTGGGACTTGGGGAGTCTTTTTTTTCCCTATTTTAGAATTGGGTATTTGTTATTCTATTGGTAGTTAGTATTTACTAGTGTGTGATGTATTATTTTGTTTTTTTATGATTTTTATTTTATATCATATTGATTAGTTGGATCCCATTTTTTTAAAGGGTATGTGTGTGTATGTGTACATCACGTATTCCCTTGTTGGTGTTTCAATGGTCAGTGCGTTTATAGTGCAATTTTAAGGCATTTTTTATATAAGTGGTAGGCAATTAAGAGTGCCGTATTTGTGTGAGGGGAGGCGGGGCGTTCACTATTTAAACCTGGCCCTCCTCCCCCCACTTGTCGGTTCGAACGATTTCGAATCGGCTTGTGGGTTGGTGCCAGAGAAGGGCATGCGTCACTGGAGGATCGGCTGCGTCGAGCTCGTCGCTACGGTGATTAGGTAGGCAGGGTGGCTTGCACACCCGTCTCGCTATGTATAACATGTGGGGCTGCCGAGCGTGCCGCCGGTCCCCAGCTGCGCTGGAGACTGCCCGCACTCCCGATCGCTTCCGGCACCCCGAGACAGGCACCCCGATCCGCTTCAGGCCCTGCGCTAAGCACCCCCGCTCCCACATGCAGTGTCCCCCAGGCAGGCACCCCTCACCTGTGGCTCAGCAGCGACGGGTCACGACGTCCGCTCGCATACCCTGAGCATCGGTCACGCCGGCCGTCGGCTCCACGACGCAGCGTTATATATCACTCACTCCCGTATCAGAACGTTCCGCCGTAGAGGAAAACGCCGTCCGCTCACACAGGGATCTATTCATTAGCTGCAATCAGTAAGTGGAGGTTCAGCTGCAGGATCAGGGGACGGAAGCCGAAACCTATAGGCGATTAATACGCCGCGGCTCTCCCTGTACAAATAGTTGATAGCGGTGGGCACGGGATGCAATGTTCCACATGGCGGAGCGCAAATCCCTCGCAGCCGATCCTGATGCACGTTCTCCTGGTAATTACAATTAGCGAGGCTGTGAAGGTGGACATGCTTATTCATGTCTAGGAATCCGCTGCAGAATAAACTCGTCTTCTTTACTGCGCCAAACTCAGGCAAGACGAGATAAGCAGATACTCAGACATGTGCACTGTATAACAAGTTATGATTTCAATGGTTAATTCTAACCTAGAAGGGAATCACTGGCTTGCTGCGCTCCAGCAGGTCCTGGCTTGAGAGAGGGCGGGGGATGGTCGACACCTACAGGCCCATACTGGTACTGCAGTCTTGGTGCAGGGCTCCTCTGCTCAGGCACAGTGGCTAGGTACTAAGGCAGGAGTAAAAAAAAAAAAAAAAAAATATTTAAAAAAATTTGGAATATGTTCAAGGATCAAATATAAAGAGGGCTTCAAGGAGGGGGGCTGGCCACGTCACTTTGCGCACGCAGCCGGGCCGCCCATAAGCCCATACGGTCAGTCAGGGGGTTGGTTTGGGCGCAGTCACAATAATCCGGTGGTTAGCTAGGGAGCGGTGGCATGAGTGAAGTGTCGCCCAGCTGGCGTGCGCTCACTCACACGTCTGTCCTTGGTTATTCAGGTCCACAGGTGGTGGGCTAACTTACGATACTGTGGGGTTCGTGGCTGTCATGGCCACCAGGTGAGTCAGGGGTGGTGCATGCGGGGGCCAACCCCCTCTTTTCTCCTGCATAGGCTTTGGGGACAGGGGATGGTGGTCTATTATGTCCAGGCCTCTGGCGCATCTCTTACAGGGTGGCGCCTACAGTCGTGGCCTTTGGTGGGGGGGAAAAAAAAAAAAAAAAAAAAAAAAAGGAAAAAATTATAATAATGGTATAGATAGGAATGTTGCTTTGCCAGGTCTGTCACGACTACAGACTCTTTATAAAGCCCTGCCACGACTGCAGGCATCAGTCTGTCACGACTACAGACCCGCTCTAAAGCCCTGCCACGACTGCAGGCAACAGTCTGTCACGACTACAGACCCGTTATAAAGCCCTGCCACGACTGCAGGCATCAGTCTGTCACGACTACAGACTCGTTATAAAGTCCTGCCACGACTGCAGGCATCAGTCTGTCACGACTACAGACCCGTTATAAAGCCCTGCCACGACTGCAGGCATCAGTCTGTCACGACTACAGACTCGTTATAAAGTCCTGCCACGACTGCAGGCATCAGTCTGTCACGACTACAGACCCGCTCTAAAGCCCTGCCACGACTGCAGGCACAAATCCGTTACGACTGCAGACTCATTATTAAGACCGGCCACGACTGCAGGCATTAGTCTCATGTCAACAGACTCATGAGGTAATACTACCACGTCTACAGGCGATGGTCCGTTACCGCTACTCTCGATGTAGGGTCCCCTCACGACTATAGGGGCTAGTCGGTCACATCCACAGACTCGGTCGCACTCCCGTTAACTACAGGCACTGGGTGGGCATCTACGGGTAGTTGCGTCACGACTACGCACGTGGGTCAGCCACGGCCTGGGAGGTCAGCCTTCACAGTCACAGGTAGGTCCAGTTAGGCTTCAGTCTCCCAGCGGGTTCCAGTCACAATAACCAGCCCCTAGGTGAGGGGGGGCACTCCCGCACCGGCGCACAATGCCAGGGAGCTGTGCGGCTCCTCACGCGGCACACGGTTCAAACCAGCGGGGGCCGGGGCCCACGGTAAAGGAAGGGCTCCCTCTGATCCGGTGCACATTGCCAGGGAGTGGCGCTGCTCCCCACGCGGTACGAGTGTCCAGCCGGCGGTGGGTCGGCCCTCCCGCACTGGTGCATTCTGCCAGGGAGCAGCGTGAGCTCCCCACGCGGCTGGGGGGTAAGGCTCCTCATCTTCAATAAAGTCTGGCACGGGCCGCCGTGCCGTTAGGTAGGCAGGGATCAGGGGAAGGAGTACTAGGCTCGGTCAGGGGGAGCAGATCATAGGCGGTGGCTGGCTTCCTGCTGCCGGCCGTACATTAGGTTCCAAGGGGGTTATTTAGGCACAAGATGTTAGTTAGTCCGTGCAGGTGATCTGCGTTATACCATGCTCTTCATGCTCGTACTCAGAGCTGTGCCCATACGGGAGCTGCTTAAGTGGTTGATAGTGAAAAAAAAAAAAAAAAAGTATGTGTGTATATATATATATATATATATATATAAAAAAAAAAAAAAAAATAATAATAATATATACATTTTTGAGTCTCTCACGCATGGCTTCTCCGTGTTAGTTTTACACATACAGATCTGCCATTAGAGTCTCTCATGCATGGCTTCTCCGTGTGAGTTTTACACATATGACTCCGCCATTAGTCTCTCACGCATGGCTTCTCCGTTTTAGGTTTACACATATGACTCCACCATTAGTCTCTCACGCATGGCTGCTCCGTTTTAGGTTTACACATATGACTCCGCCATTAGTCTCTCACGCATGGCTGCTCCGTTTTAGGTTTACACATATGACTCCGCCATTAGAGTCTCTCACGCATGGCTTCCCCGTTTTAGGTTACACATTTGACTCCGCCATCTGAGTCTCTCATGCATGACTTCTCCGTTTAGGTTCACACATATGTCTCCGCCATTAGAGTCTCACGCATGGCTGCTCCGTTTTAGGTTACACATATGACTCCGCCATTAGAGTCTCTCACGCATGGCTTCTCCGTTTTAGGTTTACACATAGGACTCCGCCATTAGAGTCTCTCACGCATGGCTGCTCCGTTTTAGGTTTACACATATGACTCCGCCATTAGAGTCTCTCACGCATGGCTTCTCCGTTTTAGGTTACACATTTGACTCCGCCATCTGAGTCTCTCATGCATGACTTCTCCGTTTAGGTTCACACATATGTCTCGGCCATTAGAGTCTCACGCATGGCTGCTCCGTTTTAGGTTACACATATGACTCCGCCATTAGAGTCTCTCACGCATGGCTTCTCCGTTTAGGTTCACACATATGTCTCCGCCATTAGAGTCTCTCACACATGGCTTCCCCGTTTTAGGTTACACATATGACTCCGCCATTAGAGTCTCTCACGCATGGCTTCTCCGTTTTAGGTTTACACATAAGACTCCGCCATTAGAGTCTCTCACGCATGGCTTCTCCGTTTTAAGTTACACATATGACTCCGCCATTAGAGTCTCTCACGCATGGTTTCTCCGTTTTAGGTTACACATATGACTCCGCCATCTGAGTCTCTCACGCATGGCTTCTCCGTTTTAGTTTTACACATATGACTCCGCCATTAGAGTCCCTCACGCAGAGCTTCTCCGTTTTAGTTTTACACATATGACTCCGCCATTAGAGTCTCTCACGCATGGCTTCTCCGTTTTAGGTTTACACATAGGACTCCGCCATTAGAGTCTCTCACGCATGGCTTCTCCGTTTTAGGTTACACATATGACTCCGCCATTAGAGTCTCAAACGCATGGTTTCTCCGTTTTAGGTTACACATATGACTCCGCCATCTGAGTCTCTCACGCATGGCTTCTCCGTTTTAGTTTTACACATATGACTCCGCCATTAGAGTCCCTCACGCAGAGCTTCTCCGTTTTAGTTTTACACATAGGACTCCGCCATTAGAGTCTCTCACGCATGGCTTCTCCGTTTTAGGTTACACATATGACTCCGCCATTAGAGTCTCTCACGCATGGTTTCTCCGTTTTAGGTTACACATATGACTCCCCCATCTGAGTCTCTCACGCATGGCTTCTCCGTTTTAGTTTTACACATATGACTCCGCCATTAGAGTCCCTCACGCAGAGCTTCTCCATTTTAGTTTTACACATATGACTCCGCCATTAGAGTCTCTCACGCATGGAGATTAAAAAATAAAAAATAAAAAATAAAAAAATTTCCTCACCAGGCCCAGCTGCGCTGGGACTAGTCTCCCATCTCACCATAGCTAAGAGACTGATGGCCAATTCCTTGGCCAGTAATACTCTGAGGGCTTACAAGACAGCTTGGCACCTGTTTCAGAGATATGAGAACACCTACCCGGCCGCTGGCCGGGGACCTATCACTCACCTATTGGGCTTTGTCAGGGTTTTTGCCACTCTCAATTAAACCTGTCCTATAGCATTGTTAACTATACATGGCAGGTATTCAGCACCATTGGTGCAGGCTACATCCGGACCTACCGTCACTCTTCTCCGCCCACCCGATCAAAGCGGCGTTGAAGGGTTTGCGCAAGATGTCTGTTGTGAAACGACATGGGCGTCAGCCATTTACCGGTAGCTTGTTCAGGCCGTGACAGGCAAACTGCAGGGGCAAACCGTTCGGGCCGCAGGTTAGCGCTCTGGTAGAAACAGCCTTGTACCTGGCTTTCCATGGATTCCTCAGGTCAGGCGAGCTCATGGGCACCAATACGCTGGCTGGGTGCCTGCGGAAAGGTCAGCTCATCCGGCGCGGGTCCATCTATGTCCTCACCTTGGCCTCGTCCAAGACGTCACGGCCGGGGCAACCAGTGGCGGTCAGATACTTTCCCACGGACAGCAGATGGTGTCCGGTGCAGGCCTTGGAGGCTTGGCTGCGTAGTATTTAGTCCAAGCGGCATGTTCTCCCGTACTCGAACTAGTCAATGCCCGGCTAACCACCGCGGCCTTTCTTACGTACTTTCAGGTTAGTTGACAGGTCCAGGGGTCGGTCCTCGCTGGATCACAGGACATTCCTTCCGCATGGGCGCGGCAGCGGCGGCGTCCATGCATAAGGTGCCAGTACATGTCATCAAACGGTTGGGTCGTCGCAGTTCCGTGTGTTCCATACGTAATATCCCGGATCCTTATACGAAATATCATTGGCTTTCGAGTTTTGGTCTGTAGTTTCTGTTATCAAGTTTTCTAACTCCTATGCATGGTTCTTTTGGCCCCTTTAGGCTACCCTTCGATAAGCAGTTCCGGCATAACTCTGCTGCTTCTAGGTTGGGGGGGTGGAGTATAGGCGTAGGTAGGGGACCCTCTCAGCATGAGCCGATCCGAGCACAAGTGGTAGGCAATTAAGAGTGCCGTATTTGTGTGAGGGGAGGCGGGGCGTTCACTATTTAAACCTGGCCCTCCTCCCCCCACTTGTCGGTTCGAACGATTTCAACCCACCCAGGAGCCCTCCCTTCTTTCAGGTCTCATTATTGGGGTAGCCCCCTTTAGGCTACCCTTCGATAAGCAGTTCCGGCATAACTCTGCTGCTTCTAGGTTGGGGGGGTGGAGTATAGGCGTAGGTAGGGGACCCTCTCAGCATGAGCCGATCCGAGCACAAATGTGAATTTTTTCTAATATAGCATTTTTTTGGGAATGTTTTTGAAGACAAGGTTGTTTCAGAGTTAAAATTTCTTATTCTAATGGTGTTCACTTCAGTTTTGTTTATAGTTTTCTTATTTGCTGATGGATGGGAATGATGATTGCGTGTGAGAGGGAGAGTGACCTTAATAGGAGAGGAGATAGAGGTGCTGATAGACAGTCAGACCTCTATTTCACTTTCCCAGAAAGGCACCACCCCGTTTATAAGAATCCGAATATTTCTAATTCAGCGTTTAAGCCTGCGGGTATTAAGGTGTCGAATTCGTAGATTCTCTTGGATTCATTTCGTGACATGTTGTTTATATGATTTCCTCCTCTCCAGGATTTATTGATTTTTTCAAAAGCTATGTATTTCAAAGATGAGGGGTCACTGTTGTGGTGGGTTTTGTAGTGTTTAGATAATGTATGTTGTTCATATCCTTTTTTGATATTGGATATGTGTTCCGATATTCTTTTTTTCAATTGTCTTTTTGTTCTTCCAATGTATTGTTTGCGGCATGGGCATTCCAGTAAATATATGACATCAGTTGTGTTACACGTTATGCATTCTTCTATTTGTAATTTGAACGAATTATGTGTTGAACAGACTTGTGTTGTTTTTTTGGGGAAATTGGTCTGTCTACAATTGTTGCATCGCTCGCACCGGAAGAAGCCCTTCAGGGAAAGCCAATTATTATGTGTATTTTTTTATTTTTGTTTTACTGTGGGAGCTATTTTTAATCCTAGGTTGGGGGCTTTTGTGTATACTATCGGTGGTGTGATGTTAAGTGATGAACCTATGATTTTGTCCCTGAGCAGATGGTGCCAATGTTTGTTAATGATTTTGACGATGGATTTGTGTTCAGCGTTATAAGGGAGGATTAATCTAGCTTCCTCATTTTGTTGTTTGTTTGTATCCTCTTTTTCTCTGAAGAATTCTTGTCTGTCCATTTTTTTTAACTTTATCTAGTGCATTGTTTAAGAGTTTATCTGGGTATTTTTTACTTACAAATTTCTCCTTCATTTGAGTGGCTTCTTCTTCAAATTTGGTATTGATTGTACAATTTATTTTTAATCTTCTGAATTGATTGGTTGGGATGTTGGTTAGCCACTGTGGAAGATGGCAACTGGAGAAGAGGATGTGGTTATTTTTATAGTTTATTATTTTCCACTTGAATGCATAAATCTAGGAATTCTATCTGGGTCTTGGTTGTGTTGGATGTGAATTTTAGATTTAAGTTGTTAACATTGATTTTGTTCAGAAAAGTCTGTAGGGAGCTGTCTGTGTCTTGCCAAATGAATTCCAGTTATTACTTTAGTTGCCCTCCTCTGAACCCTCTCTAGCTCTGCTATATCTGCCTTGTTCACAGGAGCCCAGAATTGTACACCGTACTCCATGTGTGGTCTGACTAGTGATTTGTAAAGTGGTAGGACTATGTTCTCATCACGGGCATCTATGCCCCTTTTGATGCAACCCATTATCTTACTGGCCTGGGCAGCAGCTGCCTGACACTGGTTTTTTATGCTTAGTTTGCTATTTATTAAAATTCCTAGGTCCTTTTCCATGTCAGTGTTACCCAGTATTTTACCATTTAGTATGTATGGGCGATTTGCATTATTCCTTCCCATGTGTATAACCTTACTATTGTCAGTGTTAAACCTCATCTGCCACTTCTCTGTCCAAGCCTCTAATCTATCCAGATCCATCTGTAGCAGTATATGTCCTCTTCTGTGTTAAAGGGGTTATCCGAGTTATGAAAAAAAAAAAATATAGCACTGAATATCTGATATATAACTGAGCTAAGCAAGTTTTATGCAAAAAATATATATCTATTTCCTCATTTCCCTGGTTCTTTTCTGGCCCTTTGTTTACATGCAATAAAAACAATCTCTGCCCCTCCCCCTGCACTGCCAAGGGAGTGGATACAAGTGCTGCCCTGAGTGACATGTCTGACTGCTGGAAGACTCTGCAGCATGTTGTATGTGTAGGACTACAAGTCCCAGCTGTATAATGACACTGCTAAGGGAGTGGATACAAGAGCTGCCCTGAGTGACATGTCTGCCTGCTGGGAGAATCAGCAGCATGTTGTATGTGTAGGACTACAAGTCCCAGCTGTATAATGACACTGCTAAGGGAGTGGATACAAGTGCTGCCCTGAGTGACATGTCTGCCTGCTGGGAGACTCTGCAGCATGTTGTAAGTGTAGGACTACAAGTCCCAGCTGTATAATGACACTGCTAAGGGAGTGGATACAAGAGCTGCCCTGAGTGACATGTCTGCCTGCTGGAAGACTCTGCAGCATGTTGTAAGTGTATGACTACAAGTCCCAGCTGTATAATGACACTGCTAAGGGAGTGAATACAAGTACTGCCCTGAGTGACATGTCTGCCTGCTGGGAGAGACTGCAGTATGTTGTATCTGTAGGACTACAAGTCCCAGCTGTATAATGACACTGCTAAGGGAGTGAATACAAGAGCTGCCCTGAGTGACATGTCTGCCTGCTGGGAGACTCTGCAGCACGTTGTATGTGTAGGACTACAAGTCCCAGCTGTATAATGACACGAAGGGAGTGAATACAAGTACTGCCCTGAGTGACATGTCTGCCTGCTGGGAGACTCTGCAGTATGTTGTATCTGTAGGACTACAAGTCCCAGCTGTATAATGACACTGCTAAGGGAGTGAATACAAGAGCTGCCCTGAGTGCTGCGAGAAAACAGCAACTTGTAAGTGTAGAACTACAAGTTCCACTTATATAATGACACTGCTAATACACACAGGATCTTCTCCCTACCTGTAATGCTTTGCAGAACTTCTCTGTCAGCTCCTGTGCCCAGCATTTGTCTCCTCACTGCCTGCAGCTACACAGTAAACACTTCAGCCCTGAGTCTGTGCAGCTGAAGGGGTTAAGAATCCTAGCAGAGAGCAGAGTGAAGGGGGCGTGGCCAGCACAGTGAGATTTCGTTTACAGGCTTGTAAACGACCTTTATCAGAGCAGGGAGAGAAGCTGACATCACAGGTCATGTGACCCTCAGTGAAATCTGAGAAACCAGCCACTGGAGATAAAGTGAGTTAATTTGAAAGCTGTTACATTTGCCCAGTTAGGAACATAGAAAGAACAAAAAAATAACTCGGATAACCCCTTTAATTACTTTACACAGTTTAGTGTCATCTGCAAAAATGGATATTTTACTGTGCAAGCCTTCAAGATAATTAATAAATATATTAAAGAGAATAGGGCACCAATACTGACCCCTCAGGTACCCCACTAGTGACAGTGACCAAATCTGAGTGTGTACCATTAATAACCACCCTCTGTTTTCTATCATTGAGCCAGTTACTTACCCACATACAGACGTTTTCTCCCAGTCAGAGCATGTGATGTGATATACTTGCAATATACTTTCTAACATAGAAATTATATTATAGTGCATTTGTATGCTTCCAGAAAATACTGATTGCGGGCTGCGATCTATCAGCTTCCACAAAATAGTGATAGAGGTTTTCCATATACTTGTGTCCACAAAATTACTGCTTGAGGGTGATATACCAGCTTAAACTAACAACTGATTGAGGCCTGCCATATACAGTTGCAAGAAAAAGTATGTGAACCCTTTGGAATGATATGGATTTCTGCACAAATTGGTCATAAAATGTGATCTGATCTTCATCTAAGTCACAACAGTAGACAATCAGTCTGCTTAAACTAATAACACGCAAATAGTTAAATGTTACCATGTTTTTATAGAACAAACCATGTAAACATTCACAGTTCAGGTACAAAAAGTATGTGAACCCTTGGATTTAATAACTGGTTGAACCTCCTTTTACAGCAATAACTTCAACCAAATGTTTCCTGTAGTTGCAGATCAGACGTGCACAACGGTCTATTCTGGACCATTCCTCTTTATAGAACTGTTTCAGTTCAGCAAAATTTTTGGGATGTCTGGTGTGAATCGCTTTCTTGAGGTCATGCCACAGCATCTCAATCGGGTTGAGGTCAGGACTCTGACTGGGCCACTCCTGAAGGTGTATTTTCTTCTGTTTAAGCCATTCTTTTGTTGATTTACTTCTATGCTTTGGGTCGTTGTCCTGTTGCAACACTCATATTCTGTTGAGCTTCAGATGGTAGACAGATAGCCTTAAGTTCTCCTGCAAAATGTGTTGATAAACTTGGGAATTCATTTTTCCTTCGATGATAGCAATCTGTCCAGACCCTGATGCAGCAAAGCAGCCCCAAACCATGATGCCCCCACCACCATACTTCACAGTTGGGATGAGGTTTTGATGTTGGTGTGCTGTGCCTCTTTTTCTCCACACATAATGTTGTGTGTTTCTTCCAAACAACTCAACTTTGGTTTCATCTGTCCACAGAATATTTTGCCAGTACTGATGTGAAACATCCAGGTGCTCTTGTGCAAACTGTAAACGTGCAGCAATGGTTTTTTTTTTGGACAGCAGTGGCTTCCTCTGTGGTATCCTCCCATGAAATCCATTCTTGTTTAGTGTTTTACGTATCGTAGATTCGCTAACAGAGATGTTAGCATATGCCAGAGACTTTTGTAAGTCTTTAGCTGACACTCTAACATTCTTCTTCAACTCATTGAGCAGTCTGTGCTCTTAGAGTCATCTTTACAGGACGGCCACTCCTAAGGACTTTCTCCATTTATAGACAATTTGTCTTACCGTGGACTGATGAACAGCAAGGCTTTTGGAGATACTTTTATAACCCTTTCCAGCTTTATGCAAGTTAACAATTCTTAATCGTAGGTCTTCTGAGAGCTCTTTTGTGCAGGCATCATTCACATCAGGCAATGCTTCTTGTGAAAAGCAAACCCAGAACTGGTGTGTGATTTTTTATAGGGCAGGGCAGCTGTAACCAACACCTCCAATCTCATCTCATTGATTGGACTCCAGTTGGCTGACACCTCACTCCAATTAGCTCTTGGAGATGTTATTAGTCTAGGGGTTCACATACTTTTCCCACCTGCACTGTGAATGTTTACATGGTGTGTCCAATAAAAACATGGTAACATTTAATTCTTTGTGTGTTATTAGTTTAAGCAGACTGTGATTGTCTATTGTTGTGACTTAGATGAAGATCAGATCACATTTTATGACCAATTTGTGCAGAAATCCATATCATTACAAAGGGTTCACATACTTTTTCTTGCAACTGTATTAGCTTGAAGCTTCCACAAAATAGAGATAGAGGTTTTCCATATACCTGCCACTGGCGTACATACAGGGGTCGTAGGGGTCGCGGTTGCGACCGGGCCTGGCACTCCAGGGGGCCCGGCCGCCTGTGGACCCCCCCCCAGGCTGCTGGCAGGGGCCCCGCTGTACTTACATGTAATGGAACACTCTGATGGGGCCCAGCATGAAGTACAGAGGCAATTCCGGGCCCCATCAGAGCGCTCCATGCCTCCATTACATGTATAATATGGGGGGGCGGAGGGTCAAGGTGGGGGGGAGCGTGCACTCACTCCCTCACACAGCCGGGCAGTTTCGTTTCCATAGTGAAGCAGGGAAACCTCTCTGCTCCCTGCGTCACTGATCTTCAGAGCTCAGGAGCTCCCCCTGCTGGCCCCTTATCGCGCTGCTGGCTGTGGGAGGATAGCTGAAAGCCCAGGAATCTGCCTCCTGTCATCAGGGAAGAAGGTAAGTATGTGTTTTCAGGGCCGGCGCTTCCATAGAGGCAAGGAGCACTATGGGGGCATTTACTGGGGGCACTATATAGGGGAATTTTATATTGGCACATTATGGGGGCACTATGGGGACATTAGCTCAACTGGGGGCATTATAAGGGGGTATTTTTTGCACTGTGACATTATAATGAGAATTATTTCTACTGGGGGGGGGGGGGGGCATTATGGTGGCTTTATTACTCCTCCAGCCTCTCTCTGCTCTGCTATCCCTCTGCCCATTCGCCAAATCCTTATTATGAAATCTTTCTCATTAGGATAAAACACATGAGCTCCGCCGAGCCCCCGGCCAAAGTGTTGAAGTGGTGTCCGAGATCCCAAAGGGTCAAGCCAAGTAACTGTAAGTTTTCATATGAAATATGTCTATGTTATACACATATAGCATACACTGTGCCCCACAATATACAGTTTCTTCTGTAAAAGTCATCAAGTGTCATGAAGGGGGCTTATTGTTTTTCGCCCCAGGGCACCATTTCACCTAGAACCGGCCATGTGGGTTTCATTTTATTTTTCTAAAGCTGCAGACTGGGGGCAGGGGGGGGTTTGTTTGGTTTCTTTGATGGGCACAACTAGAGTGAGGTGAGGGGACACAAAAGTGGGCATCTCTACTGAGGGTCACTTAATCTGCTATAACTAATTTGAGGGGGCACCTAATCTGGCATAATTACTGTGAGGGGGCACATATGAAGGCATAACTATGAGGGGGCACATATGAAGGAATAACTACTGTGAGGGGGCACGTAATCTGGCATAACTACTGTGAGGGGCACATATGTGGGCATATCTAATGTGAGAGGCACATAATCTGGCATAACCACTCTGAGGGGGCACATATCTGGGCATATCTACTTTGAGGGGGCATATAAATGGGCATAAATTCTGTGAAGGGGCACATAATCTGCCATAACTACTGTGAGGGACACATAATATGGCATTACTACTGTGAGAGGCACATAATCTAGCATTACTACTGTGAGAGGGACATAATCTGGGCATTACTACTGTGAGGGGGCACATATTTGGCATTACTACTATGAGGGGGCACATAACTGGGCATTACTACTGTGAGGGGACACATAATCTGGCATTACTACTGTGAGGGAGGCACATATCTGGGCATAACTACTGTGACAGGAACAAAGGTGGGCTTAACTACTGTGAGGGGCCACAAGGTGGGCATTAGTACTGTGTGGTTGCACTTAGGGGAAATGTCCTAGATTACCCTGCTATACATTGGCATGGCTCAGTCTTACAGGCCAGCACAGTGCGCCCTGCTGGTGATTTCACAGGGGCAGTCACCATCCCTTCCTTATGTGATTATTCTTTTTTTTCTCACCACAGACCTTGTTCTGGATCCAGCGGACATCATGCCGACGCCAGCGACACCCTGAATGAGGTAGGACCAGATTTTTTTAGGACTGAGTGTAACCATGCATTGGGCTTAGGGCTCTTTTACACGAGCGGATCCCGTGCGTGGAATCTGCTGTGTGAAAGAGAGCCAAGCCCCGTTACTAACAGCAGAGACACGGAGCATTAACATGCTTGATAATGCTCCGTGCCTTTCTGATCTTTTTACTACAAAATCACAGTGAAATAAAGTTGTCACTGAGATTTTGTAGTAAAAAGATCACAGTCAATCATGTTACTGCTCTGTGTCTCTGCTGTCCAGAATGGGGCTTGGCACTCATTCACACAGCTCAGTTTTGCACCGGGGCCCCGTGGATTGTGTGTACGCCACTGATACCTGCGTCCCAATTTTTTTTGCTTGAGAGTGATATGCCAGCTTCAACTAACAACTGATTAAGGACTGTGATATATCAGCTTTCACAAAATAGTGATAGAGGTTTTCCATATACCTGCGTCCACCAAATTACTGCTTGAGGGTGATATACCAGCTTAACCGCCTCCGGACCGCCTAACGCAGGATCGTGTTCCGGAGGCGGCAGTCTCAGGCAGAGTCACGCATCGGCGCGTCATCTCGCGAGACACGAGATTTCCTGTGAACGCAGGTAAGCGAGTGGATCTCCAGCCTGCCAGCGGCGATCGTTCGCTGGAAGGCTGTAGATGCGATTTTTTTTAACCCCTAACAGGTATATTAGATGCTGTTTTGATAACAGCGTCTAATATATCTGCTACCTGGTCCTCTGGTGGTCCCTTTTGCTTGGATCGACCACCAGAGGACACAGGCAGCTCTGTAATAAGTAGCACCAAGCACCACACTACACTACACGCCCCCCTGTCACTTATTAACCCCTTATTAACCCCTGATCACCCCATATAGACTCCCTGATCACCCCCCTGTCATTGATTACCCCCCTGTCATTGATCACCCCCCTGTAAGGCTCCATTCAGACGTGCGTATGTGTTTTACGGATCCACGAATCCATGGATCGGATCCGCAAAACACATACGGACGTCTGAATGGAGCCTTACAGGGGGGTGATCAATGACAGGGGGGTGATCACCCCATATAGACTCCCTGATCACCCCCCCTGTCATTGATCACCCCCTGTAAGGCTCCATTCAGACGTCCGTATGTGTTTTACGGATCCACGGATCCATGGATCGGATCCGCAAAACAGATACGGACGTCTGAATGGAGCCTTACAGGGGGGTGATCAATGACAGGGAAGTAATCACCCCATATAGACTCCATGATCACCCCCCTGTCATTGATCACCCCCTGTCAGGCTCCATTCAGACGTCCGTATGTGTTTTGCAGATCCACGGATCCATGGATCGTATCCGCAAAACACATACAGACGTCTGAATGGAGCCTTACAGGGAGGGTGATCACCCCATATAGACTCCCTGATCACCCCCCTGTGATTGATCACCCCCCTGTAAGGCTCCATTCAGACATCCGTATGTGTTTTGCGGATCCGATCCATGGATCCGTGGATCCGTAAAACACATACGGACCTCTGAATGGAGCCTTACAGGGGGGTGATCAATCACAGGGGAGTGATCACCCCATATAGACTCCCTGATCACCCCCCTGTCATTGATCACCCCCCTGTAAGGCTCCATTCAGACGTCCGTATGTGTTTTGCGGATCCGTGGATCCAAAAAACACGGACACCGCAGATCCGCAAAACACATACGGACGTCTGAATGGAGCCTTACAGGGGGGTGATCAATGACAGGGTGGTGATCACCCCATATAGACCCCCTGATCACCCCCCTGTCATTGATCACCCCCCTGTAAGGCTCCATTCAGACATTTTTTTGTCACAAGTTAGTGGAAATAGATCTTTTTTTTTTCTTACAAAGTCTCATATTCCACTAACTTGTGACAAAAAATAAAATCTCACATGAACTCACCATACCCCCTCACGGAATCCAAATGCGTAAAATTTTTTAGACATTCATATTCCAGACTTCTTCTCACGCTTTAGGGCCCCTAAAATGCCAGGGCAGTATAAATACCCCACATGTGACCCCATTTCGGAAAGAAGACACCCCAAGGTATTCACTGAGGGGCATATTGAGTCCATGAAAGATTGAAATTTTTGTCCCAAGTTAGCAGAAAGGGAGACTTTGTGAGAAAAAATATATAATTTCCGCTAACTTGTGCTAAAAAAAAAAATCTTCTATTAACTCGCCATGCCCCTCATTGAATACCTTGGGGTGTCTTCTTTCCAAAATGGGGTCACATGTGGGGTATTTATACTGCCCTGGCATTTTAGGGGCCCTAAAGCGTGAGAAGAAGTCTGGGATCCAAATGTCTAAAAATGCCCTCCTAAAAGGAATTTGGGCCCCATTGCGCATCTAGGCTGCAAAAAAGTGTCACACATGTGGTATCGCCATACTCAGGAAAAGTTGGGCAATGTGTTTTGGGGTATCATTTTACATATACCCATGCTGGTTGAGATAAATATCTCGGTCAAATGCCAACTTTGTATAAAAAATAGGAAAAGTTTTCTTTTGCCGAGATATTTCTCTCACCCAGCATGGGTATATGTAAAAAGACACCCCAAAACACATTGCCCAACTTCTCCTGAGTACGGCGATACCACATGTGTGACACTTTTTTGCAGCCTAGGTGGGCAAAGGGGCCCACATTCCAAAGAGCACCTTTAGGATTTCACAGGGCATTTTTTACACATTTTGATTTCAAACTACTTCTCACGCTTTAGGGCCCCTAAAATGCCAGGGCAGTATAACTACCCCACAAGTGACCCCATTTTGGAAAGAAGACACCCCAATGTATTTCGTGATGGGCATAGTGAGTTCATGGAAGTTTTTATTTTTTGTCACAAGTTAGTGGAATATGAGACTTTGTAAGGAAAAAAAATAAATCATAATTTTCCGCTAACTTGTGACAAAAAATAAAAAGTTCTATGAACTCACTATGCCCATCAGCGAATACCTTAGGGTGTCTACTTTCCGAAATGGGGTCATTTGTGGAGTTTTTCTACTGTCTGGGCATTGTAGAACCTCAGGAAACATGACAAGCGGAAATTCACATTTTTGGACCATAGTTTGTAAACGCTATAACTTTTACCCAAACCATTTTTTTTTACCCAAACATTATTTTTTTATCAAAGACATTTAGAACAATAAATTTAGAGAAAAATTTATATATAGATGTCGTTTTTTTTTGAAAAATTTTACAACTGAAAGTGAAAAATGTCTTTTTGCAAAAATTTAGGTAAATTTCGATTAATAACAAAAAAAGTAAAAATGTCAGCAGCAATGAAATACCACCAAATGAGAGCTCTATTAGTGAGAAAAAAGGAGGTAAAATTCATTTGGGTGGTAAGTTGCATGACCGAGCAATAAACCGTGAAAGTAGTGTAGTGCAGAAGTGTAAAAAGTGGTCTGGTCATTAAGGGTGTTTAAGCTAGGGGGGCTGAGGTGGTTAAACTAACAACTGATTGAGGCCTGCCATATATTAGCTTGAAGCTTCCACAAAATAGTGATAGAGGTTTTCCATACACCTGCGTCCACAAAATTACTGCTTGAGGGTGATATACCTGCTTCAACTAACAACTGATTGAGGACTGCCATATATCAGCTTCAAAAAAATTGTGATAGAGGTTTTCCATATACCTGCATCCACAAAATTAATGCTTGAGGGTAACATACCAGCTTCAACTAACAACTGATTGAGGCCTGCCATATATCAGCTTCCACAAACTCTGCTCCTCTGTAGGGACTTTGGCACAGGGTCATTTTGAAAATGACAGTCAGAGGAAAGGCAGGATGTTCCCCTGGGGTGGTAGGGGTTGGGCAGGTGCACCAGGCCGGAGCCTAAGTGGGAAGTTGGAGAAGGTGCGTGCGATAATGTCAAAGGACGCACCAGAGTTGGTTGAGTGGCTCACTCAGCCTTCCGCTTCTGAACCCTCCTCATCCTTTGTATCTGCACCCTCCTCACTCTATGCTGTGTGCACCCCCAAAAGACACCACAACCAAAGCCCCTCCACTTGATTCAGAAGAATTATTTTTCCATCCATTCCCAGACTTTACCGATGTGCAGCCATTCTTGGCATCGGATGAGGAAGAGGAGATAGCAACGGCCGCTACCCAGCGGTCAGACGACAGTACCCAGATTAGTCCCCATGGGCCAAATGTTCGAGCGTAAAAAAATGATGACGCCGGATAATCCTCTTGCCCAATGGCTTGTCGGAACTGCTAACCCACCAACTACTACCATATAAATTGGTGGACTCAGAGGCCTTTAGAAAATGTGTGGCCATTGCACACCGCAATGGAAGGTCCCAGGAAGGAAATATTTCTCCCAGAAGGACAATTCTGAACTATATGGCCACGTTCAGCGGCAAGTGGCACAGAGTGTCAGTGCCAAGATACATCTGACCATAGACACATGGTCTAGCAAACACAGGCAGGGAAGGAACATAACTTTTACTATCCAAGCATGTAACCCGTGGAACCCTTATGGATTTGGTGTTACCACAACGGATTGCATGCAGGCCTGCCTCTTCTTCTCCTCCTCCTACTCCATCCTCCGTCTCCTCCTCGGATGACTCCTCCTTTTCCACTGCTACCGCCTCCTCTCCTGCACCCCCCAAGCACCCCAGAACCTATTAGACGTCCCAGATGAGACGTTGCCATGCTGTGCTGCAGCTGTTGTGCCTGGAAGCCAAGAGCCACACCAGTCCTGCACTCTTTTCCGCTCTGCTGTCACAGGTCTATCGGTGGCTAACCACGCTCAATTTCACAGTTGGTGAAGTGGTGTGTGAACACGGTGCCAATCTGCTGAGCACGCTGAAACAGGGCAAAATGACACACGTGCATGGCACATGTCCTGAACTTAGTCATGCAGCGATTCGTTGCCAAATACCTTGGGGTCCAGGACGTCTTGTGGCAGGCCAGGAAAATCTCTGCCATTTTATAAACGTGCCGTTAACGACAACTTATACTAACTCTGCGGCAGGACAGGTCCTGGGAAGCTCGGTTTCTTTTCACCGCACCAGTGGTTGCTCATGCAAGACGCATGCATACTTCTGTGGCCATTTGATGAGATCACAAAAGGACATCGTACCTTATGCCTTCTTTCTGGAGCATGTATTGCATCGTGTCATTGATCAAGCCGTCGAGAAGCAGGAGCTGGAAAATGAGGAAGACAAAATGCTAAATAAATTCCCAGGAGAGGCAAACTCCTTCTGAGACAAGTCAGCAGGAGTCTGAAGAGGAATCAGAGGAGGATGGTGGCTGGGGGGAAGAGGAGGAGCAAGAAGAGCAGGCTTTAAACATTTTGGGGATCCCTGCTGTTGTCCGTGGCTGGGGGGAGGAGACCAAGGACGACATTCTCCTGGGCGATGAGCAGGAGCCATGGCGTTCCACCACTTCCAATTCATGCTCCAGTGTTTGAAGAGGGATCCCCATGTTAAAAATATAAAGGTCAAGAACCTGTACTGGGTGGCAACGTACTTAGACTGCCGGTACAAACACAAAATGTCAGACATGTTACCAGCATCACAGAGGACTGGCAGAATGCAGCATTTCCAGGCCTTGCTGTGAGAGATGCTGCATTCTGCTGTTGTGGGCACTGGCAGAGGAATTTCCACCCACAGCGAAACAGGTGCGGGTACCAATCCTACCGCCACTGCAAAAAGAGGGCGGTTTGAAGATGTGTTGGTCACTTTGGATATGAGATCATTCTTGCATCCAACCCATCGACAGCCGCCCTCCAGAGCCAACCTCCTGGAACGCCTAGACCAACAGGTGTCCGACTACATCGGTTTAACGGCCGATGTGGACGCACTGAGAATCGATGAACCCCTTGACTACTGGGTGTGCAGGCTTGACCTGTGGCCAGAACTGGCACAATTTGCCATGGAACTCGGCTTGTCCCTTGTCGAGTGTCCTGTCCAAAAGGACGTTCAGTGCAGCAGGGGGGATCATGACCGATAGGCGCACTCGTCTAGCTCACAACAGTTTAGACTACCTCACATTTTTAAAAATGAATGAGGCATGGATCTTGGAGGAATTCAACACCTGTGATGACCACGTGTAATTGAATTTCCTCATGCCAGACCACACATATCCGCCACAACCCAGAACAAAGAATGGTCCTTGCCGAATGTAAATACAGCGGCCAGGGACGTAACTATAAGTAACTGGGCCCCACAACCTAATTAGCATAAACATAAAATACTGATCCTAGTACTCAGCATGATCAACCCTACCAGGCAATAGGGTTTACTAGGGTTGATCATGCTGACACATGCTCTTTAATATTGAAAATTCTAAGACTTACTACTCCGCCTGTTCTTCATCATGACTATGGTGTTGAGGAACATCAAGATCTCCACTTCCCTCTGGAAGAAAACAAAAAATGATTTATACCCCCGAATAATAATACATTTAGTGACTATATATTACCAACATACAGAGACTAAATACCACCATATTGGATAATAGCTCATACCATGACTGGATAACAAACACTGCAACGTTATAACACCGCCATACAGTGACTGGATAACACTGCCATACAGTGACTGGATAACAGAGTATAAGAGGGCACAGTACAATATATGACCAGGGGCACAGTGTAGAGTATAAGAGGGCAAAGTACATGGGTATCTCCTTATACTCCTGTAATATGCCTCCTACACAGTATTATAATGGGACATAGTGCAGGGAATAGGACACAGGGCAGGGGGCACAGTACAGGGTGGTGGACAAATACACGGTAGTGGGCCCAGTACAGGGCAGGGGGCACAATACAGCATAGGGTGCACAGTACAGGGCAGGGGCCGCAGTATAGAGAAGGGGGCACAGTACAGGGATGGGGGCACAGTACGGGGCTGGGGGCACAGGGCTTGTGGCACAGAGCAAGGGGCACAGTACAGCATAGGGTGCACAGTACAGGGCAGGGGCCGCAGTATAGAGAAGGGGCACAGTACAGGGATGGGGGCACAGGGCTTGTGGCACAGAGCAGGGGGCACAGTACAGCATAGGGTGCACAGTACAGGGCAGGGGCCGCAGTATAGAGAAGGGGGCACAGTACGGGGCTGGGGGCACAGGGCTTGTGGCACAGAGCAGGGGGCACAGTACAGGGGCACAGGGCTTGTGGCACAGAGCAGAGGGCACAGGGCAGGGGGCATAGTACAGGGCAGGGGTCATAGTACAGGGCAGGGGGCATAGTACAGGGCAGGGGGCACAGACTCACCATTTTTGGTCAGGCTGGCAGAGAGTCCTAAGCAGGAGATCGGCAGGAGACAGAAGCTGAGGGGAAAAGGGTGCAGGGATTCTGCAATTCCCCGACTATCAGCAGGTTAATCCTTATTTGACTGCAGACAGATCACACAGGAAGCTCTGCACTGGCCGGCTGCAGATAGTGCTCAGCTCAGCAACCAAGGTCACAAGCTGCCTGCTACTTAGCCCCGAGGCACAACACTACGTGGGGACATACCTGAAAAGTTTTCAGGTATCTCCCCCAAACGCCCAGTGACTGATGTGCACATGTGCACTGTGCTGCTGTGCTGCTGCCCTGGAGCTCCTCTTGCCTGTTTCGTTTCTCCCGCCTGCCGCTCCCTCCTCAGGTCAGTAGGCGGGCCTAATTAGACCAGCGAGATGCTGGCAGGGGGGGCCCCTGCACTGTATGTGAATCACTGAATTGTGAAGGAGCCCCCGGCCCGCTGTATGTGAAGGGGCCCGGCCTCTGATGTATGTGAAGGGGCCGACAGTCACACGCACATGCTGCTAGGCACCGGGGCCCTTGTCAGCCCGGGCCCCGAAGCAGCCACTTCCCCTGCTTCCCCGGTAGTTACGCCACTGACAGCGGCATAAAAAGCCTTTTAGGTCAGGTGAATGCCTAATTTTTGGGGTCTCTACTGGCCGACAGTTACATATTTATCCTGTGACCGTCTAATTTACCTCCAGCCACAGAATCCAAAGTTCTTTGCTGTCAGGTGAATTCCTAATTTTCAGGGCCTGTACTGGCCGACAGTTACATTTTTTTTTATCTCTAGCCACATAATCACACCCCTGTCTCACTCCTCTGCCTCTTATTATAGTGGCATATGATTTGCATTCACCATAAGGACTTTTTTAATGTCACAGGGTCATGTGACTGTGCCCCTTTATACCCTGCATTGTGCCCTCTTACCACACAGTGCAGTGCCCCTAGTCATTCCCTGTACTGTGCCCTCTTATACCCTTTTATCCGGTCACGGTATGGCAGTGTTATCCGGTCACTGTACAGAGGTGTTATCCGGTCAATGTATGGCGGTGGTATCCAATAACTGAATGGCCAAAACTGTATCTCTTTCCCTGCTCATACCATCCTTTTTTAGACCTGGCATGAGCGGGAAAAATATGCAGATTGCGGTGCTAAGGACCTTTGCGCCACAATCTGTGTCAGAAATACGCCTAACATAGATGTATTTCCATATAATAAATGACCACCTAATTGTATTATTATTCAGGGGTAGGGCTAATATCTTTATATTATATAGATTCTAGTGGATTATACTGTGCCCTGTATTTCCTAGTAGAAAATGATCCTTGGGAAACACAGACCTCATCCCTGACAACCAGGACCAGGTAGCGCTCTGTCAGTACATGGCGGCCTCCCCTCTCTGCCACGCTGCTCCACTGTGTACTGGTACTTATTCCGACACTAGGGCTGGGTTCACATCCTATTGTTGCCATCCATTTAATGCATTCCAAAAATGTATGCGTTAACAGATGCCTCAGACTGATGCCGTACAGTGGTGTCCGGTCACCATAAAGTTCCATGGTAGAAAAAAAAATTACATTAACGTATGCATTTTTTAAATGGACTCTGCAGGATACAAAAACGTGGAGTGCTGCACATTTGTATACATCAAACTGATAGGAAATAAAAAAATTTAGGCTCCAGCAGGGCACGTTTTTGAGAGTTTCCCTTTAAGACACATAAAAATGGCCCCTGATTAAAATACATATTTTTTGTGGGAATCTTTGCCAATGATCCCCCTCTGGTATATCACTGTCCACGTTGTGGGACTATTTGCATACTTCTAGTAATTGTTTTCTGGCTGCAAATATGACCTGAAGGTTTTTCAGGTTCGTCTGCAATGAGGCTCCATTCACACGTCCGCAAAATGGGTCCGCATCCTTTCCGCAATTTTGCGGAAAGTGTGCGGACCCATTCATTCTCTATGGGGACGGAATGGATGCGGACAGCACACAGTGTGCTGTCTGCAGCCGCAATTGCGGAGCGCGCCCCCGATTTTGGGTACGCAGCTCCGCAAAAAGATAGAGCATGTCCTATTCTTGTCCGCAGCTTGCGGACAAGAATAGGCATTTCAATGGGGGTGACGGGCTGGTGTGTTGCGGACCCGCAATTTGCGGGTCCGCAACACATCACGGACGTGTGAATAGAGCCTTAAAGTGAAAGGAGTAAATCCCAGCAGCTGTGTCTTTTGCAAGTAGGTTTCTTTTTATTTCATTCAGAAAAGAAAATGTCCTATAACCAGGACGCGTTTCGGCATGCAAGCCTTTCTCAACAGGTACATCCAACAAAAGATATCACAGACTATATATAGGTCTAGTACCGCCCACAGGGACGTCCCCACCCTTTTTAGTGGGTGGTGTACAATTAGTTACTAAAGAGGTGCGAGAACAGTTAGATTCTATTAAGAGGGGTGAATTACATTTAACACACAATGTTACAGTCAGTGAGAAGAAAGCCATTAAAACATTAATGGAGGATAAAAATTTTGTAATAAAACCGGCAGACAAAAGGGGGGTCCATAGTAATAATGGATAAAACTAAATATATCCAAGAAGTAATGCGACAACTATCAGATCAGTCTACTTATCAACCATTGAATGGGGACCCCCTTTTTGAGATAAAAAATAAAATTATGGGGATAGTGGAACATTTTGCGACATTAGGTGTGATTGACCAACACCTTTGTAAGTTCCTGATAAATCATACCCCAAGGACCCCAGTCCTATATATGTTACTAAAAGTCCATAAAACTTTGATTGACCCCCCAGGACGCCCCATAGTGTTCTCGGTGGGATCCATCTTATCCCCTCCAGCCATCATCCTAGAGAAGGTTTTAACTCCTTTGGTAAAAAACACTAAATCATTTTTATGGGATACACCACATTTTCTCAGGATGATTGCTGAACTAGGTCCTGTTCCCCCTGATATCCTCCTAGTGACCATTGATGTTGTCAGTTTATATACCTCAATTGGTCATCAGGAGGGTCTACAAGCTGTTTCAACCATATTGAGTGGAACTAACTATACGACATCAGAACAAGAGTTTTTTCTACAATTACTACGTCTTGTACTTTACGAGAATTGAATAGTGACTATGAGGTCATACATTTATTTTTTTCATATAAATAAATATTTAATATACTTTTTATGTATCCCTTCTGGACTTCTGCCTTGTGATGAAAAGATGTTTAGATTCTCCAACAAGGTAGAAATAATCTCTACCAAATGTCGCTTTATTTCATTTTATTTCTGTTTTGTTATCTGATTGATAAGTTTATAAACACCACCCACTAAAAAGGGTGGGGACGTCCTTGTGGGCGGTACTAGACCTATATATAGTCTGGGATATCTTTTGTTGGATGTACCTGTTGAGAAAGGCTTGCATGCCGAAACGCATCCTGGTTATAAGACATTTTCTTTTCTGAATGAAATAAAAAGAAACCTACGGTACTTGCAAAAGACACAGCTGCTGGGATTTACTACTTCATTATCCGTTGGAGGTCGCTCCTATCCCGTGCAGCGTGCAACTTTAAAGGCGAGGTGCTGGCTTTCTTTCTTCCTGGATTAAAGGGAAAGGGGCCCGCCGCGAACGCGCAGTTCGCGAACATTTGATCGCGAACGTGAATCATCTCGGCCGATGTTCGTCCATCACTACTGCTAATCTGCTTAAAGGATTTGGCCTCTTTCCTATATTGATGAATTATTTTCAGGATATGGAATTAATATTAGATCGACAGTGGCCCGACTCCCGGCACCCCTGCCAATCAGTTATTTTGAAGTGACCACAGCGCTCCTGTGAGCACTGCTTTATCTTCACTTGTCATCAACATCACAGTGGCGGGCAGGTGTAATTGCAGCTCCTCCGTCCCATTCCCTTCTATAAGAAGGAGCAGTTGCACTCTATCTGCTCCTTCTTATTAAGGTGAATGGGACAGAGGAGCTGCAATTACACCTGTTTGTGACAGCGAGCAGGTAAACAGTGAAGAGAATGCAGCATTCACAGGAGAGCTACATTCTCTTCAAACAGCTGATCAGCTGGGACCATTCATTTCAATGGGTCCACAAAAAGAACGAAAGGTACTCTGTGTGCATTCCATTTCCGTATGTTTGTATTTCCGTTCTGCAAAAAAATAGAACATATTATTGTATGCATTACGGACAAGGATAGTACTGTTCTATTAGGGGCCAGCTGTTCCGTTCCGCAAAATACCGAATGCACACAGATGTCATCCATATTTTTTGCGGATCCGTTTTTTGCAGACCACAAATTACATACTTTCGTGTGCATGAGGCCTTAAGAGTATGCACACAGTACGTTAGCTGTACAGCACATCCCCTAAACTATTTCAAAAAATAAAAACACATAAAGCTCACACTTTCAAGTATGATCCTTATAAATAGTAAAAAATGGATTACTGCGTATAATTTGTGGTGCTATTTCACAGAAATACATTTTTCTTTTTTTCTAACATGATTTGTTAATCTACAAAAATTCATTATTTTATTTTAAAAATGTCAAGTAACAAAAAACAACAACGACAACAACAGAGATGTAATATAAAACGAAACAAATTGGTTACAGTTATAAGCATTTGGTCTCTTGTAAGTGTTGTTTTAAGATGAAGCTGCAGGAAAAAAGGCAATGCAATTTCCTAGTACTGGTAGAGTCTATAAAGCCTGTTCTTTTTAAATGGATTGTTGTTTGTTTGTTTGTTTACTGTGATGCCTAAAGCTGAAATCCCTCAACGCACCGTTTCTGCAAATAAATGGAAGTCTCGTCCTATTCTTCAGCAGGGTCTAGGATGAATGCTCAGAAACATTCACCTCTACGTCCTTAATTCTTTGCCAATTTTTCAGAATACAAGTGTGTGTATATAGGCAATAAATTTGAAATATTAACTAATAGCTAAATAAATAACCACTAAAATATTATACACAAAATCCTACAACCAATTCAGTTGCTCAGGCAGACATAACTGAAAGATAAATGTTAGGTGTCAAGTTATTTAGGGCTTATTCTCACACGGTAAATTTGTTACAGAAATTTCTTCAACTGTCCTTTTCATCTCAAGGGGGCTTGCAGAAATCCATGTGCTTCCTGCTAAAACAACCCCATTCAGATGAATGGAACCAATTTTCACACGCAGAAAAATCTGCAATAAATAGCCTTCCTGTGATTATACCAGAGATCAGGCCACAGCACAGCAAATATCTCGGCATATTTGCCATGCTGCGGCTGGATCTCAGCCGGACCCCATTATAGTAAATGAGGCCGCGCGGACATGCAGCGCACAGTAGTTACGGATCTGGCATGCTATTCCCCTGCCGGAACAAGTAATGCCAGTGTGAAGCAGGCCTTAGAAAAGCTGTCTAGACCTACACCAGGTTTATCACAGTGGCTCAGGCTACAGGTAGATGCATGCAGTACTATTAGTCTGGCTGCCTCTCGGCGTGCGCTGCCGTGCTGCCGCCGGAACTCGGCCCCCGCCCCCATTATAGTCAATGGGGACGAAGTGGTAGTCCGGTGGCACATGTGAACTAGCGGCAGGACGGATCCGACAGGCTGTTCACCCGCCGGAACAGCCTGCCGGAGTCCCCTGCCGCTAGTGTGAAAGTACCCTTAGAGTGAGCTTGGAAGAGGCATCCAGGAGAATCCATCGACATCCAAAAGCAAGAGCATCCTCCAGGGACCAGAGCTGCAGCCAAGGGGAGCTGATCATGTCCATTACTCTGATCTTGTCCAGAGGTAGGGGAACTGCTGCCAGAAACGCAGATGAGAGCTGAGGAGTAAAGCTACAGAGACTACGGTATCGCACTTTTGCTGGAGAAGCCATTGCTCCATCCCAGTCACCAGTTTACACAAAGCAGACCCGGGTCGGTAAGACTAATCATGCACGCATCTCATACTGCTTTGGTGCATAGTATCCCAGAGACTATGACTAGTAGTTAGTTTGGTTTGCTGTTTGTGTCAGGCCACAATTGTTGTTGACTGCTCTTAACAAGGACTTTTAAAGTGTCAGTTCACACCGGAGAGCTGATAAGCTTCACAACTAATTCAAGCGTGGCTAAAACAGGCGAAACACCATACCACATGCTGTTTAACCAGTTGTTGGGGGAGGGAATTGTTATAGTATGGAATAAGATTGTAAGCTGTTGTGCTGTACTATGGGCTTGTCTAGGGATGAGCGAATCGACTTCAAATGAAACATCGGAAGTCGATTCGCATAAAACAAATTCAATACTGTACGAAGCAAGCGCTCCGTACAGTATTAGAATGTATTGGCGCCGATGAGCCGAAGTTATTACTTTGCGAAGTCTCGCGAGACTTTGCATAATAACTTCAGAAATTGAATTATACTGTAAAAAAAACATTTCCCAAACTCGGGACAAGTGGTACCTTGGAACCGAACCCAAGTTCGGTAAATGTTTTTTTACAGTATAAATTAATTTCTGAAGTTATTATGTGAAGTCTCGTGAGACTTTGCAAAGTAATAACTTCGGCTCGTCGGACCCAATACATTCTAATACTGTATGGAGCGCTCGCTCCGTACAGTATTGAAACAAGGCTTTATGCGAATTAACTTCGGATGTTTCATCCGAAGTCGATTTGCTCATCCCTAGACTTGTCTGCATTACGCACCCAACAATTGTGCATGACTCTAGGGTAAGAAGAGGTAAGGCGCGTCTGATCTAATTGAGCCCGCCAGTAGGTACATTTACCGCTAATACCTCCAACGTCCACTGGAGGATGCCACGCTGTACAGCACAAGGGTCTCAGCCTCCTGGCTGGGTGTATGTAAACTTATTTGTGTGTTACCAGCATCTGTGATTGCATTCATGATCACGATAAAGTAAAAAAATACGGTTTTGGCAAAACTGGTGTTTGAGTTTTTTTTCTTGTTCGTGACTTTGCTGTATCCTGGGGAGCACACCCTGGTACATGGCTTACAGAAGAGTGTTCGCATAAGTAGAAGTATGCGTGTAAAAGAGTGGTGTAAAAGTATGCATGTAGAAGAGTGTCGGCATATGTAGAATACATATGAAACAAATATTCTTCCTGGCCACAGCACACTATGCTATTTGCATAATACGATCTAATGTAATGTAAATAAGCAGTACACTACACAAATAGCATTCATATCATTGTAGTGTGAATTTGTTTGATGTCTACTACAAATGTATGCATGTAAAAGAATATGGGCCTGCATGGGTAAAAGTATAGGACTCAGTTTATATCTCAGTTTGGAGATCCGGCAGACTGTTCTGGCATAGAAAAGCCTGCCGGATCTCCTGGATCTAGTTTTGCCGTCTCTTCTACCTCACATAAACCGTCCGCTGCATGTAGCGGTTTTCTTCCAGCTGAAACACGTAATGTTTGCCGGAAATCAGCCGGATCACTGTCAGACCCCATTGCAGTCAATGGAGATTCGGCGGTGAAGTAGAAGATATGGCAACACCGTATCCGGGAGATCCGGCTAGCTGTTTTGTGGCTGTGGTTTGTTTGTGGTTTTAACAGCGGATTTCACCATTTTCAAAAGAAGGTTGAGATCTGTGGCAAAACTGCATCAAAAACTGCAATTAGAAATTGTGTTCTGTTGCTGAATCTATGCACACAGCGTGGTTCTGTTGTTTTATCTATACACACAGCCTGGTTCTGTTTCTGTATCTATACACACAGCCTGGTTCTGTTACTGCATCTATACACACAACCTGGTTCTGTTACTGCATCTATACACACAGCCTGGTTCTGTTACTGTATCTATGCACACTGCTTGGCTCTGTTACTGCCTCTATGCACGCTGCTTGGTTCTGTTATTATATCTATACACACAGCCTGGTTCTGTTACTGTATCTATACACACAGCCTGGTTCTGTTACTGTATCTATGCACACTGCTTGGCTCTGTTACTGCCTCTATGCACGCTGCTTGGTTCTGTTATTATATCTATACACACAGCCTGGTTCTGTTACTGTATCTATGCCCAGAGCCTGGTTCTGTTACTGCATCTATACACACAGCCTGGTTCTGTTACTGTATCTATGCCCAGAGCCTGGTTCTGTTACTGCATCTATACACACAGCCTGGTTCTGTTACTGTATCCATGCACACAGCTTGGCTCTGTTACTGCCTCTATGCACGCTGCTTGGTTCTGTTATTATATCTATACACACAGCCTGGTTCTGTTACTGTATCTATACACACAGCCTGGTTCTGTTACTGTATCTATGCACACTGCTTGGCTCTGTTACTGCCTCTATGCACGCTGCTTGGTTCTGTTATTATATCTATACACACAGCCTGGTTCTGTTACTGTATCTATGCCCAGAGCCTGGTTCTGTTACTGCATCTATACACACAGCCTGGTTCTGTTACTGTATCTATGCCCAGAGCCTGGTTCTGTTACTGCATCTATACACACAGCCTGGTTCTGTTACTGTATCCATGCACACAGCTTGGCTCTGTTACTGCCTCTATGCACGCTGCTTGGTTCTGTTATTATATCTATACACACAGCCTGGTTCTGTTACTGTATCTATGCACACTGCTTGGCTCTGTTACTGCCTCTATGCACGCTGCTTGGTTCTGTTATTATATCTATACACACAGCCTGGTTCTGTTACTGTATCTATGCCCAGAGCCTGGTTCTGTTACTGCATCTATACACACAGCCTGGTTCTGTTACTGTATCTATGCCCAGAGCCTGGTTCTGTTACTGCATCTATACACACAGCCTGGTTCTGTTACTGTATCCATGCACACAGCTTGGCTCTGTTACTGCCTCTATGCACGCTGCTTGGTTCTGTTATTATATCTATACACACAGCCTGGTTCTGTTACTGTATCTATACACATAGCTCGGTTCTGTTACTGTATCTATGGATGCAGTTTGGTTCTGTTACTGTATCTATACACCCAGCTTTGTTCTGTTACTGTATCTATATACACAGCTTGCTTCTGTTACTGTATCTATGCACACAGCTTGCTTCTGTTACTGTATCTATGCACACAGCTTGGTTCTGTTTTATCTATACACGCAGCCTGGTTCTGTTTCTGTATCTATGCACACAGCCTGGTTCTGTTACTGCATCTATGCACACAGCCTGGTTCTGTTGTTTTATCTATACACGTAGCCTGGTTCTGTTTCTGTATCTATGCACACGGCTTGGTTCTGTTACTGTATCTATAAACACACACTTGGGCCCTTGCTAGGACCCTCAGGATAATTACTGACAACAAACAAAACGGAAGAAATCCCTTTAGGGGTCCTAACTATATATGTATCTTAAACTACATTTTTTATTATATTAAACTTAAAACTGCTATTATAGAAAAGAAAACATGTGTATGATTAAAACTATCAGGACTAAGCAGAGGGTATCAGTTTTAACACCAGCATATGGCAGTACTAAGATATGTGCTTTTTGTTGTAACACTGTGTTTGATAATAAATACTGCTTGTTGAAAACGGAGTGGTGTGTCGTTTTTTTTAATTATTATTATAATATCAACACCTCCAAATATAACCTTTTTGTATATTTACTTTTGCACCATATATGGAATTGCTGTGTATAGTGTAATGTTTTTTCTGGTAACAGCAACAATATGTTCTGGGGGTGGTTATTCACAGTGTGATTCAACTGCGATATTGATCGTTTGATGGACTATCACCTACACATTTGTAATTCACTACTCTGTTAGTATAGCAGTAGTCCGTTCAGTGCTTTATTTTATAGCACTATGTTGTTAATAAACACTGTTTTCAAGGGACGAACAGTGTGTTATTATTATGTGATATCAACAATTCAACACCCCCACATGTAGGCTGTTAATGTATTGACATTTGCAGCCTGTTTAGACTTGCAATGTATGACACGTTGTGCTATGGGGGTGACAGACTCACAGTATAATGCTACTGCGGTATTCACCGCTAAGTGTGCTATTACCTGCGCACTGATTGTACACTCTGCTCGTTCACATATGCTATGTGAATTAGGATTTCAAGCACTGAGAGGATTGGTCACATACACAGTTCACTACACACACAACACTCTATACATCTAAATTTTCCCTATCAATTCCAATTGGTGCCCTCTGATATTCCCTGTCTAAAATACAACAGCAAACAGTACCCCTCCCGACATGTTTTACAGCTGCTTGCGGCTTAGTCAGGGGAGTGGGGCAATAGCGTTTGCGCGCCTTGATGCGCCCTATTAAATAGCCTACCTCACCTCCCTCTTAGACATTCTCCTCCAATGTGCGCTCCCCATTGGTGTTAGATATGGGCCGCGCGTCATCAATGCTCGCGCACCCTGTCTCCTCCCCCCTGTGTCACTCACCTCCTCACCCGCGCCTGTCTCTTCTCCTCTCAGCGGGCTAGACGCACCGTATGTTTATGAGAGGGGAGAGAGATCGCGATCACATGACCAAGCGTGCAATAACCATTGCATTGTCGCCTGTATGCCCTATGTCATTAGATGCATTGTAACAGTTGGCCATATCATTATCAATGGTATGGGGACATGGGGAGGGGCACAGTCAGAGCTCAGCATCAGAGTCACTAGCCTCATAATAATATTATTAGGGGTAAATGAGAGGAAAATGATGATTTTAGCTCTGGTTCTCAGACCATATGATTATTGTGGCATAAAACTAATATATGACGTGAATATAATGGCATGATCCTAATGTACAAATATAAATATAACTATAAATATAAATATCAACCAATGAATTAAGATATACTATGATCCTAATATACAAATATAAATGTAAATATAAATATCAACCAGTGAATTAAGATATACTATAAACATTATATTAAGTACTACCTATGTGATTTGTGGCTAAAATTGGATTTTATTTAAGCTACAATTTATGAAATTACGTGATTCTACAATATACACTCACCTAAAGAATTATTAGGAACACCTGTTCTATTTCTCATTAATGCAATTATCTAGTCAACCAATCACATGGCAGTTGCTTCAATGCATTTAGGGGTGTGGTCCTGGTCAAGACAATCTCCTGAACTCCAAACTGAATGTTAGAATGGGAAAGAAAGGTGATTTAAGCAATTTTGAGCGTGGCATGGTTGTTGGTGCCAGACGGGCCGGTCTGAGGATTTAACAATCTGCTCAGTTACTGGGATTTTCACGCACAACCATTTCTAGGGTTTACAAAGAATGGTGTGAAAAGGGAAAAACATCCAGTATGCGGCGGTCCTGTGGGCAAAAATGCCTTGTGGATGCTAGAGGTCAGAGGAGAATGGGCTGACTGATTCAAGCTGATAGAAGAGCAACGTTGACTGAAATAACCACTCGTTACAACCGAGGTATGCAGCAAAGCATTTGTGAAGCCACAACACGCACAACCTTGAGGCGGATGGGCTACAACAGCAGAAGACCCCACCGGGTACCACTCATCTCCACTACAAATAGGAAAAAGAGGCTACAATTTGCACGAGCTCACCAAAATTGGATTGTTGAAGACTGGAAAAATGTTGCCTGGTCTGATGAGTCTCGATTTCTGTTGAGACATTTAAATGGTAGAGTCCGAATTTGGCGTAAACAGAATGAGAACATGTATCCATCCTCTGATGGCTACTTCCAGCAGGATAATGCACCATGTCACAAAGCTCGAATCATTTCAAATTGGTTTCTTGAACATGACAATGAGTTCACTGTACTAAAATGGCCCCCACAGTCACCAGATCTCAACCCAATAGAGCATCTTTGGGATGTGGTGGAACGGGAGCTTCGTGCCCTGGATGTGCATCCCTCAAATCTCCATCAACTGCAAGATGCTATCCTATCAATATGGGCCAACATTTCTAAAGAATGCTATCAGCACCTTGTTGAATCAATGCCATGTAGAATTAAGGCAGTTCTGAAGGCAAAAGGGGGTCCAACACCGTATTAGTATGGTGTTTCTAATAATTCTTTAGGTGAGTGTATATATATATATATATACAGTACAGACCAAAAGTTTGGACACACCTTCTCATTCAAAGAGTTTTCTTTATTTTCATGACTATGAAAATTTTAGATTCACACTGAAGGCATCAAAACTATGAATTAACACATGTGGAATTATATATATAACAAACAAGTGTGAAACAACTGAAAATATGTCATATTCTAGGTTCTTCAAAGTAGCCACCTTTTGCTTTGATTACTGCTTTGCACACTCTTGGCATTCTCTTGATGAGCTTCAAGAGGTAGTCCCCTGAAATAGTTTTCACTTCATAGGTGTGCCCTGTCAGGTTTAATAAGTGGGATTTCTTGCCTTATAAATGGGGTTGGGACCATCAGTTGCGTTGAGGAGAAGTCAGGTGGATACACAGCTGATAGTCCTACTGAATAGACTGTTAGAATTTGTATTATGGCAGGAAAAAAGCAGCTAAGTAAAGAAAAACGAGTGGCCATCATTACTTTAAGAAATTAAGGTCAGTCAGTCAGCCGAAAAATTGGGAAAACTTTGAAAGTAAGGGCTATTTGACCATGAAGGAGAGTGATGGGGTGCTGCGCCAGATGACCTGGCCTCCACAATCACCGGACCTGAACCCAATCGAGATGGTTTGGGGTGAGCTGGACCGCAGAGTGAAGGCAAAAGGGCCAACAAGTGCTAAGCATCTCTGGGAACTCCTTCAAGACTGTTGGAAGACCATTTCAGGTGACTACCCCTTGAAGCTCATCAAGAGAATGCCAAGAGTGTGCAAAGCAGTAATCAAAGCAAAAGGTGGCTACTTTGAAGAACCTAGAATATGACATATTTTCAGTTGTTTCACACTTGTTTGTTATGTATATAATGCCACATGTGTAAATTCATAGTTTTGATGCCTTCATAGACATGAAAATAAAGAAAACTCTTTGAATGAGAAGGTGTGTCCAAACTTTTGGTCTGTACTGTATATGTATAAAAAATAGATGAGCAGCACACAAATCCCATTTGAAAAAAATATATGTTTGCTGCCTGATGGTACGGGCGGGGTGGGACTCGGCACTATGCATATTGTTGACTGTGGGATTCTCTGACAGAACATAGATGCCTGCCAGGGCGAACATGGTATGTGTGTATCATGGACACCAAGAATTGACACAATTTGCGGGTGCTTGTATGGCCCTCCTAGAATGGGGACTGGGACACAGGGTCACTTCACGGTGATTTCTGTGCCCACCGGCCCCTGTCATGTGTGTCGCCACCATCCGGGCAACTCCCGGCTGGAGGCTTCATACAAATGGAGAGCAGGTATGATAGTTCATGCTGTGCGGACCTGTGGATAGTTAATTGTAATTACTAAATAGGGGCATTAGGTGTTTTAGGGTGATAGTGGCGTTTGCCATTAACCCGTTTAACACCGCTTGACCCCGCTCCGTATGGAGGAGTAACCAGGAAATGATCTAGGTAAGCAGTCTTTTGCTATGTATGACTGTCAGGTGACCAGTCACATTATCCCCATGTCTGCCTGACTGTGCACGCCTTGTTTTGGACATGAGCATGCCCAGTCGGTGTGCAATGCGGTATCGCCATCTTGACTGTGGGCCGCTGGCTGATGTATACTATGGGTAGTCTCGCGGGATGTAACATTCCTCGCGCCTGCGCAATGCTGAGTTGCGGATGCCGACTGAGTCCTGCAGTCTCCAGAGACATGTGAGAAATCCATATTGAATGAATTATGTTTTTAATCAACACAATTATGCACACCTATAAGAGAGTATCAATTGATTTTGTTATACACTATAACTGTATGTATTGATGGTTAATATTTGTGGCACATAGCACTTTTTTGATATTTGATTTGGCTTCTTACAATACAATCATGTATAATTCAGATTCACCGGTTTTATCAATGTTTTTTGTATTAATTGAGATATATTTATGTAATCACTTGGTTAATTATGTATGCTTTATAAGCACCTGATTTTGCACTTTGTATTATGGCTTGACAAAGGCTCCATAGAGTGAGCTAAAACGTTGCTGTCTACACATGGGTGAATAAAATACCCTTTTTTTTTTCATGGATATCTGTGTGCTACCTTGGATTCTTCTTTGTATATATATATATATATATATATATATATATCATTTTTCTAATTTCCCTACTTACTATCTATATATGTTTATATGACTCAGCTGTTATATCACTATATGGAGATCTAGAGGGTGTCAGAGGAGATTTGTTAGTTCCATTTGATGGGCTAAGTACACAATAAATTTGGTTCTATATTAATCCATCAGTTTCTTAATTTTATCATCCATATAAACGTTTGGTTTGAGCTGGCTGGTATATCAAATAAAGGCAGTATACGAAAAGCTCTCATTCAGGCCCTTTGGGTTTAAGGATCGTAATCTATATATCTACCTGGCCTCCTCCTGAAGTAGTTTCTGGTCCAAACTACCACTTCTGGGGCCTTGTTTTATTTCGAAAGACCCCAGAATGTTAGAACATCAAGATTGTTGTTGTGTACATATGATATACACTCACCTAAAGAATTATTAGGAACACCTGTTCTATTTCTCATTAATGCAATTATCTAGTCAACCAATCACATGGCAGTTGCTTCAATGCATTTAGGGGTGTGCTCCTGGTCAAGACAATCTCCTGAACTCCAAACTGAATGTCAGAATGGGAAAGAATGGTGATTTAAGCAATTTTGAGCGTGGCATGGTTGTTGGTGCCAGATGGGCTGGTCTGAGTATTTCACAATCTGCTCAGTTACTGGGATTTTCACTCACAACCATTTCTAGGGTTTACAAAGAATGGTGTGAAAAGGGAAAAACATCCAGTATGCGGCAGTCCTGTGGGCAAAAATGCCTTGTGGATGCAAGAGGTCAGAGGAGAATGGGCCGACTGATTCAAGCTGATAGAAGAGCAACGTTGACTAAAATAACCACTCGTTACAACCGAGGTATGCAGCAAAGCATTTGTGAAGCCACAACACGCACAACCTTGAGTCGGATGGGCTACAACAGCAGAAGACCCCACCGGATACCACTCATCTCCACTACAAATAGGAAAAAGAGGCTACAATTTGCACGAGCTCACCAAAATTGGACTGTTGAAGACTGGAAAAATGTTGCCTGGTCTGATGAGTCTCGATTTCTGTTTAGACATTCAAATGGTAGAGTCCGAATTTGGCGTAAACAGAATGAGAACATGTATCCATCCTCTGATGGCTACTTCCAGCAGGATAATGCACCATGTCACAAAGCTCGAATCATTTCAAATTGGTTTCTTGAACATGACAATGAGTTCACTGTACTAAAATGGCCCCCACAGTCACCAGATCTTAACCCAATAGAGCATCTTTGGGATGTGGTGGAATGGGAGCTTCGTGCCCTGGATGTGCATCCCTCAAATCTCCATCAACTGCAAGATGCTATCCTATTAATATGGGCCAACATTTCTAAAGAATTCTATCAGCACCTTGTTGAATCAATCATGGTTTGTAGAGTGAAACTAAATCGCACCTCCTCATTCCTATACTATTGACTACTGTATGTAATAAGCAGCATTTCTTATGATAAAACATGGCTATGCAGCGGTTATATCAATCATTTGCTGTGCACTATTAAGAGGCAATTAGTATACAGTTTGATCAAAGAGCATAGGCCCACTTACCGCGACAAGGTTGCCTCTTGTTAAGTGGGAACCTACTCTAACCGTAGCGCAGTGCCGTGTGGCGACCACCACGTCTCCACACTGCTCCAGCAGGCAATGGGATCCAGCAGCCTACCAGTTACCCCGCTGTACAGCGGAGCCACCTAGGCCTCGGATCCCACAGCTCCACCAGCACAGCACAGAAACAGCGACGGCCGCCATCTAGCGCCGCATGTGAACTGGTGCTAAAGGATCACCTGTTCACAGCTTCTCAGGAACTCCAACTGAGATGTGGTAGGAATTAAAACCCTGTGCAGACTTCTGCTAATTTGGGTAAAGAGCACCTGTGCCACATGGGGAGGAGTGCGATTTAGAGATTCTCTCTACATATCGATACCTTGTTGAATCAATGCCACGTAGAATTAAGGCAGTTCTGAAGGCAAAAGGGGGTCCAACACCGTATTAGTATGGTGTTCCTAATAATTCTTTAGGTGAGTGTATGTCTATACAGAGAGGTGTCCTTTTTCGTATTGATGGCACTTATATGTCCAGAAATTCTTCTTCTTAATTTCTGCATCGTTTTCCCCACATACAGTTTCGGGCAGGTGCAGGATGCAACATATACTATGCCACTACTCCGACAGTTAAAAAAGTCCCTGGTGACATATTCATGTCCATCAACTGGATTTCTGAATTTCTTTATCTTCGGTAAGTATTTGCAGAAAGTACAATTTCCACAGGAAAATGAACCCATTACTTTTGGTTTCATCCATAGTTCATTGTCCAACTGTGCGCTAGGGAGGAAGCGGTGGACTAATTGGTTCTAAGATTTTGTCCCCTCTTATATGTCACACTTGGATAGGGGGGCAAGACATTGTTCAAATCTGAATCACTGGTGAGTATTCTCCAATGCCTTCTGAGAATATTCATTATAGGTTCGTGTTCGATGTTACTATATAGAGTCTCCACATCGAGGCTAGCTAAAAACGTGAATGCCGTCAAAGTAATATCATTAATTTTCACAAGTACATCACTTGTATCTTTTATATAAGATGGCATTGATGTAACGAACGGTCTTAATAAAACAGCCACGTATTCACTGGGTTAGAGAGTCATTGCCTGAGACTATTGGTCGTCCCGGTATTCGTGTTTTGTTCTTGCGCACTTTTGGAAGTACATAGAACGTCGCAATTGTTGGATTCCTATTATATAGGAATTCAAACTCTCTTCCTTTAATATAAGACTCTGATCCTTTGCCTTCTTCAATATGTCATGAAGTTCAGTGAGGTACTTGTTTGTGGGATTTTCTGATAGTATCTCATATGTTTTATCATCCATTAGTAATCTCTCCACCATTTGATCATATTCTATCCTATTTTGGATCACAATATTCCCTCCTTTGTCACTAGCTTTTATGACGATGTTCTTATTTGTTTTTAATTCATTAAGTGCACATACTTCCTCAGATGTCAAGTTTGCTGGAATTGCATCTGTTTCTATTCTCAGGTTATTAATCTCCTGAGTCACCATATCCACAAACGTTTCTATGTTTTTATATTGTGAGAAGGCTGGGGTCCATTTGGATCTAGGCTTAAGATCGGTTAGTGGAGGTTCAATCTCAGATACAAGGCCCTCAGTTTCTACATACAGACTCTCCAGAGTCCTTATTGCGTGTTGTTGTTCCTTCTGGATCAGTTTATTAGTGTCATAGGTAGTGCTCAAAAACAGTTTGTGCAGTGCCAACTTCCGTGCAAATAAATGAATATCTTTTACCCAGGTAAATTTATCCAACTGTGGTATCGGTGTGAATGTGAGTCCTTTTTGTAATAATTTGATTTGTGTTTCTGTTAGTGACATTGTAGACAAGTTAATCACTTGAGCCCTATTGTATTCCTCAGCCAATATGTTTACAGCACTCATTCCTGCTTGGGGGGTAATGTCACCTTGCATGGTAGGGCCCCCTCTTCCTAGAGTAGGATAGACCCCCATATTCTCCTCTACTTGGCATTGAATCCGCATTTTTCTCGGTCCCTCAGTTAGACACCAGTTTGGCGTAAACAAAGGGGCGCTACTGGTGGTGTTGCAAATAGGCTTCTATTTGTCTGTCCTGCCACTACAGGATCCAGATTCTGCTGTGTAGAATTTACCGATGAGCCCACTGCTGTTGTCAGGGTAGCCGGTACATTAGCTGCGGTCCTCACTGCTCCCTGGGTCGATGTTCCAGCATACCGTGGCAGCTGCACTCCAGTAACAGACACACCCGAGGATGCAGAGCCATCTGGGGCTGAAGATTCCCCATTTTGTGCTGGACGGATGCATTCTGATGGATTCCCCACTTTTTTGGGGTTGCGATATTTATTATATCTAACTTTTATTTTTTGTCCCACTTTTATTGGAACTTGTTACACTTGTTGTTTCTGTACCAGATGTCTCAGATTCAGAATAATCTGTTTATCTGGTATTTCTCACTGGAAAATTATTTCAAATTTTCCATGTATATACACGGTCTGTGTCAAAGTCCAATTTGTCACGAATATATTTACAGAGTTTCCTTTCTTTTATTTCCCCTTTTAGGTTGTCCAAGCTTTTCTGCAGCCTGGATTCCTGATTCGCAAAATCTGAATGTTGACTAAAGGTAAGTATCTCTTTTATTTCCTGATTTAATTGCTCTGAAATGCGTTCAAAATATTGTTTCTCGTAATCAACCATGTATCTCATAAGTCTCAAAGAGTTCTCAGTGAGAGTCCTATCCCATCCCTTGATAAATTCCAAGTCATCAGTATGGGTGTTTGGGGAGGCTCTATATAGTAACATCGAACACGAATTGGGTATTAGAGATGTCAAATTTTCCTCGATACAAAAAGCACATCTTTTCACAAACACAATGTTTTTGTTTTGGAATTATTGAGATTTATACTCACGCACAATTATCTTTTATGTAACGGTACCTTTTATCATCAGATGAAAGGTACCGCAATGGGCATGCCTTGAGCACCGACCATTGCTAATTTATTTTTAGGGTGGTGGGAGGACCAAATTGTGTTTTCAGAGACTTTTTCATCATTCACAAGGCATATTTCTTTCTGGGGCAGATTTATTGATGATGTCCTGCTGTTTTGGGAAGGAGACAAGCAAGTCTTTCTCGAATTTGTTATTAAACTAAATGACAACAGTATTTGAATGCATTTCACCTTTGAGATCCATCCTAGTGAGATCTGTTTCCTGGATTTAAAGATTTGTAAGGACAGGGATGGATGCATTCTGACAGATATATTTTGTAAACCCACCTCTACAAATAGCCTCCTCCATTGGTCCAGCTGGCATCCAACAGCATTGAAGAATGGAATACCTGTTGGACAATATTTGAGGGCCAGAAGGAACTGTGCTACAGAGGAGGCCTTCAAGAGGGAGGCAGATGAATTGTATAAACGCTTTAGGACGAGAGGTTACCCAAGAAAATCTTTAAAGAGGGCATTCAATCAAGCAAAAAGTAAAAAAAAATAGATGATCGCCTTTTACAGAAAAACAGAGATACTTCCCCACCCGAGACCAAGACAATCAGGTGTATTGGCACGTACAATGGGAGCCACCAACTTATAATGAATATTCTCAGAAGGCATTGGAGAATACTCACCAGTGATTCAGATTTGAACAATGTCTTGCCCCCCTATCCAAGTGTGACATATAGGAGGGGACAAAATCTTAGGGACCAATTAGTCCACAGCTTCCTCCCTAGCACACAGTTAGACAATGAACTATGTATGAAACAAAAAGTAATGGGTTCTTTTCCCTGTGGAAATTGTACTTTCTGAAAATACTTAACAAAGATATAAAAATTCCGAAATCCAGTGGACGGACGTGAATATGTTATCTGGGACTTTTTTCACTGTCGGAGTAGTGGCATACTATATGTCGCATCCTGCACCTGCCCGAAACTATATGTGGGGAAAATGGTGCAGGAATTAAGATGAAGAATTTCCGGACAAATAAGTGCCATCAATATGAAAAAGGACATGTCTCTTTATAAACATATATCATATGTACACAACAACAATCTTTCAAAAATAAAACTAGGCCCCAGAAGTGGTAATTTGTACCAGAAACTACTTCAGGAGGAGGCCAGGTGGATATATAGATTACGATCCTTAAACCCAAAGGGCCTGAATGATGGCTTTTCGTATACAGTACTGCCTTCATTTGATATACCAGCCAGCTCAAACCAAACTTTTATATGGATCATAAAATTAAGAAACTGATGGATTAATATAGAACCAAATTTATTGTGTACTTAGCCCATCAAATGGAACAAAACTCCTCTGACACCCTCTAGATCTCCATATAGTGACAGCTGAGTCATATAAACATATACAGGGAGTGCAGAATTATTAGGCAAATTAGTATTTTGACCACATCATCCTCTTTATGCATGTTGTCTTACTCCAAGCTGTATAGGCTCGAAAGCCTACTACCAATTAAGCATATTAGGTGATGTGCATCTCTGTAATGAGAAGGGGTGTGGTCTAATGACATCAACACCCTATATTAGGTGTGCATAATTATTATTTCCTTTGGCAAAATGGGTCAAAAGAAGGACTTGACAGGCTCAGAAAAGTCAAAAATAGTGAGATATCTTGCAGAGGGATGCAGCACTCTTAAAATTGCAAAGCTTCTGAAGCGTGATCATCAAACAATCAAGCGTTTCATTCAAAATAGTCAACAGGGTCGCAAGAAGCGTGTGGAAAAACCAAGGCGCAAAATAACTGCCAATGAACTGAGAAAAGTCAAGCGTGCAGCTGCCAAGATGCCACTTGCCACCAGTTTGGCCATATTTCAGAGCTGCAACATCACTGGAGTGCCCAAAAGCACAAGGTGTGCAATACTCAGAGACATGGCCAAGGTAAGAAAGGCTGAAAGACGACCACCACTGAACAAGACACACAAGCTGAAACGTCAAGACTGGGCCAAGAAATATCTCAAGACTGATTTTTCTAAGGTTTTATGGACTGATGAAATGAGAGTGAGTCTTGATGGGCCAGATGGATGGGCCCGTGGCTGGATTGGTAAAGGGCAGAGAGCTCCAGTCCGACTCAGACGCCAGCAAGGTGGAGGTGGAGTACTGGTTTGGGCTGGTATCATCAAAGATGAGCTTGTGGGGCCTTTTCGGGTTAAGGATGGAGTCAAGCTCAACTGCCAGTCCTACTGCCAGTTTCTGGAAGACACCCTCTTCAAGCAGTGGTACAGGAAGAAGTCTGCATCCTTCAAGAAAAACATGATTTTCATGCAGGACAATGCTCCATCACACGCGTCCAAGTACTCCACAGTGTGGCTGGCAAGAAAGGGTATAAAAGAAGAAAATCTAATGACATGGCCTCCTTGTTCACCTGATCTGAACCCCATTGAGAACCTGTGGTCGATCATCAAATGTGAGATTTACAAGGAGGGAAAACAGTACACCTCTCTGAACAGTGTCTGGGAGGCTGTGGTTGCTGCTGCACGCAATGTTGATGGTGAACAGATCAAAACACTGACAGAATCCATGGATGGCAGGCTTTTGAGTGTCCTTGCAAAGAAAGGTGGCTATATTGGTCACTGATTTGTTTTTGTTTTGTTTTTGAATGTCAGAAATGTATATTTGTGAATGTTGAGATGTTATATTGGTTTCACTGGTAAAAATAAATAATTGAAATGGGTATATATTTGTTTTTTGTTAAGTTGCCTAATAATTATGCACAGTAATAGTCACCTGCACACACAGATATCCCCCTAAAATAGCTAAAACTAAAAACAAACTAAAAACTACTTCCAAAAATATTCAGCTTTGATATTAATGCGTTTTTTGGGTTCATTGAGAACATGGTTGTTGTTCAATAATAAAATTAATCCTCAAAAATACAACTTGCCTAATAATTCTGCACTCCCTGTATAGATAGTAAGTAGGGGAATTAGAAAAATGCTCATATATATATACTGTATATATATATATATATATATATATATATATATATATTAGTGGGAATACAGTGTAAAATTATTCTAATAAATAAAGAGTGCTGTCCTGTTGTATGACGGTTGTGTCACTCAAACACAGACAGCAATGAAGTAGCGACAGGAGATATATTGTCGGGGGGTAATAATTCAATTAAGAATTATTAATTATGGTCATAAAAATAATTAACCATAAAAAAATAAAATTTATAAAATTTGTCATAAATTCTTAAAATCATGACCTGGTGAATTGTAGACAACCTAATTGATACAATTCACATCTGAGTCCGACTATTACCTCAGATAAATAAGTTCTTTTTGACGTGAGATGACGTTAATGATAAAATGTAGGTCTGCATTATACAATAATACACAGGTATTATAAAAATATGCAGATTTATTGGTTACAAGATTATAAACATATATATAAGTAAATAAACACAATGATACATGCAAATGCATATATATAGCGTTAATATAAAGCATTACAAGCTTAACAATATATGTGAGTGGAAATAACTTGTCACATTATAACCAAGCTATTATTAGGTTAGGATATCAAAATATGAACATAAGTTATATACATTACTTCTGTTCAGAGAAAACCTCATGATATCAGGATGGGCATGTCTAATCCTAGACATCATTATAGAATGCTAAATACATTCTGTCCCCCCCCCTAACCAACTACACATCACATGACTTCAAGATGGGCAAATCCATTCAAGGATATAATTTAGAAGAGACAACTGTATCCTTACGCCCCATCCTGGACTATTTTCACATATATAACTTTGGTAAGACTATTAAGACAAATAAAGCTATTATCAAATAATTAGAAAAGCTCCACCAGCAAACTACTGGAGCTCAGCCTTTCAGTTACCAGCTGAAAAAAGGGTTAAATCAATAGAAATATAGGCTGGCTCACAGTATTTTTGCATTAAAAATTTATTAATACAATAAATCAAATGACTTGTAACATCATACAGCATACATACATGAATAAATGTGTAAATATAGGTATATAAGTGCGGAGCTCACGCACAATCCTATATATCTGGAGTACTCCTAATAGGACCAAATGGCTAGAGTGAGGCTGCAAGATATATTCAAATAGACCGCTTGTTATGTCCAGGACATGAATGGCTTTTGCCAGGTAATTGAAACAAAAGTTCAAACAAAGATTGCAAAATGTCCTTGCTGTGGTTCTCACAAAGAAAGGTTCTGTATTCGAATAACCTGTAGCAAATCGTAGCCGCAACTGTTAGACAATGTTCCACTTACTTTTTCACTTGCTGAGCAAGATTTCAAACCGGCTCACTCAGCGTCTCACGTGTCCAGCCAGGTAATCGATCGCTGGTTTAGTGACGTAGGCGCCTGAAGCCGTCAGACCAACGGAAGCTGGTTGAGCTGAGCTGGGCTGGTGATTGCCTAAGCCTATCCGGCCGGCAGCGGAAGATGTGACAAGGTTTTGCCTTGATTTGCGGCAATAGTAACACAGGTATAGTCCACTTTCTGAGTAGTTAGTAGATGCGAACCTTTGAAGTGGTACGGGACGTCTTCGAATATTTAAAGATATTCAAGCAGCTGAAAATTTAAGAAAAGTCCTCTTTTTGCAAAAAAACGCACCGTTAGCCTTGGTCTCTATACACACTAGACGCGTTTCGGAAACAAGTTCCTTCCTCAGTAGATAATCATAGAATGCTGGATGTGAACACAAGACATAGCTTTAAATACCCTTTTTCAGGTTGATAAAAAATGTGGGTCGGATTGTGGAATGGGCTAATTACATAGCCTCATTCCACACCTATACAACATAAACAGTGATTGCTCACAGATTTATTACAACATATAACTTTCTATCGCACTATGTTTATATATGTGCAGAGTATATGCTGAAATATACAAAACCAAGGATAAATTATAACATATGCTGAATTAACTAGGTTGAAGTGTTAAAGGGGTTTAATAGAAAATGTGGATCAGACTGCAAACTAGATTCATATCACAGTCCCTGTTTCCACCTTGTATGATCTATAATCTATATTTTCCAGCATATGTTTATAAGTATTCAAGGTATAAAAATTAAAATTGAAATAAAAAATACTGTTTATAACAATATAAAATGAATAAAATAAACATAGAGAATAATGAAAATAAAAATAAAAATAACCCATGCTAAAGGTGTCTGGATTGTGACTTTAGTGGCCTTGGGAGAGAAGGGAAGGGACGCAGGAGGAGTCAGTGCGCTGAATAACAGCCTGGCTCCGACTCCCCATGTAAACCAACCCGTCTCCCCTTAAAGAAACCCAAAAATTTCAATTTCAGAGTTGAGGCCCTGAGGCATCAGAGACCCAAACTCAAAAATTTTCTTGGACTCTTGTCTGGACATCTTGGCCACAAAATCTCCTCCTCTCCAATCTTGTTTGACCGATTGGATAGCTGTGTATCTCATATTGCTTGGATCACCTGCATGGTATAGTTTAAAATGTTTGGATAAAGGATGCGTTTCAGATTGTTTTTTAATATTGTTTATATGTTCAGATATTCTGGTCTTGAATATCCTTTTTGTACGGCCTATGTACTGTTTTTGGCATGGGCACTGGATAATGTAAATTACTGCCTTACTATTACATGACAATATTTCCTTGATTTCCCATTTCAAATTATTGGACGTTGATGTTATCTGCTGTGTGTTTCTATCAAAATGTGTCTGTTTGCAGTTATGACAGCAACCACATCTGTAGAAACCTTTTAGCTTAGCCCATGGGGTTATCAATGATTTTGTCTGATGTTTCCTTATAGTAGGAGCCACTTGAAGTCCCAGATTAGGGGCCCGAGTATATACTATTGGCGGATGTGCCGGGAGTATAGGGCCCAGAACCTTATCGTTTTTCAATAGATGCCAATGATTATGGACAATACTGCTCACCATCTTATGATCTTTATTATATGGTAAAATTATTTTAGCTGTAATGTCTTGTTCTTGTGTAATAGTAGGTGCTTCTTTGGGCTTAAAAAATGAGGCTCTATCTAGTTGTCTTACCCTTTGGATTGAATCCTATTAAGACAAATAACAGGGATCTAGGATCTTAAATGGGAAGGACTTGAAATAAATCTTTCCTATGGGAATCCACAACTTAGCTTGGCGAAGAATGTTCTATCTATATATATATATATATATATATATATATATATATATATATAATTTATATATATATATATATATATATTATTTATATATATATAAGCAATCATTTAATGCTTTGCTAGATTATGAGTCTAGATTCTTCTGCAGGTAGAATGAAGCCTCACAATATCCTAAGACTACATCTCAATATGGAGATGATCAATTTATTTAATCATTTATTTATTCGCCAATCTAGATGGTATAATTTCACCCACACTATCAAATTAGTCTTAATAAAATGAAATATCATTTTCTGTATCTCTTACCAAGTCCTAGTAGGAATCTCACTTCTGCTCCTAGGAAAGCGGGGTGATCCATCATAGCGCATCTCACCATGGCTTCCATCTTGATAGACCTCAACTTCTCCTCTCTTTCTCCTTTTTTTCTCTCCAGCTCTCGGCTTTTTTCTCTTGCTAGCTCCCTCCCATGCTACTCCGCACACAAATAATTATTCCCCCCCTTATCTAAGAATCATCCCCTTTAGGTTAGGGATTCCCAATCAGGTAAGGTGGGTGTATTCGCATGCTAATAACCTCATGACGTTATCTCAACTCCTAATATGGTATTAGAACAAATAATGAAATAATATAATGTTGTCCATCTGCCTCCAGGTGGCACTGCGGTATTGTAGATGAACATAACAACTTTTAAGCATTAAAATTAAATATCTAATAATATGTTCAGGACCTCGTTGACCTTTCTTAAAATAAATCATTGAGGAAGGTCTTTTCCTGACACTTTTAATTACCTATATCCTGGACTTGTTGGAGTTGACTGTCTTCTCCTATCTTTTTGAAATATAGGTTGAGCGGCTTTGATGCTTGGCATCGGAACTTGTACATTTCACTATCTACTGCCATGAATAACTATTGTTTTGAAATCCAATTAACTTAAACTTATTTTTTTCTGTACCTTCTAAATGGTAAATACATGGTATAACATATATATAAATTGATACATTGTTACACATAGATAACACATTATATGAATTATTGATTAACATATGTGGTAAACTAAATATACCATGCAAAGATATATATAATATAATTATGAATATATAAATTGAATCTCATGCAGCAGGTGTGTGATACGGACATGAGTCCTTATCAAGTAACCTTGTTCCCTTCAGACAGACATGTTTTAGGGAGTTGACTAGATGGTCTCATATCTTTAGTAATAACTTTCAAATACAATGTCCATTTATGTTCACAATTATAATTTTTATATAGACTGAACTTGCCATGAACTCATCTTGGCTTTTCAGCCACCTAACAAAACTTTGGTTGAGGCTGATCTTATTCTTAAAGGCAATGAGATGAGCATTCATTTTGATTATAATGTCATTAGATAATATTGTATACGTATGAAAATGCCCAACAAATTAATGCAGATTTACATTTTATCATTAACGTCATCTCACGTCAAAAAGAACTTATTTATCTGAGGAAATAGTCGGACTCAGATGTGAATTGTATCAATTAGGTTGTCTACAATTCACCAGGTCATGATTTTAAGAATTTATGACAAATTTTATAAATTTTATTTTTTTATGGTTAATTATTTTTATGACCATAATTAATAATTCTTAATTGAATAATTACCCCCCGACAATATGATCCACAATGCATATGCCATTGAATATATATTGTAGAATATAAATTGTAGCTTGCAATATAAATGAAATCCAATTTTAGTCACAAATAGCATATATAATGTTTATAGTATATCTTAATTCACTGATTGATTGATATTTAGATTTATATTTACACTAGCTGAAGGACCTGGCTTGGCTCGGGTATATTTAATCTATTTCATTTAAGGTTTGTGTGTGTCGTTAAAAGATGGCAACACTATCCACTATAACAGCGACTTCTACAGCACCCCACCCCCAAAACTGTGACCTCCACAGGCCCCCACCCATTAACATTGACCCCCCCCCACAGTGCCCCGTCCCTTAAAATTGGACCTCCACAGCAGCCCACCCCCTTAATTTTGACCTTTACAGCAGCCTTCCCCTTTAACAGTGAGTTTCACAGCATACCACCCCCTTGACAGCGACCTCCACAGGTGCCCGTCCCTTTAACAGTGGCCTTTACTGAATCGGGGATGTGTCCTTTTGAACAGCTCACTCTAAGACAGCAGCACTGTACTGTCTGAGTGTGAGCTGCAGGGATAAAGTCACCTTTCCTCCCACCTCTGCAGCTGACAGAAGTTGATTTTTACCTTCATTTTTTAAATCCCGTCGGCTGAGGAGTGTAGTGGGCGTGGCCTAACCAGATCGGGATGTGGCTTAGCGGAACCTAGAAGTTGATTTTTAACTTCATTTTTTCAATCTCAGTTGGATAAGAAGTGGGAGGGGGCATGGCCTAACCGGATCGGGGGCATGTCCTTTTGAGCAGCTCTCTCTAAGATAGCAGCACTGTTCTGTCTGAGTGTGAGCTGCAGAGAGAAAGTCACCCTCCCTTCCACCCCTGCAGCTGACAGAAGTAGATTTTTACCTTCATTTTAACAATCCCTGTCAGCTCAGGAATGGGAGGGGGGTGGCCTAACCAGATCTGGGCATGCCTTATTGGGACCTAGAAGTTTATTTTTAACTTCATTTTTTCAATCTCCGTTGGCTGAGGAGTGGGAGGGGGCGTGGCCTAACCGGATCATGTGCTTGTCCTTTTGAACAGCTCACTGTAAGACAGCAGCACTGTGCTGTCTGAGTGTAAGCTGCAGGGAGAAAGTCACCCTCCCTCCCAACCCTGCAGCTGACAGAAATTGATTTTTACCTTCATTTTATCAATCCCCGTCAGCTCAGGAATGGGAGGGGGGTGGCCTAACCAGATCTGGGCGTGCCTTATTGGGACCTAGAAGTTGATTTTTAACTTAATTTTTTTAAATCCCCGTCATCTCTGGAGTGGGAGGCGCTTGGCCTAACCAGATAAGGGGAGTGGCTTAACGTGACATGGGGCAGAGTTTTAAGTCTTTTGAGGGTGGACACATTGTGGCAGGGGGCGTGTCTGGGCTCCTTCCTGCAAGGGTGACGCCCATCTGGGCACCTTACTGTCTCATTTGCATACCAAATAAAATGGATTTTCAGAGGATAAAAACATCTATTGCTGGAACAAAGGCACATCTTGAAATAAGGTACTAACCACCTCAGCCCCCAGTGCTTAAACACCCTGAAAGACCAGGCCACTTTTTACACTTCTGACCTACACTACTTTCACTGTTTATTGCTCGGTCATGCAACTTACCACCCAAATGAATTTTACCTCCTTTTCTTCTCACTAATAGAGCTTTCATTTAGTAGTATTTGATTGCTGCTGACATTTTTACTTTTTTTGTTATTAATTGAAATTTAACGATTTTTTTGCAAAAAAATGACATTTTTCACTTTCAGTTGTAAAATTTTGCAAAAAAAACGATATCCATATATAAATTTTGCTCTAAATTTATTGTTCTACATGTCTTTGATAAAAAAAAAGTTTTGGGTAAAAAAAAAAAAATGGTTTGGGTAAAAGTTATAGCGTTTACAAACTATGGTACAAAAATGTGAATTTCCGCTTTTTGAAGCAGCTCTGACTTTCTGAGCATCTGTCATGTTTCCTGAGGTTCTACAATGCCCAGACAGTACAAACACCCCACAAATGACCCCATTTCGGAAAGTAGACACCCTAAGGTATTCGCTGATTGGTATAGTGAGTTCATAGAACTTTTTATTTTTTGTCACAAGTTAGCGGAAAATGATGATGTTTTTCTTTTTTTTTTTTTTTTTTCTTACAAAGTCTCATATTCCACTAACTTGTGACAAAAAATAAAAACTTCCATGAACTCACTATGCCCATCAGCGAATACCTTGGGGTGTCTTCTTTCCAAAATGGGGTCACTTGTGGGGTAGTTATACTGCCCTGGCATTCTAGGGGCCCAAATGTGTGGTAAGGAGTTTGAAATCAAATTCTGTAAAAAATGACCAGTGAAATCCGAAAGGTGCTCTTTGGAATATGGGCCCCTTTGCCCACCTAGGCTGCAAAAAAGTGTCACACATCTGGTATCTCCGTATTCAGGAGAAGTTGGGGAATTTGTTTTGGGGTGTCATTTTACATATACCCATGCTGGGTGAGAGAAATATATTGGCAAAAGACAACTTTTCCCATTTTTTTATACAAAGTTGGCATTTGACCAAGATATTTATCTCACCCAGCATGGGTATATGTAAAATGACACCCCAAAACACATTCCCCAACTTCTCCTGAATACGGAGATACCACATGTGTGACACTTTTTTGCAGCCTAGGTGGGCAAAGGGGCCCATATTCCAAAGAGCACCTTTCGGATTTCACTGGTCATTTTTTACAGAATTTGATTTCAAACTCCTTACCACACATTTGGGCCCCTAGAATGCCAGGGCAGTATAACTACCCCACAAGTGACCCCATTTTGGAAAGAAGACACCCCAAGGTATTCGCTGATGCGCATAGTGAGTTCATGGAAGTTTTTATTTTTTGTCACAAGTTAGTGGAATATGAGACTTTGTAAGAAAAAAAAAATATAAAAAATCATCATTTTCTACTAACTTGTGACCAAAAATATAAAATTCTAGGAACTCGCCATGCCCCTCATGGAATGCCTTGGGGTGTCTTCTTTCCAAAATGGGGTCACTTGTGGGGTAGTTATACTGCCCTGGCATTCTAGGGGCCCAAATGTGTGGTAAGGAGTTTGAAATCAAATTTTGTAAAAAATGACCAGTGAAATCCGAAAGGTGCTCTTTGGAATATGGGCCCCTTTGCCCACCTAGGCTGCAAAAAAGTGTCACACATCTGGTATCTTTGTATTCAGGAGAAGTTGGGGAATGTGTTTTGGGGTGTCATTTTACATATACCCATGCTGGGTGAGATAAATATCTTGGCCAAATGCCAACTTTGTATAAAAAAATGGGAAAAGTTGTCTTTTGCCGAGATATTTCTTTCACCCAGCATGGGTATATGTAAAATGACACCCCAAAACACATTCCCCAACTTCTCCTGAATACGGAGATACCAGATGTGTGACACTTTTTTGCAGCCTAGGTGGGCAAAGGGGCCCATATTCCAAAGAGCACCTTTCGGATTTCACTGGTCATTTTTTACAGAATTTGATTTCAAACTCCTTACCACATATTTGGGCCCCTAGAATGCCAGGGCAGTATAACTACCCCACAAGTGACCCCATTTTGGAAAGAAGACACCCCAAGGTATTTCGTGATAGGCATAGTGAGTTCATGGAAGTTTTTATTTTTTGTCAAAAGTTTGTGGAATATGAGACTTTGTAAGGGAAAAAAATAAAAATAAAAAAATCATCATTTTCCGCTAACTTGTGACAAAAAATATAAAATTCTAGAAACTCGCCATGCCCCTCACGGAATACCTTGGGGTGTCTTCTTTCCAAAATGGGGTCACTTGTGGGGTAGTTATACTGCCCTGGCATTTTCCAGGGGCCCGAATGTGTGGTAAGTAGGTAAATGACCTGTGAAATCCTAAAGGTGCTCTTTGGAATGTGGGCCCCTTGCCCACCTAGGCTACAAAAAAGTGTCACACATGTGGTATCGCCGTATTCAGGAGAAGTTGGGCAATGTGTTTTGGGGTGTCATTTTACATATACCCATGCTGGGTGAGAGAAATATATTGGCAAAAGACAACTTTTCCCATTTTTTTATACAAAGTTGGAATTTGACCAAGATATTTATCTCACCCAGCATGGGTATATGTAAAATGACACCCCAAAACACATTCCCCAACTTCTCCTGAATACGGAGATACCACATGTGTGACACTTTTTTGCAGCCTAGGTGGGCAAAGGGGCCCATATTCCAAAGAGCACCTTTCGGATTTCACTGGTCATTTTTTACAGAATTTGATTTCAAACTCCTTACCACACATTTGGGCCCCTAGAATGCCAGGGCAGTATAACTACCCCACAAGTGACCCCATTTTGGAAAGAAGACACCCCAAGGTATTCGCTGATGCGCATAGTGAGTTCATGGAAGTTTTTATTTTTTGTCACAAGTTAGTGGAATATGAGACTTTGTAAGAAAAAAAAAATATAAAAAATCATCATTTTCTACTAACTTGTGACCAAAAATATAAAATTCTAGGAACTCGCCATGCCCCTCATGGAATGCCTTGGGGTGTCTTCTTTCCAAAATGGGGTCACTTGTGGGGTAGTTATACTGCCCTGGCATTCTAGGGGCCCAAATGTGTGGTAAGGAGTTTGAAATCAAATTTTGTAAAAAATGACCAGTGAAATCCGAAAGGTGCTCTTTGGAATATGGGCCCCTTTGCCCACCTAGGCTGCAAAAAAGTGTCACACATCTGGTATCTTTGTATTCAGGAGAAGTTGGGGAATGTGTTTTGGGGTGTCATTTTACATATACCCATGCTGGGTGAGATAAATATCTTGGCCAAATGCCAACTTTGTATAAAAAAATGGGAAAAGTTGTCTTTTGCCGAGATATTTCTTTCACCCAGCATGGGTATATGTAAAATGACACCCCAAAACACATTCCCCAACTTCTCCTGAATACGGAGATACCAGATGTGTGACACTTTTTTGCAGCCTAGGTGGGCAAAGGGGCCCATATTCCAAAGAGCACCTTTCGGATTTCACTGGTCATTTTTTACAGAATTTGATTTCAAACTCCTTACCACATATTTGGGCCCCTAGAATGCCAGGGCAGTATAACTACCCCACAAGTGACCCCATTTTGGAAAGAAGACACCCCAAGGTATTTCGTGATGGGCATAGTGAGTTCATGGAAGTTTTTATTTTTTGTCAAAAGTTTGTGGAATATGAGACTTTGTAAGGGAAAAAAATAAAAATAAAAAAATCATCATTTTCCGCTAACTTGTGACAAAAAATATAAAATTCTAGAAACTCGCCATGCCCCTCACGGAATACCTTGGGGTGTCTTCTTTCCAAAATGGGGTCACTTGTGGGGTAGTTATACTGCCCTGGCATTTTCCATGGGCCCGAATGTGTGGTAAGTAGGTAAATGACCTGTGAAATCCTAAAGGTGCTCTTTGGAATGTGGGCCCCTTGCCCACCTAGGCTACAAAAAAGTGTCACACATGTGGTATCGCCGTATTCAGGAGAAGTTGGGCAATGTGTTTTGGGGTGTCATTTTACATATATCATGCTGGGTGAGAGAAATATCTCGGCAAAAGAAAACTTTTCCCATTTTTTTATACAAAGTTGGCATTTGACCAAGATATTTATCTCACCCAGCATGGGTATATGTAAAATGACACCCCAAAACACATTGCCCAACTTCTCCTGAATACGGCGATACCACATGTGTGACACTTTTTTGCAGCCTAGATGCGCAAAGGGGCCCACATTCATTTTATGAGGGCATTTTTAGATATTTGGATCCCAGACTTTTTCTCACGCTTTAGGACCCCTAGAATGCCAGGGCAGTATAAATACCCCACATGTGACCCCATTTTGGAAAGAAGACACCCCAAGGTATTCCATGAGGGGCATGGCGAGTTCATCGAAATTTTTTTTTTTTGGCACAAGTTAGCAGAAATTGATTTTTTTTTTTTTCTCACAAAGTCTCCCTTTCCGCTAACTTGGGACAAAAATTTCAATCTTTCATGGACTCAATATGCCCCTCACGGAATACCTTGGGGTGTCTTCTTTCCGAAATGGGGTCACATGTGGGGTATTTATACTGCCCTGGCACTCTAGGGGCCCTAAAGCGTGAGAAGAAGTCTGGAATATAAATGTCTAAAAAATTTTACGCATTTGGATTCCGTGAGGGGTATGGTGAGTTCATGTGAGATTTTATTTTTTGACACAAGTTAGTGGAATATGAGACTTTGTAAGAAAAAAATATATAATTTCCGCTAACTTGGGCCAAAAAAATGTCTGAACGGAGCCTTACAGGGGGGTGATCAATGACAGGGGGGTGATCAGAGAGTCTATATGGGGTGATCACCCCCCTGTCATTGATCACCCCCCTATAAGGCTCCATTCAGATGTCCGTATGTGTTTTGCGGATCCGATCCATCTATCCGTGGATCCGTAAAAATCATACGGACATCTGAATGCAGCCTGACAGGGGGGTGATCAATGACAGGGGGGGTGATCAATGACAGGGGGGTGATCAGGGAGTCTATATGGGGTGATCACCCCCCCTGGAAGGCTCCAGGGAGACGCCTGTATGTGTTTTGCGGATCCGATCCTTCTATCAGTGGATCCGTAAAAATCATGCGGACATCTGAATGGAGCTTTACAGGGGTGTGATCAATGACAGGGGGGTAATCAATGGCAGGGGGGTGATGAGGGAGTCTATATGGGGTGATCACCACAGTCATTGATCACGCCCCTGTAAGGCTCCATTCAGACGTCCGGATGCGTTTTGCGGATCCGATCCATCTATCAGTGGATCCGTAAAAATCATGCAGACGTCTGAATGGAGCTTTACAGGGGTGTGATCAATGACAGGGGGGTAATCAATGATAGGGGGGTGATCAGGGAGTCTATATGGGGTGATCACCACAGTCATTGATCACGCCCCTGTAAGGCTCCATTCAGACGTCCGTATGCGTTTTGCGGATCCGATCCATCTATCAGTGGATCCGTAAAAATCATGCAGACGTCTGAATGGAGCTTTACAGGGGTGTGATCAATGACAGGGGGGTAATCAATGACAGGGGGGTGATCAGCGAGTCTATATGGGGTGATCACCACAGTCATTGATCACGCCTCTGTAAGGCTCCATTCAGACGTCCGTATGCGTTTTGCGGATCCGATCCATCTATCAGTGGATCCGTAAAAATCATGCGGACATCTGAATGGAGCTTTACAGGGGTGTGATCAATGACAGGGGGGTAATCAATGACAGGGGGGTGATCAGGGACTCTATATGGGGTGATCACCACAGTCATTGATCACGCCCCTGTAAGGCTCCATTCAGACGTCCGTATGCGTTTTGCGGATCCGATCCATCTATCAGTGGATCCGTAAAAATCATGCGGACGTCTGAATGGAGCTTTACAGGGGTGTGATCAATGACAGGGGGGTAATCAATGACAGGGGGGTGATGAGGGAGTCTATATGGGGTGATCACCACAGTCATTGATCACGCCCCTGTAAGGCTCCATTCAGACGTCCGTATGCGTTTTGCGGATCCGATCCATCTATCAGTGGATCCGTAAAAATCATGCGGACATCTGAATGGAGCTTTACAGGGGGGTGATCAATGACAGGGGGGTAATCAATGACAGGGGGGTGATCAGGGAGTCTATATGGGGTGATCAGGGGTGATCAAGGGTGATCAAGGGGTTAATAAGTGACAGGGGGGGTGTAGTGTAGTGGTGCTTGGTGCAACATATTACTGAGCTACCTGTGTCCTCTGGTGGTCGATCCAAACAAAGGGGACCACCAGAGGACCAGGTAGCAGGTATATTAGACGCTGTTATCAAAACAGCGTCTAATATACCTGTTAGGGGTTAAAAAAATCACATCTCCAGCCTGCCAGCGAACGATCGCCGCTGGCAGGCTGGAGATCCACTCTCTTACCTTCCGTTCCTGTGAACGCGCGCGCCTGTGTGCGCGCGTTCACAGGAAATCTCGCGTCTCGCGAGAGGACGCGCCGGCGCGTCCACCCAGAAGAGCAGGGCCGCCGCAAAGACGCAATCCTGCGTACGGCGGTCCTGAGAAGGCTAAGTGCTATTAGGCCATGGCTTTACTTCAATAGCAATTATCCTTGTGACAGATTTCCTTTAAAGCTCTCCTACAGCAGTGAAGGAAAATGGCTGGATTGTTATTGGAAACCTGGAGTAAAACTGTGTATGTGGAGGCTGGAGGACCTGCAAGCTTTTATTGGCTGATAAGGGTCATGTGACCACGCTTCTATTGGCTAATGCATTTTTTGGAAATATCTCAGGAAAGGTACATCTTAGAGAGCAGAGACCTGGTCTAAAACCTTCCCGGACACCTGATGTACCTGTGTGCCAAATTTCATGATTGTAAATGCGACGGTGCGGATTCCTTTAGCGGACATATACACACACACATACAATTAAGCTTTATATATTAGATTTATATTTGTATATTAGGATCATACTATATCTTAATTCATTGGTTGATGTTTATATTTATAGTTATATTTATATTTGTACATTAGGATCATGCCATTATATTCACGTCGTATATTAGTTTTATGCCACCATAATCATATGGTCTGAGAACCAGAGCTAAAATCATCATTTTCCTCTCATTTACCCCTAATAATATTATGAGGCTAGTGGCTCTGATGCTGTGTCTGTGCCCCGGGGGGTCCACTATGGGGGCATTTCTTACTGGCACATTATGGGGGAGAGGAGCACTATGGGAGCATCTGAGGCTCTACAGGTTTTTTTTTTTATTGACACATTATGGGGGGCACTATAGGGGAGAGCGGCACTATGGGGCATCTCGTGGCACTATAGGGGCATTATTTGGGGGAACAATGGGGAAGTCGGGGCTCTAAAGGGGCCTTTTATCTTATTGGCACATTATGGGGAGCACTATGGCATCTGGTGGCACTAAGGGGGCATTTTTTACTGGCACATTAGGGAGGCACTATAGGGGAGAAAGGCACTATAGGGCATTATTTGGGGGCACTATGGGGGAGTGGAGCACTATTGGGGCATCTAGTGGCACTAAGAAGGAGCATTTTTTACTGGCACATTATAGGGAGAGGAGCACTATAGGGGCATCTGCTGGGGCACTAAGAAGGGGAATTTTTTTACTGGCATATTATGGGGGACACTATGGGGAAGGGGGAGAGGAGCACTATGAGGGCATTTGCTGGGGCACTATATAGGGGTATTTTATACTGGCATACATTATGGGGACATTAGCTCAACTGCGGGCACTAAGCCGGGGTATTTCATGTACTGTCATATTATAAAGAGAAATATTACTACTAGGGGGTATTATGGGGAGCTTTACTACTACTAGGGGGCTATGAGGAACATGATCACTAGTATGGGCACTATTGGGGCAGTATTACTACTAAGTGTGCTCTGGCAGAGAATTATTTCTATTGGTGGGATTTTGGGGAGGACTGTTATTTTGGGGGACACCCTGGCACAGTATTAGCTTAGCACAATTATTTTTGGGGGACATTATCTTTATACTATTAGTGTCTGGGCGCAGTTATTTTTTATTGCACTGTGTGCCAATAATTGTTGAAGGGGGCACTATCTGTGTGGTAGTAGTATTTCCAGGGGGACTGTTTCTGCAGTATAGTATTGGGGGTGGCAGGAAAAGGTGTTCAGAAGATGTGAAGATGATGGAAATGTGGGAAACTAATGTTTGTTTGTCAATCTCTGCAGAGACGGGAGATGGCTGAAAAATCATCATGGCGGTCTGGTCTGAATGGAGAAGATGAGGAAAGAGAACGTCTACAACAAAAGTGACATCACTGGATGTAAAGGTCCAGCACTCACGTTTTCTTGGTAGCTAAAATCCTCGTCTTTATTCAGGCAGTAGAAAATAATGTACAGGACATACACCCACTAGTGTAGCAACATTGGCGCCTTTTTAAACAGAGTTCTTATTCTTAACTGTGAACAGTGTCTTTTCCAGAGATTAAATACTGGTCTGGGAGCACATGGTTCCACCCCCACCTGGAGGGCGGGGGAAGGGAAAAGAGGGAAGGGTGGAGCCCTCTGCTCCTTATGTAAGGCACTGTTCACATTGTCCAACAATGAAGATGCACTAAGCATCCATATGAAATCGATACTTCTATATATATATAATGTGAAAATTCCATAACCAAAACAATAAGTATAAGATTTCATATGCAAAATAGAAAATAAAATAATAAAAATACAAGTACAAATACAGATACAAATTATCATGCATACGTGTATTTAGTAGCATATGCTATTACAACATAAATAAAACCTATTTCTCTAGTGTCGATCGGAATGGAGTGGTCAATAAAAATGCATAAGTTCATTTTTCGTGTTAAGACCATTCGGATGTCTGGTATCTAGCTTAAAAATCCAAAATGCCTCCCTCAATCTGACTTTCCGCTTTAAATAACCTCCTCTTTTCGATAGTTGAGCTTGTTCTATCGTGAAAGCTCTAAAATTTCTCACCTTTCGTACATGCTTGTGTATGAAGTGTTTAGCCGCATTGGATATGTTCACACTGGCAGGATTGCTGATGTAACTGAGATGTTCGAAAATTCGGACTTTGAATTTTCTAGTAGTGCATCCCACATACATCATCTCACAGGCTGTTTAGTGGATGATATATACCACCCCCATCAAATTACAGTTGATATACGATTTTATCGGGTTTATGTGAGAATATTTTGCATCATGGAAAGTTTTCGTATTTACTGCATAAGTACAAGTGCGGCAGCGTGAGCTTCCACACCTGGTGAAACCTTTATAAGTGAGCCAAGTATCCTCTTGTTGTTTAGCCCGTTGCATATACATGGAGGGGGATATATCATTCCCTATAGTTCGGGGTCTTCTGGAAACAATTCTACATACTTGTCTCAACATACAGCACAGTACATCATCATCATAAAGTATTGGCAAATATTTCTTAATAGTTTGCTGAATTATTTCAAACTGTTTGCTGTACGTTAAGACAAGTTTAGGTATATCCTCTTTAACTTCACTTTGATCAACTAATATAGCTGTGCTCTTCCTATTGTTCATATGATTGTAGTTATATGCCCCTTTATATTTCAGTTTTTTTCTCTTTTTATTTGCATTCCTATCTCTAGAAAGAGAACCCTGAGTAGGGAACAGCAATTCCTTTCTAGTTTTATTTCTGGTAATGTCCAGACCTCTAGATATCATCCACCCCGGATAAGCTCTCTGTGCTAGCCTCATTCTAACAATCTGAATTTCTCTTTCAAAAGCCGCAGGAGTACTGCAGTTTCTATAAGCAGGTGTGAACTCTCCCACAGGGATCGATTTGATCGTGTGGGCAGGGTGGTGACTATCCGCACGTAATATTGTGTTTCCTGTCACTTCCTTATGAAATGTTTCTGTTTGTATAATCTGTCCGGGTATTCCCGAGAGTGTGAGATCTAGGAAGTTGACATGTTGATGGTTCTCGGTATAAGTAAAATGCAAATTATAAGGGTTACTTTCGAGATATTGCATAAATCGTTGTATGGCAGGTACATCGCCGCTCCAAATAAGGAGCATATCGTCGATGTACCTGCCATACCACACCATATACTGTGAGAATGGATTTTTGATATTATACACATATGTCTCCTTCCAGTAGGACATAGTGAGGTTAGCCAATGAGGGCGAGTATTTCGCACCCATTGAAACACCTGAGATTTAGACGTAATATAAGGAATTGAAAGTAAAATAATTATGGGACATCAGGAACTGAGTCACAACCAGGATATAAATCAATAAAATCATCAGAAAAACTACTGTACTTATGAAGGTGAATTTCGAGTGCAAGTAACGCCACATTGTATAGGATCGAAGGATACAAAGAAATTACATCCACTGTTAGCCATCTATAATTGTCAGCCCAGGTCATGTCAAAAAAAAATCGCAAAATTGATAAGGTATCTTTGACATAGCCTGGGATTCTCTTGATGAACGGCTGCAAAATACAGTCTAGCCAGTTATCTAATCTCTCTGTTAGAGATCCAATCCCACTAACTATGGGGCGTAACGGAGAAGGGAATTGACCCTTATGGACCTTAGGAAGGGCGTGCATTATAGGCGTAACTGTGGACTCCACATTAACGTAATTAAAATGCTTTTGATTAATATGACCCGGACAGATTATACAAACAGAAACATTTCGTAAGGAAGTGACAGGAAACAAGATATTACGTGCAGATAGTCACCACCCTGCCCACACGATCAAATTAATCCCTGTGGGAGAGTTCACACGTGCTTATAGAAACTGCAGTACTCCTGCGGCTTTTGAAAGAGAAATTCAGATTGTTAGAATGAGGCTAGCACAGAGAGCTTATCCGGGGTGGATGATATCTAGAGGTCTGGACATTACCAAAAATAAAACTAGAAAGGAATTGCTGTTCCCTACTCAGGGTTCTCTTTCTAGAGATAGGAATGCAAATAAAAAGAAAAAAAATAGAAATATAAAGGGGAATATGACTGCGATCATATGAGCAATAGGAAGAGCATAGCTATATTAGTTGATCAAAGTGAAGTTAAAGAGGATATACCTACACTTGTCTTAAGGTCCAGCAAACAGTTTGAAATAATTCAGCAAACTATTAAGAAATATTTGCCAATAATTTATGATGATGATGTACTGTGCTGTATGTTGAGACAAGGATGTAGAATTGTTTCCAGAAGACCTCGAACTATAGGGAATGATATATCCTCCTCTATGTATATGCAACAGGTTAAACAACAAGAGGATACCTGGCTCACTTATAAAGGTTTCACCAGGTGTGGAAGCTCACGCTGCCGCACTTGTACTTATGCAGTAAATACGAAAACTTTCCATGATGCAAATAATTCCCACATATACCAGATAAAATCGTATATCAACTGTAATTCGATGGGGGTGGTATATGTCATCTACTGCACAGCTTGTTAGAGGATGTATGTGGGATGCACTACTAGAAAGTTCAAAGTCCGAATTTTGGAACATCTCTGTTACATCAGCAATCCTGCCAGTGTGAACATATCCAATGCGGCTAAACACTTCATACACAAGTATGAACGCAAGGTGAGAGATTTTAGAGCTTTTGCGATAGAACAAGTTAAACTATCAAAAAGAAGTGGTGATTTAAAGCGGTTGTTCAGATTGAGGGAGGCATTTTGGATTTTTAACCCCTTTAGGACACAGCCTTATTTCACCTTAAGGACCAGGCCATTTTTTGCAAATCTGACCAGTGTCACTATAACTTTAAAACGCTTTGACTTATCCAGGCCATTCTGAGATTGTTTTTTCGTCACATATTGTACTTCATGACACAAGTTTCAATTTATCTACTTCTATAATACATAGTAATACCTGCAAAAATAGTTATTACTTTACATTCCCCATATGTCTACTTCATGTTTGGATCAATTTGGGAATAATATTTTATTTTTGATGGGATGTTACAAGGCTTAGAAGTTTAGAAGCAAATCTTGAAATTTTTAAGAAATTTTCAAAAAAACACTTTTTAGGGACCAGTTCAGGTCTGAAGTCACTTTGTGAGGCTTACATAATAGAAACCACCCAAAAATGACCCCATTCTAGAAACTACACCCCTCAAGGTATTCAAAACTGATTTTACAAACGTCGTTAACCCTTTAGGTGTTCCACAAGAGTTAATGGCAAATGGTGATAAAATTTCAGAATTTAGATTTTTTGGCAAATTTTCCATTTTAATAAATTTTTTCCAGTAACAAAGCAAGGGTTAACAGCCAAACAAAATTCTATATTTATTGCCCCGATTCTGTAGTTTGCATAAACACCCCATATGTGGCCGTAAACTACTGTACGGGCACACAGTAGGGCGTAGAGGGAAAGGTGCGCCGTATGGTTTTTGGAAGGAAGATTTTGATGGACTGGTTTATTTACACCATGTCCAATTTTAAGCCCCCCTGATGCACCCCTAGAGTAGAAACTCCATAAAAGTGACCCCATCAAAGAAACTACACCCCTCAAGGTATTCAAAACTGATTTTACAAACTTTGTTAACCCTTCATGTGTTCCACAAGATTTAATGGAAAATAGATACAATTTCAAAATTTCACTTTTTTGGCAGATTTTCCATTTTAAATGTTTTTTTCCAGTTACAAAGCAAGGGTTAACCGCCAAACAAAACTCAATATTTATGGCTCTAATTCTGTAGTTTACATAAACACCCCATATGTGGTCGTAAACCGCTGTACGGGCACACGGCAGGGTGCAGAAGGAAAGGAATGCCATACGGTTTTGGAAGGCAGATTTTGCTGGACCGTTTTTTTGTAACCATGTCCTATTTGAAGCCCCCCTGATGCACCCTTAGAGTACAAACTCCAAAAAAGTGATCCCATTTTAGAAACTACGGGATAGCGTGGCAGTATTGTTGGTACTAGTTTAGGGTACATATGATTTTTGGTTGCTCTATATTTAACCTTTTTGTGATGCAAGATAACAAGAAATAGCTGTTTTGGCACCGTTTTTATTTTTGTTATTTACAATATTCATCTGACAGGTTAAATCATGTAATATTTTTATACAGCAGGTTGTCACGGACGTGGCGATACCTAATATGTATACAATTTTTTTTATTTATGTAAGTTTTACACAATGATTTCATTTTTGAAACAAAAAAAATCATGTTTTAGTGTCTCCATATTCTGGGAGCCATAGTTTTTTCAGTTTTTGGGCAAATATCTTGGGTAGGGTATGATTTTTGCGGGATGACATGATGGTTTGGCACTATTTTGGGGTGCGTGTGACTTTTTGATCGCTTGTTATTACACTTTTTGTGATGTAAGGTGACAAAAATAGCTTTTTTTACACAGTTTTTATTTATTAAATTTTTTTTACGGTATTCACCTGAGGGGTTAGGTCATGGGATATTTTTATAGAGCAGGTTATTACAGATGCGGCAATACCTAATATGTATACTTTTTATTTATGTAAGTTTTACACAATTATTTCATTTTTGAACCCAAAAAAAATATATCATGTTTTAGTGTCTCCATATTCTGAGAGCCATAGTTTTTTCAGTTTTTGGGCGATTTATCTTAGGTAGGGTCTCATTTTTTGCGGATGAGGTGACGGTTTGATTGGTACTATTTTGGCGTACATACGACTTTTTTGATCACTTTTATTACCTATTTTGGGAAGTAAGGTGGGCAAAATTTCAATTTCATTATAGTCTATTTTTATTTTTTATGGCGTTCACCGTGGGAGTAAAGTAACATGACCGTTTTATAGATCAGGTCGTTACGGACGCGGTGATATCAAACATGTGTAGGGAATTTTATTTTTTTCATTTTTAAATCATGTTTTTTGATTTGTACTTTTTTTCACAAAAAATGTGACCCAGACCCACTTGGTTCTTGAAGATCCAGTCGCTCTGATGTCTGTATAATACAGTACAGTACACTATATAGTGTACTGTACTGTATTTTCACTTTACAAAGTCTGATTAGACTTCTGCCCTTAGCAGAAGTCTAATCAATACCATGGACAGCCGGACACCTGTGAAGGCGTCTGGTTGCCATGGTAACCATCACTCGCTGCGACAGCAGAGTAGTGGGTGATAGGGAGGGAGGGGGGGCCCCTGATGGGAGAGGGAGGGAGCACAGCAGCCCCTGATGGGAGAGGGAGGGAGCTCCCTCCCTCTTAACCTTTTCCATACAGCGGTCCCTGCGGACCGCGGCATGGAAGGGGTTAAGCGCATGGCATCTGTGCCAGCACAGATGTCAGGCATTTTAAGCAGTGTGTCAGCAATGTGCTGACACTCTGCAAACTGCTCGGCTATCCTCAGCATTGCCATCCCTCCCTGCCGCACTCCCCGCATTCCTCCCCGCTGCGCCCGCCGGCAGATAACAAAGAGGGCAGCAGGGGGGGTTAAACATTAAAATAAAGGGTATTTGAAGATTCTGATCCCCGCGGTCACAGACTGCGGGGATCAGAAACTTCCAAAACCGCTGCAAACCGCAGGTCTGAATTGACCTGCGGTTTGCTGCAAATCGCCGACATGGGGGGGTCACAGGACCCCCCGGCGCATTCAGCCAAGGTGCCTGCTCAATGATTTGAGCAGGCACCCGGTTCCGATCACCGCCCGCCGGGCGGCGATGATCGGAACCATACATGACGTATCGGTACGTCATGTGTCCTTAAGTACCAGGACAACATGCCGTACCGGTACGTCATGTGTCCTGAAGAGGTTACGCTAGATACCAGACATCCGAATGGTCTTAACATAAAAAATGAACTTATGCATTTTTATTGACCACTCCATTCCGATCTACAATAGAAGAAATAGGTTTTATTTATGTTGTAATAGCATATGCTACTAAATACACGTATGCATGATAATTTGTATCTGTATTTCTACTTGTATTTTTATTATTTTTTATTTTCTATTTTGCATATGAAATTTATACTTTTCACATTATAGATAGATAGAAGTATCGATTTTATATGGATGCTTATTGCATCTTCATTGTTGAACAATGTGAACAGGGCTCCACCCTTCCCTCTTTTCCCTTCCCCCGCCCTCCAGGTGGGGGTGGAACCATGTGCTCCCAGACCAGTATTTAATCTCTGGAAAAGACACTGTTCACAGTTAAGAATAAGAACTCTGTTCGAAACGCGTCAATGTTGCTACACTAGTGGGTGTATGTCCTGTACATTATTTTCTACTGCCTGAATAAAGACGAGGATTTTAGCTACCAAGAAAACGTGAGTGCTTAAACTTTAGTGGTAAAACAATGTTACATAGGCTCACCTGCCTGTTCCGTGCACGCGGGTGAACCAGGTGATTGAGTGAGCTGGGCTTTTTCTCTGTGCTTAATCATGACATCACTGGATGTAAGAGGTATGTGGCGCTATGTAGGAGAGGAGAAGCTCCGGCTCCTCCCCCTGCCATTTGCAGAAGGAGGATTCAGAGCTGGGTGAGGGCGGCCAAAAGGGCGGGTGGCAGATGGTGGGGGGAACAACAGGCCTTGAGCAGGATCTGGGGAGGGAGGAGAGAGGAGGAGCTTCCTGGCTGTAGCCTGCTGTTTATTGTATAATGTGAAGCAGGCAGTGCAGCCAGGACAGGCCCTCCCTTCTCCATATGATGTGTAGAGACAGGCCTCAACAATAGAATGTCAGCTGTACAGCGTTTGTTGGGAGTGGCCTATTATATGCACTCCTACAGGCCTTCTAGAAATGCCCAGGCTAAAGAATCAGCGCAACACGCTACACGCCCTGAATTTTTAAATATGAAGGGGGCTTTGAAAAATTGGCAGGCAAAAGAATTGGCACAGCGTACTACACGTTCCTTTCGCACACACACCCCCCTAGACAAAATTCCTGGGTGCTCCCCTGCATGTGGGGGTGTTGATATCACATAATAACACATTTTTCATCCCGTGAAAACAGTGTTTATTAACAACATAGTGCTATAAAATAAAGCACTGAACGGACTACTGCTATACTAACAGAGTAGTGAATTACAAATGTGTAGGTGATAGTACATCAAACGATCAATATCCCAGTTGAATCACACTGTGAATAACCACCCCCAGAACATATTGTTGCTGTTACCAGCAACACATTACACTATACACAGCAATTCCATACATGGTGCAAAAGTAAATATACAAAAAGGTTATATTTGGAGGTGTTGATATTATAATAATAAAAAAAACGTCACACCACTCCGTTTTCAACAAGCAGTATTTATTATCAAACACAGTGTTACAACAAAAAGCACATATCTTAGTACTGCCATATACTGGTGTTAAAACTGATACCCTCTGCTTAGTCCTGATAGTTTTAATCATACACATGTATAGTAAAAGGGAATTCTTGGTCAGAGGACCATTTTGTTTGTTGTCAGTTACTGTATCTATGCACACAGCTTGGCTCTGTTACTGCCTCTATGCACGCTGCTTGGTTCTGTTATTATATCTATACACACAGCTTGGTTCTGTTATTATATCTATGCACACAGCTTGGTTCTGTTACTGTATCTATACACACAGCTTGATCCTGTTATTGTATCTATGGATGCAGTTTGGTTCTGTTACTGTATCTATACACCCAGCTTTGTTCTGTTACTGTATCTATATACACAGCCTGGTTCTGTTACTGTATTTATGCACACTGCTTGGTTCTGTTACTGTATGTATACATTACAGCTTGGTTATGTTACTGCATCCATGCAAGCAGCTTGGTTCGGTTACTGTATCTATGAATACAGTTTGGTTCTGTTACTATATCTTTGCACACAGCTTGGTTATGTTGTTTCTAGACATACAGCTTGGTTCTGTTACTTGTGGGAAGGCGCAAGGGGCCGTCATTGATGGAAAGTCAAGAACCTCGGTGAGGTAAGAGCAGGTAATTTCAAGGGTCAGCGGCAGCTAGTGCTGATTGACACTGTTCGCTGTTAGTATGGCTGTAAAGCCATTCCGGGTCGGCTCTTACTGGGAGTAGCCAAAGTGCTGGGTGGGTTGCTTCTCCCAACGTTCCAGGAGGGTCTTTACTGGCTTATATCAAACCCGGCCAGCAGTCTCAGCTGGGTGTGGATTACTCCTCTCTGACAGTGGAGCGCTGTCAGTCTCTGTGTGTTTGGGAACTGAGAACTTGTGCCGTGCTAAAGGGCTGAGAGATGCCTGCTGGGAAACAGGCCCTAAAGCCTGCTGTGGACTGCGGGTGGAAAAACTTCTGACCAGGTGAAGGCTTTTGTTCTGTGGACTTTTTATGGTGTGAACAAACACCAAGACTGCAAACCGTTAATTTTTAGTTTTTCCTTATGTGTGAATAAAACAGACTTGTTTAAGTCAGAGACTTTGTGGTTGCCTCTGTACTCTGTCCGCTGGCCTGTCTACCAGAGCAAATCCCCACAATTAGTGTCATATGTGGGCAAACGCAGTGAGGCAGGCCTGAAGGCCGAAAAGTTTTTTGTTTTCCCGGGCGCAAGTGCATGCCCTATATTAAGCCGGCAAGGTTACAACCTGTGTCCCCTGACAAAATGGAGGCAGTCGTGAAAGCCCTCGTGGAGGCTAATTTGCAGCAGCAGGAGGCTAACAAGCAGCAACAGGAAACTAACTAGCTACAATTACAACATGTGATGGAGTTGCAAGCGGCAGGAGCGTCCCAGAACGTCCATGCGGCGATCCCTAAGATGACCCCGTCGGATGACGTCGAAACCTATCTGGCGGTGTTCGAAAAGGTGGCCGTGAGGGAGAAGTTCCCCCGAGACCAGTGGGCTGAGGTCGTTGCTCCGTTCCTGGCGTCTGGACCCCAGCAAGTGTTTTTCGATCTCCCCGATTATAAAGGGGCCGACTACCCGACCGTAAAAGGTGAGATCCTGGCGAGACTTAGGGTGAATGTATGGGTCCGGGCCCAGCGGGTGCATCAGTGGGAATTTAACCCAGCTGAATCCGCCAGACCACAATATTATGACCTGCTTCACCGGTTGCAAAAATGGCTGAAGCCTGACATACTGACTCCCACAGCTATGCTGGGCCATCTGTTGGCGGATGTGTTCTAGAGGGCTTTGCCATACCCTCTCCAGCACTGGATCGGCCAGGTGTCTCCTGGTAATGCTTTAGAGAAATTCGACCTGGTGGAGCGCTACGAGGCCACCAGAAATCTGCAGGGGGGTTCTTTTGGGAGGGGGCTAGTCAAACCCCAGAAATTCACACCGCAGACCCGGGGGCTGGTGCCAGACAAACCCGCCCAGGACGTACCCCCCTGCAGACCCAGCCCCGGTGGTCTGCTGGCGGTGTCACGAGCCTGGACACATAAGGGCCGACTGTCCCCATCGGGGTGAACCCATGGATACCAACTATGGCTACCGCCACTCACTGCAAGAAAGCTATGTGCCACAGGAACCTCCGAGACTATAGACAATAGCCACCATTGCCAGGTGAAGTGAGGGACACTCTGGCAGTGGCACTGCTGGATTCAGGGAGCCTGGTGTCACTGGTAAGAGTTGCCCTGGTCCGGCCCGCAGAGTATACTGGCTGAAAGGTCGGCGTTGTGTACATTCATGGAGACTTAAAAGACTATCCTATCGCCCTGGTCTCTCTATCAATGGTGGCCGGCAGGTGGACTCATGAGGTGGCTGTCGCCACAAATTACAGTATGAACTAATAATTGGGAGAGACTACCCCTATGGCCGAATACGAAAGTTACTGATACCCGTGAGACAGATGTAACCCTAGTAGAGTTGCCCGGCTCAGGGGGGAGACCAGAACCCAAGTCCGAAGGGCCAGTGGTAGGGTGGTTCGGTGGAAGAGGGGGAGACAACCCCGCTAAGTGTGATGGTGGGAGACATGGAGGACTTGCCGCCGGGTCCTGAGCTGGCAGACCTCAGTGTCTCCGGGGATAATTTTGGTAGTGCACAACACCGGGACCCAACCCTATCCCGAGCCTGGGAAAATGTATTAATAATAGATGGGGAACCACAACAACCGGGGGCAGAGTCAGTGTTTCCCCGTTTTATGGTTCATCAAGATGTATCGGGTAAACCAGCTGCGAGGTGAATCCATTGAACAGTTGGTGGTGCTTATCGCAAACTCATGTTAGAGTTAGCCTACCAGCATGTTCTCGGGGGTCATCTGGGAATTCAGAATACACAGGACTGGATACTACAATGGTTTTACTGGCCCGAGGTGTTCAGAGAGGTAGAAGAATATTGTAAGTCTTGCCCAACCTGCCAGATAACGAGCCCCCAGCCACATTTCCATAGACCCTGGTACCCCTCCCAATTATCGAGGTCGAGTTCAAGCGAATTGCTATGGATCTTGTAAGCCCGGTACCAAAGTCCACTAGAGGGCACCAACACATCTTGGTCATCCTCGACTACGCCACTTGGTACCCGGAGGCAGTGCCACTGCGTCATACATCAGCCAAACTCATAGCTAAGGAGTTAATGGAGATGTTTTCTTGACTGGGTCTGCCTAAGGAGGTTCTGACTGACCAAAGGACCCAATTCATGTCCAAGGTCATGCGGGAACTCTGTAAGTTGCTCCACATAAAACAGTTACGGACGTCCGTGTATGGTAGAGAGGTTTAATCAAACATTAAAAATTATGTTAAAAAGAGTGGTGTCTCAGGATGGGAGGGACTGGCACCTTTTTCTGCTCTATCTCATGTTCGTAGTGCGAGAGGTGCCCCAGGCCTCTACTGGGGTCTTGCCCTTCGAACTGCTATACGGCAGACACCCTCGAGGTCTGTTTGACATGGCCAAAGAGGCGTGGGAACAACAACCCACACCGCACAAAAGTGTGGTTGAGTAGGTCACCCAGATGCAAGGACAGATAGAAACTGTTTTACCTCTGGTTAGGGAGCATATGGAGGCAGCGCAACGAGCCCAGAGTAGGGTATATAATCGGCAGGCACGGGTCCAGAATCTTAACCCAGGTGATCGGGTGTTGGTTCTGGTACCAACCATAGACAGTAAGTTCCTAGCTAGGTGGCAGGGGCCCTACGAGGTACTTGAAAAAATTGGAGAGGTAGATTACAAGGTACACCAGCCAGTGAGGCGATAGTCGGAGCAGGTGTACCATGTGAAACTGCTCAAACCATGGAAAGATAGGGAAACCTGTACCGAAGACAGACCACGACCAGGGTTTCTGGGGGGAAGCAGTTTCGGCCCCTCTGTCTGAAGCAAGGGAAGCGGCTGCCACAGTGAAAATTGCTGACAGCCTCTACTCTAACCAGGCTCAGGAAGCCAGGGAGTTTATTAGTCGTAACACGGATGTGTTCTCGGACCTCCCTGGACGCACGTCCATAATCCGGCATGACATTATCACTGAGCCTCAGGCAAAAGTCCTGTTAAAACTATAACGGGTACCCGAGGCTCAGCGACAAGCCATCACAGAGGAAGTGCAGCTAATGCTGCAGCTAAACATTATTGAGGCGTTCAAAAGTGAATGGGCCAGTCTGATAGTCCTAATACCCAGGCCGAACGGGACATTACGGATCTGTAACGATTTTTGCAAACTAAACGAAAACTCTAAGTTTGATGCATATTCCATGCCTCGGGTGGATGAGCTTATTGAAAAGTTAGGCCAAGCTCAGTATTTTTCTGTTTTGGACGTCACCAAAGGGTACTGGCAGGTACCCTTGACAGTGGTTGCCAAAGAGAAAACTGTCTTTATTACACCAGAAGGGCTATACCAATATAAGGTGTTACCCTTTGGTCTGCATGGCGCCCCTGCCACATTTCAATGGCTCATGGATGTTGTACTTCGTCCACATCGTCGGTACACTTCGGCTTACCTGGACGATATTGTTATTCATAGTACAGACTGGGAAAGTCATCTACCAAAAGTGCAAGCTGTAGTGGACTCCCTTAGGAAGACTGGACTGACCGCTCACCCAAAAAACTGCGCAATAGGGTTAGAAGAGACCAAGTACCTGGGGTATGTAATTGGGTGCAGAATTATCAAACCTCAGCTGAACAAAATTAGGCAATTTGGAATTGGCCCTGACCTGTCACTACTTGGCAAGTAAAGTCATTCCTGGGAATGGTGGAATACTATATAAGGTTTGTCCCCCACTTTGCTACAGTCGCCGCACCATTGACAGGCCTTTTCATGGGACGCAAGTCAGTGACGGTCCACTGGAATGAACAGGTGGAAAAGGCTTTCTCCGCTTTGAAGTTGGCCCTGTGTGGGTCCCCGGTTTTGGTGATGCCCGACTTCAAAAGGGAGTTTATAGTGCAGACCGATTCTTCCGAGGTAGGTCTTGGTGTTGTATTGTCTCAGGAAGTCAACAGGGAAGAGCATCCTGTTGTCTTCCTCAGCCGCAAGCTCAACCCAGCCGATACCCGGTACAGTATAGTGGAGAGAGAGTGCCTGGCCATCAAATGGGCACTCGAGTCTCTCCACTATTATCTGAGAAAGTTCCGTCTGGGACCGGCCACTCCCCTCTCAATAGGATGAGCCAGGCCAAAGAGAGGAATGCTCGGGTCACCAGGTGGTTCTTTACATTTTCCGTGGAACATAGGGCAGGAATGTTACAGGGAAATGCAGATGCCCTGTCCCTGGTACACTGGCAGGTGTTCACCACCTCAGGGTTGAACAAAGGGGGGAGGTATGTAGGAAGGCGCAAGGGGTCGTCATTGACGGTGTTGTGGACATTTTATTAGGATGTGTTTTTAATATATTGTGTATTGTCATCATGTCTCTGTGTCAGGGTAAACCATTGGAGTGGATATCTTCCTTTGGATGTGGAGACACAGATGCCTGGACGCCGAGGTCTCCGTTGGCGAACGGTCCATGTGCTATGTGCTGAGCTGTGGGCCAGGGAATATTGATGTGTTCTGCGGAGCAGTGTTTTCTTGGTGAATGTATGGACGCCGGCTAGGGCCCCCGTGCAAGACGCAGATTTATTGGCTTGGCGTGGATGCATTTGTTAAGAGAACAATATATGAAAGGAACGTGCGTTTGGGCATTGATCACTGAGCAAGGCTGGATAAAGTTCACTCCAGTGGTAATGGGAGATTATTGTATACAAGTGTTTTGTTAGCTGGCTATGTTATTTTAAGTGATGGTGGTTTCTCATCTTCCTGTATATCATCACTTCCTGTATGTTTGTTACATGAAGGAAGTGGTTGGGTGACGGGCCTGCCCGTTTCTATTGTTACACCTTTGGTGGCTATAAAATAAAGAGACTGGGCAGGAGGAGGAGTGCTCAACAGAAGGACAATGAAACACCACCTTGTCTGACTATTGAAGAGTGTGACCTTTCCTTACACAAAAGAGCTTGATACATTTGCTTTTACGCACGGGGGAAATTCTTTGTGCTTGGCGCACTTTTAGCACAGCTTGGATATGTGCGTCTGATGCAAGAAAATTTCTACAACAACAGAAGGTATGTGTCACCGAGGTTCCTGGCCTCGGTGAGGTAAGAGCCGGTAATTTCAATGGTCAGCGGCAGCTAGTGCTGATTGACACTGTTTGCGGTTAGTATGGCCGTAAAGCCGATCCGGGCCGGTTCTTACTGGGAGTAGCCAAAGTGATGGGTGGGTGGCTTCTCCCCACGTTCCAGGCTGGGTCTTTACTGGCCTATTTCAAACCCGGCCAGCAGTCTCAGCTTGAAGGGTCTGCCCAGTGGTCATGTGCATTATTACACTACAGCAACCTATATAAAGTATTATTTTAAAGGATGTTGATGCAAACCAGCAAACCCCTTTGTCAATATTTGCTTGAAACTAAAGGGTGGCCCCCTACAGTCACTTCTACTGATGGGCCCAAGGCACCCCAGCCCGACACTGTACATAACACTCAGCCATATCCCTAAAGGAAACTCTTAGGCACATGTACATGTTCAGCTTATGCATCAGAACCATTTGCCAACTTTGAATGTAGCGAAAAACTATAAATATATGCATACATACAGTATATAACATACAAAAGGTATTAAAGTAAGATTGTAAGATTGTTGTCAATTCTATCAATTCAATACACATAAAAAAGGGTATTTTTGGAGCCTCTTCAGTGTTATTGCTGAGGTCTTTGTTGAATGTTTAATTAATACCCTTCGGTATGGACCGGGATTACAAAGCAGACTTGACACACAAATCCTACCAGCCTACATACAGTGTCTTGAAAAATTATTCATACCCCTTGAACTTTTCCAACTGTACTGTACTCAGATACCCCTAAAAAAAAATTAAAGTGTGACCAATTGCCTCCAGAAGTCACATAATTAGTAAATAGAGTCCACCTGTGTGTAAGGCCTCCTGCACACGACCGTTGTGTGCACCCGTGGCCGTTGTGCCGTTTTCCGTTTTTTTTCACGGACCCATTGACTTTCAATGGGTCCGTGGAAAAAACGAAAATGCACCGTTTTGCAGCCGCATCCGAGATCCGTGTTTCCTGGCCGTGAAAAAAATATGACCTGTCCTATTTTTTTCACGGCCAACGGTTCACGGACCCATTCAAGTCAATGGGTCCGTGAAAGAACACGGATGCACACAAGATTGGCATCCGTGTCCGTGATCCGTGGCCGTAGGTTACTTTTTATACAGACGGATCCGAAGATCCGTCTGCATAAAAGCTTTTTCATAGCTGAGTTTTCACTTCGTGAAAACTCAGAACCGACAGTATATTCTAACACAGAGGCGTCCCCATGGTGATGGGGACTCTTCTAGTTAGAATACACTACAAACTGTGTACAAGACTGCCCCCTGCTGCCTGGCAGCACCCGATCTCTTACAGGGGGCCGTGATCAGCACAATTAACCCCTTCAGGTGCGGCACCTGAAGGGGTTAATTGTACTATCATATCCCCCTGTAAGAGATCAGGGCTGCCAGGCAGCAGGGGGCAGACCCTCCCCCCCTCCCCAGTTTGAATATCATTGGTGGCCAGTGCGCCCCCCCCCTCTATTGTAATAATAGGTTGGTGGCCAGTGCGGCCCCCCCTCCCTCTATTGTAATTATTCATTGGTGGCACAGTGTGCGCCCCCCCCTCCCTCCCTCTATTGTAATAATTCGTTGGTGGCACAGTGTGCGCCCCCCATCGGCCCCCCCTCCCTCTATAGCATTAACAACATTGGTGGCCAGTGTGCGGCCTCCAATCTCCCCCCCCCCATCATTGGTGGCAGCGGAGTTCCGATCGGAGTCCCAGTTTAATCGCTGGGGCTCCGATCGGTAACCATGGCAACCAGGACGCTACTACAGTCCTGGTTGCCATGGTTACTTAGCAATAGTACAATAGTAGAAGATTCATACTTACCTGCTGGTGGCTGCTGCGATGTTCGTGTCCGGCCGGGAGCTCCACCTACTGGTAAGTGACAGGTCTGTGCGGCGCATTGCTAAATGAACTGTCACTTACCAGTAGGAGGAGCTCCCGGCCGGACACAGACATCGCAGCTCCCAGGTAAGTATGAATCTTTTACTATTGTACTATTGCTAGTAACCCGCTGCCACCAATGATCGGGGGGGGGGGGGGGGTTAGATGGGAGGCCGCACACTGGCCACCAATGTTGTTAATGCTATAGAGGGAGGGGGGGCCGATGGGGGGCGCACACTGTGCCACCAACGATTTATTACAATAGAGGGAGGAAGGGGGGGGGGCGCACACTGTGCCACAAATGAATTATTACAATAGAGGGAGGAAGGGGGGGGCGCACACTGTGCCACCAACGAATTATTACAATAGAGGGAGGAAGGGGGGGGGGGCGCACACTGTGCCACCAACGAATTATTACAATAGAGGGAGGAAGGGGGGGGGGCCGCACTGGCCACCAATGATATTCAAACTGGGGAGGGGGGGGGTCTGCCCCCTGCTGCCTGGCAGCCCTGATCTCTTACAGGGGGATATGATAGTACAATTAACCCCTTCAGGTGCGGCACCTGAGGGGTTAATTGTGCTGATCACGGTCCCCTGTAAGAGATCGGATGCTGCTAGGCAGCAGGGGGCAGTCATGTACACAGTTTGTAGTATATTCTAACTAGAAGCGTCCCCATCACCATGGGAACGCCTCTGTGTTAGAATATACTGTCGGAAATGAGGTTTCACAATCTAACTCATATCCGACAGTATATTCTAACATAGAGGCGTTCCCATGGTGATGGGGACGCTTCAAGTTAAAATATACCATCGGATTGGAGAAAACTCCGATCCGATGGTATAAAAGGGACTCCAGACTTTACATTGAAAGTCAATAGGGACGGATCCGTTTGAAATGGCACCATATTGTGTCAACGTCAAACGGATCTGTCCCCATTGACTTGCATTGTAATTCAGGACGGATCCGTTTGGCTCCGCACGGCCAGGCGGACACCAAAATGACTTTTTTTTCATGTCCGTGGATCCTCCAAAAATCAAGGAAGACCCACGGACGAAAAAACGGTCACGGATCACAGAAAAACGGGACCTGTTTTTGCGGACCGCAAAAAAATACGGTCGTGTGCATGAGGCCTAAGGGTGCATTCACACGTCAGTATTTTTACCTTTCCAGATAAACGTTCCTGTTTTTTGCGGATCCGTTTTTCAGTACAACCTTCCGTTTTTTTAATAAAGTGCTTCCGAATCCGTTCCGTGTTTCCGTGATTCCGTTTTTTTGGGTTTTTTTTTCAAAACAAAAAAGAGGAGGAGGAAAAGATGTTGCTAGGGTACCAAAAAAAAAAAAAGTGGTGAAAACAGAGGACATCTTCTAGAACAGGTGCCATTTTATTGTGCTATTGGTGTAGTAGGAGCTGTGTTAGAAATCTCTGCCTTGCTAGCTTAGTTTTTTACAGTTATCTCACCGATCGTCATGTCTGAAGACTTGAATAATGTACTCCTTCACTGGCTTATTTCTCGGCGATTCGGACGGCAATCAGCTATGTTGGACGAAGAGCCGGGGACAAAGAGGAGACGACACTGGGTCCATCCGATTATTGCTCAGAGACTTCAGAAAGGTCAATTCCACACATTATTTAATGACCTGCGACAGGACCCCTATAAGTTCAAATCTTACTGCCGTATGTCCATGGAGGCTTTTGACCATCTTCTGGTCTCTCTCCACCCTGACCTCAGTTTCCAGGACACAAGTATGCGGCGCTGTATATCTCCAGAGCAAAGGTTGATAGTCACCTTGAGGTAAGTGTATTTTTCTTATTAAAAATAATATATCTAATATCTAATATAATAATAATTTTTACAAATGATTGTTAGCAAACCAATTTTTTCTTTTTTTTTTCTTTCAGATTCCTTGCTACTGGGAACTCATTTGCTTCTCTGCACTTTGAGTTTCTACTAGGAATCTCTACAATCTCTGGGATTGTCTGTCATACCTGTAAAGTTATATGGCAGCGTCTCAGAGAAGCGGTGATGCCCACCCCCAAGGCGGAAGATTGGCTACGGATCGCCGAGGGATTTTACCAATCTGCGCAGTTTCCTAACTGCATTGGGGCACTGGACGGTAAGCATATCCGTGTGAAGAAGCCGCCTCACTCAGGGTCCCGGTACTTCAATTATAAGCAATATTTTTCTGTATTGCTAATGGCCCTTGCAGACAGTAACTACAGGTTTGTAATTGTGGATATCGGGGCCTATGGGAGCACAGCAGACGCCCGCATCTTTAGTTCTTCCAGAATGGGTGAACGGCTTCAGACAAACCAGCTTGCCCTGCCAGAGCCCAGTAGACTGCCCGGATCTGCAGGTCCGCAGGCTCCATTTGTGATCGTGGCAGACGAAGGATTCGCATTGTCACCCCACATGATGCGGCCCTTCCCTAGACGCGATCTAGATGACAGGAAGAGCATCTTCAACTATCGCTTGACTCGCGCCCGTCGGTATGTGGAGTGCGCTTTTGGAATACTGTCCACTAAGTGGAGAGTATTCTTGTTATCTATACAGATGAATCCGGAGAATGCCACCCTGGTGATACAGGCTTGTGTACTACTACACAACTTCACCAGAATCCATGATGCCTCCACAGATGCAGAATTGGGCCTAAATATGACTTCTCCTGTCAGTTTAGACCTGAGCCGGCCTGGACGACCTGGAACAGCTGGACTAGCTGTTCGGGAACTCTATGCCGACTACTTCTGCAGCCTTGAGGGGGCATTATCGTGGCAGGTGGATGCCATCCGTGGCAGACGTTGATTTCAGCTGGAATCTGGTTAAAATTTTTCCAAAATTTTAAAAATATTAGTTTAGTTAGACCCCCTGTTGTTAGTTTAGATTAGGGACTTGCAAGAGATTGAGGACCCTTGACGTGGGCTTGCGGGCTGAGGTATTTTGTAAAAACCCAATTTTTGGTGAAAATACCTTCTAATACCTCATTTTAAATTACGACTCATTTCATAAATTTCAAGTTGTCCAGGTTCAGAGCTGAACTCTAATATGTCCCATATGTAATAATTTATAAATGGAATATGTCTGGGTTCATATCTGAATTTGAACAACACATGATGTAATCAGACCCACAATCCACAAAGAATGAACTTCTATGCATACTAGGTAAGTATAGAACATCAGAATTTAAAGGGGACAGCACATGTTTTTTTTTTGGTTTGTAGTATGCTACATTCTGTACATGCATTCTAGTGTTTTAAACAATGCAAGCCATCATGTACTGTTTAATTGAAACCAGAAATTTTGCCGAGTTTTTTTTAGAAAAACAATTAATTATTTTATGTTATTGACCTACACTAATAGTAGTTCATTAATATAAAATTGTTTTTTTCTAAAAAAAATCTGCATGTTCCGTTGATGGAACAGCCGGCCAATTCCGTGCAGAATCTATACAACTCTTCTGCTACTTTTCTGCTCCAGCACCATTCATTGTATAATGTAATTGTGCACAAGTGAATGGGGCCAGTGCAGAAATATAACACCAGATTGATCTACATAAATGGATTGTAAAGACTGATCCCATGCAGGAACACGGGTCCAGCACACTCCATTGTGAATTTTTTATTTTTTGTTTATCTTGAAAAAGATGTACAATATCATTGAAATTTTTTTTTTAATTAACAGTTAACATTTTAACCATATATTATTTAAATGTAATAAAAAAGAACATGAAATATAAAGTTTTTTTGTATAAACCAATATTTTATATGTCAAATAATTCCCTGGAAAAGGGGCCCGGGGTATGTATCACTGGAGGTTGTGGCCTATTTAGGCGTTTCAATATTTAGTTGCTGATCTCGTAGCAGCTCCATGCGATGAACAATTTCGAATGGTTCACTGTGTTGGTATAAATCAATTAATAAACACAGTGAGGAGAGACAACGGGTTTGCCGTTCCTCAGGCACACGAGAAAGACTGGAGGCCAGACTTCTTATAGTCTGTTCCTCTAAAAAAAAAAAATCTTACCTCCTTAATTCCATAAATCGGTTTTAGAAATTCCAGCTGCCGAGTATACAAATATGTTTTTTTTTTTAAAGGATCCATCGCCACTACGTGCTTTCAAGTTTTTTTTGCGGCGGTATTGGTCCCGGCATGAGTACCAGCGTTTTTTTAAGTCTTTTGCTGTTTTTAAAAAAACAAACAAAAAAAATTAATAATAATTTAAAAAGAAACTAGCATAATCCTTGCAGCTAACACAATCAATTAAAAACCAATTTTGGACAAATGCATCCATGAGCCATCAGAATAAATAACAAAATCCATATGACCCTATCAGCGCCTACACTACATATGTCCATCCTGTGGCTATCCTGATGGTAAGAACCTACTACTCCCATCATTGCCGCATAGCCCACAGCTATCAGCCTACCGAAGGCCATGCTGGGAGTAGTAGTTTTCCAACTGCTGGATAGCTGCATGTTGGCCAGCATTAACCAATCCTATCACACACATCATTCTATATAAATCATGAAAAGTGACTATATTAACCTTAAATTTTTTGCAAAAAACAAAAAAGATGTATGCAATATGAAGGAGTTAATGGCTTTGCAAATAGTTTAAACCGCGGTTGCTATGCACAAAAGGAAACACCAAAGTTTGCAAAGCTAAATAGACTAGGCCTTGTACAATAAAATCTAAACCATGGATGCACAACCTGTGTTCCTCCAGCTTTTGCAAAACTACTACTCCCATCATTGCCGCATACCCCACAGCTATCAGCCTACTGAAGGCCATGCTGGGAGTAGTAGTATTACAACAACTAGAGGTCCGCAGGTTGAACATCTCTGAACTACAAATCGCAGTGATTGTCCATGTCCAGAAGCAGCATAGAAAATGTTCTAATGAGCACCCAAATATCACTGACACTCAAAAGTACACTTTCTATGCTCTTCCAGGACAGATAGGACACAAAAAACGGACCGAATATCGATTCTGTACACAAAAAAATTACACAATACAAATATACTCACTAATTTTGTCACGCTTGGCAATATTAGCCGACTCCCAGGCTGCAGACATCAATTCGGTGGCTATCTCCTCCCAACAGCGGTCCTTTAATGCCCGGTCCTGATACTGGTCCTTTCGGGAATCCCACAAGGATGGCCGCTCCTGGATCATAATTATCAGACGCTCGACTTCATATGCCATTTTTGCAATTACTTTAGAGCAGACACTCTGCACAGCAGACAGGATACAGGATACAGCTTTCCCTGGTGCTGAAAGCACATGGCACAGGGGGCTGGCCTATTTTTTTTTATTTCCTGTAAACGGATCCGAAAATCTGGATGACATGAGGATGCTTTTAGCATGTCATCCGATTTTTTGACGGATCCATTGACTAGAATAGGATGACGGAACGCAAAATCGGACAAATAGTAGGACAGGTATATTTTTTTTCCAGGATCCGAATAACGGAACCCACGGAACGGAACGGAATCACGGAATCGGAGAGCACCATGAGTGCTCTCCGATTATTTGCGGATTCCATTGAAAATGAATGGATCCGCATAACGTTCCGTTTTTAATCGGAACGGATGCGGAACACCAAAACGGACGTGTGAATGGACCCTAACTACAGCTTTGGGTGTAACAAAAATAGTGACAAAGTTCAAGGGGTATGAAGAGTTTTTCAAGGCACTGTGCAAATTTGTGTAAATATAGTGCCAAGCAATGCATACTTTGGCGAACTGTGCTTTACTTGACCATGCTCAATGGAGTGGCCGTTTGTATGCATGACTGCCCCTCATTCAAATTGGGTAGAACAGGCCTCCATTGTCGTGATTGGTGGGGACCACTTACCGATCAATTATCCCATATCCTTCACAGCAGCACAAACTAAATACCACTGTACATCATAAAATAAGACCACCAGCAGTACACAATAAATATCATGGTATGGTACAAACTTCCCCAATGGAGCAAAATAAGTACCACTCTGCAGCTCATATTATCTACCTAAGAGTGAAAAATAAACATGTAACGGTCGCGTACACACACACACAGGGGGGAGGGAAGTGACCACTGCGCTCCACCCTTACCCCTGGCCCTGCCTACTTGCCTCGCGAGTCCTAATGACAGGGGACAACTGGACGGCAATCCCTAACTTGGAGTAAGTGCAGGGATGACAGACAGACAAACAACAGGACGTGAACGGACCGAGTCAATACAAGGAAAGCTGCAAAGTACAAATGGAGCAAGCAGAGAATTGTCAGGAGAAGCCGGGGTCATAAATACCAGGAGAGCAGAGAAGTACAAGAGGAGTCCTAAGAGAGTAGTCAGGTGGGAGCCGAGGTCACAATACCAGGACGGATGCGCAGTACAGGAGCAGCAGGCAAAAGGATGGTCAGGGAACAGGATCAGGTAAGTATTCAGCAGTCCAACAAATAGCCAGGAACCTAGAAATTAACAGGCAACCTGTAGCCAGCAGGCTGCCTGTATTTATAGTGGGGAGTGAGGGTCATGTGACGTGGCCAGCGTCACATGACCGACAGACCAACCAGTCGAGCACCGAGTGATCAGCTCGGCGCTCAAGGCAGACTAGGAGCAGGGAGACACCCAGCTAGTAAAGCCGCCCTGGGAATGAGGTCAAACACAGAACCTCATTCCAAAAGCTAAGCAACAGTTCTGCGGCTAATGGGGGACCGAGTGCACCTTCAGAACCCCGTGACAGTACCCCCCCCCTTTTACGAGGGGCCACCGGACCCAAGACTTCAGGCGATGGCTTTTCAGGGTGTTCTAGATGAAATTTACGAACAAGTCTAGGAGCATGAACCTCCCTGGCAGGTACCCAAGATCTCTCTTCAGGTCCATACCCCTTCCAGTGAATCAGGTACTGCAAAGAATTACGCACCTTCCTGACATCCACTATTTTAGACACCACATACTCGACAGCATCATTAACAAGAACCAGCGGAGGCGAGGCTTTTGATGGTACTACCGGTTCAAAATATTTTTTAAGCAGAGATTTATGGAACACATTATGAATGTGGAATGACTCAGGCAGCTCCAACCTAAAAGATACCGGGTTAATCACTTCCGTGATCTTATATGGTCCAATAAAACGAGGAGCAAATTTTTTAGAAGTTACCTTGAGAGATAGATTCTTGGAGGACAACCATACTTTATCCCCAACCTGAAAGTTTACCCCCCTTGAACGTCTCCTATCGGCCTTGAGTTTTTGAGAACATTGAGCCTTTTCTAGGTTCGATTGAACCCGGGCCCAAACTGTGCACAGTTCGGAGGAGAGTTTATCCGCTTCAGGGTTAGAGGAGGAGACGGACGACAGGGAATGAAAACGGGGATGAAAACCATGGTTACAAAAGAAAGGGGAGACCCCAGCAGAAGAATTGACACGGTTATTCAAAGCAAATTCAGCCAACGGAAGGAATTTGACCCATAATTGCTGGTCATCAGCAACATACAACCTCAAGAATTGTTCCACAGACTGATTAAGGCGTTCAGTCTGCCCATTGCTCTCAGGATGGTAGGCGGAAGAAAAAGACAAAGAAATTTTACATCTTTGACAGAAGGCCCTCCAGAATTTGGACACAAACTGCACACCCCTGTCAGAAACAATATTTTCCGGGATGCCATGTAAACGAACAATCTCTCTTACAAAAATAGACGCCAGGGTTTTAGCATTCGGAAGTTTAGACAGGGGAATGAAATGAACCATCTTGCTAAACCTATCGACCACTACCCAAACCACAGTCTTACCCTCCGCCAGCGGTAGGTCAGTTATAAAGTCCATCGAGATATGGGACCAGGGTCTACTGGGAATGGGTAGGGGTCGTAGGTTACCAGCAGGGCGAGTCCTAGGTGTCTTGGACCTGGCACAAACCTCACAGGGTGACACGTAGTACTTGACATCCCTAGTTAGAGTGGGCCACCAATAAGATCTAGAAACCAGATCCTTAGTGCCCTCAACACCCGGATGTCCACAAAAGGCAGAATCGTGACACTCACCCAACAGCTGGAGACGAAATTGTATGGGAACAAACAACTTATCTGTTGGGGTGGATACCGGTGCCAGATGTTGTTCAGACCTAATGCGAGCCGAGATATCCTGGGTAAGAGCTGCTAAGAAGATTTTTGCTGGTAGGATGGATTCAGGTGGTACCTCAGTAGGTTGAAAAGCCTGGAAGCTCCGAGATAATGCGTCCGCCTTCACATTTTTACTTCCCGGCCTGAACGTGATGGAAAAATCAAAACGAGTAAAAAACAGAGCCCATCTGGCTTGACGGGGATTCAACCTCTTAGCAGACTCGAGAAACATAAGGTTTTTATGGTCAGTGACAACAGTTACACAATGTCTTGCCCCCTCCAGGAAATGCCTCCACTCCTCAAATGCCCATTTAATGGCCAGCAGCTCCCTATTCCCTATGTCGTAGTTTCTCTCCGTGGGAGAGAATTTCCTGGAGAAGAAGGCACATGGTCTCAGATTAGTGAGGCTAGCAGGACCTTGTGAAAGGACTGCTCCTATGCCGTCCTCGGACGCATCCACCTCCACAATAAAAGGTTTCTCCTGATCAGGCTGGATCAGAATGGGAGCGCTACTAAATGCCTTTTTTAATTTTTCAAATGAAGAAATGGCCTCAGTAGACCAATTCTCCAAATCGGCCCCTTTCTTAGTAAGGTCGGTCAACGGTTTAGCAATTACGGAAAAATTCATAATAAATTTACGATAGTAATTGGCGAAACCTAAGAACCGTTGTAAGGCCTTTAAGGATGAAGGTCTTACCCATTCCTTAATTGCTAGTACCTTACCAGGATCCATCTTGAAGGCGTGAGGAGTCAGAACATGCCCTAGAAACAGAATCTCCTGTACACCAAAGACACATTTCTCTTGTTTAGCGGATAGCTGATTCTCCCTCAACACCTCTAATACTTGTTTAACATGAGACACATGGGATTCAAAGTCAGGAGAGAATATCAAAATGTTGTCAAGATAGACAAAAACAAATTTACCTAAGTACTCCCTAAGAATGTCATTCATGAAGTTTTGGAACACAGCTGGGGCATTGCTGAGTCCAAAAGACATCACTTGATATTCAAAGTGTCCTACCGGATTATTGAACACCGTCTTCCATTCGTCTCCCTCCTTGATTCGGATTAGATTGTATGCCTCTTTCAGGTCAATTTTGGAAAACCAGGTTGCCCCCAGAACCTGGTTAAATAAATCCGGAATCAATGGGAGGGAGTATCTATTCTGGACAGTGATTTTATTTAATCTCCGGTAATCGATACATGGCCTAAGACCACCATCTTTTTTCTTAACGAAGAAAAACCCCGCCCCCATAGGAGAGACAGAAGGTCTAATATGCCCTTTACCAAGGCTCTCCTTAATATAATCTTTCATGGCCTTGCGTTCGGGCATAGAAAGATTATAAATTCGTCCTTTAGGAAACTTGTCCCCCTCTACTAGCTCTATGGTACAATCATAAGGTCAATGGGGGGGTAGAACCTCCGGGGTTGGTGATGAGAATACATCAGAATATTCTCTAACAACAGAGGGTAAAGTATCAGACTTTACTGAGACCCCAGCCTGTACCACGGACAAGCACGAGTCACACTTAGGCCCCCATCTCACCAACTCCCCATTGGACCAATCTATAGTGGGGTTATGTAGTCGGAGCCAAGGCAACCCTAGTACCACCTCAGCAGGTAGGTTCTCCAGGACTAGAAGCGAACATCTCTCTGAGTGGCACACACCCACGGTTAGAGAAATCTCTGAGGTACATAAGCTCACCGTACCACCAATAAGAGGAGTAGCATCAATAGCCATGACATGGATAGGAGTTGGTAAGGCAAACATAGGAATACCCAATCTTACAGCATACTCAGAGTCAATAAAGCTAGCCGCTGAGCCAGAATCAATAAAAGGCCTTACCCGGCCATTTATCTACTCCCAGAGAAATCGTAATGGGTACCGAAAGCTTACCTTTAGAAAATTCAGGGTGTACCTGGTCTTTAGGTTGCCTTATCTTAGGAGACTTGACAGAGAGGACCTTCTTAGGACACTGGTTGATCCAATGGTCAGGATCTCCACAGTAAAAGCATTCTCCACGTCTGCGGCGAAGATTCCCTCGGGTCATGCCAACCTGCATGGGTTCCTCGGTGGAGACCTCAGCATTGTCTCTGGGATAGGCCTCTGGCTGGACCACCATCTGGGAAGAGAACTGTTGTTCCTGTCGTCTCTCTCTAACCCGTCGGTCAAGTCGGACAACAAGGGTCATCATCTCCTCTAAGGTCTCTGGAAGTTGATAACTGACCAGAAGATCCTTTAATTTATCAGACAGACCTGACCTGAACTGACTCTTCAGGGCTGGTTCGTTCCATCCTGAGGGGACACACCACCTTCTGAATTGGGTGCAATAATCCTTCGCTGGTAAATTGCCCTGAACCAGTGCCTTTAGAGCCGTCTCGGCTACTAGAGCCCTGTCTGGTTCATCATAGAGGGTACCCAAGGCCTGAAAGAACCCCTCCACAGAATATAAACAACTGGTGCCAGCAGGTAAAGAGAACGCCCAGTCCTGGGGATCACCCTGTAATCGGGAAATGATAATGCCCACGCGTTGACTCTCGGGGCCAGAGGACACGGAGCGCAAACGGAAGTAAAGTTTGCAACTCTCCTTAAAAGAGAGAAACTTCCTCCGGGCTCCAGAAAAGGGTTCTGGGAGCTTAATCTGGGGCTCAAAATGCGGACTGGAGGCCTGAGGAGTGGAAGAACCTTGCCCTAACTCAAAAGAACTGAGTTTTTCCCCTAACTCCTGCACCCTCTGCGTCAGATTAGAGACATGGTCAGTCAGGGTCACCAGAGGATTCATAATACAGTGGTTATTGGGCCTGTTAATCTGTAACGGTCGCGTACACACACACACAGGGGGGAGGGAAGTGACCACTGCGCTCCACCCTTACCCCTGGCCCTGCCTACTTGCCTCGCGAGTCCTAATGACAGGGGACAACTGGACGGCAATCCCTAACTTGGAGTAAGTGCAGGGATGACAGACAGACAAACAACAGGACGTGAACGGACCGATTCAATACCAGGAAAGCTGCAAAGTACAAATGGAGCAAGCAGAGAATTGTCAGGAGAAGCCGGGGTCATAAATACCAGGAGAGCAGAGAAGTACAAGAGGAGTCCTAAGAGAGTAGTCAGGTGGGAGCCGAGGTCACAATACCAGGACGGAAGCGCAGTACAGGAGGAGCAGGCAAAAGGATGGTCAGGGAACAGGATCAGGTAAGTATTCAGCAGTCCAACAAATAGCCAGGAACCTAGAAATTAACAGGCAACCTGTAGCCAGCAGGCTGCCTGTATTTATAGTGGGGAGTGAGGGTCATGTGACGTGGCCAGCGTCACATGACCGACAGACTAACCATTTGAGCACCGAGTGATCAGCTCGGCGCTCAAGGCAGACTAGGAGCAGGGAGCCACCCAGCTAGTAAAGCCGCCCTGGGAATGAGGTCACACAGAACCTCATTCCAAAAGCTAAGCAACAGTTCTGTGGGCAATGGGGGACCGAGTGCACCTTCGGAACCCCGTGACAAAACACCACAGCAGCACAAAATACCTCTCTAACAACATCAAATAATTACCACAGGGCAGCACAAAATACATGCTTAATGGCATCCCTCTAACTACAAATCAGATAAAGTACAATAATGCCAAAAATGATAGTGGTAATGCTACGCTTATTTATAAAGGAGATGCTTGGACAATGCATTTTGTACAAAACCATCTGAGCCCGTCTGCCGTACGTTAAGGGGATCTCTGTTAGACAGGTCCTAACACTAAATACTACCTGTTATGCGCCATAATGGCCGCCATAAAGTTCAGGGAGTGTTGGATCCACATGCATGTTGGATCCACTCTGCTTTTTAACATTTTTTGGGCCATAATCGCCTCCATTACAAGGGATGCAGGTACCAACATGCATGCCGAGCCCACTCTATACCTTTCCTTGTGCCAGACAGCTTCCAATGAATGTAGTGAGAGCAGGCCACAGCTTTTTTACTGAAACTAATTAAAATCAACCTATGGGGCAAACAGGCTAATCAGGAGTGCACGACTCGCTGGAGTGCCACATCTCCAGCATTGTAAATCTGCAAAAAAAAAGGGGGTTAGTCAGCACCTCCCAGTGCGCAGGTGCACGCCGCCATGGCAAAGACCTAGAAGAAAAAAAAGAGGAGCTCTTTGCCATGGCGGCGTGCACCTGCGCACTGGGAGGTGCTGACTAACCCCCTTTTTTTGCAGATTTACAATGCTGGAGATGTGGCACTCCAGCGAGTCATGCACTCCTGATTAGCCTGTCTGCCCCATAGGTTGATTTTAATTAGTTTCAGTATAAAGCTGTGGCCTGCTCTCACTACATTCATTGGAAGCTGTCTGGCACAAGGAAAGGTATATAGAGTGGGCTCGGCATGCATGTTGGTACCTGCATCCCTTGTAATGGAGGCTATTATGGCACCAAAAATGGTAAAAAGCAGAGTGGATCCAACATGCATGTGGATCCAACACTCCCGGAACTTTATGGCGGTAATTATGGCGCATAACAGGTAGTATTTAGTGTTAGGACCCGTCTAACAGAGATCGCCTTAACGTACGGCAGACGGGCTCAGATGGTTTTGTACAAAATGCATTGGCCAAGCATCTCACTTTATAAATAAGCGTAGCATTAGCACTATCATTTTTGGCATTGCACGAAGTACGAAGTACTTCTATCACGGCGCTACAACGATTCTTTCCTAAGTCAGTGGATGTGCGCTTGCGCAGTGCCGCGCACACCCTCCTCCAGCTGATTCCTGTGAGTTTGCGTCACTTCCGGTGCGGCCGCGTCACTTCCGGTATAGACTTTTCGCAAGGTATAGAGATTTGGCAGAACACCGGCTAGTTTCTCTGTCTGCATTCCATTGACTCTTGAATTAGCTGTATACTCCTGCTGCCCTTCTCTTTGCGTGTATGTATATAGAAACATTTACTGTATATATATTTATATATGTGAAGGTCTCTCCTTACATCATTAACAATCTTCTAGGTGAGGAGTTGTGTTCCTCCATATCAGGGCTACACTTTGGTGACTGCCCAATTTTTCTGACCAGACAAGTGATCCGGCTTTGAGACCATGGAGGAGGAAAATAGACCTGATCCAGCAGAAGAAGGAGAGATCCTGGTGCCAACAAGGCCTAATAAAGTTTTGGCTAAGAGAAAGAATAAAGAATGTGTGTTGTGTAGATGTTCCTATCTTCCTCATATGATAAGAAGCTGTGTCAGCAGTGTATAGAGAAAAAACAGTGTCAGAAGAATCACCCAGGTTTTTGAAGAATATAAAATCACTCATCAGATCGGAAGTGAAGGTTTCTATAAAGTCATGTAAAGGCCAAAAGAGATCAGTAGAAGACTGGGGGTCAGAGGTGGATTCTTCAGCTGATAGCGAAGAGGTATTAGAAACATACGACTCAGAGAATTCCTCTTCCTCGGAAGATGAGATGGAGGATAGACTGTTGTTTCCAGTTGAAGACACTGACAAGTTATTAAAGACTATTAGTTCCACTCTGGACTTGAAGATGTTAAAGATATTAAATCGGTGGTTGATTAGGTGTTTGAGGGCCTTCAGGAGAAGAGACATAGATGTTTCCCGTTGCATAAAAGTGTGTTAGCCCTCATTGACAGAGAATGGAAGAAACCGGAAAAGAAAGCCTTCATTACCAAAGGGTTTAAAAGGAAGTATCCTTTTGAGCAGAACCTTCTTCTTGGGATAAAGCTCCAAAGATTGATGTCGCCATATCCAAGATCTTGAAAAGGTATTCTCTCCCTTTTTAAGATATGGGGTTCCTGAGGGACCCATTAGATAAGAAGGTTGATTCCTGTCTAAAAAGCATCTGGGAGGCTTTGGCCTCCGTGTTTATACCAAATATTGCTGCCACTGCTACAGCCAGATCCATGGGCATCTGGTTGGAGCAGTAGGAATGTCAAATTAGAGAAAAGTGTCTATTTTACCTACTCTTCAGAAGGCTGCTTATTTCATTGCAGATGCCTCTGTGGATTCGGTCAAGCTGGTTGTGCGGGGTTCCTCCTTGTCCAATTCTGCCCGCAGAGCTCTTTGGCTAAAGAATTGGAGAGGTGGGTATTTGTCCTCTAAACATAGATTGTACAGCATTCCTTGTCAGGGTCAGTTTTTGTTTGGTCCAGAGTTAGATTCCCTCCTAGAAAAGGCTGTGGATAAGAAAAAGAGGTGTTTCCAGGATTTTCTCCTGGTGCTTCCTCGACTCCCTTTTTCTAGATCCAGATGTCCCTTTAGTTCATCAGCTAGATTTCAGAGTAGGGGACAATAAAAACCAGAACCCTAGATCAAAGGGTCTGGGGGAAAGGGCTTCCTATTCAGAGGTTCCTCCTTCCAGCCTAAAAAAACATCTCTGCAATGATGCAGGAGCTCGTTGGGAGGAAGACTGACGTCTTTCCTTCCGGCATGGGAAAAGGTGGCAGGAGATTGGGTTAGGAAGCTCATAGGGGAAGGTTTAAAGTTAGATTTTTGTGCAAATCCTCCCCAAAAATTTTGAAGTCACAAAGGGTTCTTCAATTATGGAGATGGAAGTGGTAAAACTGTTAGAAAAACGGGTGTTAATACCAGTCCCGGTGGCAGAGCAGGGAAAAGGGTTCTACTCCCCTCTGTTTCTAGTAAAGATTTCAGGCTCTTCTGCTTGGCCTCTCTATGGCCCCGAGAATATTTACAAAGGTGGTAGCAGAAGTAGCCTCGTTTATAAGGAAGGAAAACATCCTATTCCTGCCCTATCTGGATAATTTTCTAAACATAGCAAGCTCTCAGCAGAATTGTGTGATGGCAGTTTAGAGGGTTAAGAACATTTTGGAGGATTTAAGATGGATTATAAATCTCAAAGTCCAGAATTGTGCCAGGGACTCTTCAGGGGTCTCTGGGTCTTCTCCTCTTCTCCTGGATATTACGAGTCCATGCAAAGCTGCAAGTGTTGCAATCTGCCCAGAATTTGATGGTCCGGAACGCTATGTCGGTTCTGCGGTCACTAACCTCCTGTATTCTAGCGGTAGAATGGGCCTAATTTCATACTCAACAGCTACAGAAAGAAATACTCCTATCACTGAGGAATACTGGGGGATCTTTGGACTCTTTGGTGGGAAGACAGCACAAATCTGAGTTAGGGCATTCCTTGGGGTTACCCCGATCCAGTAGTGGTAAAAACAGATGCCAGCCCGTGGGGATGGGGAGCTCATTTTTTTGATCAGATAATTCAGGGTCAGTGGTCTCCAATGCAGAAAACATTCTCCTCAAACAGTAAAGAGCTGCTAGCCATAAGACTGACTCTGAAGACAGCGTTACCCTTTACTCATCCAAAACAATTAAGGATAATGTCAGACAACCGTTCCGCGGACAAGATCTGTTTCCCTCATGAGGGAAGCAGATCAGTTGTTCCAGTATATGGAAGGGAAGGTTAGTCATCTTTCTGCACTCCACATAAGGGGCCAGGAGAACTTCCAGACGGATTTCCTGAGCCGTCATCAGCTGAGACAGGGGGAATGGTCCCTGAACCCTTCAGTCTTCTCAGAGATAGTCAATCTCTGGGGGAATCCCTCAATTGATCTCTTTGCCACCAGACAGAACAGAAAGATAGAGAGATTTTGTTCTCTCAACCCAAGAAAATTCCCAGATAGGGTGGATGCCTTTCTTCAGAAATGGAATTACCCCTTAGGCTACGCCTTTCTCTCGTTCCAGCTCATTCCTCTAGCCCTCCAAAAGATCAGGGACAAGGGTGCAAGAGAAATTATGATAGCCCCCTTCTGGCCAAAGAGGGCATGGTTTTCTCTCCTGAGATCCATGTCAGTCTCAAATCTTCGGATCCTTCCGGAGATCCCGAACCTTATGGTGCAGGGCCCAGTATGTCATCCAAATATCAGGGGTCTGCATTTTTCATTCTGGAATTTGAGAGGTCATTACTAATTAGACAGGGGTTTTCTGAAGCTCTAGTGTCTACTTTACTAAGAAGTAGGAAAGCTGTGCAAATGTCTATCTATACAAGGATTTTGAAGAAATTCCTAGATTTTTCAGGGATAGAGGCAGGCACTTTGCCCTGTGAGATTTCAGTCCAACAGATTATGTAGTTTCTCCAGAAGGGGTTGTCCATGGGATTAGCTAAGAGCATCCTTAAAGTACAGGTCCTGGCCCTTTCTGCCCTCGGGGGGGGGGGGGGGGGGGGGAATTTTACTATTGACCCTTTGGTAATAAGATTCTTCAAAGCAGTAGACAGAATCATTCCAATGAAAGTACCCAGGTTCCCCCTTGGGATCTAAACCTGGTGTTAAATGCCTTAACTAGGGAGCCCTTTTGAGCCATTGTCATCCTGTTCACTAAAGTTTTTTACCTTTAAACTAGTCCTGTTGGTAGAACTAACCTCTGCAAGAAGGGTTAGTGAAATTCAATCTCTCTCTATCAACCCTCCTTTCATGTCTATTCTAGAGGATAGGGTTATTCTTAGACTGAACCCAAATTTCTTTGTATAACAGGCTCCAAGAAATAGTTCTTCCGTCCTTTTTTGCTAAGCCCAAGAGCCAGGAGGAAAGGGTTTTCCACTGAGTAGATGTTAGGAGAAGTCTTTTGCGTTATCTAGAGGTTATGAAAGATTGGAGGAGGTCCTCTCCCTTGTTGGTTCTTTTTTCTGGCTAAAAAAGAGTAAGGTGGCCTCAAAAATTTCTCTAGCCAGGTGTATTAGGGCTGTTATTTCTCTGGCCTACTCCCTTTCTGGAAGTTCTCCTCCTCTATTTCTGAAGGCACATTCTACTCGTGCAGTTTCTACCACCTGAGAGAGCTAATGTCGCTATTGAGCAAATCTGTAGGACTGCCACGTGGCCTCTCCTTCTACTTTCTACCGTCACTATCGGCTTCAACTGAATCCTGTCTCTGATCTTCTGTTTGGGAAGAAGGTTCTGGAAGTCGTTTCCCACCCTTAAGGAAGGGGTTCTCCTGTAATCCCTCTCTGTGGTGCTGTCGTGGGGGAAGGGAAATATGATGATTACACTCACCGGTAATCGGATTTTCCATATGCCACGACAGCACCCTTCCTTATTCCCTCCCTGGTGTTCCCGGTTTCTGGTTAAAATTGCACAGGGTGTAGCAAAAAAATAAAAAATAAATTATTGCATAAACTAACCCAGGTTGGAGTCACTCTCATGCTCTGTAAACTACTGAGGTGGGAGAGAGGCTCCCCCTTTTTATTCTGCAGGTTTCCTGTCCCTGGAGGCGGATCCTCTGTCAGTGGTGCTGTCGTGGGGTCTGGAAAATCTGATTACCAGTGAGTGTAATCATCATTTTCTTACCTTTCTCGTAGATTGCCAGGAGCTGTGAGACTGGAGGTTTAGGGAGAGTGCTTTTCTTCCTTCATGGTGTGAAGAACCTTTGATGTTGTCATCACAGCCGGGTCCTTCTAACTCGGAACTACTAGTACTGCAAGACTTGCATTATCAGTGTAGTTCCTGTATTACCATATCAGATGGCCACCTGACAGACCGACTCATCGGGAATCTGACCAGTAGGGCAGATTACTAGTCTGAACCCGCCTCCTTTCCTGGTTTGTGAATTTAGGTGGGCCACCTTGTCTTCTAATGTGATGCATTGTTTGCACAAAGGGGGTACCTTTTTCAACAAATTATGTTACTTCGGAAGTGAATTGGTTGTACAGACCTTATTTAGATGTTTCATAGCAAAAGAGGATAAATACATATGCACATATTGTACTTATTTATTTTTAAATATTTTTTTTCCCCATTCCACGCTAAGACTAACCAATTATTTCCACTACAAAAACATGCTAAAATACATATGTTTGAAATACAAAAAACAAAACAGAAACAATGTATACTGTGTATACAAACAAACATTCATGCACACACAGAGCCATACAGTAGAGATGAGCCTTTCATATAATTACAATAAAAACAGTTGAAATAGTTATTCATTCTTGATTATCAGGAGATCTGGTTTCAGCTTTTCAAAGAAACTTGCAGAGATGTTTCTCAAAATCTGGAAACGTTTCTTCATTGCATGATCCAAGCTATTGTACTCCTAACACATTCAATGATGCCAAGGCCTGAGCACTAAGATGGCTAGTGTATTCTTCTGAAATATCCAGCAGTGTCTTTGCTTGAAATGTCCCTCTTGATCTTTACATCAGTGTAGCATTCATGATGCTGTCAATTAATTACAAATCACCAGTTTTAGGTTTTCTTATAAATCTCCATGCAGTCATGGTTTAAGTTATGATTCAAAGAGTATAATTTTTTCAGCTACATATAAACTGCCTGTTCAAAAAAAAGTCGCCGCCTGGATTTAACTAAGCAAATAGTTATGAGCCTCCTATTAGATAATTACTGCATGGGTGATTATCTTTCAGCTGGCAGCAAGTTATTTAACCCCAACTGGTGCAATGAGTTGCTTCTCGTTTCTTAAACAACCATGTCGAAAGACACATCTCGTGGTCATGGAAAAAATGTTAGTCTGTTTGAGAAGGGTCAAATCATTGGCATGCATCAAGCAGAGAAAACATCTAAGGAGATTGCAGAAACTACTAAAATTGGGTTAAGAACTGTCCAACGCATTTTTAAAAACTGGAAGGATAGTGGGGACCCATTGTATTTGAGGAAGAAATGTGGCGGGAAAAAAATCCTGAATGATCATGATCGGCGAAATCAAATCGAAGACAGTAGAACTCAGGGCTATGTTTAATAGTGAAAGTAAGAGCATTTCCGCACGCACAATGCAAAGGGAACTCAAGGGATTGGGACTGAACAGCTGTGTAGCCGTAAGAAAACCACTAATCAGTGAGGCAAACCAGAAAAAAGGGCTTCAATTTGCTAAGGAGCATAAAGATTGGACTCTGGAGCAATGGAAGAAGGTAATGTGGTCTGATGAGTCCAGATTTACCCTGTTCCAGAGTGATGGGGGCATCAGGGTAAGAAAAGAGGCAGATGAAGTGATGCACCCATCATACCTAGTGGCTACTGTACAATCCTGCGGGGGCATATGATCTGAGGTTGCTATGATCTGGGGTTGCTGCAGTTGGTCAGGTCTAGGTTCAGCAACAGTATGTGCTCCAAAAATGAGGTCACCTGACTAACTGAACATACTGAATGACCAGGTTATTCCATCAATGATTTTTTTTTCCCTGATGGCACGGGCATATTCCAAGATGACAATGCCAGGATTCATAGGGCTCATATTGTGAAAGAGTGGTTCAGGGAGCATGAGACATCATTTTCATATATGGATTGGCCACCACAGAGTCCAGACCTTAACCCCATTGAGAATCTTTGGAATGTGCTGGAGAAGGCTTTGCGCAGCAGTCAGACTCTACCATCATCAATGCAAGATCTTGGTGAAAAATTAATGCAACACTGGATGGAAATAAATCTTGTGACATTGCAGAAGCTTATCGAAACAATGCCACAGCGAATGCGTGCTGTAATCAAAGCTAAAGGCGGCCCAACGAAATATTAGAGTGTGTGATTTTTTTTTTTTTGGGGCGACTTTTTTTTGGACAGGCAGTGTATATTGCCTACAGCTACTTCTTTGGTTTAGATTCTTCAGCTCATAAAGCTTTAGGGCACATGCACATGGCAAAACTACGTGCCTTGATCTTTTACAACAGTGCACAAAGGCTGTATGACTACTTAGCAGTGCTTTCATTTGTGAATATACTGTATAAATCTTTCTACCATACACAATAAAAAAGTCATAGACATATGTGAATTAATCATACAAACATGGGCAGCTCAGTGGTTAGCACTGGTGCCTTGCAGCACTGGAGTCCTAGTTTGAATCCAGTGCAACATCTGCATGGACTTTGTATGTTCTCCCTGTGTTTGTGCGGGTTTCCTTTAGGTTCCTTAGATTGTGAGCTCCACTGGGGACATCAAGCAGTAATAATGTCTGCAAAGAGCTGCGGAATATGTAAGCGATATATGTGAGTAAAATAAGTAAATCAATATATACAGTACAAGAAAAAAAAAAAATTATATAAGAAGAAGTTCGGGTTTGGGTACCAAACATGCCGATTTTTCTCACACGAGTGCAAAACGCATTACAATGTTTTGCACTCGTGCGGAAAAATTGCGCATGTTCCCGCAACGCACCCGCACCCTTTCCCGCAACGACCATATGAACTCAGCCTAAGCCTCCAAAAATGATGACTAGTGTAGCTGACAGGTTCCAGTGTAGGGTGTTAGGTACATTAGTTAGGTAGCTCATATACAGTACAGACCAAAAGTTTGGACACACCTTCTCATTCAAAGAGTTTTCTTTATTTTCATGACTATGAAGGCTTTAAAACTATGAATTAACACATGTGGAAATATATACATAACAAACAAGTGTGAAACAACTGAAAATATGTCATATTCTAGGTTCTTCAAAGTAGCCACCTTTTGCTTTGATTACTGCTTTGAACACTCTTGGCATTCTCTTGATGAGCTTCAAGAGGTAGTCCCCTGAAATGGTCTTCCAACAGTCTTGAAGGAGTTCCCAGAGATGCTTAGCACTTGTTGGCCCTTTTGCCTTCACTCTGCGGTCCAGCTCACCCCAAACCATCTCGATTGGGTTCAGGTTCGGTGACTGTGGAGGCCAGGTCATCTGGCGCAGCACCCCATCACTCTCCTTCATGGTCAAATAGCCCTTACTTTCAAAGTTTTCCCAATTTTTCGGCTGACTGACTGACCTTCATTTCTTAACCCCTTAAGGACCGGGCTCATTTTCACCTTAAGGACCAGGCTCATTTTCACCTTAAGGACCAGGCCATTTTTTGCAAATCTGACCAGTGTCACTTTAAGTGCTCATAACTTTAAAACGCTTTGACTTACCCAGGCCGTTCTGAGATTGTTTTTTCGTCACATATTGTACTTCATGACACTGCTAAAATTGGGTCAAAAAAGTTAATTTTTTTGCATAAAAAAATACAATTTTTACCGTAAATTTTGAAAAATTAGCAAATTTCAAATTTTCAGTTTCTCTACCTCTGTAATACATAGTAATACCCCCAAAAATTGTGATGACTTTACATTCCCCATATGTCTACTTCATGCTTGAATTGTTTTGGGAATGATATTTTATTTTTTGGGGATGTTACAAGGCTTAGAAGTTTAGAAGCAAATTTTGAAATTTTCAGAAATCTTCAAAATCCCACTTTTTATGGACCAGTTCAGGTTTGAAGTCATATTGTGAGGCTTAGATAATAGAAACCTCCCAAAAATGACCCCATTCTAGAAACTACACCCCTCAAGGTATTCAAAACTGTTTTTTCAAACTTTGTTAACCCTTTAGGTGTTCCACAAGAGTTAATGGCAGATGGAGAAACAATTTTGAAATTTATATTTTTTGGAAAATTTTCCAATATAATCAATTTTTTCCAGGAGTAAAACAAGGGTTAACTGCCAAACAACACTCAAAATGGGTTGCCCTGATTCTGTAGTTTGCAAAAACACCCCATATGTGGTCGTAAACTACTGTTTGGCCGAACGGTAGCACATAGAAGGAGGGGAACACCATATGGGTTTTGGAAGGCAGATTTGGCAGGACTGGTTTTGTTTATACCATGTCCCATTTGAAGCCCCCTGTTGCACCCCTAGAATAGAAATTTCAAAAAAGTGACTCCATCTAAGAAAGTAGACCCCTCAAGGTATTCAAAACTGGGTTTACAAACTTTGTTAACCCTTTAGGTGTTCCACAAGAGTTAATGGCAGATGGAGAAACAATTTTGAAATTTCTATTTTTTGGAAAATTTTCCAATATAATCAATTTTTTCCAGGAGTAAAACAAGGGTTAACTGCCAAACAACACTCAAAATGGGTTGCCCTGATTCTGTAGTTTGCAAAAACACCCCATATGTGGTCGTAAACTACTGTTTGGCCGAACGGTAGCACATAGAAGGAGGGGAACACCATATGGGTTTTGGAAGGCAGATTTGGTAGGACTGGTTTTGTTTATACCATGTCCCATTTGAAGCCCCCTGTTGCACCCCTAGAATAGAAATTTCAAAAAAGTGACTCCATCTAAGAAAGTACACCCCTCAAGGTATTCAAAACTGGGTTTACAAACTTTGTTAACCCTTTAGGTGTTCCACAAGAGTTAATGGCAGATGGAGAAACAATTTTGAAATTTCTATTTTTTGGAAAATTTTCCAATATAATCAATTTTTTCCAGGAGTAAAACAAGGGTTAACTGCCAAACAACACTCAAAATGGGTTGCCCTGATTCTGTAGTTTGCAAAAACACCCCATATGTGGTCGTAAACTACTGTTTGGCCGAACGGTAGCACATAGAAGGAGGGGAACACCATATGGGTTTTGGAAGGCAGATTTGGCAGGACTGGTTTTGTTTATACCATGTCCCATTTGAAGCCCCCTGTTGCACCCCTAGAATAGAAATTTCAAAAAAGTGACTCCATCTAAGAAAGTACACCCCTCAAGGTATTCAAAACTGGGTTTACAAACTTTGTTAACCCTTTAGGTGTTCCACAAGAGTTAATGGCAGATGGAGAAACAATTTTGAAATTTCTATTTTTTGGAAAATTTTCCAATATAATCAATTTTTTCCAGGAGTAAAACAAGGGTTAACTGCCAAACAACACTCAAAATGGGTTGCCCTGATTCTGTAGTTTGCAAAAACACCCCATATGTGGTCGTAAACTACTGTTTGGCCGAACGGTAGCACATAGAAGGAGGGGAACACCATATGGGTTTTGGAAGGCAGATTTGGCAGGACTGGTTTTGTTTATACCATGTCCCATTTGAAGCCCCCTGTTGCACCCCTAGAATAGAAATTTCAAAAAAGTGACTCCATCTAAGAAAGTACACCCCTCAAGGTATTCAAAACTGGGTTTACAAACTTTGTTAACCCTTTAGGTGTTCCACAAGAGTTAATGGCAGATGGAGAAACAATTTTGAAATTTCTATTTTTTGGAAAATTTTCCAATATAATCAATTTTTTCCAGGAGTAAAACAAGGGTTAACTGCCAAACAACACTCAAAATGGGTTGCCCTGATTCTGTAGTTTGCAAAAACACCCCATATGTGGTCGTAAACTACTATTTGGCTAAACGGCAGGACATAGAAGAAGGGGAACGTCATTTTTGGAAGGCAGATTTTGCTGGACTGGTTTATTGACACCATGTACCCTTTCAAGCCCCCTGATGCACCCCTAGAGTAGAAACTCCATAAAAGTGACCCCATCTAGGAAACTACGGGATAAGGTGGTTGTTGTTTTGGGACTATTTTTGGGGTAAATTTGATTTTTGGTTGCTCTATATTAGTCTTTTTTGAGGCAATGTAACAAAAAAATGTAATTCTAAAATTGTTTCTACATTCACTATTTGGTTTTGTGGAACACCTAAAGGGTTAACATAGTTTGTAAAGTAACTTTTGAATACCTTGAGGGGTGTAGTTTCTTAGATGGGGTCACTTTTTTGGAGTTTCTAGTCTAGGCTACATCAGGGGGGGCTTCTAATGGGACATGGTGTCAAAAAAAAAACTGTCCATCAAAATCTGCCTTCCAGAAACCATATGGAGTTCCCTTCGTTCTATGCCCTGCCGTGCGGCTATATAACCATTTACGACCACATATGGTGTGTTTCTGCAAACTACAGAATCGGGGCAATAAATATTTAGTTTTGTTTGGCTGTTAACCCTTGCTTTATTACCGGCAAAATGGATTCAAATTGAAATTTTGCCCAAAAATTGGTGTTTTGGCACAGTTTTTATTTTATATTTTTAACACCGTTCATCCGAGGCGTTTGGTCAAAAGTTATTTTTATAGCGACGACTTTTACGCACGCGACGATGCCCAATATGTATGGCTCTCAGACTTTGGAGACACTAAGCAGGCATCCTAAAACTGCGGCCCTCCAGATATTGTAAAACTACAATTCCCACCATGCCCTGCTGATGGCTGTAGGTTGTCTGGGCATGCTGGGAGTTATAGTTTTACAACATCTGGAGGGCCGCAGTTTGAGGATGCCTGCTCTAAAACTAATATTTTTTGGGGAAAGAAAAATTGTTTCCGTGTCTCCAAAGTCTGAGAGCCATAGTGTTTTATGTTCTCTAGTGGACTGTTGAGGATTATAAAAATTTAGTACTCCATGGAAGTGTGATACTCCCTGAAGCAATTGATAATGCAGAGGCCCGGATGATCGGGGCAAGTGTCACATTGAGTAGTGGTGTCCTTCCGTATCCCCCTCTTGTGACACACTCTGCACTTTTTTTGGGTTCGTCCCTTCTTTCCAGTATGGGGGACCACACCTGGAAAGTGTTGGCCAGGGACGATCCGGGCGCCTCCAATTCCCGAGGTACTCCGGCCTGCTCTTTCCCGGTCCGAAAAGATCAGGTCTTTGAGGACTGCCTCATAGAACTGGAGGAATGTCCCTGTGCTGCCAGCGCTTCGGGATAGTACAAAAGAGTTGTACATGGCAACCTGTACCAAGTAGACCGCAACTTTTTTGTACCATGCCCGGGTTTTGCGCATGGCGTTATATGGCGTGAGGACTTGATCAGAGAGATCAACTCCTCCCATATACCGATTGTAGTCGACGATACAATCGGGCTTGAGGACCGTTGCCGCGGTACCTCGCACAGGGACAGGGGTGGTGCCGTTACCGTGGATTGTGGACAGCATAAGGACATCCCTCTTGTCCTTATACCTGACCAGCAACAGGTTTCCACTGGTAAGGGCACGGGTCTCACCCCTGGGGATAGGTACCTGCAGGGGGTAGGCAGGGAGGCCGCGTTGATTTTTCCGCACGGTCCCACAAGCGAACGTGGATCTGGCGGCAAGGGACCTGAACAAGGGAATGCTGGTATAAAAGTTATCCACGTACAAGTGGTAACCATTATCCAGCAGTGGGTACATAAGGTCCCACACGAGTTTCCCGCTAACACCCAGAGTGGGGGGACATTCTGGGGGTTCAATACGGGAATCTCGCCCCTCGTACACACGAAATTTGTAAGTGTACCCTGAGGCACTCTCACAAATTTTGTATAGCTTCACGCCATACCTCGCCCGCTTTGTGGGAATGTATTGGCGGAAACTGAGTCTCCCCTTGAACGCAACGAGAGACTCATCAACCGCGACCTCCCTTCCAGGTACGTAGGCCTGCTGAAATGTGGCCCCAAAGTGATCGATGACCGGCCGTATCTTATACAGCCGGTCATAGGCAGGATCACTTCGGGGGGGACATGCTGCATTATCGGAATAATGCAGACATTTCCGGATGGCCTCAAACCGGTGACGTATCATGACCATACTGTACAGTGGGGTCTGGTATAGGACGTCCCCACTCCAGTATTGCCTGACACTGGGTTTTTGGACTAGACCCATATGCAGCACGAGGCCCCAAAATGTCCTCATTTCGGCTGCACTGACCGGCGTCCAGCCACCGGGTCTAGCCAAAACTGAGCCTGGGTTTTGAGCGACGAACTGTTGGGCGTACAGATTCGTCTGCTCCACCATCAAATTCACCAGTGAGTTACTGAAAAAAAAACTAAAATAGTCTATTTCAGTAAACCCCACTGTGGGAATCTGGATTCCAGGATTGCCAGCAAAATCCGGAATCTCAGGCTCAAAGTCCACTGGGGGACACCAGCTAAGTTCATCGGCAGTGGGGCTCCGGTGGACTTATTTGGTGGGCCGGGAAACCAGTACGAACCCCAGGGCGGCTCGTACTAGGGTGGGCCACAGGATCCCTAGCATGTGGGGCCCCTGGCTCCGCCTGGCGGCGTCTCCGCCGCCTTGGTGGCTCATCGTCATCAGATGATGATGAGGAGGATGCGGATGACAAAAGGAATGTGGGGTCATCCTCATCCTCACTGGGGCTCTCAGAGTCGGAGGCAATCTGGGCGTATGCCTCCTCGGCCGAGAACATCCGGTGGGCCATGGGTGTGTGTGCGTGTAGGTGTGCGTGTGTGGCAAACTTTATTATATGTGCGTGTGTGTGGGGGCAACGGGTGTTCGCGTACTAAAAAGTCCAGGCAAAAAAATGGGCAAGTGTTAGAAAAAAAAAAAGTTAAAACTTGCTGATCAGCGGTACAACGCTGATCAGCGGTCGGTGGGGTGGTGGGGCGGGCGATGCGCTAACAGTGGACGGACGCTAAAAAGTGCCGGCCAGTCAGCGCACGCAGAAAAAAAAAAGTGGTGGTGAGTGGGGGGTGGGGGGTGCTGGTGGGGGGTGGGTGGGGGGGGGGAGGCAGGTGGGGGGGGGGGAAGTGGCTGGTGGGGGGTGGGTGGGGGGGCAAGTGGCAGGAGGGGTCTGGGTTAGGGTTAGATGGAAGTTTGGAAGTTTGGAATAAAAGTACTTTTTTTTTTTTTTTTCTAACTTACTTTTCCCTTCTTTCCCTGCCTAACGGTGCCTCTCCCTCACTGACCCTAACCTACCTGGGTGGCGATGGGTGCAGGAGGGTGATGGATTCCGATTAGGGGGACACAGGAGCTGGTGCTGGACGATGCTGCACGGTCAGGGTGCTGGACAGGAAGAGGAGGGGAGAGAGGAGCGCAGGAAGTTTGAATCTCGCGCCTCTCTCCCCTGCACCAATCAGCACCCTGGACAGCGGCATTCAGCACCAGGGCCAGCACCGCCTCTCCAAATCCTCGGACTGCGATAGGTGGTGTATAATTACGCCACCGATCGCAGTCTTTTTCCGGTTCATCGGGTCACAGGACACCCGAATGGACCGGAAACGCAGAAAACCGCAGGTCTGAATTGACCTGCGGTTTTCTGCGATCGCCGATACGGGGGGGTCAAATGACCCCCCCCTGCATTGTTACGGGATGCCGGCTGAATGATTTCAGCCGAAATCCCGTTCCGATTAACCCCTGCGGCGCCGGAGGTCCGATTTTAAGTCAGGACGTACCGGTACGTCCTCGGTCCTTAAGGACTCGGGAAATAGGGCGTACCGGTACGTCCTAGGTCCTTAAGGACTCGGGAAATAGGGCGTACCGGTACGTCCTAGGTCCTTAAGGGGTTAAAGTAATGATGGCCACTTGTTTTTCTTTACTTAGCTGCTTTTTTCTTGCCATAATACAAATTCTAACAGTCTATTCAGTAGGACTATCAGCTGTGTATCCACCTAACTTCTCCTCAACGCAACTGATGGTCCCAACCCCATTTATAAGGCAAGAAATCCCACTTATTAAACCTGACAGGGCACACCTGTGAAGTGAAAACCATTTCAGGGGACTACCTCTTGAAGCTCATCAAGAGAATGCCAAGAGTGTGCAAAGCAGTAATCAAAGCAAAAGGTGGCTACTTTGAAGAACCTAGAATATGACATATTTTCAGTTGTTTCACACTTGTTTGTTATGTATATAATTCCACATGTTCATAGTTCATAGTTTTGATGTCTTCAGTGTGAATCTACAATTTTCATAGTCATGAAAATAAAGAAAACTCTTTGAATGAGAAGGTGTGTCCAAACTTTTGGTCTGTACTGTATATAATCCAGAGAGTTAGTGTTAGATAGTCAGTGTAGGTTAGTGAGTGAATAGTGTAGCTGATAGGGTCCAGTGCAGGGTGTAGTGTTGGTTAGATAGAGATATAGTGTAGGCTTTTGCTGTCTGCTTCATCTATGGGAAAAAAAATAAGTTTGTTTAGTGTCAGCCTCTTTTGTCTTTGAAGAAAAAAAAAAAAAAAAGTATTTTTCTGTTTTAGAGTTAGTGTTTTAGAGTTTCGTGTGGGTAGTGATTAGTGTCATCGACTATTGTCTGTGATAAAGAAAACCAAAAGTATTTTTCTATGTTTTAGGGTTAGTGTTTTAGGGTTTTGTGTGGGTATTGATTAGTGTCAGCGTCTGTTTTTTGTGGAAAAGAAAAGAAAACAAAAAAATTTATTTTTCTGTGTTATAGGTTTTCGTGTATAATTTTATTTTACCTTTTTTGTCCTATTGTCCCCAACCCAATAAAGTTTACCCAAATTCCCTCATTATTTTTCTTATATAGATTCTTTGTATATAAAAAGATATCATGAGTGCATATAGGCATGCCGGCAGCCGTGGTAGGGAAGTTGGTTCCAGTGCTGGACTGCTGCCAGCACGGGGCTGCACCTCTACCCACGGAGAGGCGGGCGCAGGTGGCAGGGGCGTCCGCCTCATCTGTGATATTTTTGGGTGTGGCAGCCGCCCCATTTCATCTCAAGATGCTGAGGCAGTGGTGTCATTCGTGACACAAGCTAGTGGCACAGAGTCCTCTGCATCGGCTCTGAGCAGCAGCAGCTCTCCGCCTCCTGCAGGACCAGCCCCCAGCCCCCAAGAATTGACCCTGATGCTGTTTGACAGCGACAGTGAGAGGGACATCTTGGGGGTGGTAATGCAGGAGAGTGAGCTAGAGCTTGGTCCAGATGCTCAGGACCTTTTGGAAGGGATGGGGGAGGAGGAGGGAGTACCACCCGTCAGTACTCCAGTGACATCTCTTTCAACTGGTGTGGGTGGTTTCAGGCACAGAACTCCCGCACCTAGTCAGATCAGGCGTCAGTGAGGGGACAGCGCAGCTAGATCAGGGGCTCCACATCTGCTGTTCCCCTCAGTCAACCACTGGTCGACCTTGGGTCTGACATTATGGGGAATGAAGAGAAGGGTGACTTTGAATGGGTGCCACGTCCCTTGTCAGGTGACCGCAGCACTGATGAGGAAGGTAGGTGTTAGGAAAATTTACTCTCTTTTACCTAACTTGTCCCTGTCTTCAGATTTCGGTGATCAGCTTGAATTAAGTCTAACCGGTACCGGGAGAATGAATAAGTTAACACTGAAGCGTGTGTAGTTCTAACCCATTCTGGTTTATTTCACAGTTGGCAAACAGTTATAATAGAGGGGGTTGAGCTTCCTTTACATCCAATCATATGTTAGCATTAGTATTTGACCTATGATATGGTCACACATAAGCTTCTGCATTAACATAATAGCTGACTCATAGTAACAGCATTTGACCAATCAGGTATATACACATGAGCTAGCAGACACTTGAGCCAGATGACCTTATATGGCTTGGACTGTTCATACTTTCAAACTAAGGAATGTATGGATTCCTTGAAACAGTTTAAGGAAGTGTCTCACATTCCATAGGGGGAAGGGGTATTTTGTAGTACACTAACCAAATGTAATACACATGGCTGAATAAGACAAAATGGAGTTACTTATACTCCATCAATCCCCTCTAAGAACCTTATATATATACCTTATACTTTATGGTTCTTTCTCTGCTCTTCCTTGGTTTGCTTGTAAGCCTTTAGATATTCCATATACCCTTCAGGAGTATAATCCTCAGGCTTTGTTGAGGTTGGGTTTACCTCTTCTACCTCTACCGGTGTATAGAGGAATGTTGAGTGTACCCCTCTTTCGGCCACATTTTTACATATGGTAAGAAGGGAGGGCACACACTGTAGACAACAGCAGAGACCCACTATTGCAGCGACCACGGCAAATGCCACTCCTACAACATATCTTATTTGACCAAAGTCAGGTATCCAGCCAAAAAGCCAGTCCCACCAACCTTGGTCAACATCTTGTTTTATATGTTTTATCATCTCTTCTAATTGGCCTATTTTATCTTTTATTCCACGGGAGTGATCTGATAAATTGAAACAACACATCCCTGCGAACGCTGAGCATCCTATACCATGTTGGAGCAATAAAAAATCAATAGTTGCCCTATTCTGCAAGATAGCCTTTTTATATGATTGTATATCCAGCAGCATATCTTGCAGAATTGGACTAGTGATATTTATCTGTTTTACCATAAAACAGGCAAGTTTTGATATTGTCCTGTGATTATATACGGCCAAACCTGGTACTCCTATCAAAGACATCCCTAAACTCATATATTCTGCTCTAGAGAGGAGATTCACATTATAGTCACAATTTTCTGGTAACTGTAGGGAAGTGTCTCTCGTGTGTCGTGTCTGCATTGCTGGGAATAGTGGTATCATTGCTAATGTCAGCCTGGCTATTGTACAGGGTCCCTCTGTAATATTGGCCGGTATGTATGTGTAACTAGTATTCCCACAGGCCAATACCCATCCTGTTGGTAGAGGTACATGTTTGTCTAGGGATGGTACTGTTTTAGTAATATTACATTGCATATTTTTTCCTGATATTATCTTTTTACAACTACCTAAATCTCTATCACAAATATTTGGCTTAGTCTTGTTCTGCATTTTTGCTTGTATGCAGGGAGGCAATAGTGTCTCATCACAGGTGAAGTTATAACATATTTCTGCTGCTGTGACAAGACCTGTAATTATTTCTATCATATTACTCTGCAGAGTCTCATATGTAGGACAGTCATAACAAGCATGATAAGGATTTACATATCCGTATTTAACATCATGATCCTCCAAGTCTGTGTCATTCCATTGGGAACGTAGGAGCCCCGTCCATACAGCTACTGGGGTGGGGACTGCTACCAGACATGTCTCCAAAATGTTAGATGCGGATAAAGTGGTTCGGAGACAAAAGTCAGTTAAGTTCAGAGTTTTGGCCAGGTACAGCCATAAGTTCTCCTTTGTCTTCCACAGATTGTCTTCCCCTCTGCATTCTGTTTTCAAGTACCGTATTTTTCGCTTTATAAGACACACTTTTTTCCCCCCAAAAGTGGGGGGAAAATGGCAGTGCGTCTTATAAAGCGAACACTGCCATGTTTACTTTGCTGACGCTGATACATCGCAAGCCGCGATGTATCAGAGGGGTGGGAGGAGGGGACGGAGGCTGGCAACACTCGCGGCGGGGCCCGATGCAGTCACTGTACTGTAATACATCGGGCCCCGCTCACGGCAATTATCACATGTAAAGAAAGCAGAGTGTAATGAAGCCTTTTTCATATGTAAAGTCTATTATCTTCAAGCAGTATCTCTGCTTTTAACTAGGGCAATCCTCTGTAGTAGTACACCTTACTATGAAAGCGGCAGGCAGGGCGGCAGCGTAATCTCGCGATGCTCACTCATTCACGCTCCTCCCACTTCCTTCATGAATGAGTGAGCATCGCGAGATTACGCTGCCGCCCTGCCTGCCGCTTTCATAGTAAGGTGTACTACTACAGAGGATTGCCCTAGTTAAAAGCAGAGATACTGCTTGAAGCTAATAGACTTTACATATGAAAAAGGCTTCATTACACTCTGCTTTCTTCTATAACAGTACTCACTATGAAAGCAGCAGTCCAGCCGGCGCGTGACGTCACTCACTCGGTCATGCTCCTCCCACTTCATTAATGAAGCTGGCAGGAGCGTGACTGACTGAGTGACGTCACGTGCTGGCCGGACTGCTGCTTTCATAGTGAGTACTGTTATAGAAGAAAGCAGAGCCATTAAAAGATTTTACATATAAATTCTGTGTGCACTGTGGTGTAATGGGGGTCACTATTCACACAGGACAATATACTGTGACACATATGATACTGTGACCAGCATAAGATCATCTTATGCTGGTCACAGTATCATATGTGTCACAGTATATTGTCCCTGTGTGAATAGTGACCCCCATTACATAAGATGCTATATATGATGCTACATCCCCCTCATAACAATGCGTCATCCACAGGTCCCCCCATAACAGCGTCATCCACAGGTCCCCCCATAACAGTGTCATCCACAGGTCCCCCCATAACAGTGTCATCCACAGGTCCCCCCATAACAGTGCGTCATCCACAGGTCCCCCCATAACAGTGCGTCATCCACAGGTCCCCCCATAACAGTGCGTCATCCACAGACCACCATTAGTTCAAAACCCAGCAAAAGCACACCTTTTTGGTTCAAATATTTTTTTTCTTATTTTCCTCCTCAAAAATCTAGGTGCGTCTTATCATCAGGTGCGTCTTATAAAGCGAAAAATACGGTATATCTGTCTGTCCCACAGCCATGGGACAGTAAGTCGGAGACCAAAAATTGCAATTATTAAGGCACTGCATCTCAGCCATCTCGAGGAATTTCCCGACTGCGTCATCTCGTTGAGGGTCAAGGCTGTATGCCTCCGTTAGTACCCCTTCTGTATCTTCTTCGAGGTCAAGGCTGTCTGCCTCCGTTAGTACCTCTGGGCCTCGTTGGAGGTCAGGGCTGTCTGCTCCCGTTAGTACCTCTCTTTTCTTCACCAACTTAATTCTTGTGGCGTGGATCCACGTGGGTGACTGTTCAGTGAGGACTGCTGTTTTGGTGATCGCGACTACCTCGGTGGGTGGTCCATAGGTGAAGCTTCCTGGTTCCTTTCCCTTCTTTAAGATCTTGATCATCACCTGGTCGCCTACCCGGAATGGATGGGTTGGTTCCTGTGGAAGAGAAGGAGACTTACAAGCAACTTTTTCTTCAGTTTTACTGAGGACTTTGATCAGATTAGTAACATACTCTTCCCTGATCAGGTCCAAGTCCCCTTCCTGCACTACCAGGGGGTGTCTTGCCCATGGTGTGGGGAAAGGCCTACCCATGAGAATTTCAAATGGTGACATCCCTAACTTCTTATTAGGCGTCATTCTAATTTCTGCAAGTATTATGGGTAGGATTTGCTTCCATTTTTCAAATGTACCACCAGTGGCCTTCCTGAGTTTGTCTTTAACTGTCCTATTCATTCTTTCCACAATGCCTGAGCTTTGTGGATAGTATGGAATATGAAATTTCCATTCCACCTGTAACAGTCTAGCTACCTCCTTGTTAAGTTTTGAGGTGAAGGCCGGCCCCTGGTCTGATTCAATAACCAGAGGACAGCCCCACCTTGGGATTATTTGCTGAGTCAGAATTTTGGCTGTAGTTTTAGCATCTTCTGCCTTTGTAGGGAAGACTTCTGGCCACCTTGAGAACATGTCCACTATCACTAATGCATACTCTTGTTTCCCTTTTTTTTTTAGGTATATGCGTGTAATCAAATAAGAGCAAAGAATGGTAGGGCACACCAATATTCGGTACCACACGGACGGTTATTATACCAATATTTTATTTGTTTGTGATATACACTGTTAGATAAACATATAAAATGTAACAATCTTAAAATTAATAAAATACTAAAAATAGAAAAACTATTGAATACAATAAAACCAATATAGTAATAATAATATAATAATATAATATTGTGTTTTTATATAGTTTCAATAGTTCAACTGGTAATATACCAAGATGATAAATAATGTCCTTCCAGATGGGTGCTTTCACCCAATCGATACCCCAAGAATTGGGGACTACAGCTGCTTACTTGGATAAAGTCTTTTTGAATGAGGGCTTTTTGAATAGTCACTGCGGCTATTACGGTTCAATAGTCGCTATGTATATTATATCGATACACTCTTGCTGCTTGATAGTACAAAAGGAGCCGAAGCACTTATACTCACAGTTTGTAGTGCAGTATTGTCGGCTTTAGTGAATCACAGGTGGCGTCCCACGTGTGGTAAACAGTACTTGCACAAGGTGCAGCAAATAAGAGTGATGCGGCTTTGGGATCCTCTGTGTTTTTTAATATAGCCGTACTGTGTTTGGGGATCAGTCGGTGGTATATTCCTTCTGTGTTTAGATGCAAGTGGGTGAATGGTGTAGTGGGGTAGTCAAGGTGTTGGTGAGGTATTTTCAGTGGGTTGTTAGGGTTGTTTCTCAAGCACGTAATACATCTGTGTATGTAGTCTGTGACTAGCTGTTTGCTATCAGTGATGTAAAAACTTTGGCTCAACAACATATGGGTAGTTTGTATGCTGTTGTGTCCTACCCCGTGAAAGTGTGCAATGAAGATGGATGCACTATGCTGAGGTATGCAAGGCTTCCCCTCCTTGCAGACCAATCCAGACTTTGGATTTTTCTGCAAGATTGGATAGCACCAATCCTTCTCCTCTGTTTCAGTTGCATACCTTTGTAGGTCTGTTAGCATGTGTGTCAAATCAGGTGAGGGTGGGTGTAGGACTGCCATTTCCCAATTGTCATGATTCATTCTATTTGGATTACTCTTGGCTGTGTCTCTAGCTACACTATCTGCAAATGCATTACCTCTTGAAATTCTGTCTTTTCCATTTGTGTGTGCCCTGCAATGTACTATAGCTAGATCTGAAGGCAATCTGATTGCAGCCAAGAGGTCCGTGACTAGCTGTGCATGTGAGATTCTCTTACCGTCTGCTGCAGTGAATCCTCTCCTCTGCCAAATCATCCCATGATCCCATACTACACCATGAGCATATCTGCTGTCTGTGTAAATAGTGACAGGTTTATTGGTGTGTAGTATGCAAGCCCTTGTAAGTGCGATGAGTTCAGCTGCCTGTGCAGACTAGATGGAAATTGGGCTTGCTTCCAAGACTATATCTGGCAGCATAACAATAGCATATGCTGCACAGAATATAGTATCAGTGGGGCGAGAGCATGAACCATCAACGAAAACTTCTGGTGCATCAGGTATGGGAACAGTTGATAAGTCAGCCCTAGGTGACGTCTCATGATTGAGCACCTGTAGGCAATCATGTGTGTCAGGAAGGGCATCTTCTGTTCCTTTCAGCCCTAATAATGCATTCAAAATAGGTGCTGGTCCTGTAATGTTGGATGCATATTTAATCTGGAGTGAAGGGTTACTGAGCAACAGGATCTCATATCCAGATAATCTTTGCGCTGACACGTGTTGTGTATGTACACCTCTGAGTAAGCCTACAACATCATGTGTAGTGTGCAAGAAGGTTAAATGTCCCAGGGTGAAAGTAGTTGCTAATTCTACCATCATTGCACAGGCTGCAAGGGAACGCAGACATGCCGGCATCCCCTGGACAGAGGTGGGCATAACCTTTGAGAAAAACGCACAAGGACGCAACTTGCCTCCGTGTTCTTGTGTCAGTACCCCCGCCATGGTTTTACAATTTTGGCGTGCAAACATGTGGAAGGGCATATTATAGTCAGGGAGGCCCAGCCCTGGACTCGACATTAGTGAACATTTCAGACAATCAAATGCATTGTACATTTCAGAAGACCATTTAATCAGATCTGGATTTCCATCCAGAGTGGCTTGCCTCAAAACATTGTCGTAGTAAGAACAATCAGGAATCCATTGTCTACAGTAATTTATCATACCAAGGAAAGATAACATTTCTTTCCTGGTGTGCGGGGCGACCAAACCCGCAATAGACTGGACTCTTTCTGCGCTGATTCTCCTTTCACCTTTTGTGAGGACAAAGCCCAAGTAATCAACCTGCATTTTACACCATTGCATTTTCTTAAGTGTCACTTTGTGACCACATCCTGACAACCATTGTAACAGTGATAAACCATCCTGAATGCTGGCCTCCGCTGACATGCTACACAGTAACAAATCATCAACATATTGCAGCAACACAGAGCCTTGGGGGGGGGGGGGGTACCAGGATTTTAACGTGGCTTGGAGGACTATGCTGTACACTACAGGTGAATCAGCAAATCCCTGAGGCATTCTGCACCAGGTCAGTTGTCGTCCATCAAAGGAAAAAGCAAAAAGTAGTCTGGTTGCCTTATCAACTGGGATAGAGAAGAAAGCATTCTTCAGATCTATCACACTGAAATAGACAGCGTCTGCAGGAATTGCAGAAAGAAGTGAAGTGACATCTGGGACAATAGGAGCAATAGGCACAATGATATTATTTATTGCCCTTAAATCCTGCACAAAGCGGGTAGTACCATCTGCCTTTGTCACTGGATTCACGGGCGTGCTGTAGGGTGAAATCACCTCTTCCAGGACTCCCTTTTGTAGGAATTCCTTAATCATTGGCCTAAGCCCATCAAGTTTCTCTTTTGACAGTGGGTATTGTTTCTGATATACAGGTGTACTGCCCTCTTTGATGGTTGCTTTGTATGGTGTGCAGTCAATGAATCCTGTGTCATAGTCCCCTCTTGCCCATAATGATGGGTCTATTTCCTCTAATTCTGAGTGATCTTGTAAGTTTGTAAAGATCAGAGGTGTGGGGGTTATTATGGGCAAAGCATCAGAGTATACACTGATGCCATTGTTCTCAACAGTAATTTGCAACTCTAACTTAATGAATAAGTCTCTTCCCAGAAGGCTCACAGGACATTCAGGTATGATGCTAAAAGCATGATCTGTAATGTGTTCCCTATCAATGGTTTCTACTGGTAAGGAATCTGTTCTGTATGTCCTCGTCAGTACCCCATTTATTCCCATAGAGGGCGCACACTTCCTTAAAGGCCCTTTGTACATTGAATTGTTTAACACACTAAAAGTAGCTCCACTATCTATTAAAAATCCCACTTTTCTTCCTCCTACTCTAAGTAGAATTACTGGTGTGTCCTTCCAATGTGTTGTGACCTGCGTGAAAGCTGGGCTTCGTCCCTCAGGGCATCCTCAGTATGAGTTTTGCTGATGCCAATCTAATGGGAATCTGGGCTGACTCTGTGGACATTGTCTGTGGTTTATCTGACTTGGTTGATTATTTTGTGACTGAGTGTCAGGTTTCTGTGTGTTGTAATCTTGAATTTTCCCATCCCGTCTTGGCGCACGGCATTGACGTGCCCAATGTCCTTCTTTTCCACAGTTATCATATGGATATGGTCAAAGGACTATGTCTAGGTGATAAAACAGCCTGGCCGCATTTCGATGCGGATCCTTCCTGGGACATTGAGTACATGTCCAGGGGTGCAGAACAATGGCTGGAAATAGCCCCCCACTGGTATGATGCAGGTAATAGCAAGAAGAATAAGAATCTAAAAAGTCCCAAAAATGATAGGTCTCTACATGAAATAGAACAGGAGGTAGGTACAAAGAAGAGAAGTCAGAAATCCCCTCCACCTTATAATAAATCCACCCCCCACGGCACCTCTGTATCCAGTTCTGACTCAGATTGAGGAAGATGCTGTAACAGCGGTTATACCATTAAAACTAGAAGAAAAATACCGACCCCCCATGCCAACATTTGGAAACATAGTAGAGCGCAGTCTAAATATTGGCACACCGCATACTAGTTATATTACACGCAGTACAAGTAGAATGAAAGATGAAACAGAAAAGGAAGAATCAAAAGAGGAAGTCCAAGTAATCGCTCCCTTTCTGACAGTAGGACAACGCTTAGTAAAAAAGCCCATAGAAATAGAGGATCTCAACAAAATTATAAAGTATTGTCCCAAACCTTCCATAGCCCCACTGGGGACTATTACATACCTAAAAAAGGCCTGTAGAGGGCGCAACTACACACAGGAAGATTTAAGGCTTATCCTGGATGGTATTATAGGGAACACACACAACATGGAATTTGGACAAGGTTAGCTCCATATCTACTATTACACAACGCAGTGATGCTCTAGATTATGTATGTAATACAGAAGTGGGTCAGAAAAGGATATGGGCGGAGATTGAGGAACATATGAATGAGGTATTCAAACAAAAATCTTCATTGCCCGTAGCAGTAGCCTGCAAACAGAAATCTGCTGAGTCGGTCACTGAATTTTGGAAGCGATTTATTGATTGCTGGAAGACCGAGGCGGGTCTACCTGTACGTGACAATGATAGTTTGATTATCTCCACATTTGTAAACAATCTATCAGATAAATTGATCTTAACTGTAAAACAAAATGTGTCCTCTTGGACTTCAGATGCAACTGATGAGTTTGAGAAACATCTCTTTGAAAAGGAAGCAGCTGGATGCTTTGAGATTAGGAAAGCAACTTCCCCCACACACGCATATGCTAGCAGAGGGAGGGGGAGGGGGAGGAGGGGCAGAAATAATAGAACCTACAATGAAAGACAGGACTCATTGCCAAATAATTGTTGTTATAAATACTATTATCACCGTCCCTGGGGAATGGATCTGCAGCATCCATTACCTCGGTCCAGCCTGCTAGATTATCTACCCACGGGTTGATCAGGTAATAGTTTGTTGGACTAACACGGGCTACATAGATTTTACAAGTTTCTCCTGGTTCTGGTTTAGGGAATTTAGTTTTAGACCCTTGTCCTCCCATGTTAGTATTTATAGTTCAAAGAATAAGTGAGACAATCACTGTCAGGACTGGCTGTACTGCACTGAAATAGCGCCGACAAGACCTGTCAACTGATCAGCTGATTCGTATCTTAATGTCTCTCTATACTCTTTGGACCCCTATCGACTATTGTTGTTTCGGACTGCCACTTGCGTTCAAATTTTCCGGGTCAACAGATCACTCGTAGCCGAAAAACTGGGGCGTCTTGCAGTCCTCCACAACACAAACAATTTTACACATTAACAGTAGTTAACCCAAAATACATCAATTTGATAATAACAGTGGGATATGACCGTACACTTACCAACCGATCAGTATCTCACAAAAAACAGATAATCTTATTACTTCTAAAATACTTATACTATATATATAAGAGTTAATCCAAGCTTGTAACCTTCTGTTTCCTAAACAGAAATCCTTAGTGCACTATACTGATATGAGCTCCTGGAGCTTCTTATAATCAACAACTTTTTTTAAAGCTATATATAGCTTCTGCGTGTACCCAGACACCGCAATTCACCGAAATCATAAATAGATGGTTCGACTTACTTGGATGAGATTTTGTTCATTGCTCCCAGGTCCAAGGTGGACAAAATTGATGTCTTTCACTGTAGACCTGAAGAGTTGACCCTCCCAATACCGGAAACCGAGCCCCCAGAACTGTTAGGAAAATTTACTCTCTTTTACCTAACTTGTCCCTGTCTTCAGATTTCGGTGATCAGCTTGAATTAAGTCTAACCGGTACCGGGAGAATGAATAAGATAACACTGAAGCGTGTGTAGTTCTAACCCATTCTGGTTTATTTCACAGTTGGCAAACAGTTATAATAGAGGGGGTTGAGCTTCCTTTACATCCAATCATATGTTAGCATTAGTATTTGACCTATGATATGGTCACACATAAGCTTCTGCATTAACATAATAGCTGACTCATAGTAACAGCATTTGACCAATCAGGTATATACACATGAGCTAGCAGACACTTGAGCCAGATGACCTTATATGGCTTGGACTGTTCATACTTTCAAACTAAGGAATGTATGGATTCCTTGAAACAGTTTAAGGAAGTGTCTCACATTCCATAGGGGGAAGGGGTATTTTGTAGTACACTAACCAAATGTAATACACATGGCTGAATAAGACAAAATGGAGTTACTTATACTCCATCAGTAGGCACCCGAGGCAAACGGTGCGCCAGGTCACCAGGGAGCCCAGTGGCAGGGGCTCCACTGGTAATGGCAGCAGGAGTCGACGGCAGCAGCAGCAGGTGCCGCCTCCACCTGTGCGCACCGAGCCCGAACAGGCGCAAGCGAGCACCACCCCATCTGACAGGAGGTCGGTGCGTAAGTGTCACGACCATGGTCATGACTCCTGGACCCGCATGCTGTTGCCGCGGTCTGGTCTTGTGTTCAATCGCAGGTGAGGGCTGAAGTATATGGCCTCACGTGTGGTTGCCTCTGGCAACATGGTGTTAGTCACAGTATAGCGGCCTGAGCTGTTACTGGGCAGCTTGCTGTTATGGGCATGCGGTTTCCACCTGACAAATGTGTCTTTGTATGTGTGCACAGTCCCTGTTTGTGGTGCACGAGGTTTATGTATATGTGCACTGTGACACCTCCCTTCACTTGCTGTTAGCCGCGGCAACGTGTGGTGTTGTGTGCATGTGGTGGCAGTGTCTCGGCCTGCTGGCTGTTCCCCAGGACATGGTTGCCACGCATGCCATTGCCGGCGGTAACAGGTGGAGTGTGTTGTTTGTGCTTTTCCCTTTAAGTGGCTTCACTACCCTGTCTGGCCTTGGAAGGGTTAATTCCCTTCTTAGTGTGTGAACACTGTGTGTGTCTTTATGTGGGTGTGGCCACTTGGGCTATTTAGCCTCTGCTGAGACCTGTAGCTGAGGGGTACTCCAGCCTTGCAGTAAGCTAGAGTCATCCTCCTGGTCTCTTATACCATCTGCCAGTGAGGGCCACCCTTGTGGTCATAAAACTATATGTCTGATGTTAGAAGATGTTTTTATGGTCTTTGTTTATTGCAGCTATGGATGTCCGGGTTACCTGTGTGATATGTGTTGTGTGCTGTGCCCCTTAGTGTTGTGTGGACATCAGTAGTCATGCACGGGTTCCAGTCAGCGTGTCTGTGGCAGGTAGGTTTGGAACTGCTTTAGTTCACCTGCCATATCCATATGTTGTATTTGTTCCCCTTTCATTGCAGCTTGGCCATTGAGACTCCTGTTCGTCCGCATCTAGGAGGAACAGATTGTCTTACCCTGCTCCTAGTCCAGGGCTACTCTGAGGGCTAGTAGGGACCATAGGTTCCGGAGTATGTGCCCTCCTACCATCAGGGTTGGCTCATACAGCTAGGAGCCAGGGTCAGAATTAGGGATGTGATAGGAGGTGACCCGATTCCTGTCCTGGCCTAGCAGTGACCAATATCTTCTGTCATCGCACGGCTGAGGGTTTCCCCCATCCTCAGTCGTGACAGTAAGTCGCCTGTTTTGGCTTACTTCACCCTGGCAGCAGACGATGTGACCATTGCCATCTGTCAGCTGTGCCATGCCAGGGTGAGGAGAGGGAGGTCTGTTGCTCGGCTGGGTACCACTGCCCTTACCCAGCACCTGAGAGTCAACCACTGTCAAGATTTTGAACAGAATCAGCGCCAGCAGCAGTGTGCAGGGGACAGCAGCTCCTACCACTGTCCTGCAGCCAACCCACCCCCTTACAACAATGCATTCCCACTCCCCAACCTAGAGGTACTGGTACTGGCAGCCAGACCTCTGCCTCCTCTGCCAGCCGTCGGTTGGCTACGCATTTAAACGCACCGCTCCCCTCGCCCCTGGGGACCGACAGGTGTGTTCACTCAATGGGCTCCTGGCAAGAGTTATCGCCCAACGTCTGTTGCCCTTTTATATTGTAGACTGCAATCCATTCTGGCAGATGTTGGAGCAGACCCAACCCAGATGGTGTGTCCCCAGCCGCCATTTCTTTGCCAGGACCGGATCATGCTGTCAGCGACAGGGTGCATCTGACAATGGATGCCTGGACCAGCAGACATGGGCAGGGATGATACATCAGTTTTACATCCCATTGGGTGTCCCTCCGAGGCACCGGGGATGGATCATCAGATGTGGCTTAATCTCAGTTTGTGGTGCCGCCCCGGGGCATCCGCTGGAGAAATTCTGCTCTCCCTCAAGTGACTGTCTCCACCACTGCTGCGCCCCCCAGCAAGCGTCCCCATAGCTACCCAAGTGTGGAGCATGTCCGCTGCCAGGCCGTGCTCCAGCTTGTGAGATTAGGGGAACGTAGACACACTGGACCTGATGTTCTGGCCACCCTCCAGGCTCAGGTCCACAAGTGGTTGACACCCCAAAGTCTCCAGGCAGGTATGGTTGTCTGTGACAACAGCAGCAACCTCCTTGCTGCCCTCAATGCTGGCAGTCTAACACACATGCCCTGCATGGCACATGTCCTCAACCTTGTGGTACAGAAGTTCCTACGCACATACCCAAGGTTGAGTACGTTGAATTGCCAGCCACTTCCGATGCTCCCCAACTGCCACCACGTCCCTGTCCAAACTGCAGCAGGACAACAGCCTGCCATCTCACAGGCTGATTGTTGACAGAGTGACGCGGTGAAACTTCACCCCCCACACGCTGGAGAGGTTGTGGGAGCAGCGACGAGCGGTGAAAGAATACCAACTGGACCAAGGCACTGCTGGGCAATCACACCCACTCACCTACATCACCAATGCAGAGTGGGGGCAGATACACCAGGTCTGCGACATGTTGGCCACATTCGAGCAGGCAACCAAGATGGTCAGCAGGGAGCATGTCGGCCTCAGTGACGTGCTCCCCATAGTGTTCCTGCTGGACAGGACACTAGATTGCCTGCTCGATGCTGGGGATAGTGCCTTGGTGGAGCAAGAGGCAACAATGCTCCACCAAGATCAGGCCCTGGACAAGGAGGAGGAGGGTCTGGGGCACCATTAGTCTGGGGGTGGGGCAGCTCCCACAGGGGGGAGCAGCAGCTGGAGGACCAAGATGTCATGGTCCCGGGCAGCCAAGAAGAGTCACAGCGGGCTTTCCTCTTCCCCATGGGGTCTGTCGGTGCTTTCGACAGCATGAGCACCGATGACCCCTTGGAGTACTGGGTTGCCATGCTGGACACCTGCCGTGAGCTTGCTCAGTATGCGCTGGAAGTACTGTCTTGCCCCTACTCCAGCGTACTGTCTGAGCAGACATTCAGCGTGGCAGGTGGGATGGTCACCGACAAGCGGTCCCGTCTGTCCACTGACTCCGTGGACAGACTGACATTTATCAAAATGAATGAGTCCTGGATCGGTAGCAACTTCTTGGCCCCCGCCGTTGTTTACGGGCACTGAAGGGCCCCTTGTCAATCCCTCCCAAACTTCGTTTTTTAACTTATATATATTTTTATTGATGAATTTATTTATTTCTATATTTATTTATTTATTTATTTATGGATGATTTTTATTTATTTATAACTTTATATATTTCTGTATTGATTAGTTTATTTACAGTATGTATTTATTAATGAATTTATTTATGTATTTATTTATGGATGCATTTTTTATATATTTTATTTATTTATTGATGACTTTATTTATATATTTCTCTATTGTTGAATTTTTTTATGTTTTGTTTTTTTGGCGAAAACATATATTTTTTCAATTGATAAGTTTATTTATAGATTTTTAATTAATTTATTAAACCTCTTATTTATTAATTCTTTTAACTAATTAAAAAAATGGGCGCTAGAACAGTAGTGCATAAACATTAGTAGGAACAGTAGATCTTAAATGTCAAGGAAACTTGACCACATTGGCTTTTTGTGTCGAATAACTCGATTAAATTGATTAATCGTTTCAGCCCTAGTATAGTGTAACCCTTAGGCTGCGTTCACACGGGCGAGATTTCCGCGCGGGTGCAATGCGGTAGGTGAACGCATTGCACCCGCACTGAATCTGGACCCATTCATTTCTATGGGGCTGTTCAGATGAGCGATGATTTTCACGCATCACTTATGCGTTGCGTGAAAATCGCAGCATGCTCTATATTCTGCGTTTTTCACGCAACGCAGGCCCCATAGAAGTTAATGGGGTTGCGTGAAAATCGCAAGCATCCGCAAGCAAGTGCGGATGCGGTGCGATTTTCACGCATGGTTGCTAGGTGACAGTCTATAAACTGTATTACTTTCCCTTATAACATGGTTATAAGGGAAAATAATAGCATTCTGAATACAGAATGCATAGTACAATAGGGCTGGAGGGGTTTAAAAAAATAAACTCATTAACTCACCTTCTCCTCTTGATCTCGAAGTTCCCGGTCTCTTCTTTACTTGAGTTGTGGGCTAAAGGACCTTTGGTGACGTCAGATCTCATGCTCCAATCACATGGTACATCACCACGGTGATGGACCATGTGATTGGAGCATGAGATCTGACGTCACTAAAGGTCCTTTAGCCCACAACTCATCAGTAAACTCAACTCAAAGGTCCTTTAGCCCACAACTCAAGTAAAGAAGAGACCGGGAACTTCGAGATCAAGAGGAGAAGGTGAGTTAATGAGTTTATTTTTTTAAACCCCTCCAGCCCTATTGTACTATGCATTCTGTATTCAGAATGCTATTATTTTCCCTTATAACCATGTTATAAGGGAAAGTAATACAATCTACACTACAACTAACCCAAACCTGAACTTCTGTGAAGAAGTTCGGGTCTGGGTACCAGTGTCGGTTTTTATCACGCGCGTGCAAAAAACATTGCACCCGCGCGATAAAAACTGAACATCGGAACGCAATTGCAGTCAAAACTGACTGCAATTGCATTCCTACTCGCGCGGTTTTGCCGCAACACACCGGGACGCATCCGGACCTAATCCGGACACGCTCGTGTGAACCCAGCCTTAGGTCCCTTTCACACGAGCGAGTTTTCCGCGCGGGTGCAATGCGTGACGTGAACGCATAGCACCCGCACTGAATCCTGACCCATTCATTTCAATGGGTCTGTGTACATGAGCGTTGTTTTTCACGCATCAGTTCTGCGTTGCGTGAAAATCGCAGCATGTTCTATATTCTGCATTTTTCACGCAGCCCTGGCCCCATAGAAGTGAATGGGGCTGCGTGAAAAATGCATTGCATCTGCAAGCAAGTGCGGGTGCGATGCGTTTTTCACTGATGGTTGCTAAGAGATGTTGTTTGTAAACCTTCAGTTTTTTATCACGCGCGTGAAAAACGCATCAAAACGCATTGCACCCGCGCGGAAAAAACTGAACAACTGATGGCAATCGCAGACAAAACTGACTGAACTTGCTTGCAAAATCATGTGAGTTTCACTGAACGCACCCTGAACGCATCCGGACCTAATCTGTCACGCTCGTGTGAAAGGGGCCTTAGTCCTCTGTGTGATCTCTGGACAATGCCCTCCATAAGGCCCCTTTCACACGAGCGAGTATTCCGCGCGGATGCGATGCGGGAGGTGAACGCATTGCACCCGCACTGAATACCGACCCATTCATTTCTATGGGGCTGTTCACATGAGCGGTGATTTTCACTCATCACTTTTGCGTTGCGTGAAAATCGCAGCATGCTCCTCTTTGTGCGTTTTTCACGTAACGCAGGCCCCATAGAAATGAATGGGGTTGCATGAAAATCGCAAGCATCCGCAAGCAAGTGCGGATGCGGTGCGATTTTGACGCACGGTTGCTAGGAGACGATCGGGATGGAGACCCGATCATCATTATTATTTTCCCTTATAACATGGTTATAAGGGAAAATAATAGCATTCTGAATACAGAATGCATAGTAAAACAGCGCTAGAGGGGTTAAAAAAAAATAAAAAATCATTTAACTCACCTTAATCCACTTGCTCGCATAGCCCGGCATCTCTGTCTGTCTGTTTTACTGTATAGGACCTGTGGTGAGCATTAACTATAGTTCAAGGACCTGGGATGACGTCACTCAGGTCATCACATGGTACGTCACATGATCTTTTACCATGGTGATTCACCATGGTAAAAGATCATGTGACGTACCATGTGATGACCAGAGTGACGTCATCCCAGGTCCTTGAACTATAGTTAATGCTCACCACAGGTCCTATACAGTAAAAGAGACAGACGGACATGCCGGGCTACGCGAGCAAGTGGATTAAGGAGAGTTAAATGATTTTTTATTTTTTTTAACCCCTCTAGCGCTGTTTTACTATGCATTCTGTATTCAGAATGCTATTATTTTCCCTTATAACTATGTTATAAGGGAAAATAATACTATTTACAGAACACCGATCTCAAGCCCAAACTTCTGTGAAGAAGTTTGGGTTTGGGTACCAAACACGCGCGATTTTTCTCACGCGAGTGCAAAACGCATTGCAATGTTTTGCACTCGCGCTGAAAAATCGCGGGTGTTCCCGCAACGCACCCGCACATTTTCCCGCAACGCCCGTGTGAAAGAGGCCTTAGAGATGACCTGGCAGTTTGCGGCGAACTTTGCTTGTTAGCTGAACGGGCGAACATATGGCGATGTCCGCCGGTGTCGTATTCTTTTACATTGTGAAGAACTTTGACCCATGACACATCCATTGGGTGGTACAGGGCAGCCAATTGAGATGTTTTAGGTAGGGGACCTATCAAATAAACCTGATCTGGCCGCCATTTTACATTCAGTATTTTGCCAGTGTAGGGAGAGGTTGCTGTGTGGAATAGGGACAGACTGTTAAGGACACCAAATGCTAGCTAATAGGGCCACAAAAGTCCTTTTAAGGACTAGTATAGGTGTGATAAATAGGTGTGACTTACTGGGGGGTGTAATATACTTATAATATACTTTCTAACATAGAAAGTATATTATAGTGCATTTGTATTGTGCAGCAGTTTGCGGTTCTGCTGTGATACTGCATCTACACAGAGTGCCAAACGCTATTGGAACAAATAATTTCTACTGGTAAGATATACCAGTTGAATAGATTGGTTAACGTGGATAGCTCACCACTATCTCAGGATGAAAAAGGTGCTCTAGTCTTAACTGATCACCCAATCAGTAAGAAGTGAAAAATAGAAAAATTATATATAAGACTGGCACTCACTATGTGGGTCATATAAACACAATTTAATATTGCAGCAGAAAAGAATTCTATAACAACACTATAAAAATTCGCTTAAACCAACTCTAACCATCCACAGTTCCGGATAAATGTATACCTGTGGATGAGATAGAGTGGAAGCAATAGATAAAATAACATTCAATCACAATATAAAACATTAAAAAAACGCAATATAATTGCAGCAAAATGCAGGGCCCCATGAATGAAGTCCCTTCAATCACTGTAGCGAAGGGGTATTACGCTTTTCAAGCAAAAAACTTTCCTTTGGTCTTGGTAATATCTGCTTGTAAGATGACACTGAATGCACAGCGGTATATTTAAATCCCCAAATGTACACACTGGACGTGTAGCGGTTCAGTCCGGCAGAGAACATTCACCGTAATCAAAGATAAAGATTTGCCAAATATATCGCTGGCAATTCGGTGTAGTGGTGGGTGGTGCGGGATTAAAAATCTTACCGGTAGGTAGTCAAGTCCAGCAGATTTCTACTCACCACCGTGTGGCTCTCTTTCCCTCGGCGTCCTCGCTCGCCAGTGCGTCTCACGTGATTGCCTTAGGGAGATCGCGAGAGTAGCCTTTCAGTCCGCTTCATAGATAGAACTGTACTCACGAAGAAAAAGAAGTTTGAGCGCTCCAATCTTTATTGTTTCTTAGATGATCCGCGGTATGTCCACTTTGGTGTATTTAGGGGGTATCTCACACGGTCTGAACCACTGTAGGCCTGAAGTAAATATATCTTTGCCCAAAATGGCTGTATTTCAAATCCCTGAATCAAACCCCTGTATGTAGAGGGTGTATCTCACACGGTCTGAACCAGTGTAGGCCTGCAGTAAATATATCTTTGCACAAAATGGCTGTATTTCCAATGGCTGTATTTCAAATGCCTGAATCAAACCCCTGTATGTAGAGGGTGTATCTCACACGGCCTGAACCACTGAAGGCCTGAAGTAAATATATCTTTGCCCAAAATGGCTGTATTTCAAATGCCTGATTCAAACCCCTGTATGTAGAGGGGGTATCGCACACGGTCTGAACCAGTGTAGGCCTGCAGTAAATATATCTTTGCCCAAAATAGCTGTATTTCAAATGCCTGATTCAAACCCCTGTTTGTAGAGGGGGTATCTCACACGGTCTGAACCACTGTAGGCCTGAATTCAATTTTGGTGCACCAAATGGCGATATTTAAAATCTCTAAATCACAGGATTATAAAAGTTATTTTTTTTTGGTCAATGGCCTCAGGACAGGGTAAAACGATTGTGCCCTGCACCCACACAACTATTTCTAGGTAGATCGCTGAGTTAATCACAAGTCCAGCAGCATCCTCTCCCTACACTTGTAACAGCAGAGTGACGTGCAGCACTACGTGACTCAAGCTTATATAGAGGCTGAGTCACATGCTGCTCTGGCCAATCACAGCCATGCCATTAGTATGCATGGCTGTGATAGCCTCTTGGGGCAAGTAGTATGACGCTTGTTGATTGGCTGCTGTGCAGCCTTTCAAAAAGCGCCAAGAAAACGCTGAACACCGAACTTTTACGGAAATGTTCGGGTCCGGGGTCCAAAAATCCTAAAGTTCGGTACGAACCCGAACTTTACAGTTCGGGTTCACTCAACCCTAGTTGCAACCAATCTGTTTTTGAATTAGGACAGAAGCTTAAGCCTTTGGTCAAAATACTCAAATGTTCATCAGATAATACATGTGATGAAACATTTACCACTGTTTGCTGTCTGTATTCTCTATTTTGTGTCCTCTTGCTTCTGGTTCTTGCGTTGTCTGTATCTCCTTCTTCCACCCCTACTCAGTGGCGTACCTCCAATAGAGGCAGACCACGCAGCTGCTATGGGGCCCCTGGGGGAAGGGGGCCCGCAGTGGAGGATAGGCCCCGCCCACTAATTACACTTGTATGGCTACCTGAGAAAGTAAGAGGTGGCGAAGGACCTTTGGTGATGTCATCAACCATGTGACCAGTGCAGGAAGCCAATGAATAGCAGAGCAGCAGAAGTCTAAAGGACCTTTGGTGATGTCATCATCATGTGACCAGTGCAGAGGACTGGTGAAAGACCTGTGGCATATCGGTTGTGACTAAATCCCATGACTGGGAGGGACCTGGTCCTCCCCAGTCATGGGATTTAGCCGGCTCTGCAGCAGCTGTCTATTTCCCATAACTGGTAAGGACCTTTTGGCCCCCTAGTGGTGAGGTCCTCCCCAGTCATGGGATTTAGCCGGCTCTGCAGCAGCTGTCTATTTCCCATAACTGGTAAGGACCTTTTGGCCCCCTAGTGGTGAGGTCCTCCCCAGTCATGGGATTTAGCCGGCTCTGCAGCAGCTGTCTATTTCCCATAACTGGTAAGGACCTTTTTTCCCCCTAGTGATGAGGTCCTGCATAGATACAGTATTTAGCCATGTCACAGTGAATTGGCTATTTCCCATGACTCAGAAGGACCTGGTCCTCACTAATGGCCAGCTCTATAGCAGCCGTCTATTTCCTATAATCTTCAGGGACCATTTATTCTCCTATTGTCCTGGACCTGATCTATCATAGTATTTAGCCTTACAGTGAATCCCATTCTCTCCACAAGAACCATTCTGGTAAAGCTTTGGTGACATTATTATTATTATTATTATTATTATTATTATTATTTTCTTTCACTTTGTAGCATTGACTAAAGTAACACAGGTGAACGGTGGATAATAAAGTTTTTATAGTTTTTTCCTATTTCCCAGACTCCAGGAGGACCTTTTTTATCTATTACATACTGAGAAGGTGTCATGTAGGAGAGGTCCCTCTGAGTCATGGGATTTAGCCAGCTCATATAGAAATGACTATTTCCCAGACTCCAGAAGGACCTTCTCCATCTATTACATACTGAGAAGGTGTCATGTAGGAGAGGTCCCTCTGAGTCATGGGATTTAGCCAGCTGATATAGAAATTACTATTTCCCAGACTCCAGAAGGACCTTTTTTATCTATTACATACTGAGAAGGTGTCATGTAGGAGAGGTCCCTCTGAGTCATGGGATTTAGCCAGCTGATATAGAAATTACTATTTCCTGGACTCCAGAGGGACCATCTCCATCTATTATATACTGAGAAGGAGTCATGTAGGAGAGGTCCCTCTGAGTGATGGGATACAGCCAGATTACATAGAAGTGACTATATCCTGGACTCCAGAAGGACCTTTTCCTGTTTCATTGTAAAAGCCTTTGAAACGTATGAAGTGCGCGTAATTATATTTCACTACATCACAGAAACAACTGACACAAAGATCTAAAAGCAGTTTAGCAGCAAACTTTGTGTCAGGGGGAATAGGACCTCACACTGTCCCTGCTGATCTGTGCTTTGTGCACACAGCAGCATGGAGCTTACCATGGCAGCCAGGTCTTCAATAGCATCCTGGCTGCCATGGTAACCGGAGGAGGGGACCCTGTGGCCACTGCCACCAATGATTAATACTGGGGGGGCTTGGGTGGGGGGGGGCTAGACTGCGCAACCAATGTTTTAATACTGGGGGGAGCACTGCGCCACCAATGAAGATAAGTCTCTCATTTATTCATATACAGGAGGCGGGAGCTGGCTGCAGAATCACATAGCCGTCTCCCGACCTCTATGAGCGGTAGCTGCGATCCGCGGCACCTGAAGGGTTAACTACCGCGGATCGCAGCTACCACTCATAGAGGTTGGGAGCCGCTATGTGATTCTGCAGCCAGCTCCTGCCTCCTGTATATGAATTAATGAGAGATTTATCTTCATTGGTGGCGCAGTGGCCACAGCCCCGCCCCTCCTCTTCCCATCTGCCTCTTCAATGGCGGCGGCAGCAGCAGCACAGGGGGAGGGAACACGGAGAGCAGCGCGATCTGTGTTCCCCATACGTTATCGGAATATTGGCAAAATAGATGCCGATTAGGGATGAGCGAACCCGAACTGTATAGTTTTGGGGTGTCCGTGACGCGGACCCGAACCCGAACATTTTCGTAAAAGTCCGGGTTCGGGTTCGGTGTACGGCGCTTTTTGAAAGGCTGCAAAGCAGCCAATCAACAAGCATCATACTACTTGCCCCAAGAGGCCATCACAGCCTTGCCTACTATTGGCATGGCTGTGATTGGCCAGTGCAGCATGTGACCCAGCCTCTATATAAGCTTGGGTCACGTAGTAATGCACGTCACTCTGCTGATACAAGCGTAGGGAGAGGTTGCAGCTGCGACGTTAGGGCGAGATTAGGCAGATTAACTCCTCCAAAAGACTTAATTCAGTGATCGATCTGCAGCTGTGGATCATTGAAGTGGTGATATTGAATTGCTCACTTTTTTTAGGCTGCCCAGAGCGTTTTTTATATCACTTTTTTCTGGGGTGATCGGCGGCCATTTTGTGGCTTGTGGTGCGCCAGCACAAGCTATCACCAAGTGCATTTAACCATCAATAGTGTGGTTATTTTTTGCTATATCCTACATCAGGTGCAGGCTGAGCCTGTGTCACCGAAGTGCATTTAACCATCAACAGTCTGGTTATTTTTTGGCCATATACTACATCAGGGGCAAGTTGAGCCTGTCACCCAGCGCCTAAAAAATAGCCCTGACATTTATATTCCTCCAAATCAGTACTGTTTTAGCTGGTCAAGTTATTTGTAGTGACCGTGAAAGCACAGTTTTTGTTCTGGGTTGAAAAACTATTCCCAAATTTGCCATTTTCAAAATTGTGGTGAACGGGAACAATGAGGAAAACATCTAGTAAGGGACGCGGACGTGGACATGGTCGTGGTGGTGTTAGTGGACCCTCTGGTGCTGGGAGAGGACGTGGCCGTTCTGCCACAGCCACACGTCCTAGTGTACCAACTACCTCAGGTCCCAGTAGCCGCCAGAATTTACAGGGATATTTGGTGGGGCCCAATGCCGTTCTAAGGATGGTAAGGCCTGAGCAGGTACAGGCATTAGTCAATTGGGTGGCCGACAGTGCATCCAGCACGTTCACATTATCTCCCACCCAGTCTTCTGCAGAAAGCGCACAGATGGCGCATGAAAACCAAGCCCATCGGTCTGTCACATCATTCCCATGCATATCAGGGAAACTGTCTGAGCCTCAAGTTATGCAGCAGTCTCTTATGCTGTTTGAAGACTCTGCTGCCAGGGTTTCCCAAGGGCATCCACCTACCCCTTCCCCAGGGGTGGAAGAGATAGAATGCACTAACGCACAACCACTTATGTTTCCTGATGATGAGGACATGGGAATACCACCTCAGCACGTCTCTGATGATGACGAAACACAGGTGCCAACTGCTGCGTCTTTCTGCAGTGTGCAGACTGAACAGGAGGTCAGGGATCAAGACTGGGTGGAAGACGATGCAGGGGACGATGAGGTCCTAGACCCAACATGGAATGAAGGTCGAGCCACTGACTTTCAGAGTTCGGAGGAAGAGGCAGTGGTGAGACCGAGCCAACAGTGTAGCAAAAGAGGGAGCAGTGGGCAAAATCAGAACACCCGCCGCCAAGAGACTCCGCCTGCTACTGACCGCTGCCATCTGGTACCGAGCACCCCAAAGGCAGCTTCAAGGAGTTCCCTGGCATGGCACTTCTTCAAACAATGTGCTGACGACAAGACCCGAGTGGTTTGCACGCTGTGCCATCAGAGCCTGAAGCGAGGCATTAACGTTCTGAACCTTAGCACAACCTGCATGACCAGGCACCTGCATGCAAAGCATGAACTGCAGTGGAGTAAACACCTTAAAACAAGGAAGTCACTCAGGCTCCCCCTGCTACCTCTTCTGCTGCTGCCGCCTCGGCCTCTTCCTCCGCCTCTGGAGGAACGTTGGCACCTGCCGCCCAGCAAACATGGGATGTACCACCAACACCACCACCTGCGTCACCAAGCATCTCAACCATGTCACACGGCAGCGTTCAGCTCTCCATCTCACAAACATTTGAGAGAAAGCGTAAATTCCCACCTAGCCACCCTCGATCCCTGGCCCTGAATGCCAGCATTTCTAAACTACTGGCCTATGAAATGCTGTCATTTAGGCTGGTGGACACACACAGCTTCAAACAGCTCATGTCACTTGCTATCCCACAGTATGTTGTTCCCAGCCGCCACTACTTCTTCAAGAGAGCCGTGCCTTCCCTGCACAACCAAGTGTCCGATAAAATCAAGTGTGCACTGCGCAACGCCATCTGTGGCAAGGTCCACCTAACCACAGATACGTGGACCAGTAAGCACGGCCAGGGACGCTATATCTCCCTAACTGCACACTGGGTAAATGTAGTGGCGGCTGGGCCCCAGGCGGAGAGCTGTTTGGCGCACGTCCTTCCGCCGCCAAGGATCGCAGGGCAACATTCTTTGCCTCCTGTCTTCTCCTCCTCCTACTCAGCTTCCTCCTCCTCTTCTTCCACCTGCTCATCCAGTCAGCCACACACCTTCACCACCAACTTCAGCACAGCACGGGGTAAACGTCAGCAGGCCGTTCTGAAACTCATATGTTTGGGGGACAGGCCCCACACGGCACAGGAGTTGTGGCGGGGTATAGAACAACAGACCGACGAGTGGTTGCTGCCGGTGAGCCTCAAGCCCGGCCTGGTGGTGTGCGATAATGGGCAAAATCTCGTTGCAGCTCTGGGACTAGCCGTTTTGACGCACATCCCTTGCCTGGCACATGTGCTGAATTTGGTGGTGCAGAAGTTCATTCGCAACTACCCCGACATGTCAGAGCTGCTGCATAAAGTGCGGGCCGTCTGTTCGCACTTCCGGCGTTCACATCCTGCCGCTGCTCGCCTGTCTGCGCTACAGCGTAACTTCGGCCTTCCCGCTCACCACCTCATATGCGACGTGCCCACCAGGTGGAACTCCACCTTGCACATGCTGGACAGACTGTATGAGCAGCAGCAGGCCATAGTGGAGTTTCAGCTGCAGCACGCACGGGTCAGTCGCACTGCGGAACAGCACCACTTCACCACCAATGACTGGGCCTCCATGCGAGACCTGTGTGCCCTGTTGCACTGTTTCGAGTACTCCACCAACATGGCCAGTGGCGATGACGCCGTTATCAGCGTTACAATACCACTTCTATGTCTCCTTGAGAAAACAGGGCGATGATCGAAGAGGAGGTGGCCCAGGAGGAAGAGGAGGAAGAGGGGTCATTTTTAGCACTTTCAGGCCAGTCTCTTCGAAGTGACTCAGAGGGAGGTTTTTTGCAACAGCAGAGGCCAGGTACAAATGTGGCCAGACAGGGCCCACTACTGGAGGACGAGGATGAGGAGGAGGTGGATGAGGATGAAGCATGTTCACAGCGGGGTGGCACCCAACGCAGCTCGGGCCCATCACTGGTGCGTGGCTGTGGGGAAACGCAGGACGATGACGATACGCCTCCCACAGAGGACAGCTTGTCCTTACCTCTGGGCAGCCTGGCACACATGAGCGACTACATGCTGCAGTGCCTGCGCAACGACAGCAGAGTTGCTCACATTTTAACGCGTGCGGACTACTGGGTTGCCACCCTGCTGGATCCCCGGTACAAAGACAATGTGCCCACCTTACTTCCTACACTGGAGCGTGATAGGAAGATGCGCGAGTACAAGCGCACGTTGGTAGACGCGCTACTGAGAGCATTCCCAAATGTCACAGGGGAACCAGTGGAAGCCCAAGGCGAAGGCAGAGGAGGAGCAAGAGGTCGCCAACGCAGCTGTGTCACGGCCAGCTCCTCTGAGGGCAGGGTTAGCATGGCAGAGATGTGGAAAAGTTTTGTCACCACGCCACAGCTAACTGCACCACCTCCTGATACGGAACGTGTTAGCAGGAGGCAACATTTCACTAACATGGTGGAACAGTACCTGTGCACACCCCTCCACGTACTGACTGATGGTTCGGCCCCATTCAACTTCTGGGTCTCCAAATTGTCCACGTGGCCAGAGCTAGCCCTTTATGCCTTGGAGGTGCTGGCCTGCCCGGCGGCCAGCGTTTTGTGTGAACGTGTATTCAGTACGGCAGGGGGCGTCATTACAGACAAACGCAGCCGCCTGTCTACAGCCAATGTGGACAAGCTGACGTTCATAAAAATGAACCAGGCATGGATCCCACAGGACCTGTCCATCCCTTGTGCAGATTAGACATTAACTACCTCCCCTTAACAATATATTATTCTACTCCAGGGCACTTCCTCATTCAATCCTATTTTTATTTTCATTTTACCATTATATTGCGGGGCAACCCAAAGTTGAATGAACCTCTCCTCTGTCTGGGTGCCGGGGCCTAAATATGTGACAGTGGCCTGTTCCAGTGGTGGGTGACGTGAAGCCTGATTCTCTGCTATGACATGAAGCCCGATTCTCTGCTATGGGACCTCTGTCCAATTGATATTGGTTAATTTTTTTATTATTTTTTTTTAAATTCATTTCCCTATCCACATTTGTTTGCATGGGATTTACCTACATGTTGCTGCCTTTTGCAGCCCTCTAGCTCTTTTCTGGGCTGTTTTACAGCCTTTTTAGTGCCGAAAAGTTTGGGTCCCCATTGACTTCAATGGGGTTCGGGACGAAGTTCGGGTCGGGTTCGGATCCCGAACCCGAACATTTCCGGGAAGTTCGGCCGAACTTCTCGAACCCGAACATCCAGGTGTTCGCTCAACTCTAATGCCGATAACTATCAAAATCCTGAATATCTACAAAACCGATAATCGGTCGATCCCTACTAAAGACTAGACAAAAAAGCCTTGTATGCAGAACTTTTTTGGTCTGGTAAAAAGACAGGCTCGTGGAAGGAATCTGAACGGATCCATCATAGTAAGCGGGGCATGTTCAGCTTCTTCCCTGTCAGTAAGCCCTGGTTCACATAAATTTTTTGCCGTATATTTAACGTACACACAAAAATTGTATATACATTAACAGACGCCTCACACAGACTCCATACTGTGGCATCTGTTACCTTTTTTTTTTTTTGTAAAAAAATTAAATAAGTTAGCCTACATGTTTTTTGTTCGACTTTGCAGGATGGAAAAAATTATACTACACTTTCCCATCCTGCAGAGTCCTGATCATATGACAAAAACCCTTACATGCCCGATCCAGCGCTTCCGTTATTTTCGTTGTTCTGCTCCATTAGATGAGCAGAACAATAGAAATAAATAGTGGTGATGTGAACGGGGCCTAAGAGCTGGGGATTTATGCAGGGGACTAGAGCTGAGCGAATTTCATATTTTGAAATTTGTTTGGTGGTAAAAGCAGAATTGCATTATGGATTCTGTTACCACGGACCATAACGCAATTCTATGACGGAATGTCTTTAGAGGCATTCAGTTATTCATTCTGTCATAATAGAAGTCTATGGGCTGCATAACGGATCCGTCCTGTCTCAGTTATGCAGGAGAGGACTCGGGACCAGGAGAGGACTCCACTGCATAACGGAAACGGATCCGTTATGCAGCCCATAGGCTTCCATTATGACAGAATGAATAACGGAATGCCTCTAAAGACATTCCGTCATAGAATTGCGTTATGGTCCGTGGTAACAGAATCCATAACGCTATTCTGCTTTTACCACCAAACGAAGCGCAAATGAATTTCATAACATGAAATTCGCTCATCCTTACAGGGGACCATTACTGGTCTAAATAACATCAAGCTATTATAGCAAAGTTATAAAGTCCAGTCCAATAAGGCGGATCTTCCCTGTACTTTACCACTCGGCTATAATAGCCTGTCTGCATTCACTACATACTGCACCACATACATGTGTGTGATGCTATGTATGATGTATACATGTGTCTGATGCTATGTATGATGTATACATGTGTGTGATGCAGTGTATGATGTATACATGTGTGTGATGTATGTAGTACAGCATGTGATGTATACATGTGTGTGATGATCACACACTGCACTACATACATCACACACATCGTTATGTTACACACTGCTGTCACCTTGTTCTGTGTCCATCTTCAAGTCCGGGCCCAGTCTTTAGCTCCACAGCCGCCAGGGTCCTTGTGCAGCGCGCTCGGCACTCCATATTCAAACATGATCCGGGAGCCAGCCCCTCCTCCTTCCAGCGCCCGCCGGCTTCCCCTGATGCAGGACCTGTATCGCTCCTGCCCATGCTAACCAATAGCAAAGCTTCTTGCGGTCTTGAGCTTTGCTATTGGTTATTGCAGGCACAGGCAGCATCGCTGCGCTGCCTGTGCCGTTCATAGCGCGCCCTATGCTGATGAAAAGCAGGGAGAAGTCTAAGGCGCATTGGTACGTCTTAGACTTTTTCCAGGGAGTAAAATGGCCTGAACAGGCGTCTATGACGCTTGTACAGGTGTTATTGCGACCTCTGGTTATTGTAAACTAAATCTAAAAGTCCCTATGTGCTATTTTTTTTTTTTAAATAAATGTACTTTTTTTTATCAATTAAATAAAGAATTGAATTACATAAAATATATAAAAATGTAATAACATTTGGTAACCCTCTGCGCAGACAGGCTCTTCATCCGTCTCTCCCGTCACGCTGACATCCGCTTCAGAGAATGCCTGTTAAAAATAAAACAAGTGCTTTTGAGTAAAAGATCCGAGGCCATCAAGTAACCCCTCGTCACCAGAGTCTATTACCAGAAACTGCATTCTGCCCGGTCTCAGATTGAAGACCATCATTGTGGATCATGGACAAGTAGATAAGGAATGGTCTGAAAAGTGCCCTGACACCATCAGATTATGTCACCAATCTCTGTCCAATTAGACCAATAATTCCTGTGTGTAACAGAAGATGTGTGATAACGGCCATTTGAACAATAATTGGTTATAAAATCCGTCAGATAACCTGTTAGTGTCAATATACCCTTAGGGCCCAATTAAAAGGAGGGATTATTGGGCAACAAGTGTTCATATGCTGGTCACCACTAATCGGGCCGTGTCAGAGGCCCTACATGTACTGTGTGCACTGACCGTACGCTGTAACATCCGGACCCTGCAGACTTCTCTATGGTGTCGGCAGTAGGTTGTACGGTGTAACCAGGGCGACACGCTACCAACAGTATAGAGAAGTATGCAGGAGGCAGGATCGCTCAGTATTCAGTGATCGTTTGCATCTACCTGTGTGAAAGGCCAATGCAAACGAGCACTGATCAAAGGGCAGAATCGTTGGTCAGTATTAAAAGGGGTTCTGCACTTTGTTTAAACTGATGATCTATCCTCTTGAGGTCCGATATGGGATATCTGGAGGTCCGATATGCGGGGGGTCTAGAAGTCTTACAGTGGTCTGATATGGGCTCTTGAGGTCTGGTTTGGGGGAGGGCTAATCGGAGTGTGGTCTGAGGTCTAGTCTGAAATCTGATATGGGGGTCTGTAGGTCTAATGGGGGCCCAGAGGTGTAATGAGGTTTTGATATGGGGGTCTGATATAAGGGGGTCTTGAGGTTGGGGCTGAGAGGTCTGGTCTGAGGTCTAATACATGGACGGTTTTCTGACATGCAGGGGTCTGATCTTAAAGTTAAGGGGGTAATTTTTGTACTTGCGCACTGTGTGGTACCAGTATATTCAGGGGAACTGTTTCTGCAGTATAGTATTGGGGAGCAGAGCAGAAAATATTAGAGGTGGCAGGACGGGGTGTTGAGAAGGTGGGAGGATGATGGAAAAGTAGGAAAATAAGATGTCTGTCAAACTCTGCAGAGAGAAGTCACCATGGTGGTCTAGGGTTGGGCAATATCAAAAATTCACACGATAACGACATTAAAGGGGTTTTCCCATCACAGACAATGGGAGCATATCGCTAGGATATGCCCCCATTGTCTGATAGGTGCGGGTCCCATCGCTGGAGAACGAAGAGGGGAGCGCTGTGGATTTCCAGGGGTCCGTCCACCACCAACCGCTGCTCAGCACAGATGTGAATGGGAGCGCATGCGCAACCAATGCTCCATTTTATTTGTATGGGCCCGATGAAAATAGCCAAGCCAGCTCTCGGCTATTCTCGGTGGCCCAATAGAAATTAATGGAAGGCGCCGTTCTCGATATAGGTGCAGGTCCCAGCGGTGGGACCCGCACCTATTAGATAATGTGGGCATATCCTAGCGATATGCCCCCATTATCTGAGATGGGAAAACCCCTTAAAGAAATTCATTGCAATAAATACCCATTTATAAAAAAAAATAATAACATTTGGGGCCACAAGATGTTCCACTGTATGGGGGCGGCCACAAAGAGCCGTTATACTGTATGGGGGCGGCCACAAAGAGCCGTTATACTGTATGGGGGCGGCCACAAAGAGCCGTTATACTGTATGGGGGCGGCCACAAAGAGCCGTTATACTGTATGGGGGCAGCCACAAAGAGCCGTTATACTGTATGGGGGCGGCCACAAAGAGCCGTTATACTGTATGGGGGCGGCCACAAAGAGCCGTTATACTGTATGGGGGCGGCCACAAAGAGCCGTTATACTGTATGGGGGCAGCCACAAAGAGCCGTTATACTGTATGGGGGCAGCCACAAAGAGCCGTTATACTGTATGGGGGCAGCCACAAAGCCGTTATACTGTATGGGGGCGGCCACAAAGAGCCGTTATACTGTATGGGGGCAGCCACAAAGAGCCGTTATACTGTATGGGGGCAGCCACAAAGCCGTTATACTGTATGGGGGCAGCCACAAAGAGCCGTTATACTGTATGGGGGCGGCCACAAAGAGCCGTTATACTGTATGGGGGCAGCCACAAAGAGCCGTTATACTGTATGGGGCACTGGGCCAGCCACAAGACTCTCCCCTTCCCGTCCAGAGAGTGGGAAGGGGCGGCGCCATTTAATTTTTCACCTCGGGCAGCAGAAAAGCAAGAATCGGCCACTGCTGTGGCTTTGCCATCAGCAGCCTCTGATTAGCAGGATTCACATTTCCAGCATAGCAAACTCCGTAATCAGATGGCACTGTGTGAATCCAGCCCATGGGTGTGCAGACATGTTGCAGAAATGCTGCAGTTCACCCCCCCACCACCACCAAGGACCACGGTTCACCCCCCCACCACAGTTCACCCCCCCACCACCAACCACGGTTCACCCCCCCCACCACCAACCACGGTTCACACTCCCCCACCAACCACCACGGTTCACACTCCCCCACCAACCACCACAGTTCACACTCCCCCACCAACCACCACAGTTCACACTCCCCCACCAACCACCACGGTTCACCCCCCACCACCAACCACGGTTCACCCCCCCACCAACCACCACGGTTCACACTCCCCCACGGTTCACACTCCCCCACCAACCACCACGGTTCACCCTCCCCCACCACGGTCCCCCCTCCCCCCCCAACCACCACCACGGTTCACCCTCTCCACCCCCCACGGTTCACCCTCCCCCCCCCCAACCACCACCACGGTTCACCCTCTCCACCCCCCACGGTTCACCCTCCCCCCCCACCACCACCACGGTCCCCCCCCCCCCACGGTTCACCCTCCCCCCCCCCCACGGTTCACCCTCCCCCCCCCACCACCACGGTCCCCCCCTCCCCCCCCAACCACCACCACGGTTCACCCTCCCCCCCCCACAGTTCACCCTCCCCCCCCCCCCCCCACCACCACGGTCCCCCCCTCCCCCCCCCAACCACCACCACGGTTCACCCTCTCCACCCCCCACGGTTCACCCTCCCCCCCCACCACCACGGTCCGCCCCTCCCCCCTCCAACCACCACCACGGTTCACCCTCTCCACCCCCCACGGTTCACCCTCCCCCCCCACGGTTCACCCCCCCCCAACCACCACCACGGTTCACCCTCTCCACCCCCCACGAATTACCCTCCCCCCCCATGGTTCACCCTCCCCCCCCCAACCACCACCACGACGGTTCACCCTCTCCACCCCCCACGGTTCACCCTCCCCCCCCCCCAACCCCCAAGGTCCCCCCCCCCCCAACCACCACCACGGTTCACCCCCCCCACGGTTCACCCTCCCCCCCCCACGGTCCCCCCTCCCCCCCGGTTCACCCTCCCCCCCCCCCCGGTTCACCCTCCCCCCAACCACCACCACGGTTCACCCTCCCCCTCCCCCCAACCCACCACCACGGTCCCCCCTCCCCTCCCCCCCAACCACCAACCACCACGGTCCCCCCTCCCCCCCCCAACCACCACCACCACGGTCCCCCCTCCCCCCCCCCAACCACCACCACCACGGTCCCCCCTCCCCCCAACCACCACCACCACGGTCCCCCCTCCCCCCTCCCCCCCCCCAACCACCACCACGGTTCACCCCCCCAACCACCACCACAGTTCACCCCCCCACGGTTCACCCCCTCCCCCCACGGTTCACCCTCCTCCCCCCCCCCTCCCCCCACGGTTCACCCTCCCCCCCCCTGCCCCTGGTTCACCCTCCCCCCCCACACCACACTCAGCACGTTAACCCCCCCCCACCACACTCAGCACGTTAACTCCCCCCCACCACACTCAGCACGTTAACTCCCCCCCACCACACTCAGCACGTTAACTCCCCCCCCACCACACTCAGCACGTTAACTCCCCCCCCACCACACTCAGCACGTTAACTCCCCCCCCACCACACTCAGCACGTTAACCCCCCCACCACACTCAGCACGTTAACCCCCCCCACCAGACTCAGCACGTTAACCCCCCACCACACTCAGCACGTTAACCCCCCCCACCACACTCAGCACGTTAACCCCCCCACCACACTCAGCACGTTAACCCCCCCACCACACTCAGCACATTAACCCCCCCCCACCACACTCAGCACGTTAACCCCCCCACCACACTCAGCACGTTAACCCCCCCCCCACCACACTCAGCACGTTAACCCCCCCACCACACTCAGCACGTTAACCCCCCCAGCACGTTAACCCCCACCACACACAGCACGTTAACCCCCCCCAGCACGTTAACCCCCCCCACACCACACCCAGCACGTTAACCCGCCCCCACCACGTTAACCCCCCCACCACGTTAACCCCCCACCACACACAGCACGTTAACCCCCCACCACGTTAACCCCCCACCACACACAGCACGTTAACCCCCCCCCCACACCACACCCAGCACGTTAACCCCCCCCCACCACACACAGCATGTTAACCCCCCACCACACACAGCACGTTAACCCCCCACCACACACAGCACGTTAACCCCCCACCACACACAGCACGTTAACCCCCCACCACACACAGCACGTTAACCCCCCACCACACACAGCACGTTAACCCCCCCACCACACACAGCACGTTAACCCCCCCACACACCATGTTCACCCCCTCATTTTCCCGCCATGTTCACATCCCCCCCACACATTTTCCCCCCATGTTCACCATCTACCCCCTCCCCCCACAGACACACACTTTCCCAGCATGTTCAGCCCCCCTCCCCTCAACACATTTGTGCACCCACTATAATCACTGCTGTTTCCCTGAGTGTAAATACCCCTCCGCAAATTTCTTCCCGCCGCCAGCACTATAATCACTGCTGTTTCCCTGAGTGCAAATACCAGTCTGTATGTGATAAGAACGGATTCTCCCTCCGCCACTGGCAGTCAAGAGCACCCAGTGTAAATACCTGTGGTAAAGACAGGCACTGGTGCTGCTCTCCTCTCACTTCAGACGCCATTACTCTGAATGAGGAGGCGTCCACTTTGCGGTCACGTGCCTCCATGAAGTCACAAGGTCCCTCCGAGTCATGGGATTTAGCCTTTACCGTGGCATATCGCTGTGAGGGGGCGTAGCTTCTGTGTGGTGCCTGAAGGAGAGGTTAGTGGTGTTCTGGGATAACATAACATCCTAGAAAAGCTGGGAGTTGTAGTTTTGTCGTATTATATGTTTCTCAATGTAATTTAAACGTATGCCCTAGTACAGGCTGGTAATGCTGGGAGTTGTAGTTCTCTCCTCTTATACCCCCTCTTTGGAATGTATACTGATGACCCATAATAAGTCTGGCCATACTGGGGGTTATAGTTATTTCTTTTTAAAGCTCTTACCTGGTACAACTAGATGATGTCCTATAATCTGGACATGCTGAGAGTTGTAGTTCTCTTTTCTTAGGCTGGATTCTCATCACAGTTTAGTTTTCCGTTTTGCATGCAGGACTTTTTTCTGTCTAAAATAACGGATCTCCGACAGAAATGGCATAAACGGATGCCAAATGTGCAGAGCTGATGCTTGAAATACAGGATCATTTTTTTTTCTTTATTTTTCTGTTTATCTGACGGATCAGAAGAACTGAAAACTAAACGGTGATATGAAGCCGGCCTTATACTCTGTGTAATATCTACTTGTATCTGATCATAACAGCCTGGACATGCTGGGAGTTGTAGTTCTCTCCACTTTCACCTCTCCCTGTGTTGCTCCCTAATTTCCAATAATAATCTGGTGATGATGAGACTTGTAGTTCCCTTGTCACTATTATAATGTTCTGCAGCAGCTGAGGTGTGTATTACTTGTTCACTTCTGTGCTGGTGACGGTCGCTGTTCTGCCATCATAGGAGCACAACAACGAAAATCACTGCAGTTCCGGATCTGGCACTTCATGGACGACAACACCTGACGGATCCCGCTGACTATGATGAGATCTGTCAGGTTTCCATCTTCCAGGCTATAAAATTGTGTCCAGCATTTATGACCTGATCCACGAATGAGGCCCCAACACAGATGTGAACGAAGCTTTATATGTTCTGCAGCAGCTGAGGTATGCATTAGGAGGTTCTGACAGTTCATAAGGCAAGGGGGGCTATGGTGGCACTGGTATACTATTATGCCAGCACCACCATAGCCCCCCCAATGAGCTGTGCCTGTGTGCTGCTTATACTGGACAGTGCCCTCAGACAATGAATGGGGACAATCAAAAGCAGGTTTTTTCCCGGTATTGAGACCCTATGACGGATCTCAATACCGGAAAATAGAAACGCAAGTGTGAAAGTAGCTCCTAATGTCTACACGGCTGCAACTGCTGGGGGTATGGCAGGGGAGAAGCCAGGGCAGGTGGTGGGATGGGCCAGTGGACGGAGTTAGTGGGGCCCCATTAAGATTCTTGCTATGGGGCCCAAGGATTTCTATGTACGCCCCTGCCCCTACTAGTAGGTTTTCTGTAGCCATGATTGTAGAAGCTACTAAAAAAAAAATTAGAGCATTGTGATTCCACATTTTTATTATTATCTCGGCCATATGTCTTCCTCTGATTCCTCTTATCTGATTTGTTATTCTGTTGTGGTGGGTATTTTAGACAGGTCCAATTGTAGAAAGAACCCGTATTATAGTCCATAGTATCCCTTTGCCACTTTTTTTTTTTTTTGTTTCTTGTGTCTCCTTATATAACTTGTCTAAGAAGGGAGTAAATTTAGACAAATAAACTTCAAACTCATCTGCAGATAACAGTGACTTAAGCATAGTTTCTGCTGCATCTTTCTGTTTTGTATTATTAATCAAGTCCCTCTACAGAAACTTCATATTCAACAGTATTAAATCGGATGAAAACTTGTTGGCAATAAGTTAGTATTTTTTTCAAAACTCATTGTCCTGCATATACATTGTAGGCTTGCAATAAGTTCACATGCCTCTAGGAATACAGTGAGCCTTATAATATTCACTTAATGTAATAAGTAGTGTTGATCACGAATATTCGAATTTTTATTGCGAATATAGGTACTTCAAAAATTTGCGAATATTTCAAATATAGTTATATATATTCGTATTTTCGAATATTCTAATTTATTTTTTAGATTCTTTTATTTTTTATTTTTTTATTTTTATTTTTTTATCAGTACACATGATCCCTCACTGCTTCTAGCTTGTGGGCCAATAAGAAGGCTGCAATATACTTGACTTTAGGAGTAGTAGTGTTTGCGAATTTTGCTCTATATTCGTTTTTTTTATATTCGCTATATTGCTAAATATTCTTGTTTTAGAATATTATGAATATTCGAAAAAACTAAGTTATAGCAATATAGAGAATATTAGAAAAAAATCGAATATAGAGCAATTTAGCTAATATAGTGCTATAATCTTTTGTCTAATAGTTGTAAGTTGAAAAATTCGCAATAAAAAAAATTCTAATCCGAAAATTCGAATTCAGAAAATTTGCATATTACACAATTATTACCTTTCCGATTTTTTGAGTAAAAAAGAAAAATCGTGAATTTTTGAATTTGCAAATTTTTGACGAATATTCTACAATACAATATCGCAAATTCGAATATGACCCCTGCCGCTCATCACTAGTAATAAGGTGTAGATCCAATGTGATCAGCTTTTTCCTAACCTTCTTATAGTTTATTTTAACATCTAGGACAGTTGGAATAGACAAAAAATTGGCATCCCCTCTGCATGCACTTAAAATTCTGTCAACGTCATCCTGAGTATATGAGAAAAAAATCTGGTGAAAAATCCCTCTTAGGGTTGGTTTTACCTGAATAGTCCATTTCAATAGCGTGCCCGTTCTCTAGGATCCAATGAACAAAAAAAGCCAACGTTTGTGAGCAGCACAACAGAGAATAGTTGAAGGCGGGTGCAAGCGGCTGTTGGAGCAATCCAATCCCCCAAAAAATTGTAAGTCAAGAATATCCACGGCACTTCCACAATGTGGGGTTTCGCTCTGATAGACAGGATTAGCGGACGCAGTATAGAGGCAACAACAAGTTCTTTGGATCAAACAGTTCAGTGTTTTATTCAAACTTTAGGCAAGTGACAAAACAAGCAGTCATATCCAAACAAAAAGTCACCTTGCGGTGTTGGTGGTAATTCGCACCGTGCAGCAATTCTGCCTCAAAGAGTCCTTGCTGATAGCAGCACCAACCTGTTTTCTAGCCAAACAGGTAGCAAGCCTTCATCCAGACACACGGCTCCCAGACCCCAACACAAAGACATGGCTTCTGAGCCCAGCTGCCTATTTCAGAAAAGCCAGGTGCTGCCAAAACCCGGACCAGCATTTAAAATCTGTTCCTGTATTTGACCTCAACTGGCTGTAAATCGGCCCAGCAGCACATGCTGGGAGGAAAATACCTGTTTTCTCAGACCAAACCTCACTGTGTCACATACCCTCCCTTTTGTTCAACCCTGAGGGGGTGAACACATGCCAGACAGTGTACCCCGGGTACATCCACGTTTCCCTGTAACCCGCCTGCCCTGTGTTCCACCGAAAACTTAAAGTTTTGTAGGGAGTAATGGAAGCGTTTTTGCACATCCATGACGGATCCGCAAAAAAAGCTAGTATGAAAGTGGCCTTACTTGTATATTATCAGTTTCACTACAACTATACATTTAAAGGGTTCAGCTATTACTGTACCTCCAATAGCACTGTATGGACAATGCAGCATGCATGCTTAGAAAGTGCTCTATACAGTGCTTGGACCACTCCAACTCTTGATGCCAACCTCACCACATGAACAATGCACTGCTGTTGTCATAAGTTACAATATTACTTATATTATGAATATGCCCTTATTAAAAGCATTATACTAGAAATAATAAAACAATTAGAAAGTTATTTAAAGGATAGTATGTCTCTGGATATATAGAGAGGTGAATTGCACCAGAGAGCAGTAACTCAAATGCTCACTTTGTGGGGTTGTGCTGAGGAAACAACTCCTATCACACTTTAAAAAGGGCATCTGTCAGCAGATTTGTACCTATGAAACTGGCTGACCTGTTGCATGTGCACTTGGCAGCTGAAGACATCTGTGTTGGTCCCATGTTCACATGTACCTGTAGTGATGAGAAAAATGATGTTTTAATATATGTAAATGAGCTTCTAGGAACAACTGGGGAGTTGCTGTTACACCTAGAGGCTCAGCTCTCTGCAACTGCTGCGCCCTCTGCACTTTGATTGACAGGGCTAGGTGTGATGACTAGAGTTGAGCGGACACCTGGATGTTCAGGTTCAACTGGTTCGGCCCAACTTCACAAACCCCATTGACCCTGAACCCAAACCTCATTGAAGTCAATGGGGACCCGAACTTTGGAGCACTAAAATGGCTCTGAAAAAGTCATGGAAAGGGTTAGAGGGCAGCAAAATTAAGAGCATGGCAAGTGCTCGGCAAACGAATGTGGATAGGGAAATGACTTCAAATAACATAATACGTAAACATAAAAAATAATAATCTTGATCTTGGAGGACGAGGTCCATATGGAATATGAGGTTGAGAAGGCAGTGGATTTGGCGGTGTAGGTGGAAGCGGCGGTGGAGGAGGAGGAGGAGGTAGCCTACGCCGCTTTTTGGTTTTACTTTTTGTTTGTTTGTTTAAATTGGGGTACATTCCAAAACATTGGGAAATATAACTGTCACAGGGTTCTGAAGGTGCACTCGGTCCCCCATTGCCCGCAGAACTGTTGCTTAGCTTTTGGAATGAGGTTCTGTGTTTGACCTCCTTCCCAGGGCAGCTTTACTAGCTGGGTGGCTCCCTGCTCCTAGTCTGCCTTGAGCACCGAGCTGATCACTCGGTGCTCGACTGGTTGGTCTGTCGGTCATGTGACGCTGGCCACGTCACATGACCCTCACTCCCCACTATAAATACAGGCAGCCTGCTGGCTACAGGTTGCCTGTTAATTTCTAGGTTCCTGGCTATTTGTTGGACTGCTGAATACTTACCTGATCCTGTTCCTTGACCATCCTTTTGCCTGATCCTCCTGTACTGCGCTTCCGTCCTGGTATTGTGACCTCGGCTCCCACCTGACTACTCTCTTAGGACTCCTCTTGTACTTCTCTGCTCTCCTGGTATTTATAACCCCGGCTTCTCCTGACAATTCTCTGCTTGCTCCATTTGTACTTTGCATCTTTCCTGCTATTGACTCGGTCCGTTCACGTCCTGTTGTTTGTCTGACTGTCATCCCTGCCCTTACTCCAAGTTAGGGATTGCCGTCCAGTTGTCCCCTGTCATTAGGACTCGCGAGGCAAGTAGGCAGGGCCAGGGGTAAGGGTGGAGCGCAGTGGTCACTTCCCTCCCCCTGTGTGTGTGTGTACGCGACCGTTACAATAACCTGTGATAACCCCCTCCAGCCGTGCTAAACAAACGTTCAGACAATATACTGGCTGCAGGGCAGGCCAGCACCTCCAAGGTGTAAAGGGCAAGCTCAGCGCATGTGCCCAATTTGGAGACCCAGAAGTTGAAGGGGGCAGACACATCATTCAGTACGTGTAGGTGTGTGCACATATACTGCTCCACCATGTTGCACGTCCCCGTGATGTCCACTATCTAATTGGATATCTTCTCTATAAACTTTCGATGTTCCTTTTTGTGCCTACCATGGTGATCAAGGGTAGCAGAGAATAAGGATTCCAGGCCGGAGAGGGAGCCTGAGAAATGGACACCACATCCAAGGGAGGTCAATGGATGAAATTAAATGTAATAGAGCAGAAATGTGGGACAAAGAATTAAAGCAGAAGCTTCCAAGTTAAGGAGGGGGCGCGCGGCAATTACTCACTCCCGACTCGGGGAGGTAGTGAGGATAAACAATACAGGACTCTAAAGATGCCCTGTTATTGGAATGATTAATAAAAAATTATAGGGAATGTCACTGGGGTATTTTGGATTTTAAAACGTTAGAAGAGGCCCAGCTGCCGTTCTGTTGACTCTAGATAACTTCTGTCTGATCGCACGTCCCCGTGACGTCCACGATCCATTTTGATATCTTCTCTATAAACTTTCGATGTTCTTTTCTGCGCCTACCATGTTGATCACGGTTAGCTGCGAATCAGGGTTCCATGCCAGAGAGGGAGTGTGAGAAAGATACCACATCCAAGGGAGGTCAATGGCTCCAATGTGATCAAGCGGAAATGTGGGACAAGTTGTTAAAGTTGAAGCATCGAATGAAAGGAGGAGGCGCGAGTCAATTAAAGACGAATTTTTGAAATTGAATTCCCCGTCACCTATGCAGAGCAGGGGTTTTTCATAGCCAAAAATGGGTTAATGTCACCCACCAATGGAACAGACTATTTTCAAAAATTTCAGTCCCTGTCAACTATGCAGAGCAGTGGTTTATTCACGGCCAAACTGTGTTCATGTCACCCACCAATTGAACAGACGATTTTACAAATATTATGTCCCTGTCACCTATGCAGAGCAGGGGTTTATTCACAGTAAAAATGGTAAAATGTCACTCAAGAATGTAACAGACGCTTTTGCACCCTTCTCCCTCTTTTGCTGTGCTGGTGCCTCTGTGCGACCACCGCCTCTTCCTCCGAACTAGACAGGTCACTCGCATGACCTTAATTCCATGTGGGGTCTAGTATATCATCCTCCACATCATCTTCCACCCACTCTTTACCCCTGCCCTCCTTGTCGATCTGCAGACTGCATATGTGTTTTGTCATCAGAGACATGCTGCGGTGGTCTTCCCATGTCCTCATCCTGAAACATAAGTGGTTGGGCATCAGTGCACTCAATCTCTTCCACTTCTGGTGCAGGGCTATGTGTATGGCCCACGGAAACCCTGCCAGCAGAGTCATCAAAAAGCATAACAGACTGCTGCATGACTTGTTGCTCAGACTGCTTGCCTGATTTGCAAGGGGGTGAGTTGAAAGACAGATGGCCATGGGCTGTAGGTGCCAACTCTGATCTTTCAGCAGGGGACTGGTTGGTAGACAATGCCAATGAACTGTAGGCACTGTCAGCCCCCCCAAATCTACTATAGTCTACTTGTTTTGGCCTCACCTGATTCATACCGTCCTAAATGCAGTGTAGGCAGCAAATGTACTTTCTAGCGCAAAAGATGAGCATTTGTCACCCAACAATGTAACAGACAAATTAGTGAAATGTATTTCCTTGTCCACTATGTAGAGCAGGGGTATATCACAGCCAAAAATTGGTTAATTCCACCCGAAAATGTAACAGACAAATTAGTGAAATTTGTTCACATGTCTAATAGGCAAAGAAGGGGTATATCACAGCCAAAAATTGGTGAATTTCATCCAAAAATGTTAGACAAATTTGTGAAATGACATAAAATAAAATACGTACAAAATAAAATAAAAATCTTGATGTATGAGCTGGAGGTCAATATGGAGTAGGAGGTTGAGGAGGCAGTGGACATAGCAGTCTAGGTGGAAGCGGTGTTGGAGGAGGACGAGGTAGCCAACACTGGTTTTTAATTTAATTAAAATTTTTTAAATTAGGGTACACCCCAAAAGAGTGGGAAATATCAAAAATACAACAAAGAGCAATTGCGCTGTAGTATAACAAAGGCTGGGTAAGGCCTGTATACATACTGTATCTATTCAGCACAAGGTACAGACAAGTCCTGTGGGATCCATGCCTGGTTCATTTTAATGAACATGAGTTTGTTCATATTGGCTGTGGACAGATGGCTGCGCTTGTCTGTGATGACGCCCCCTGCCGTGCTAAACACACGTTCAGACAAAACACTGGCTGCAGGGCATGCCAGCACCTCCAATGCGTAAAGGGCAAGCTCAGGCCATGTGCCCAATTTGGAGACCCAGAAGTTGAAGGGGGCAGAACCCTCATTCAGTTCGTGTAGGCGTGTGCACACATACTGCTCCACCATGTTGGTGAAATGCTGCCTCCTGCTAAGACGTTCCATATCAGCTAGTGGTGCTTGTTGTTGTGGCGTGCTGACAAAGCTTTTCCACATGTCGGCCATGCTAACCCTGAATTCTGAGGGGCTGGTGGTGCCCCAGCTGCATTGGCGACCTCTTCCACCTCGTCTGCCTTCGACTTGTGCTTCCACTGTGCCGCCGCTGTCACCAGCGTGCACTTGTTCTCGTGCATCTTACGATCATGCTGCAGTGACGGAATTATGGACGGTAGGTTGTCCTTGTAACAGGGATCCAGCAGCGTGGCCACACAGTAGTGAGCACAAGTTAGAATGTGGGCAACTCGGCGGTCGTTACGGAGGCACTGCAGCATGTAATCGCTCATGCGTGCCAGGCTGCCCAGATGCAACGACAAGCTGTCCTCTGTGGGAGGTGTATCTGTGTCCTCTGTATCCCCCAAGCCACGCACCAGTGATGGCCATGAGCTGGTCTGGGTGCCACCCTGCTGTGAACACTGTTCCTTCTCCTCCATCTCCTCCTCCTCATCATCATCCTCCAGAACTGTGCCCTGGCTGGACAATTGTGTACCTGGTGTTTGTGGGTGCAGGAACCCACCCTTGGAGCCACTTGTGAATGACTGGCCTGAAACCCTTGGAAATTATCCCTCTTCCTCCTCCTGTGCCACATGCTCTTCCATCATCGCCCGAAGTGTTTTTTCAAGGAGGCATAGAAGTGGGATAGTAACGCTGAGAACGACGTCATCGGCACTGGCCATGTTGATGGAGTACTTGAAACAGCGCAACAAGGAACACAGGTCTCGCATGGAGGCCCAGTCATTAATGGTAAAGTGGTTCTGTTCCGCAGAGCTACTCACCCGTGCGTGCTGCAGCTGAAACTCCACTATAGCCTGCTGCTGCTCACACAGTCTGACCAGCATGTGCAAGGTGGAGTTCCACCTTGTGGGCAGATCGCATATGAGGCTGTGAGCAGGAAGTCCGAAGTTACGCTGCAGCGCTGACAGGTGAGCAGCAGCACTTTCTGTAGCAGCTCTAACATATCGGGGTAATTTTTATGGAACCTATGCTCCACCAAATTCAGCAGGTGAGGGATGTGCGTCAAACCGGCTAGTCCCAGAGCGACTACGAGATTTCGCCCATTATCGCACACCACCAGGCCAGGCTTGAGGCTCACTGGCACCAACCACTCATCTGTCTGTTGTTCCATGCCTGTCCACAGCTCCTGCACAGTGTGGGGGTTGTCCCCCAAACAGATACGTTTTAAAACTGCCTGCTGTCGTTTACACCTGGCTGTGCTGAAGTTGGTGGTGAAGGTGTTATGCTGACCGGATGAGGAGTCAGTAGAGGATGAGGAAGCGGAGGAGGAGGAGGAAGCAACAGGAGGCAAACTGAAGCGTCCTGTAATCCTCGGTGGTGGAAGGACATGCGCCAAACTGCTATCCGCCTCAGGCCCAGCCACCACTGCATTTACTGCATAACATCCCTGACCGTGCTTACTGGTCCACATATCCATAGTTAGGTGGACCTTGCCACAGATGGCGTTTTGCAGTGTACACCTGATTTTGTCCCCTACTTGGTTTTGCAGGGAAGGAATGGCTTGCATGGAAAAGTAGTGGCGGCTGGGCACAACGTACTGTAGGACAGCCACCGGCATAAGGCTTTTAAAACTCTCCTTCTCCACCAGACGGAATGGCAGCATTTCAAAGGCCAGTAATTTTGAAATTCTAGCATTCAGGGCCAGGGATCGCGGATGGGTACTTCCTCTTCCGCTCCAGTGTTTGGGAGATAGAGAGCGGAACGCTTCCATGGGACATTGTGTAGATGCTTGGTGACCCAGTTGGTGGTGTTGCTGGCAGATCCTCTGTTTGCAGGGTGGTAGATGCCACTGTCACTCCAGAGGTGGATGAAGAGGCCGAGACTGCAGCAGAAGAGGAAGCAGGAGGAGCCAGATACCTTTCTTGGTTTTTGAGGTGTCTACTCCACTGCATCTCGTGCTTTGCACTTAAATGCCTGGTCATGCAGGTTGTGCTCAGGTTGAGAACTTTTATGCCTCCGCTTTAGGCTCTGATTTCATAGCGTGCAAACCACTCGTGTCTTGTCGTCAGTACATTGTCTGAAGAACTGCCACGCCAGGGAACTTCTTGGAGCTGGCTTTGGTGTGTTCGGTCCCTTGCTGCGTTGGGCAGTAGCAGGCGTACTGTCTAGGGGATGAATGCTCCGCTTTTACACCCTGCTCCCTCTTCTGCTGTGCTGGTGGCTCTGTGCGACCACCGCCTCTTTCTCCGAACTACCCAGGTCACTCGCTTGATTCCATGTTGGGTCGAGGACCTCATCGTCCTCTACATAATCTTCCACCCAGTCTTTACCCCTGCAGTCCTTGTCGGTCTGCACACTGCAGAAAGCCACAGCAGTTGGCACCTGTGTTTCGTCATCATCCGAGGCGTGCTGCGGTGGTCCTCCCATGTACTAATCTTGAAACATAAGTGGTTGGGCATCGGTGCACTCAATCTCTTCCACTTCTGGGACAGAACTATGTGGATGGCACTGGGAAACTCTGCTAGCAGAGTGTCATGCCCTGCTCAGGCTATGTGTAGAGGTCTGCCAGATTAGCTGCACGTGTCTAGCCTTTTGTTTTGTTTTGGAGTCAAGCTAGATCCGCCTTTCTTCAGGTGCACTGGGTGGGGTCGTTGGTTTCAGTTTAAATCACACCCACTCCCAGTGTTCCCTGCGGGTTATGGCTTCTGTCTGGATCTGTGTATGCAAGGAAGGAAGGATTGGCTGTTCCTGCTCAGAAAGATAAGTTGTTTTTTTTTTCTATTGTGGTTTGCCGTCTAGGCTGTTAGAGAGACGCCTGCCCCTCCAGGTTCTGAGGGAGAAAGCTGCCTCTATTCCCCTTTCACCATCTCAGGGATTTTAGGGTATTCTCAGCCCAGGCACGAGGACACATTATTCCCACCTTAAGGGTCTGAATGTGGGCATAGCAGTATAGGGGGAGCTGGTAGGGATTTGTCAGGAGGTGACCTTGATCCCGAGCTTCTTGCCTAGAGACTTGTTGGTTTATCTTTCTGTGTATCTTATACCCTGTCCGCCGTGACACAGTCATCAAAAAGCATAACAGACTGCTGCATGACTTTGGGCTCAGACTGCTTGGCTGATTTGCAAGGGGGTGAGGTGAAGGACTGATGGACATGGGATGCAGGTGCCAACTATGATCTTTCAGCAAGAGACTGGGTGGGAGACAATGTGAAGGAACTGGAGGCACTGTCAGCAACCCAATCTACAGGGTGGGCCATTTATATGGATACACCTTAATAAAATGGGAATGGTTGGTGATATTAACTTCCTGTTTGTGGCACATTAGTATATGTGAGGGGGGAAACTTTTCAAGATGGGTGGTGACCATGGCGGCCATTTTGAAGTTGGCCATTTTGAATCCAACTTTAGTTTTTTCAATAGGAAGAGGGTCATTTGACAAATCAAACTTATTGGGAATTTCACACGAAAAACAATGGTGTACTTGGTTTTAACGTAACTTTATTCTTTCATGAGTTATTTAAAAGTTTCTCTTTGTTTACAGCCATTGACATGTCGCTGAGGTTAACACATGAGGAGCGGATAGAAATTGTGTTGATGTCTGGTGAACGCAGTAACCGGGTCATTGCAGCAGATTTCAATGCAAGACACCCTACGAGACCACCCATCTCCTATGCTACAGTTAGCAAACTGCTTGCTAAGTTTTGTGAAACTGGTTCAGTGTTGGATTTGCCAAAATGTGGACGCATGAAATCTGTCTCTAATGAAGAAACATCAGTGGCTGTCCTAGCTTCATTCAGCAAGAGCTCACAGCGTAGCACTCGCCGCATGTCACTGGAGAGTGGCATTAGTCGAACATCCCTTCGGCGGATATTAGCTACTCACAAATGACACCCTTACAAACTCCAGCATCTCAACGAGGATGACCCAGATCGGCGCACTGAATTTGCAGAATGGGCAAAACAAAAATTAGAACAGGACCCTCAGTTTACGCAAAAGATTTTGTTCAGTGATGAGGCAAACTTTTATGTGAATGGTGAAGTTAACAAACAAAACCACCGCTATTGGTCTGGCACTAACCCACATTGGATAGATCCCTCCATGACTGTTGGAACAAAAAAATTGATGGTATGGTGTGGTATATGGGGTACAAAGATAGTGGGGCCATTCTTCATCAATGGAAACCTCAAGGCCACTGGATATGCGAAATTGCTACATGATGATGTGTTTCCCTCTTTATGCACTGAAGCTGGCACGTTCCCTGAGTTTTTCCAGCAAGATGGTGCACCACCACATTATGGGTGTCAGGTCCGAGCATTCCTAGATGAACAGTTTCCTGGAACGTGGATTGGTCGTCGTGGGCCAGTTGAATGGCCCCCAAGGTCTCCCGATCTGACCCCCTTAGACTTTTATCTTTGGGGTCATCTGAAGGCAATTGTCTATGCTGTGAAGATACGAGATGTGCAGCACCTGAAACTACGGATACTGGAAGCCTGTGCTAGCATTTCTCCTGCGGTGTTGCTATCAGTGTGTGAAGAGTGGGAGAAGAGGGTTGCATTGACAATCCAACACAATGGGCAGCACATTGAACACATTTTATAAGTGGTCAGAAACTTGTAAATAACTCATGAAAGAATAAAGTTACGTTAAAACCAAGCACACCATTGTTTTTCTTGTGCAACTCCCAATAAGTTTGATGTGTCACATGACCCTCTTCCTAATGAAAAAACTAAAGTTGGATTCAAAATGGCCGACTTCAAAATGGCCGCCATGGTCACCACCCATCTACATATACTAATTTGCCACAAACAGGAAGTTAATATCACCAACCATTCCCATTTTATTAAGGTGTATCCATATAAATGGCCCACCCTGTTCTATCGCCTGTTCTTGTTCTGGCCTCACCATTCGTAAAGCCGCATTAGGCCCGACCAAATAACGCTGAAGGTTCTGTCGCCTACTCGCACCTGAGCAAAGTTTAACTTGTGCGTGTAGCAGGCACAGATCGACCACGTCCTCTCCCTGCAACAGGAGCTCCACCAGCATCACCACGACCGTGGCCACGTCCCTTATTTGACGCTCTCCTTATTCTTTGCGTTCACCCAAACATATTGTTTATGTCAGGTGACAATGTAACCGCTGTGGTAAGGTGAACAGAAAAAAGTGTATGGTAAAGTCCTGGAAGGGGTGTATAACCCACCCAGCTTCCTCAACTGGGTGAGGTAAATAAAATCCAGAAGGTTAAAATTGTCTCAGCATTGTGTAGGTTGTTGAGACAGTTTTGTTAAATTTATGGGCTGAATTTTATTGGACTGTGAGAAGGTAGGATTGGTAGAGGGACCTCACCAGTCCACCCCATTCCAGGACAGGATTTCCCCTAGCCTGAGGGATCCCAGCTGAAGCCAGCTGGGATCATCAAGGGGAAATAAAGCACAGTCCAGGCTGTCAGTCTGGGGAGAGTAATGCCTGGAGAAAGCCTGGGAAGCTGGCTGCCCTGCTGGCTAGAGAAGCCGAGTTCTCTGTGTGTACTGTGTTCAATAGGTGAGTTAGGAACTTCACTGTATTAGCCAGGGCCCAGACGGGCAGGTGTTTATTTTAATTTGGTTTTATGTTTTGTGGTGCTGGACCTTCACCTTACCCAGTGAATTATAACTGGAGTTGCCTGTATTGCTGGAGTGTGATAAATAAAGCAGCATTTGGACTCTAACCCTGTGGTCTGCAAGAGAATCTGTCATTGCCGCCCAACCTGAGAGTGTAACCCCTTACACCGCCAATAATCAAAAATTAAGTTCACTGAGTATAAAGCAGTGCCGGTGTCATAAAGAGGAAGAATTTCTTGAGGTCACACAACAGAGTGACAGACAAATTTTATACAATCACAGCCCCAAGAAATGTTAATTTGTCAACCAACAATGTAACTGCAGTATTGACTGGTTGTATTTGACTGTGACAAATGCAGCAAATCCCCTAATTTAGTATTTTGCTTAAAATGGATGTTTTTTTAATAACCGAATATAATAGCAGTAATTAACACTTGTATTTCACACTGACAAATGCAGCAAAATCCGCCAATTTAGTACTTTGCCCAAAATGGGTGTTTTTTTTAAATAACAGAATATTATTGCAGTATTTCAAGCTTGTATTTCACACTGAAAGATGCAGCAAAGGCCGCAGTTGTAGGGTATTGCCAAAATTGGGTGTTTTTTTAAACCCAGAATATTATGGCAGTAATTGAAGCTTTTTCACACTGACAGATGCAGCAATGGCCGCAAATTGAGTTTTTTGCCCATAATGGGTGTTTTTTTAATAACAGAATATAACAGCAGTATCTAACGCTTGTATTTCACACTGACAATTGCAGGAAAGGCCGCTAATTTAGTATTTTGCCCAAAATGGGTGTTTTTTTTATCAAATTATTGCAGTATTTCAAGCTTGTATTTCACACTGACAAATGCAGCGAAGGCCCCAGATGTAGGTTATTGCCAAAAATTGGTGTTTTTTTAAACCCAGAATATTATGGCAGTATTTCAATCTTGTATTTCACACTGACAAATGTAGTAAAGGCTGCTATTTTAGAATTTTGCCCAAAATGGGTGTTTTTTTTAATAACAGATTATTTCAGTATCTAACGCTTGTATTTTACACTGACAAATGTGGCAAAGGCTGCTAATTTAGTATTGTACCCAATTTAGGTGTTTTTTTTTAGAACAAAATGATTTTTTATTAGAATTTTCAAAGAAATGTCAATATAACATACAGAAAATTTAGTGTTTCACACGTAATATTGCTTCATATCACATGAGTTTTTTTTTTTTTAAATAACAGAATATAACAGCAGTATTTAACGCTTGTATTTCACACTGACAAATGCAGCAAAGGCCGCAAATTTAGTTTTTTTTATTGAATATTATTGCAATATTTCATGCTTGTATTTCACACTGACAAATGCAGCGAAGGCCCCAGATGTAGGTTATTGCCAAAAATCATATTTAGCATGGCTGGATCTTAACAAGGTTTCAAGTAGAGCTTCAACATGCAACAAGAAGAAATGGGAGTGAGACAAAACATTTTTTGAGCATTTAATTTAATGAAAACAACGAATAAACTGAAACAGGCTGTTTTTCAGCTGATCAAAAGTTTAGGACCACACCTCCAAAAAAAAAAAACTGAAATCCAACTTCCAAACATGAACTCAGTAATGAGTAGCTCCGCCGTTATTGTTTATCACTTCAAAAATTTGTTTTGGCATGCTTGATGCAAGCGTTTCCATGAGGGGAGTGGAAATATTTCTCCAAGTGGTGAAGATGGCCGCACTAAGGCCATCTACTGTCTGGAACTATTCATTTTTGTAAACTTCCCTTGCCATCCATCCCCAAAGGTTCTCAATTGGATTTAGATCAGTGGAACACGCAGGATGGGCCAAAAGAGTGATGTTATTCTCCTGGAAGAAGTCCCTTGTTCTGCGGGCATTGTGTACTGTAGCATTGTCCTGTTGAAAAACCCAGTCGTTACCACACAGACGAGGGCCCTCAGTCATGACTAATGCTCTCTGCAACATCTGGACATAGCCAGCGGCCGTTTGACGCCCCTGCACTTCCTGAAGCTCCATTGTTCCACTGAAAGAAAAAGCACCCCAGACCATTATGGCGCCCCCTCCACGGTGGCGCGTAGAAAACATCTCAGGTGGGATCTGCTTGTCATGCCAGTAACGTTGGAAACCATCAGGACCCTCAAGGTTAAATTTTTTCTCAGAGAATAAAACTTTCTTCCACCTTTGAATGCCCCATGTTTGGTGCTCTCTTGCAAAGTCCAAACGAGCAGTTCTGTAGCGTTCAAGGAGACAAGGTCTTTGAAGACGTTTTTTGTTTTTGAAGCCCTTTAGTCTCAGATGCCGTCTGATGGTTATTCGGCTGCAGTCAGCACCAGTAAGGGCCTTAATTTGGGTCGAGGATCGTCCAGTGTCTTGATGGACAGCCAATTGGATCCTCCGGCTCAGTGCTGATGAAATTTTTTTGGGTCTTCCACTTGACTTTTTTGTTCCATAACCCTCAGGATCATTTAAGAAATTCCAAATGGCTGTGAGAGACCCTGCTTATGCAGTTCAACAACCCGACCACGTTCAAAAAGGGAGAGTTTTTTTTGCCTTTGCCATCACGTGTGACTACCTGACAGAAAATGACAATGAATCCACATCTTTGCACAGATTTGGCCTTTTAACTGCTTCCCGATCACCTAATGCAGGGATGCGTCCTGGCGGCGGTCAATTCATTCCTCCTGGACGCATATACGCGTCATCTTGCGAGACACGAGATTACGCTCACAGCCGGCCTGCGCATGCGCATCGCGGGCCGGCAAAAGTTAAGGGAGCGTTTTGTCACCAGCCTGCCAGCCAATGATCATCGCTGATTAGCGTATCACTAATCAGCATTTGTACTTTTATAGTATCTGTAAGTGATCAGAACTGATCACAGTCAGATCTAGAATAGTATTAGTGTCACCTTAGTTCGCCCTCCACCCAAAACGCAGTGTTTGCCCGATCAGGCCTGATCGGTTGCTCACACGTGCGTTCACCCACGCCCCCCCCCTGCCGCAGTGACAAAAAAATTATTTAATTTTTTTGATCACTGCACACTTTACAAGCGCTGCGGCGATAAAAAAAAAATCTGTTTTGATATTTTTTATCAATCGCAGCGGCCTCCGGTACTTCGCTAGCCTCCCATTTGTAAGACAGGCTTGCTTTTTTTCTTGGGTAGTCTCAGGGAATACCCCCTAAATTTTGTTGACCAAATGGCAAACAAGGGGTATTCTTCTGAAGAGGCCTACAGGATTCTGACCCAGTCGGATGAGGAATGGGAACCCTCATCTGACGAATCTAGCGGGTCAGAATACGAACCTGTAGAAAGCAGTGGCAGTCTGACCCAAAGTTTGGACGAGGAGGTTGAGGTCCCTGATAGCACCAGGCGTACCCGGCCCCGTGTCGCTAGACCACAGGTTGCGCAAGATCTGCTTCAAGGGCAGCAGAGTGGGGCTGGCGCTGTTGGATTATGTGGTGAGGCATACACCAGCAGTGCAGCCCATCCTGGACCTAGTACCAGCACTGCCGTACAGCATGGTGAAGTGGCGAGCACCAGAAGGGCAGTTGAAGCTGGTACGGTGGCACGTGCAATAGTTACCCCGTCGCAGCCACCGCACAGACAGGCCCGTAGAGCCCCTAGAGTCCCTGAGGTGCTGGCAAACCCTGATTGGCAGCCCCCAACTTCAGCCGCACCAATAGTTCCCCCTTTCACCGCCCAGTCTGGAATTTGGGTAGAGACAGCTCAGATCGGTTCGGCACTGGGATTTTTTGAGCTGTTCTTGACTGCGGAGCTGTTGGACTTAGTCGTGGCAGAAACAAATCGGTATGCCACTCAATTTATAGCCGCCAACCCGGGAAGCTTTTATGCCCAGCCTTTCCGGTGGAAACCAGTCCAAGTTTCCGAAATAAAAAAATTGAGGCCTTCTCCTCAACATGGGTCTAACCAAAAAGCATGAATTGCGGTCATATTGGTCCACGAACCCAATTCATCACATGCCCATGTTGTCTGCTGCTATATCCAGGACACGATTTGAGACCATCCTGTGTTTCCTGCACTTTAGCGACAACAGCACCTCTCGTCCCAGATGCCACCCAGCTTATGACCGGCTCCACAAAATTCGGCCCCTCATAGACCACTTCAACAACAAATTTGCAGATTTGTATACCCCTGAGCAAAACATCTGTGTAGACGAGTCCCTTATACATTTTACCGGGTGCCTTGGCTTCAAACAATCCATCCCAAGCAAGCGCGCCCGGTATGGGGTCAAATTGTATAAGCTTTGTTGTGAAAGGGCCACAGGCTATACCCACAAATTTTGGATCTATGAGGGTAAAGATCAGACCCTGGAGCCGGTCGGTTGCCCTGACTACCTGGGGAGCAGTGGGAAGATAGTCTGGGACTTGGTGTCACCCTTATTTGGCAAGGGGTACCATCTTTATGTGGACAATTTTTACACAAGTGTGCCCTTCTTCAGGCATTTGTTCCTAGAACATATTGGCTGCTGTGGCACCGTGCGACCTAGTCGCCGGGGCTTCCCCCAGTGGCTCGTTACCACCCGTCTTGCAAGGGGGGGAGAGGGCTGCCTTGTGTAACGAAGAACTGCTCGCGGTGAAATGGAGAGTCAAGCGTGACGTTTACATGCTCTCCTCCATTCACGCAGACACGACAATACAAATAGAACGGGCAACCAGTGTCATTGAAAAGCCCCTCTCAGTCCACGACTAGAACCTTCACATGGGAGGGGTGGACTTCAATGACCAGATGTTGGCTCCTTATTTAGTTTCCCGACGCACCAGATGCTGGTATAAGAAGGTGTCTGTATATTTGATTCAATTGGCTGCATATAATAGTTTTGTTCTCTACAGTAAGGCTGGGAGAACAGGATCCTTCCTCAAATTTCAGGAAGAGATCATAGAGAACCTCCTGTATCCAGGAGGATCCGTGGCCCCATCCACCAGTGTAGTGAGCCGTCTACACGAGCGACATTTCCCCAATGTCGTTGCTGGTACCTCAACCCAACCGTCACCCCGAAAAAGATGTCGTGTCTGTAACAGGAGTGGAATAAGGCGTGACACCCGCTATTTCTGTCCTGACTGCCCTGACCACCCTGCCCTGTGCTTAGGGGAGTGTTTCCGGAAGTACCACACACAGGTACACTTAGCATAGGGATTGCATCTCACAGGACAGGCTATTAGGGCCCTTTCACTCACAGCTGCTGCAAACCTCCCCTTTCACCTGGGACAAAGTGCATAATGTACTTCGCCACATCTTTGGGCGATTTGCGCTTTGCACATTGTCCCATGGGGAAGGAGAGGTTTGTCCTATAAAAAAGGTAAAAAATAAAAATCACCGTTAAGCAAAAAAGTTAACGTTCTGTTCAAAAAGTTAAATAAAGTTTATATGTTCCGTTCAAATGTTATTATAAAGATAATAAATTTTGCGGCCTGTTTTTTTCTTTTTTCTTTTGTTTTTTTTACCTTCCAGGTGGACCAACCGATCGACTAGCTGCAGCACTGATGTGCATTGTGACAGAAGCATTGCGCTGCTGTCAAATTACACAAAAGTCAGTGTATGCGGAGCTGCAAGACGAGATTTCTCCTCTGCAGTAAAAGATACGTTTGCCGAGGCTTATGAGCTGAGGGGGAGGTGGTGTTCATATGCTTTGGCAAACACTTTGTATATATAAAAAAAAATTTATAAAAAAATCCCGGCAATGATTTATTCATCCACATCGATTGATGTGAATGGAGAAAATCGGGTTTGCCAGGGCATACGGGCTAAGTGGGTATGGATGTTGGGACTCCTATGTCCTGGAAGACGCCTTTCCCCTCCTTTTTTTTTTTTGACAGAGATTTTTTTCATCCACATTGATCGATGCGAATGAAGAAATCTGTGCCGTTCATTTTTTTCTTTCAGCCCAGAGGCTGAACGCAAAAAAAAAATATTACCCGTATGCTCAATATAAGGAGAATAGCAGAAACTCCTAATGCTGGCCATACATGTAATGATTGCGGAGACCCTCAAATGCCAGGGCAGTACAAACACCCCACAAATGACCCCATTTTGGAAAGAAGACACCCCAAGGTATTCGCTGAGGGGCATATTGAGTCCATGAAAGATTGAAATTTTTGTCCCAAGTTAGCGGAAAGGGAGACTGAGAAAAAAATAAAAATAAAAAAATTTCCGCTAACTTGTGCCAAATTGTTTTTTATATGAACTCGCCATACCCCTCATTGAATACCTTGGGGTGTCTTCTTTCCAAAATGGGGTCACATGTGGGGTATTTATACTGCCCTGGCATTTTAGGGGCCCTAAAGCGTGAGAAGAAGTCTGGAATCCAAATGTCTAAAAATGCCCTCCTAAAAGGAATTTGGGCCCCTTTGCGCATCTAGGCTGCAAAAAAGTGTCACACATGTGGTATCACCGTACTCAGGAGAAGTTGGGGAATGTGTTTTGGGGTGTCATTTTACATATACCCATGCTGGGTGAGAGAAATATCTCGGTCAAATGCCAACTTTGTTTAAAAAAATGGGAAAAGTTGTCATTTGCCGAGATATTTCTCTCACCCAGCATGGGTATATGTAAAAAGACACCACAAAACACATTTCCATACTTCTTCTGAGTACGGCGATACCACATGTGTGACACTTTTTTGCAGCCTAGGTGGGCAAAGGGGCCCACATTCCAAAGAGCACCTTTCGGATTTCACAGGGCATTTTTTACACATTTTGATTTCAAACTACTTCTCACGCATTAGGGCCCCTAAAATGCCAGGGCAGTATAACTACCCTACAAGTGACCCCATTTTGGAAAGAAGACACCCCAAGGTATTCCGTGAGGGGCATAGCAAGTTCCTAGAATTTTTTATTTTTTGTCACAAGTTAGCGGAAAACTTGTAATTTTTTTATTTTTTTCTCAAAGTCTCATATTCCACTAACTTGTGACAAAAACTTCCATGAACTCACTATGCCCATCAGCGAATACCTTAGGGTGTCTACTTTCTGAAATGGGGTCATTTGTGGGGTTTTCCTACTGTCTGGGCATTGTAGAACCTCAGGAAACATGACAGGTGCTCAGAAAGTCAGAGCTGCTTCAAAAAGCGGAAATTCACATTTTTGTACCATAGTTTGTAAACGCTATAACTTTTACCCACACATTTTTTTATTTATCAAAGACATGTAGAACAATGAATTTAGAGAAAAATGTATATATAGATGTTTTTTTTAAAAAAAATTACAACTGAAAGTGAAAAATTTCATTTTTTTTGCAAAAATTTCGTTAAATTTCAATTAATAACAAAAAAAGTAAAAATGTCAGAGCAATGACATACCAAATGAAAGCTCCATTAGTGAGAAGAAAAGGAGGTAAAATTCATTTGGGTGGTAAGTTGCATGACCGAGCAATAAACGGTGAAAGTAGTGTAGTGCAGAATTGTAAAAAGTGGTCTGGTCATTAAGGGGGTTTAAGCTAGGGGAGCTGAGGTGGTTAAAAGGCATGTGGTCCTAAAATTTGGATCAGCTGAAAAACAGCCTGTTTCAGTTTAATCGTTATTTTTAATTAATTGAATGCTCAAATTTTTTTTGGTCTCACTCTCATTTCTTCTTGTTGCATGTTAAAGTTCTACTTAGAACCTTGTTAAGATCCAAAAATGTAAAATATGATTTTTTGCCATTTTTCAAGTGGTTTTAATTCTTAAACTTTTGATCAGGATTCAGGACTGTATTAAGCTTTCATTTTTCTCAGCAATGCAGACATGTATGAACATGGGACAAACACAGATGTCTTCAGCTGTCAAGTTCACATATGACAGGTCAGCCAGTTTCATAGGTACAAATCTGCTGACAGATGCCCTTTAAGTATAACATACTGCAAGTAGTGATGGCCTTGCGGTTCGCGGGAAACTTTGCATGTTCGCTTTTCGCCGAACATATGGTGATATTCGCGCCTGCCATATTCTGTTACATTGTAAAGAACTTTGACCCATGACACATGCATCAGGTGGTACAGGACAGCCAACTGAAAATTTTCAGCACATGGACATACCCCCTATCTTATAAATAGACCTGATCATGCCGCCATTTTACATTCAGTCTTTTGTCAGTGTAGGGAGAGGTTGCTGTGTGGAGCAGGGACAGACTGTTAGGGACACAAATCGCTAGCTAATAGGGCCACAAAAGTCCTTTTAAGGAATGTTATAGGTGTACTATTGATAGGTGTGCAGTTCAGAGGGGTGTTATACACTTATAATATACTTTCTAACATAGAAAGTATAATATAGTGGATTTGTATTGTGCAGCAGTGGTGCGCTCCCTCTGCTACACACAGTGACAAACGGTATTGGAAAAAATTATAACTGGTGTGATATACCAGTCGCCCCCCAAAACAACTGATTGAAGCAGGGGTGTTATATACCAATATACTTTCTTTATAGTGTATTTGGGAACTGCAGCATTTGTTTGCTGTTTTGCTGCGTCAAGGAGCAGGAGCTGGGAGATGAGGAAGTCGCAATGCTGGAAGAATTCCCGGGGGGGGGGGGGGGGAACTTCATCTGAGACAAGTCAACAGTGATCTGAAGAAGAGTCAGAGGAGGATGGTGTCGGGGCAGAGGAGGAGCAAGAAGAGCATGCTTTAAACGTTTCTGGGATCCCTGGTGTAGTCCGTGGATGGGGGGGGGGGGGAGAACGAGGAAGACATTATCCTGGATGATAAGCAGGAGCCAGGCCACTTCACTGCTTCCAGTTTATTGCAAATGGGGGCCTTCATGCTCCAGTGTTTTAAGAGGGACCCCTGTATAAAAAGCATAAAGGGCAAGGACCAGTACTGGGTGGCAACGTACCTAGACCCCCGGTACAAACACTAAATGGCGGACATGTTACCACCATCACAGAGGGCTGTCAGAATGCAGCACTTCCAGGCCTTGCTTCGAGAAATGCTGCATTCTGCTTTTTCGGGTGCTGGCAGAGGAATTTCCACTCACAAAGAAACAATTGCAGGTACCAATCCAACAGAGCATGCAAGAAGAGGGCGGTTTGAAGATGTGTTGGTCACTTCGGATAGGAGATCATTCTTTCAGCCTGCCTATCGACAGCCATCCTCCGTATCCAGCCTCAGGGAACGCTTAGACCGACAGGTGTCCGACTACATTGGGTTAACGGCCAATGTGGACGCTCTGAGAAGCGATTAACCCCTGGACTACTGGGTGTGCAGGCTTGAGCTGTGGCCAGAGCTGGCACAATTTGCCATGGAACTGTTGGCTTGCCTCTCGTCCAGTGTACTGTCCGAAAGGTTGTTCAGCGCAGCAGGGGATATCGTGACCGATAACCGCACTCGCCTAGCTCACGACAGTGCGGACAACCTCACATTTCTAAAAATGAGGCATAGATCTCGGAGGAATACAACACATGTAACGATTTGACCATGTTTGATTGAAATTTCTCATGACAGCCCACAATTATCCACCACCCAGAACAAATCATGGTACCTGTCTTAGGTAAATACAGTGGCATAAAAGGCCTTTTATGTCCGTTGAATGCCTAATTTATAGGCCTGTACTGGCCGACAGTTACGTATTTATACTGTTACCGCCTAATGTACCTTCAGCCACAGAATCCAACGTTCTTTGCTTTCAGGTGAACGCATATTTGCAAATTTTTGGGGCCTGTACTGGCCGACAGTTACATATTTATCCTGTGACCGCCTAATGTACCTCCAGCCACAGAATCCTACAAAGTTGTGTGCTGTCAGGTGAATGCCTATTGGCAAATTTTTGGGGACTGTAATGGAGTGGCAAGTTCTCACAACAATACTTAGTTCAGCAATCACTAATATCTCATGAGACCTTATAAAATGTGAAGTTGTGTGTACCGCGAAAAAATAAATCGCATCATTAGGGATTTTCGCAATGGCGGTTTTTTTAAACACGATCTGCATATACAGAGATTGTTATAACATGCATGTGAAATGTAATCAAATACACTGCTTTAATGTCAAATTACTTACAGTGATCAGAAATTCTTCCTCAATGTCGTGATAAATTGTTGTCAACCATCTTTTCTGAATGCATCCAACTTCGGTCTGGTGGAAACCCAGAAGCTGTAGCAGGCCGCGCATATGCATAGGCGAAAATTACATTGCCGATATTTTGCATTGAAAAAAATAATGAATGGAGATCACAAATTTGAATAATACATCTGGTATGTCACTGTCCATGTTGTGGGACGATTTGTGCACTTCTTGAAAATTATTTGGTGGCTGCAAATATGAGCTGAAGGTTTTTCAGGTTCGCCTGCCATTAAAGTGAATAGGGCCCGCAGCGAACTTGCGGTTCGCGAACATTTGATCGCGTTCACGAACTGTCCCAGCCGATGTTCGTCCATCACTAACTGCAAGGTTTGAACATCTCTGGAGCTGGAAGTCTCAATGGAATATAGCACAAGTATAAGAACTTAATGATTGGACACCATACCCAACCGATGCAACTAAATAATAATAAGACAGATAATAGAATCATTGTTTAATAAGATTTCTTATTATCAAGCTGACATTGGTTGGGTGTCCAGTCCGATCATCAATTTTGTTCTCCCCTTTCAAGTATGTCTTATCTAGTGATGAGCGGCAGGGGCAATATTCAAATTTGCAATATTTCGTGAATATTTGGCCGAATATTCGTCATAAATTCGCATTATTTTCTTGATTGCGAAAATCAGCAATGTAATATGCGCTTATTGCGCACGCTATACAGGCGTGGGTCACTTTTGCTCCATTTTTCAAGCTGCTAGAAAAGTTTCCTGAGACTGGAGAAAATGGTTGGCACGGCAGAACATTACAATAGCTTTATATGCAGAGTGCTCCAATATATTCGTGATTGCGAAATTGGCAATTAATGATGCACGTATTGCACCAAAATATGCGCAACTTCACATTTTAGCAGGTCTGACTACTGATTGGTGCACTAAGTATTGTTGTGAAATTGTGACATCACAGCACTATGTCTGTAGCATGTATGTATGGACAGCAGAAACTATCAGCTACTCAATAATTCAATATCACAATCTAACCTACACTGACTATCTCCCACTAACTATCTGTAAAATATATTTTTATATATATATATATATATATATATATATTTACAGTTGAATGAAAAAGTATGTGAACCCTTTGGAATGATATGGATTTCTGCACAAATTGGTCATAAAATGTGATCTGATCTTCATCTAAGTCACGACAATAGACAATCACAGTCTGCTTAAACTAATAACACACAAAGAATTAAATGTTACCATGTTTTTATTGAACACCCCATATAAACATTCACATTGCAGGTGGAAAAAGTATGTGAACCCCTAGACTAATGACATCTCCAAGAGCTAATTGGAGTGAGGTGTCAGCCAACTGGAGTCCAATCAATAAGATGAGATTGGAGGTGTTGGTTACAGCTGCCCTGCCCTATAAAAACACACACCAGTTCTGGGTTTGCTTTTCACAAGAAGCAATGCCTGATGTGAATGATGCCTCGCACAAAAGAGCTCTCAGAAGACCTACGATTAAGAATTGTTGACTTGCATAAAGCTGGGAAGGGTTATAAAAGTATCTCAAAGCCTTGCTGTTCATCAGTCCACGGTAAGACAAATTGTCTATAAATGAAGAAAGTTAAGCACTGCTGCTACTCTCTGTCACGGAACCATGAACCAGATGTACAACAAGAGATAAGAGAAAATAAGAAGGCTTTATTGAAAATAAAGCTGTAAAGCAAAAGTCCAAACGGATGGTGAAACCGAGCAGAGTCTTTGCGAAGCCAGAGGTCAGGAACCAGAAGGGTAGTCAGACGAAGCCAGGATCAGGAACCAGCAGGGTAGTCAGACGAAGCCAGGATCAGGAACCAGCAGGGTAGTCAGACGAAGCCAGGATCAGGAACCAGAAGCAGCAGCAGTCTTAGAAGCATGTGAACACAAGAGGACCAAGCAAGGAACTGAAGCCACAGACCTCCTATATATATGAGCTAGGCATCCAGCTCCTCCCAGTGGGAAGGAGGAGCCGCAGGGTGGAAGGGTACAAGAAACCCAGAAACCAAGATGGCCGCCAGCACATGTCAAACGAAGGAGAACAGCAAGAAGGTAAGACCATGACAGTACCTCCCCCTCAAGGGCCCCTCCTCCGCGGAGCACAAAACGGTTTCTGAGGGAAGCGTGCGTGGAAGGCTCGGAGCAAGGCAGGAGCATGGACATCTGCGGAGGGAACCCAGGAACGCTCCTCTGGACCATAACCACGCCAATGGACCAAAAACTGCAACCGACCGCGGACCAGGCGTGAGTCCAGGATATTGCTCACCTCATATTCCTCACGATTGCCCACTTGGACCGGACGAGGCCGAGGAACCGAGGAAGTGAAACGATTACACACCAGTGGCTTCAACAGGGAGACATGAAACACGTTGGAGATCCGCATGCCAGGAGGAAGCGCAAGGGCATAGGCTACCGGGTTTACCCTGCGAAGCACTCGGAAGGGACCAACAAAGCGAGGCGCCAGCTTGGGAGTGGGCACTCGAAGGTTGAGGTTGCGGGTGGACAACCATACACGGTCTCCGACCTGGTAGGAAGGAGCAGGCGCTCGTCTGCGATCAGCCTGGAGTCTCTGGCGCTGCGCAGAGACCTCAAGGGACTTCTGGATCTGTACCCAAGAAGCACGTAGGACGGAAAGGTGATCCTCCACAGCCGGAATATCCTGGGGAGAGAATACCTCCGGTAACACGGCAGGTTGGAACCCATAATTGGCCATGAAGGGAGACGTCCCAGAGGAAGAGTTCACCGCCGTGTTCCTGGCAAACTCAGCCCAAGGCAGGAGGTCAACCCAATTGTCTTGGTGATCGGAGACATAGCAACGAAGGAATTGCTCCAAGGCCTGATTGGATCGTTCAGCGGCCCCATTGGACTGAGGGTGGTAGGCCGAGGAGAAGGAGAGATGAATCCCCAACTGGGAGCAAAAGGCGCGCCAGAACCTGGACACAAACTGACTCCCCCGATCCGACACAATCTCCTTGGGCAAACCGTGCAACCGGAAGACCTCCTATAAATATGAGCTAGGCATCCAGCTCCTCCCAGTGGGAAGGAGGAGCCGCAGGGTGGAAGGCTACAAGAAACCCAGAAACCAAGATGGCCGCCAGCACATGTCAAACGAAGGAGAACAGCAAGAAGGTAAGACCATGACACTCTCCCTAGGAGTGGCCGTCCTGTAAAGATGACTGCAAGAGCACAGCACAGACTGCTCAATAAGGTGAAGAAGAATCTTAGAGTGTCAGCTATGCTAACATCCCTGTTAGCGAATCTACGATACGTAAAACACTAAACAAGAATGGGTTTCATGGGAGGATACCACAGAGGAAGCCACTGCTGTAAAAAAAAAAAACATTGCTGAACGTTTACAGTTTTCACAAGAGCACCTGGATGTTCCACAGCAGTACTGGCAAAATATTCTGTGGACAGATGAAACCAAAGTTAAGTTGTTTGGAAAAAACACACAACACTATGTGTGGAGAAAGAGGCACAGCAAACCAACATCAAAACCTCATCCCGACTGTGAAGTATGGTTGTGGGGGCATCGTGGTTTGGGGCTGCTTTGCTGCGTCAGGGCCTGGACGGATTGCTATCATCGAAGGAAAAATGAATTCCCAAGTTTATCAAGACATTTTGCAGGAGAACTTAAGGCCATCTGTCCACCAGCTGAAGCTCAACAGAAGATGGGTGCTGCAACAGGACAACGACCCAAAGCATCGAAGTAAATCAACAACAGAATGGCTTAAACAGAAGAAAATATGCCTTCTGGAGTGGCCCAGTCAGAGTCCTGACCTCAACCCGATTGAGATGCTGTGGCATGACCTCAAGAAAGCGATTCACACCAGACATCCCAAGATTATTGCTGAACTGAAACAGTTCTGTAAAGAGGAATGGTCAAGAATTACTCCTGACCGTTGTGCACTTCTGATCTGCAACTACAGGAAACGTTTGGTTGAAGTTATTGCTGCCAAAGGAGGTTCAACCAGTTATTAAATCCAAGGGTTCACATACCTTTTCCACCTGCACTGTGAATGTTTACATGGTGTGTGCAATAAAAACATGGTAACATTTAATTCTGTGTGTTTTAATAGTTTAAGCAGACTGATTGTCTATTGTTGTGACTTAGATGAAGATCAGATCACATTTTATGACCAATTTGTGCAGAAATCCATATCATTCCAAAGGGTTCACATACTTTTTTTGCAACTGTAAAATATATATATATATATTAACTAACTATCAAATGTAATGACACAGCAAAGCACAGAGCACAGCAATGACACTTTGTCTGTTGCTAAGCTCAGACAAAGACATTGCAGCCTTCTCATTGGCCCACAAGCAAGAAACAGGGAGGGATTATTGGTTCAGATGGAAAAAAAAATTGAATATTCGTAAATACGAATATGTAGCACTATATTCTAAATCTTCGTGAATTCTCGAAGTGGCGATATTCGCGATTCAAATTTGCAATTAAATATTGGTCAATGAGATTAATAAGTACAATGTTTTTAAAGAATATAATATACAGTATAATAGAATCAGTGGCTACACCAACCTATGAAACTACAGATGGGTGCTCAACCCTTGCGACACACCCCAATGTCATAGAAAATTAGTGCAAGTAAACTAGATTGTGGGGGGCACTCAACTATCCTCTCACAAATGGTAGGGATAAGTGCTGCACTAAGCTCCACCCACACCACTATCCCTACCTACTTGCACAGTCCGTCCTAACTGACAGTATGCAACTGGGCGGCGGTCCCTAGCTTAAGTACGTGTGGGGGCTTATATGGAGGAACAAAAGTGGAGGAAACAAAGCTAGGACAGAACACACAGAAGCGAACACTAAGCAGAACACAATACCAAGGTCAAAACTCGCCAAGGTCAGAACCAGGAGATCACGTCAGTACCAGGGGAAACACCAAAATCAACATCAAATACAAGCCGAGGTCAGGAGTCAGGAGGTCACGCAGTACAAAGGGGTAACACAGGATCAAGAGTTAAATTCAAGCCGAGGTCAATTTCACAAAGTCACACATACAGACAAACAAGTGAGGTTGAAAGACCAATCACAGGAAACCTGTGACCAGCAGGCTGCCTGTTTAAATAGAAAGGAACAAGTGAGTCACATGACGTGGCCAGCGTCACGTGACCCAAGTCCAGCCCAAACCATCTGAGCGCTGATTACTCACGATCGGCGCTCAGTTCACACATCAGCTAGGAGGACGCCGGACGCGCTGAGGAGGAGTGTACGGCCAGGTCCTCACTGCCCCCTGGTCTTCATGGAGATGAGGACGCCAGCAACGTCCTCGCTCCTGCACAGAGGCAGGATGGCGGCGGCGCAGGAATGAGGAAGTGCTTTGCTGGCTCCCCGTTACATATCCAGTGCTGCATGGACTGATTGCAGACAATATTTTTACACCTGTAAATTTATTCATTATACAACGTAAGACATGAATAAAAGATAAACATATTATTACATGGATATGTGATTGTCACAACTAGACAGCTGAGAAGCTCTGACATGAGCTTTCCAGATCCTCCTCCTTGAGTTTCTTTGTTTTGGTTAAGTTCCTCATCTCGTTAGTCTATCTCAGCTGTCATGCAGTTGGACTGATTGCTTCCCTTTAAGTTCCTCCCCATGATGCATTAGGTTGCGGCTTATACAACTTCCTGGAGTGTGTGTGCATGCTGTTTCTATTCCTCAGTCCTCTGCAAGATAAGTGCTGTTCCTTTATTTGTGATTTTCTGTCTGCTGGATTTTCAGGTGACCCTGACTCCCTCCGTGTCTTGTGTAGGGAGCCGGTGGTCGTGTCCCCTCACTATTGTAGGGTCTTCAGGTATTAGATAGCCGAGGTACGTGGATATGCGCCCATCCACCTTTGGGGTGTTCGCATAGGCTGAGCAATTAGGGAGAGTGGCAGGTCTCATGTAGGGGTCTCCCTTTTGTTCCTTAGTTGTGGATCCAGTGAGTCATTAATTGTATTGCATTGTCTTGTTTCCTGTACACCATCCGTGACATTATAAGCCGCCAAAACCGTCTCAAGCATGGATCCGGTTTCACTTTTGGCTGAGCGCTTCCAGGGTCTATCATTGGAGGTAGCTGATCTCCGTAAGACTTTTTCTCAGTTTCAAGTGACCGGTTCAGCTTGCGTTTATGGAGTTTGTTCTGAGCCTAAGATCTCGCTCCCGGATACGTTCTCCGGGGGTAGTGAGTATTTTGTGCATTTTAGAGAGGCTTGCAAACTCCATTTTCGCCTTCTTCCCCATTCCTCTGGTGATGAAGAACGGAGGGTGGGGATCATTATATCGCTGCTCAGGGGTAACGCTCAATCCTGGGCCTTTTCGCTGCCAGAGGGGGCACGGCCCCTCCGTTCAGTGGATGAATTCTTTTTAGCCCTGGGTCAGATATATGATGATCCGGATCGTATTGCTCTGGCTGAGTCTAGACTACGTCTGTTATGCCAGGGTAAACAATCCGCAGAGATATACTGCTCAGAATTTCGGAGATGGGCAGCTGATACTGGTTGGAATGATGCTGCACTCCGAAGTCAATTTTGCCATGGTCTTTCAGAGGGATTGAAAGATGCATTTGCCTTTCATGAGAGACCTACCTCCTTGGATTCTGCTATGTCTCAGGCCGTTCGTATTGACAGGCGTCTTAGAGAGAGAGGAGAGATCTCTCCTTCCTGTCATACTCAGTCCCGGGACAGTGCAGCGGTCTCTTTCTGTGCGCAGGGGTCTCAGTCGCTGTCAGCCCCTTCTGAGCAGGAGCCCATGCAGCTGGGGTTGATTGCCTCTGACAATAGAAGATTCAGCCCGCATGGGAGGGTTTGTTTTTGTTGTGGAGGTATAAATCATTTGGCAAATGTTTGTCCCTCTAGGAGATTCAGGCAGTCTTCTGGGAGTAATAAAGAAACAAAAAGGAAAAAATCTTTTAAAAATGTTCCGTCTGTTACTATTGGCAGGGTTGAGGCGGAAATTGAAGGTTTTCTGTTTGCTTGTAGTTCCCGTTTTGTCCTGCTTGCTAGGGTGGCGCTAGAGAGCAAGAGCATTTTTTGTGAGATTTTTGTGGATAGTGGAGCAGCTGTCAATCTCATTGATAATCAATTTGCAATAACTCATGGTTTCCAGGTATGCACTTTGGGAAAGGATATTCCTGTTTTTGCTATTGATTCCGCTCCACTTTCTCAGAAATCATTAAAGGGCATAGTTCACAATATTCGTTTAATTGTAAGTGATGCTCATGTTGAGGATGTGTCATGTTTCGTCCTTAGCGGTTTGCCTACTCCTCTAGTGTTGGGGCTACCCTGGCTCACTAAACATAACCCCACCATTGATTGGCAAGCGAGGCAAATAAATGGTTGGAGTGACTTTTGCAGAGAGAATTGCCTCATGACATCTGTTTCTGAGGTTTCTACTAAGACTATACCACCTTTCCTCTCTGAATTTTCGGATGTCTTCTCTGAGAGTGGAGTTCAGGATTTGCCCCCGCACAGGGAGTACGATTGCCCTATTAATCTCATCCCAGGCGCCGAACTGCCTAAATCTCGTTTATACAATCTTTCCCAACCTGAGAGGGTCGCTATGCGTGCTTATATCTCTGAGAGTCTGAGAAAAGGACACATACGACCATCGAAGTCACCTGTTGCCGCTGGTTTTTTCTTTGTTAAGAAAAAAGATGGTTCTTTAAGACCTTGTCTGGATTTCAGGGAGCTGAACAGTATCACTATTCGTGACCCTTATCCGCTTCCTCTGATCCCAGACCTGTTTAACCAGGTTGTTGGGGCTAAAGTCTTTTCCAAATTAGACCTAAGAGGGGCATACAACCTGGTCGGGGTCAGAGAAGGAGACGAATGGAAGACGGCTTTCAATACCCCTGAGGGCCATTTTGAGAATTTGGTTATGCTTTTTGGTTTGATGAATGCCCCAGCCGTTTTTCAGCATTTTGTGAACAGCATTTTTTATCATTTAATAGGAAAATTTGTATTAGTGTATTTGGATGACATTTTGATTTTTTCTCCTGATTTCAAGACTCATAAGGAACACTTACGTCAGGTCTTGCTCATCCTGCGGGAGAATAAATTATACGCGAAACTGGAAAAATGTGTGTTTGCGGTTCCAGAAATTCAATTTCTGGGGTTTCTTCTCTCCGCTTCTGGTTTTCGCATGGACCCCGAGAAGGTCCGCGCTGTGCTTGAGTGGGAGCTTCCTGAGAATCAGAAGGCGCTGATGCGTTTTTTGGGCTTTGCCAATTATTACAGGAAGTTCATTTTGAATTATTCCTCTGTTGTTAAACCACTCACTGATATGACCAGAAAGGGGGTAGATTTTTCTTCCTGGTCGGTAGAGGCGTGTAAGGCCTTTTCTAATATCAAGGAGAGTTTTGCTTCCGCTCCCATCCTGGTACAACCTGATATTTCGTTACCCTTCATAGTTGAGGTTGATGCTTCTGAGGTAGGGGTGGGTGCTGTCTTGTCTCAGGGTTCCTCTCCTGCCAAATGGCAACCATGTGCCTTTTTCTCGAAGAAACTCTCCTCCGCAGAGAGAAATTATGATGTGGGAGATAGGGAATTGTTGGCCATCAAGTTGGCTTTTGAGGAATGGCGCCATTGGCTAGAGGGAGCCAGACACCCTATTACCGTGTTTACTGACCATAAAAATCTCGCCTACTTGGAGTCAGCCAAGCGTCTGAACCCGAGACAGGCCAGATGGTCTTTGTTCTTTTCAAGGTTTAATTTTGTTGTCACGTTCCGCCCTGGGGTTAAGAATGTGAAGGCAGATGCCCTGTCACGTTGTTTTCCGGGAGGTGGGAATTTTGAAGACCCGGGTCCCATTTTGGCTGAAGGTGTGGTGGTCTCTGCTCTTTTTCCTGAATTGGAGGCAGAGGTGCAGGCAGCCCAGTCAGAGGCTCCTGATCTTTGTCCTCCTGGGAGGTTGTTTGTGCCTCTCGCTTTGAGACACAAGATTTTTAAGGAACACCACGATACGGTCCTTGCTGGGCACCCGGGGGCAAGAGCCACACTGGATCGCATCGCTCGGAGATTCTGGTGGCCTGCGCTTCGTAAGTCGGTTGAGGGTTTTGTGGCAGCTTGCGAGACTTGCGCTCGTGCCAAAGTCCCTCATTCACGGCCATCAGGTCCTCTCCTTCCCTTACCCATTCCTTCCCGTCCTTGGACACATCTGTCCATGGACTTCATAACGGACTTGCCTCGTTCCTCGGGGAAGACTGTGATTCTGGTGGTGGTGGACCGTTTTAGCAAAATGGTGCATTTCATCCCTTTTCCTGGTTTGCCCAAAGCTAAGACGCTGGCGCAGGCATTTATTGACCACATTGTCAAATTGCATGGTATTCCTTCAGACATAGTCTCTGATAGGGGCACGCAGTTTGTTTCCAGATTCTGGAAGGCTTTCTGTTCTCGCTTGGGGGTTCGGTTGTCATTCTCTTCTGCTTTCCACCCGCAGTCGAATGGCCAGACAGAGCGCGTCAATCAGAATCTGGAGACATATCTGCGCTGTTTTGTGGCGGAGAATCAGGAGGATTGGTGTTCTTTTTTGCCCCTTGCTGAGTTTGCTTTAAATAACCGTCGTCAGGAGTCCTCTGATAAGTCACCATTTTTTGGTGCATATGGGTTTCATCCACAGTTTGGGACTTTCTCGGGAGAGGGGTCTTCTGGTTTACCTGATGAGGACAGATTCTCCTCGTCTTTGTCATCTATTTGGCAAAAGATTCAGGATAATCTAAAGAGCATGAGTGAGAGATATAAGCGTGTGGCAGATAAGAGACGTGTGCCTGGTCCGGACCTGAATGTTGGTGATCTGGTGTGGTTGTCTACCAAGAATATCAAATTGAAGGTTCCCTCCTGGAAGTTGGGTCCTAGGTTTATTGGGCCTTACAAGATCCTGTCTGTCATCAATCCTGTTGCCTACCGTCTTGATCTTCCTCAGACTTGGAAGATCCATAATGTTTTTCATAAGTCCTTATTGAAACCTTATGTTCAACCTATTGTACCCTCGCCTTTGCCTCCTCCTCCGATTATGGTTGATGGAAATCTTGAATTTCAGGTCTCTAGGATTGTGGATTCTCGTCTTGTCCGCGGTTCCCTTCAGTACCTCGTTCATTGGGAGGGTTATGGTCCTGAGGAGAGGATGTGGGTCCCAGTGACGGACATTAAGGCCACTCGTCTCATCAGGGCTTTCCATAGGTCCCATCCTGAGAAGGTGGGCCCTGAGTGTCCGGAGTCCACTCGTAGAGGGAGGGGTACTGTCACAACTAGACAGCTGAGAAGCTCTGACAGGAGCTTTCCAGATCCTCCTCCTTGAGTTTCTTTGTTTTGGTTAAGTTCCTCATCTCGTTAGTCTATCTCAGCTGTCATGCAGTTGGACTGATTGCTTCCCTTTAAGTTCCTCCCCATGATGCATTAGGTTGCGGCTTATACAACTTCCTGGAGTGTGTGTGCATGCTGTTTCTATTCCTCAGTCCTCTGCAAGATAAGTGCTGTTCCTTTATTTGTGATTTTCTGTCTGCTGGATTTTCAGGTGACCCTGACTCCCTCCGTGTCTTGTGTAGGGAGCCGGTGGTCGTGTCCCCTCACTATTGTAGGGTCTTCAGGTATTAGATAGCCGAGGTACGTGGATATGCGCCCATCCACCTTTGGGGTGTTCGCATAGGCTGAGCAATTAGGGAGAGTGGCAGGTCTCATGTAGGGGTCTCCCTTTTGTTCCTTAGTTGTGGATCCAGTGAGTCATTAATTGTATTGCATTGTCTTGTTTCCTGTACACCATCCGTGACAGTGATATCCGCCTTTTGTATAAGATCGAGGTCACATACTCTGTTGGTTGATCAACATCAAAAGTAATAATAAAATAAATAAAACGGTAATATAAAATGTGTAAAAAATGTTGCTTTAAAAAGAGCTTCCTGTAACAGTCCTACAGGCTCACCTGAGTCAGAGGACAGCTGGCTAGAGGTAGGAGTGGAGTCCAGTGGCAAGGACCGCAGGCAGGTAGTAGGTGCAGGAAGTCTAGCAGAGGCGTAGTCGGTTGGCAGGCAGTGGGTCAGGGCAGGCGGCAGTAAGAGTGGTCAGACAATCCAGATGGGCATCGGTGGTAGCAGTTCAGTAGGTAGGGACAAAGCAGAAGAGTAGTCGGTAGTCAATTCCTGGTCAGCAGTGGACTTACAGTAGTAGCAAGAGCAGCAGATGAGGAGAAGCTTGATCAAGGCTCAGGAGCTCAATGATCAGCAAGCTGGAGTGCAAGGGGCTGGATTTATATAGGGAAGTACCAGGTGTGGGGAATCAAGGGTGATGAGCAAGGCTTGGCAAGACTGAGGTTAAATAATAGACTTCAGGGAGGAATGTCCTGAGAGGACGGTAGCCTAGTAAGCAGGGCTACCACCTGGGATGTGGATGGTCACGGGTTTGAATCCCGAAACTTCCTGTATATATAAATGGCAAGTGTAGCAAGATAATTTATGCAAAATATGTAAGAGGATGAGTCACTTTCTAATACTTTCCATTCACTAAAGTATAAGAAGCAAGAAAAAGTCAAAATATATTGGGGATAATGCGTGGTTATATTGATTCTGATGGCAATTGCGCTTTTATTTATTATATATAGCACTAGTAGTTCTTTGAACTTGCTCTCAATCAATATATCCCCTCATTGTAAGAAATGATATACAGTCAGGTCCATAAATATTGGGACATCGACACAATTTTTTTACATTTTTGGCGCTTTACACCACCACAATGTATTTGAAATGAAACAAACAAGATGGGCTTTAACTGCAGATTGTCAGCTTTAATTTGAGGGTATTTACATCCAAATCAGGTGAACGGTGTAGGAATTACAACAGTTTGCATATGTGCCTCCCACTTGTTAAGGGACCAAAAGTAGTGGGACAGAATAATAATCATAAATCAAACTTTCACTTTTTAATACTTGGTTGCAAATCCTTTGCAGTCAATTACAGCCTGAAGTCTGGAACGCATAGACATCACCAGACGCTGGGTTTCATCCCTGGTGATGATCTGCCAGGCCTCTACTGCAACTGTCTTCAAATTCTGCTTGTTATTGGGGCATTCAGTTTTGTCTTTAGCAAATGAAATGCATGCTCAATCGGATTCAGGTCAGGTGATTGACTTGGCCATTGCATAACATTACACTTCTTTCCCTTAAAAATCTCTTTGGTTGCTTTTGCAGTATGCTTTGGGTCATAGTCCATCTGCACTGTGAAGCGCCATCCAATGAGTTCTGAAGCAGTTGGCTGAATATGAGCAGATAATATTGCCCGAAACACTTCAGAATTCATCCTGTTGCTTTTGTCAGCAGTCACATCATCAATAAATACAAGAGAACCAGTTCCATTGGCAGCCATACATGCCCACGCCATGACACTACCATCACCATGCTTCACTGATGAGGTGGTATGCTTAGGATCATGAGCAGTTCCTTTCCTTCTCCATACTTTTCTCTTCCCATCACTCTGGTACAAGTTGATCTTGGTCTCATCTGTCCATAGGATGTTGTTTCAGAACTGTGAAGGCTTTTTTAGATGTCATTTGGCAAACTCTAATCTGGCCTTCCTTTTTTCGAGGCTCACCAATGGTTAACATCTTGTGGTGAACCCTCTGTATTCACTCTGGTGAAGTCTTCTCTTGATCGTTGACTTTGACACGCATACACCTACCTCCTGGAGAGTGTTCTTGACCTGGCCAACTGTTGTGAAGGGTGTTTTCTTCACCAGGGAAAGAATTCTTCAGTCATCCACCACAGTTGTTTTCCGTGGTCTTCCGGGTCTTTTGGTGTTGCTGAGCTCACCGGTGCGTTCCTTCTTTTTAAGAATGTTCCAAACAGTTGTTTTGGCCACGCCTTATGTTTTTGCTATCTCTCTGATGGGTTTGTTGTGCTTTTTCAGCCTAATGATGGCTTGCTTCACTGATAGTGACAGCTCTTTGGATCTCATCTTGAGAGTTGACAGAAACAGATTCCAAATGCAAATGGCACACTTGAAATGAACTCTGGACCTTTTATCTGCTCATTGTAATTGGGATAATGTGGGAATAACACACACCTGGCCATGGAACATCTGAGAAGCCAATTGTCCCATTACTTTTGGTTCCTTAACAAGTGGGAGGCACATTCACAAACTGTTGTAATTCCTACACCGTTCACCTGATTTTGATTTAAATACCCTCAAATTAAAGCTGACAATCTGCAGTTAAAGCACATCTTGTTTGTTTCATTTCAAATACATTGTGGTGGTGTAAAGAGCCAAAAATGTTAAAATTGTGTCGATGTCCCAATATTTATGGACCTGACTGTATATATCCCATGCAGTAGTTGGTGAATAGGGCAATCATTCATTTGAGGCTGAGTCTGTATGTTACCAATCCACAGCGTCGGTGTGCCCGGGCTGTCAATGCTGCTATCAGACACGCAATGGTTCTTCTGCTTCGCTCACCACCTCGTATCGTGGCATCCCATGTGAGCGGGAGCTGCAGCGATGTTCTGTCTCAAAATGGGTACATAAGTACCGGCTGTGTCAGCGTCCTTAGTTAGGCAGGGTTAGAGGGTAGGTTCTTCTTGATATTAGAGGAAATGCTTGATTGCATACATGGTGCTTTTTACTTTTTACTGCATGTTACCATACGCGTTTTGCGGCGCAATGCTCCTTCCTCAGTGGCTACCAAAGAACTACTAGCGCTATATATGCATTAACTTTATATTAATAAATAATAGCGCAATTGCTGTCAGAATCAATATAACCACCCATTATCCCCAATATATTTTGACTTTTTTTGCTTCTTATTCTTCAGTAAAAGGACAATATTAGCAAGTGACTCATCCTCTTACATATTTTACATAAATTATCTTGCTATCCTTTTCCATTTATATATACAGGAAGCTCTTTTTAAAGCAAGTTTTTTTTACAAATTTTATATTAACCTTTTATTTTTATTTATTTTTTTATTACTTTTGATGTTGATCAACCAACAGAGTATGTGACCTCGATCTTATACAATTACATATTCATGTAATAATATGTTTATCTTTTATTGAGGTCTTACATTGAATGTTGAAAAAATGTACAGGTGTAAAAATATCGTCTGCAATCAGTCCATATATCACTGGATAGTTGAGTGCCCCCCCCCCCCCCCCCCACTCACACACACACACAATCTAGTTTACTTGTTTTTAAAGAATGTCACTTTAAACTTCAGCTAAAAGAAGTGGATTTTACATGCAAACTGCAATCCAGTAAACTGCACAGAGTAAAATTAAACTAAAAACGGAAAAAAAAAAAGCATTATACAGTATAAAAAATGAAATAATAGATTTTATCATTGCCAATATTTCCATATTTCATTTTAGGAAATTACTACTGTAAATGACAACCAGCAACTTGCCCAGTGATCGCCAGGGCAATTATGCTAATCCAGATTTATTTAAATTACCCAAAATAGCCAACTTCTATTGTCCTAATGCAGGCAACATTATGTGCATATTAGAAAAGGGTGAGACAAAGGAACAATCACTTTCAAAAGAGCCTAAAAAAACCTCCATTGTTCACTAAGCAAGATCACACCTTTCAAACTTGACAGGTTTCATCTCTTTTATATATAGGAAATACACAAAAAAGGTTTTAATAATACATCAGAGTGTGTCCTTAGACAGCTGTGGGAACAATGGTTCATGCATTATCTATCGTGCACAGTATATTGTAGCTAATGCTACATATTAACATTCACCGATTCTAATTACATTAAAAACGCCATTACATAAAGAAGATAATGAAAAATGTAGGTACTGTATATGCCTGCATTCTTACTTCCAGTCTGCAAATTTAGTTTTTTTAGAAGATAGATTATATTGAAATTAGAGAAAAACAAGTCCATTTAAACATTAATCATTTATCAAAGTGCATGAAAAAACCCTGACAAATAAAACCCTGATACCAAAAAAGTCGGGACAATGTGCAAATTGTACACGGAAGTAAATAACAACAGAAGGCAATGATTTGTTAATTTTGTAGACCCATATTTTATTCACAGTAGACCAAGAAACACATATCAGATCTTGAAAGTGAGAATTATTACCGTTTCATGATAAAAAATAAAAAAAAATTTTTAGAACTTGATGGCAGCAACATATCTCAAAAAAGTTGGAGCAGGGCCATGTCTACCACTGTGTAGCATCCCATCTCCTTTTAAAAAACAGTCTATAATTGTCCAGGAAGTGAGTAGATCAAATACTGGAGTTTTGGGAGAGAAATGCTGTCCTGTTCAACAGTCCTGGGTCTTTAGCAGATTTTATACTTCCTAATGCACCAAATGTTTTCTATTGGTTCTATTCTTCTTCAGTAAAGCCCTGCTGTTGTGATGGATGCTCTATGTGGTTTGGCATTTTATTACTGAAATATGCAAGGTAGTGTTGATCGAGCGCAATGCTCGAGTCTCCTCCCCACACATATCTTGGCTGCTACGCAGCCAGTAAACGTGCAGGTAAGTACTGCCCTTATTGTAATACCGTAGCTATATTGGCTACTGGCATTACAGTGATTGGCTGGCCGGAACGCGTCATTGGGTGCTATAAAGGATGACGCACGTTCAGCTCAGTCTTAGTCAGGGAGAGCTGTGCTGAGGAAGAGACAGATAGTGTAGGGAGTGATATAGGAATATTTTTATTAGAAAAACTTGTCAGAGACCCAAAAGTCCTTTTAAGGACTATTGTGTGTGGCAGCAATATCTATTTTTAGCGCATCCTGCACTAAATAGCATGCAATAGTTTGGTCGCTGCAGACACTGACATTAGCTGCGCCACATCTCCTGTGTAAAGTGTGCGCATCCTAAAAATATCTGTGACATACAGTGTACTTTTTCAATAGACGGTGTCCGCTTCTGACAGTGACATTACCAGTGCCACATCTCCAGTGTAATGTGTGTGCATCCAAAAAATATCTGTGACATCCAGTGTACTTTTTCCGTAGACGGTGTCTGCTGTGGACAGTGCCATTAGCTGCACCACATCTCCAGTGTAACGTGTGCACATCCAAAAAATATCTGTGACATCCAGTGTACTTTTTCCGTAGACGGTGTCTGCTGTGGACAGTGACATTAGCTGCGCCACATCTCCAGTGTAACGTGTGCACATCCAAAAAATATCTGTGACATCCAGTGTACTTTTTCCATAGACAGTGTCTGCTGTGGACAGTGACATTACCAGCACCACATCTGCAGTGTAACTTGTGCGCTGAAAAAATGTATCTGTGACATACAATGTACTTTTTCAATAGACAGTGTCCTCTTCTGATAGTGACATTACCAGTGCCACATTTCAAGTGTAATGTGTGTGCATCCAAAAAATATCGGTGACATCCAGTGTACTTTTTCCATAGACGGTGTCCGCTGCGGACAGTGACATTAGCTGCGCCACATCTCCAATGTAAAGTGTGCGCATCCAAAAAATATCTGTGACATCCAGTGTACTTTTTCCATAGACGGTGTCTGCTGCGGACAGTGACATTACCAGCGCCACATCTCTGGTGTAACGTGTGCGCTGAGAAAAAATGTTTCTGTGACATACAGTGTACTTTTTCAATAGACGGTGTCCGCTTCTGAAAGTGACATTACCAGTGCCACATCTCCAGTGTAATGTGTGTGCGCATAAAAATTTTATCGGTGACATACAGTGTACTTTTTCCGAAGACGCTGCGGACAGTGACATTACAGTTGGTACCTCTCCTGTATAACATTTCCTCATCCCAAATATCAGTGAAATTCCCTGTTATTTTTTATCAGCCACTGGTGACAGCATTGACATTTTCTGCGAGATATCTCCTGTGTGACGTTTCCACATCCAAATTCTTTTTAAATTTGTTTGCGCATACACTTCCAAATCCTACGCTACTGTACGTGTGACATGCTTTGAAGCATATATAACATTTAATATGAAGAAGGCGAGCAGTAAGGGACGGGGAAGTGGGCGTGATGCTGATAGTGCACACAGAGGCCGTAGCCCTGGGCGCATTGAAACTCTGCACAAGAAAAACAATCATCCACGATACCTAGCTTCATGTCCCAGTTTGCAGGGTGGTGCAGGACGCCACTCTTGAAGTCAGACCAGTGCAAGCAGGTGGTCGGTTGGATTGCAGCAGATAATGCTTCCAGTCAGTTAAGCACCACCCTGTCTTCCACCAAGTCCAGTCTCAGTAGCCAAGAGTCTGCTCAACACAATCCTAACCCTGATCCTCCTTCCTCCCACCATGGAGAGTCTGGGCAAAAAAGTGATTCCACAGTCGGATTTTCCGAGGACCTCTTTTCAGCGCCATTCCTTGATTTGGCCCTCTCGCAAAGCACGCTTGAAGAGGGACAGATCTTGTGCCCTGATTCTCTTGAGCATCCATAGTCACAAGAAGATGACGATGGGGAACGGCAATTACTGTTTAATGAGGTGAATGATGATGAGACACATTAGCCAAAAAGTCAAAGGCAATTATTGTCTCAAGAGGATGAGACACAGTTGTCAATCACTGAGGTTGTGGTTAGGTCAAAAAGTCAGGAGGATGAGCAGAGTGAGGAAGTGGAAGAGGAGCTGGCTGACGAGGAAATCACTGACCCAACCTGGGAAGGTGGAAAGCCGAGCAAGGACAGCAGTACAGAGGGGGAGGGATCTGCAGCACCGCAATAGGCTGGGAAAGGCAGTGGTGTGGCAAAAGGGAGAAGGCGGGCCACACCAAACAAGCCCGCAACTGTTCCACGAAGTACCCCCTTGCGGAAATCTTCCTTGCCAAGGGGTTGGTGTTTGGCAGTATGGCGCTGTAACGGCATACAAAGGAATGCTTCAAACTCCGAACGGAACCTCACGAATAGCTGCTAGCAGATGAATAGGAAACGCACCCAAGCGGCTTACACTCCTAGCAATCAGTCTCTAACAGCATACAGTGAATCCCCCCAAGAATGAGACCACGCTCTGTGTTGAGGGTAAAGCAGTGGACAGCCAGAGCTGTGTGTTTATTGTTCTTATATAACATTGTTACACACTAGTACCACCCACAGGATTTTGTAAAAACAACCAAAAAACACATACAATACAGTAAAACACTCCCACACAAAATCCTCCCCTCTGCCTGTGATACAATTACCTTACACAATGGGTTGATGTAATTATCACAGGCAGGAGAATGCACAATGTCTTCTGTCCTGGAGAGAACCGAGGAGTAATTCAACTATCTCTCAGGACAAAGGGAAATCGCCAATACACACGTGGAGACAATAGGACAGACATCACTATTCAAATATACAATGTCCCAACCATTACAGTAAACATAGACATTTAACATATCCAAAAATGGCACGAATTAGACCAGGGGTTCAAAAGTTAGTAAAAGTCCTTTGTGAACAAAAGAAGCATGGCTTTTCTGCCCAAAACCAGTTTTTACAGAGTTAGGCTGTGTGAGATAATTAGCTTAACTGGATGTGGTAAGCCAACTAGGTACAGAAGATACCTCTATTCACAACAGCAAAACTGCACAAAAATACATAACGCCTATCAAACTGAACAGAACCCCCACATTCAACTTATCCCCAGATGGCTTGGATCTGAGCGCTCAATATCCAAACACAGTCAAATCGCCATGGGGTTTAAGTTTAGCATGGGCTGATGAGAGGGCCCATAATCCTGGGGCAAGAGGCTGGCAACCAGGCTTCTCCAGCACCCAGTGGCGAGGTTGGTTTCGCCACATATCTCCCCTTTTCCCAAACAGACTAACAGGGTATCTGACCTTCTGCCGGTCAGTGCCCTTGTGAGTCCAGCAGCCCACCCACAAAATAGAAACAGCAGTACAGCCCACCCACAATGAATGGTTACTACATCTGAGCAAGGGAGAAACCTGTCCATGTCTATGTGCCTCAGTACGGCTGTTTGGGGGACTGGTAGACTGCCTTGGTGGGTTGCTGAATGGGCAGAGACCAGCGGTACTTTGCCCTGGTGCCAGCGCTACCACAGAAGAAGCCTGGTTGTAGCCTGGTTGTTAGAGGGGGAGACCGACTGTTTCCCCTTTAGATAAACCACCATGCTGCTGTGGGGGGAGACCGACTGTCTCCCCTTTGGCTAAACAGTCCTGTTGCTGGGGGACTGGACCGACTGTCCCTACCCCCTGTGCTGTGAGTGCAGAGACCACGGTCCCATCTGCACGGTTGTGGGGCTTACTGTCTCCCCCTGGTACGTTAAGCTGCCGCTGGGGAATGGAGACTGGGCTCCCAATTCCCAACAAATCCTTCTGTTGCTGTGGGATGGAGACTGGGCTCCCCATTTCCAACAACTCAATCTGCTGCTGGGGGACAGGACCGACTGTCTCTGCCCCCTGTAACTCAGCCTGCCGCTGGGGAATGGAGACTGGGCTCCCAATTCCCTGCAATTCACACTGTCAATAGGGAGAGGGGGTAACAAGCTCCTCTCCCATACATAATTCCAGCCTCTGGGGAGGGAGACCGACTGTCTCCGCTCCCAATACAGTGTCCTGTTGCTGGGGAAAGGAGACTGGGCTGTCTATTCCCTGTAGGACACTTTGCCACTGAGGAATGGAGACTGGGCTCCCAATTCCCTGCAATTCACACTGCCAATAGGGAGAGGGGGTAACAAGCTCTTATCCCATACATACTTCCAGCCTCTGGGGAGGGAGACCGACTGTCTCCGCTCCCAATACAGTGTTCTGTTGCTGGGGAAAGGAGACTGGGCTCTCTATTCCCTGTAGGACACTCTGCCGCTGGGGGACAGGACCGACTGTCTCTGCCCCCTGTTTCTCAGCCTGCTGCTGGGGAATGGAGACTGGGCTCACAATTCCCTGCAGGAGTGGTGGAGAGACCTCGGTCCCATCTCCACCGGCCACCTGGGGTTCTTCCCAGGAAATCTCCACAATATCCTCCCAGCTGAAGGGCTCTTGACCTGGGTCTGACTTCTTGCTGTCCTGCTGAGTCTTCCCAATGGAGTGGAAGAGATCTCGGTAGTTCTGCTCCAGTTCCCACTCCAGGGTTGCTAGGTGAGCCAGGTCTTTCTCTACCTTATGGGAGTCATCCCAATCCTGCCCAGCCTCCCTCTCATAGAAAATGTCCTGAAGTCTGGACTGTGCAGGGCTACCGAAGTCAGGCTCCGCAAAGGACTCCCATAACAAGCCAGGACCATCAAACTCCTCTCCCTCTGGATTGCCATGCTCAGCTGTCCAGGGTATATACTGTGCCATATACCACCAGAGCGCCTGGTAGGCATCCTCCAGCCATAGCTCCTGCCATACCCGGTGCTCTAGTTCCTTCACCCATTCCTCCAGGGGCTGCTCTCCCAGGAAGGGCATCCACAGGGCCACTTGCTTCTGCAATTGCTTCTCTTCACTGGGGAGACTCTCGTACATTAACCAGGGCCTGGTACCAGATGCCTTTCCTTAATGCATCCCGGCCATCCAGGTCTTCCTCATCGTACTCCACTGCTGGTTCCATTCTGGTGCTGTCAGGGTCGCTGTACTAGGACATGCGTTGCCATCAAATTGTAAAATCCAAGGAATGATGTCTCCTGTAGCTGTCCTTCTGGCTGTGGGAACAATCCCGCCGCTTGCCACCAATTGTTACGGCATACAAGGGAATGCTCCAAACTCCGAACAAAACCTCGCGAATAGCTGCTAGCAGACGAATAGGAAACGCACCCAAGCAGCTTACACTCCTAGCAATCAGTCTCTAACAGCATACAGTGATTTCCCCCAAGAACGAGACGAGGCTCTGTGTTGAGGGTCAAGCAGTGGTCAGCCAGAGCTGTGTGTTTATTGTTCTTATATAACATTGTTACACACTAGTACCACCCACAGGGTTTTGTAAAAGCAACCAATAAACATGTACAATACAGTAAAACACTCCCACACAAAATCCTTCCCTCTGCCTGTGATACAATTAACTTACACAATAGGTTGATGAAATTATCACAGGCAGGAGAATACACAATGTCTTCTGTCCTGGAGACAACCGAGGAGTAATTCAATTATCTCTCAGGACAAAGGGAAATCGCCAATACACACGTGGAGACAGTAGGACAGACATCAGTATTCAAATATACAATGTCCCAACCATTACAGTAAACATAGACATTTAACATACCCAAAAATGGCACAAATTAGACCAGGGGTTCAAAAGTTAGTAAAAGTCCTTTGTGAACAAAGGAAGCATGGCTTTTCTGCCCAAAACTAGTTTATACAGAGTTAGGCTGTGTGAGATAATTAACTTAACTGGATGTGGTAAGCCAACTAGGTACAGAAAATACCTCTATTCACAACAGCAAAACTACACAAAAATACATAACTCCTATCAAACTGAACAGAACCCCCACATTCAACTTATCCCCAGATGGCTTGGATCTGAGCACTCAATATCCGAACAGCGCTCAGATGCCACAAACACAGTCAAATCGCCTTGGGGTTTAAGTTTAGCATGGGCTGATGAGAGGGCCCATAATCCTGGGGCAAGAGGCTGGCAACCAGGCTTCTCCAGCACCCAGTGGCGAGGTTGGTTTCGCCACAGGCGCTTTTTTGAGGAAAGTGCAGACGACAAAAGAATAGTAGTTTGCAACCTGTGCCATACCAAAATGAGCTGGGGCGTGAACACTAGCAACCTCACCACCACCAGCGTGATTCGCCACATGACATCAAAGCACCGTAATAAGTGGGATGAACGCCTGGGTCCACAATCTGTGTCTACAAAGAGAACTTCTCATCTCTCATTTCTCTGGTGGAGAGGATGAGCAAAATGGTGCAATACCAGAAGGTCCTTGTTGAAAAATTGCTCCAAAAATTTCCATCTGACAACGCTGGCGACAGAGTTCGTAGTTCTTTGGGCAACCGAGGAGGGGAAACAAGGGGAACACATAGCAGTTCCAACAGAGGCAGGGCAACACTCTCCAAAGCCTGGGACATTTTCAGGACTACCCGCCAGCACCCTCACTCTGATGCATGGCCTACTGTCACAAGGAGGGAGAAATTTGGTAAGATATTGAAGGAGTACATATCAGACTGTGTCAGCATCCTCATTGATCCCTCAGTGCCTTACAACTACTGGGTGTCCAAGCTGGACACGTGACACGAACTGGCGCTCTACGCCTTGGAGGTGCTGGCCTGCCCTGCCGCTAGCGTTTTGTCCGAGCGGGAATTTAGTGCAGATAAGCGTATCCGCCTGTCAACTGAAAATGCTGACAGGTTGACTCTTATAAAAATTAACAAGGCCTGGATCGACCCTGACTTCTCGACTCCACTAGAGAAAAGATCATTGATGAACATAAAGGCACTTTAAATTTGATGTTTATAATGTAATGAATACACTGTATTCCCATGCACCCCTTCCACCACAAAAAAAGAGTATATGGTTCAATCTTCCTTTTCTCATCCTCCTCCTCCTCTTCCATCATATCAACATGCTTATTCGTCGCATATAATGACCTCGCATATATGCCCTCGCATATAATGTTTTACAGAGTCAGCTCACCTGAAAGCCCTCACATATAATGTTTTACAGGGTCAGCTCACCTTCAGGGCATCACCTACAATGTTTTACAGGGTCATCTCACCTATAGGCCCTCACATATAATGTTTTAAAGGGTTAGCTCACTTGCAGGCCCTCGCATATGATGTTGTACAGGGTCAGCTCACCTGCAGCTCCTCGCATATAATGTTTTACAGGGTCAGCTCACCTGCAGGCCCTCACCTATAATGTTTTAAAGGGTTAGCTCACTTGCAGGCCCTCGCATATAATGTTGTACAGGGTCAGCTCACCTGCAGCTCCTCGCATATAATGTTTTACAGGGTCAGCTCACCTGCAGGCCCTCACCTACAATGTTTTCAGGGTCAGCTCACCTGCAGGCCCTCACATATAATGTTTTACAGGGTCAGCTCACCTGCAGACCCTCGCATATAATGCTTTACAGGGTCAGCTCACCTGTAGGCCCTCGCATATAATGTTTGACAGGGTCAGCTCAACTGTAGGCCCTTGCATATAATGTTTTAGAGGGTCAGCTCACCTACAGGCCCTCACCAACAAACTTTTACAGGGTCAGCTCACCTGTAGGCCCTTGCATATAATGTTTTACAGAGTCATATCACCTGTAGGCCCTCACCTACAATGTTTTACAGAGTCAGCTCACCTGCAGGCCCTCGCATATATTTTAGAGGGTCAGCTCACCTGCAGGCCCTCGCATATAATGTTTTATAGGGTTAGCTCACCTTCAGGCCCTTGCATATAATGTTTTACAGGGTCAACTCACCTATAGGCCCTCACCTACAATCTTTCACAGGGTCAGCTCATCTGCAGGCCCATGCATATAATGCTTTACAGGGTCAGCTCACCTACAAGCCCTCACCTACAACCTTTTAGAGAGTCAGCTCACCAGCAGTCCCTCACCCACAATCTTTTACAGGGTCAGCTCACCTGCAGGCCCTCACATATAATGTTTTACACGGTCAGCTCACCTGTAGGCCCTTGCATGTAATGTTTTATAGGGTTAGATCACCTGCAGGCCCTCACCTACAATGTTTTACAGGGTCAGCTCAACTGCAGGCCCTCACCTACAATCTTTTACAGGGTCAGCTCAACTGCAGGCCCTCACATATAATGTTTTATAGGGTCAGCTCATCTGTAGGCCCTCACATAATATGTTTTACAGGGTCAGCTAACCTGCAGGCCCTCGCATATAATGTTTCACAGGGTCAGCTGACCTGCAGGCCCTCGCCCCTAATGTTTTAGATGGTCAGATCAGCAGGCCCTTTCTCCAAATGTTTTTGAGGGTTACCAGCAGGCCATCAATCATAATTTTTAAAGGGTGTGTATAATGCCCTCCTTTATGTGTAACAAAGGGTGTATTGGAGTGTTGGTTCCTTGTAATTTTTGGCAGCCCTTTCACTTACTGCATAGGCTTTGTGAGTGTAGGAGTCTCACTACCTGAACAATTGTTCCACAATGTGAATGAGGCCCTCCTTTATGTGATATACAGGTTGTATCGGAGTGCATCTTCAGTGTAATTTTTGGGCGCACTTGCACTTTATATACAAATAAATGTACAGGAAAGAATGTTTCCTAACAATTTTTTCGCTAAAATCAATTTTATCTTCGGTTTTGGGCACATTATTGTCAGTCTGAAAAGGTGGCGTACTGCTCGGACAACATCGTTCCCAGCAGCGACCTGGGAGTCCAAGATGCATCCAGACATCCTCCTCATGCTGTTCCCGAACCATTTCGGTGTTGTTTCCATCAATTTCTGACTAGAGTTGAGCGAACACCTGGATGTTTGGGTTCGAGAAGTTCGGCTGAACTTCCCGGAAATGTTCGGGTTCGGGATCCGAACCCGATCCGAACTTCGTCCCGAACCCGAACCCCATTGAAGTCAATGGGGACCCGAACTTTTGGGCACTAAAAAGGCTGTAAAACAGCCCAGGAAAGAGCTAGAGGGCTGCAAAAGGCAGCAACATGTAGGTAAATCCCCTGCAAACAAATGTGGATAGGGAAATGAATTAAAATTAAAATAAAATAAATAAAAATGAACCAATATCAATTGGACAGAGGTCCCATAGCAGAGAATCTGGCTTCATGTCAGCAGAGAATCAGTCTCTTCATGCCATAGCAAAGAATCTGGCTTCATGTCAGCAGAGAATCAGTCTCTTCATGCCATAGCAGAGAATCTGGCTTCATGTCAGTGCAGAATCAGTCTTCATGTCATAGCAGAGAATCAGGCTTCACGTCACCCACCACTGGAACAGGCCACTGTCACACATTTAGGCCCAGGCACCCAGGCAGAGAAGAGGTCCCGTAACAGAGAATCTGGCCTTATGTCAGCGCAGAATCTGTCTTCATGTCATAGCAGAGAATCAGGCTTCACGTCACCCACCACTGGAACAGGCCACTGTCACACATTTAGGCCCCGGCACCCAGACAGAGGAGAGCGGTCCCGTAACAGAGAATCTAGCCTTATGTCAGCGCAGAATCTGTCTTCATGTCATAGCAGAGAATCAGGCTTCACGTCACCCACCACTGGAACAGGCCACTGTCACACATTTAGGCCCAGGCACCCAGGCAGAGGAGAGAGGTCCCGTAACAGAGAATCTGGCCTTATGTCAGCGCAGAATCTGTATTCATGTCATAGCAGAGAATCAGGCTTCACATCACCCACCACTGGAACAGGCCACTGTCACACATTTAGGCCCCGGCACCCAGACAGAGGAGAGCGGTCCCGTAACAGAGAATCTGGCCTTATGTCAGCGCAGAATCTGTCTTCATGTCATAGCAGAGAATCAGGCTTCACGTCACCCACCACTGGAACAGGCCACTGTCACACATTTAGGCCCAGGCACCCAGGCAGAGGAGAGAGGTCCCGTAACAGAGAATCTGGCCTTATGTCAGCGCAGAATCTGTATTCATGTCATAGCAGAGAATCAGGCTTCACGTCACCCACCACTGGAACAGGCCACTGTCATATATTTAGGCCCCGGCACCCAGACAGAGGAGAGCGGTCCCGTAACAGAGAATCTGGCCTTATGTCAGCGCAGAATCTGTATTCATGTCATAGCAGAGAATCAGGCTTCAAGTCACCCACCACTGGAACAGGCCACTGTCACACATTTAGGCCCCGGCACCCAGACAGAGGAGAGGTTCATTCAACTTTGGGTTGCCCCGCAATATAATGGTAAAACGAAAATAAAAATAGTATTGAATGAGGAAGTGCCCTGGAGTAGAATAATATATTGTTAAGGGGAGGTAGTTAATATCTAATCTGCACAAGGGATGGACAGGTCCTGTGGGATCCATGCCTGGTTCATTTTTATGAACGTCAGCTTGTCCACATTGGCTGTAGACAGGCGGCTGCGTTTGTCTGTAATGACGCCCCCTGCCGTGCTGAATACACGTTCAGACAAAACGCTGTCCGCCGGGCAGGCCAGCACCTCCAAGGCATAAAAGGCTAGCTCTGGCCACGTGGACAATTTGGAGACCCAGAAGTTGAATGGGGCCGAACCATCAGTCAGTACGTGGAGGGGTGTGCACAGGTACTGTTCCACCATGTTAGTGAAATGTTGCCTCCTGCTAACACGTTCCGTATCAGGTGGTGGTGCACTTAGCTGTGGCGTGTTGACAAAACTTTTCCACATCTCTGCCATGCTAACCCTGCCCTCAGAGGAGCTGGGCGTGACACAGCTGCGTTGGTGACCTCTTGCTCCTCCTCTGCCTTCGCCTTGGGCTTCCACTGGTTCCCCTGTGACATTTGGGAATGCTCTCAGTAGCGCGTCTACCAACGTGCGCTTGTACTCGCGCATCTTCCTATCACGCTCCAGTGTAGGAAGTAAGGTGGGCACATTGTCTTTGTACCGGGGATCCAGCAGGGTGGCAACCCAGTAGTCCGCACACGTTAAAATGTGGGCAACTCTGCTGTCGTTGCGCAGGCACTGCAGCATGTAGTCGCTCATGTGTGCCAGGCTGCCCAGAGATAAGGACAAGCTGTCCTCTGTGGGAGGCGTATCGTCATCGTCCTGTGTTTCCCCCCAGCCACGCACCAGTGATGGGCCCGAGCTGCTTTGGGTGCCACCCCGCTGTGAACATGCTTCATCCTCATCCTCCTCCACCTCCTCCTCATCCTCCTCGTCCTCCAGTAGTGGGCCCTGTCTGGCCACATTTGTACCTGGCCTCTGGTGTTGCAAAAAACCTCCCTCTGAGTCACTTCGAAGAGACTGGCCTGAAAGTGCTGAAAATGACCCCTCTTCCTCCTCTTCCTCCTGGGCCACCTCCTCTTCCATCATCGCCCTAAGTGTTTTCTCAAGGAGACATAGAAGTGGTATTGTAACGCTGATAACGGCGTCATCGCCACTGGCCATGTTGGTGGAGTACTCGAAACAGCGCAACAGGGCACACAGGTCTCGCATGGAGGCCCAGTCATTGGTGGTGAAGTGGGTCTGATCCACAGTGCGACTGACCCGTGCGTGCTGCAGCTGAAACTCCACTATGGCCTGCTGCTGCTCGCACAGTCTGTCCAGCATATGCAAGGTGGAGTTCCACCTGGTGGGCACGTCGCATATAAGGCGGTGAGCGGGAAGGCCAAAGTTACGCTGTAGCGCAGATAGGCGAGCAGCGGCAGGGTGTGAACGCCGGAAGCGCGAACAGACGGCCCGCACTTTATGCAGCAGCTCTGACATGTCGGGGTAGTTGCGAATGAACTTCTGCACCACCAAATTCAGCACATGCGCCAGGCAAGGGATGTGCGTCAAACCAGCTAGTCCCAGAGCTGCAACGAGATTTCGCCTATTATCGCACACCACCAGGCCGGGCTTGAGGCTCACCGGCAGCAACCACTCGTCGGTCTGTTGTTCTATACCCCGCCACAACTCCTGTGCGGTGTGGGGCCTGTCCCCCAAACATATGAGTTTCAGAATGGCCTGCTGACGTTTACCCCGTGCTGTGCTGAAGTTGGTGGTGAAGGTGTGTGGCTGACTGGATGAGCAGGTGGAAGAAGAGGAGGAGGAAGCTGAGTAGGAGGAGGAGGAGACAGGAGGCAAAGAATTTTGCCCTGCGATCCTTGGCGGCGGAAGGACGTGCGCCAAACAGCTCTCCGCCTGGGGCCCAGCCGCCACTACATTTACCCAGTGTGCAGTTAGGGAGATATAGCGTCCCTGGCCGTGCTTACTGGTCCACGTATCTGTGGTTAGGTGGACCTTGCCACAGATGGCGTTGCGCAGTGCACACTTGATTTTATCGGACACTTGGTTGTGCAGGGAAGGCACGGCTCTCTTGGAGAAGTAGTGGCGGCTGGGAACAACATACTGTGGGACAGCAAGTGACATGAGCTGTTTGAAGCTGTGTGTGTCCACCAGCCTAAATGACAGCATTTCATAAGCCAGTAGTTTAGAAATGCTGGCATTCAGGGCCAGGGATCGAGGGTGGCTAGGTGGGAATTTACGCTTTCTCTCAAATGTTTGTGAGATGGAGAGCTGAACGCTGCCGTGTGACATGGTTGAGATGCTTGGTGACGCAGGTGGTGGTGTTGGTGGTACATCCCATGTTTGCTGGGCGGCAGGTGCCAACGTTCCTCCAGAGGCGGAGGAAGAGGCCGAGGCGGCGGCAGCAGCAGCAGAAGAGGCTGGGGCGGCGGCAGCAGCAGAAGAGGCCGAGGCGGCAGCAGCAGAAGAGGTAGCAGGGGGAGCCTGAGTGACTTCCTTGTTTTTAAGGTGTTTACTCCACTGCAGTTCATGCTTTGCATGCAGGTGCCTGGTCATGCAGGTTGTGCTAAGGTTCAGAACGTTAATGCCTCGTTTCAGGCTCTGATGGCACAGCGTGCAAACCACTCGGGTCTTGTCGTCAGCACATTGTTTGAAGAAGTGCCATGCCAGGGAACTCCTTGAAGCTGCCTTTGGGGTGCTCGGTCCCAGATGGCGGCGGTCAGTAGCAGGCGGAGTCTCTTGGCGGCGGGTGTTCTGATTTTGCCCACTGCTCCCTCTTTTGCTACGCTGTTGGCTTGGTCTCACCACTGCCTCTTCCTCTGAACTGTGAAAGTCAGTGGCACGACCTTCATTCCATGTGGGGTCTAGGACCTCATCGTCCCCTGCATCGTCTTCCACCCAGTCTTGATCCCTGACCTCCTGTTCAGTCTGCACACTGCAGAAAGACGCAGCAGTTGGCACCTGTGTTTCGTCATCATCAGAGACGTGCTGAGGTGGTATTCCCATGTCCTCATCATCAGGAAAACTAAGTGGTTGTGCGTTAGTGCATTCTATCTCTTCCACCCCTGGGGAAGGGCTAGGTGGATGCCCTTGGGAAACCCTGGCAGCAGAGTCTTCAAACAGCATAAGAGACTGCTGCATAACTTGAGGCTCAGACAGTTTCCCTGATATGCATGGGGGTGATGTGACAGACCGATGGGCTTGGTTTTCATGCGCCATCTGTGCGCTTTCTGCAGAAGACTGGGTGGGAGATAATGTGAACGTGCTGGATCCACTGTCGGCCACCCAATTGACTAATGCCTGTACCTGCTCAGGCCTTACCATCCTTAGAACGGCATTGGGCCCCACCAAATATCGCTGTAAATTCTGCTGGCTACTGGGACCTGAGGTAGTTGGTTCAGTAGGACGTGTGGCTGTGGCAGAACGGCCACGTCCTCTCCCAGCACCAGAGGGTCCACTAACACCACCACGACCATGTCCACGTCCGCGTCCCTTATTAGATGTTTTCCTCATTGTTCCCGTTCACCACAATTTTGAGAATGGCAAATTTGGGAATGCTTTTTCAACCCAGAAAAAAAAGTGTGCTTTTACGGTCACTACAAATAACTTGACCAGCTAAAACAGTGCAGATTTGGTTGAATAGAGATGTGAGACCTGTTTTTTTTTTGCGCTGTGTGACAGGTATAGGTTTAATCACAGAATGACACTTCTATCAGCACGCTAGCGTGTGTCTTAGGTTTTTCTGAATGACACTATCAATACCTTCAATGTAAGATTTTCTTTTTGGGATAGATTTCAAGTAGGCCTCAAATACCAGAAACTAGTTATTTTGAGAATGGCAAATTTGGGAATGCTTTTTCAACCCAGAACAAAAAGTCTGCTTTTACGGTCACTACAAATAACTTGACCAGTTAAAACAGTGCAGATTTGGTTGAATAGAGATGTGAAACCTGTTTTTTTTTGCGCTGTGTGACAGGTATAGGTTTAATCACAGAATCACACTTCTATCAGCACGCTAGCGTGTCTCTTAGGTTTTTCTGAATGACACTATCAATACCTTCAATGTAAGATTTTCTTTTTGGGATAGATTTCAAGTAGGCCTCAAATACCAGAAACTAGTTATTTTGAGAATGGCAAATTTGGGAATGCTTTTCAACCCAGAAAAAAAAGTGTGCTTTTACGGTCAATACAAATAACTTGACCAGCTAAAACAGTACAGATTTGGTTGAATAGAAATGTCAGGTCTATTTTTTAGGCACTGGGTGACAGGCTCAACTTGCCCCTGATGTAATATATGGCCAAAAAATAACCACACTGTTGATGGTTAAATGCACTTGGGTGACACAGGCTCAGCCTGCACCAGATGTAGTATATGGCCAAAAAATAATCAGACTGTTGATGGTAAATGCACTTGGGTGACACAGGCTCAGCCTGCACCAGATGTAGTATATGGCCAAAAAATAATCAGACTGTTGATGGTTAAATGCACTTGGGTGACACAGGCTCTGCCTGCAGCTGATGTAGGATATAGCACAAAATAACCACACTATCGATGGTTAAATACACTTGGGTGACACAGGCTCAGCCTGCAGCTGATGTAGTATATGGCCAAAAAATAATCAGACTGTTGATGGTTAAATGCACTTGGGTGACACAGGCTCAGCCTGCAGCTGATGTAGGATATAGCACAAAATAACCACACTATCGATGGTTAAATACACTTGGTGATAGCTCGTGCTGGCGCACCACAAGTCACAAAATGGCCACCGATCACCCCAGAAAAAAAGTGATCTAAAAACGCTCTGGGCAGCCTCAAAAAAGTGAGCAAGTCAATAATAGCACTTCAATGATCCACAGCTGCAGATCGATCACAGAATGAAGTCTTTTGGAGGAGTTAATCTGCCTAATCTCGCCCTAACATCGCAGCTGCAACCTCTCCCTATACTGATCATAGCAGAGTGACGTGCGGCGCTACGTGACTCCAGCTTAAATAGAGGCTGGGTCACATGGTGCACTGGCCAATCACAGCCATGCCAATAGTAGGCATGGCTGTGATGGCCTCTTGGGCCAAGTAGTATGACGCTTGTTGATTGGCTGCTTTGCAGCCTTTCAAAAAGCGCCAAGAAAGCGCCGAACACCGAACCCGAACCCGGACTTTTACGAAAATGTTCGGGTTCGGGTCCGTGTCACGGACACCCCAAAATTCGGTACGAACCCGAACTATACAGTTCGGGTTCGCTCATCCCTATTTCTGACCTTTGCCTATGAACCAGACACCCTTCCCTCTTCAGAGCAGGGGGTGCCTGGTTCAATGCTCGGGATGCTCAGGTGCTCCCGAGCATCCCGAGGTGTTCGGCCCGAGCACTTTGGTGCTCGATCAACAATAATGCAAGGCCTTTCCTGAAAGAGCTGTATGGAGAGAAGCTTATGTTGTTCTAAAACATGTTTATACTGTTCAGCATTGCTAGTGCCTTTCCAGATGTGTAATCTGCCCATGCCATTGGCACTAATGCAACTCTCTATTTCTTCTTGTGACCACAGAACACAGCATCTATGGTTTCCAAAAATAATTTAAATTTTTGATTCATGTCCACAGATAAGTCAATTTAAAACAAGCTTTGGCTAAAAGAAGATAGTGGTGTTTCTGGACTGTTTTTGACATATGGCTTCTTCTTTGCATGATACAGCTTTAACTTGCATTTTTGGATTGCTTGGCTAACTGTGTTCACAAACAAGGATTTTTGGAAGTATTCCTGAGCCCTTGCAGTGATTTCCAATATAGAATCATGCCTTTTTAATGCAGTGCTGCCTGAGGGCCCACAGATCATGATCATCCAATAATGACTATCAAGGCCGGCTCCAGGTTCATCTGGGAGGGAGGAGGGGTGAGTACAGCACTCACAGCACTTTACTCCCCCCGCCTCCTGCAGACTAGTGGATAATGGAAGTGCTCACTAGTATTTGCTTTATAAGATGCACTGGATCTTACAAAGCCCGGTCTCAAACGCAACTGCTGCCACGCCTATAGCTATGCCAATAGGTCCCCCCAGGTGCAGTGGGACCCGGAACTTGCATGGGTATGCTGGGTGCTGACACCGGCCCTGCTGACCATCTTGTGCACACGGATTTCTCTAGATTTTGATATTATGTACTATGTGGGGTAGGATATTCATAATGTTCACAATTTAACATTGAGAAACATTTTTCTGAAATTATTCCACAATTTGTAGATGGTTTTTCGCAGCTTGATGAATCTTTGCTCATGTTTGTTTCTGTGAGACTCTGCCTCTATAACATGCTCTTTTTTATACTCAGTCATGTGACTTAGTTGCAAATTGCTCCTCCAGTTGTTTTTTATTAGTAACACTTACTTTTCCAGCCCGTCCAAACTTTTTTGAGATGTGTTGATACAATCAAGTTCAAAATGAGTTATTATTTTTATTAAATGCTAAAATGTCTCAATTACAAAAACTGATTATGTTTTCTATGGTCTATGGTGAATAAAATGTGGGTCTGTGAGATTTGCAAATCAATGCATTCTGTTTTTATATACATTTATCTTTTAAATAGTGTCCCAGTTTTATGGAATTGGGATTTTATTACATTTTTTGCCTAAAATTTAACCAGAAACTATTATATAACCTTTAAAGACCTCCATTTGTATAATGGTTGACGATAAAAGTCAAAGGTAAAAGAACTGTGACAGTAATTAAAACAGCTTTGTATTTGCCAGGCAACAGCAGATGTTTACTGCTATTTCCTTTCTTACCTTTGCTCTTGGCTGGACATGTCTTTATATGTGTATCACTGGATAACCAGCAAGATTTTAAGATATTGGCCCAGATTTACAAATTTATCTGCGCCAAAAATCAAGTCTAAAAAGTGGTGCTTTTGGTAGAAATTGCCACAATTTATTTAATCTAGGTCAGGGATCAGCAACTTTCCGCTCTCCAGCTGTTGTGAAACTACAACTCCCAGCATACATACTTAGGCCTAGTTCACACGAACGTATGGCTTTTTCAGTGTTTGTGGTCTGTTTTTCACGGATCCGTTGTTCCGTTTTTTGTTTCCGTTGTGTTTCCGTTTCTGTTCCGTTTTTCCATTCCGTTTTTCCGTATGGCATATACAGTATACAGTAATTACATAGAAAAAATTGGGCTAGGCATAAAATTTCAATAGATGGTTCAGCAAAAACGGAATGGATACGGAAGACATGCGGATGCATTTCCGTATGTGTTCCGTTTTTTTTGCGGACCCATTGACTTGAATAGAGCCACGGAACGTGATTTGCGGGCAATAATAGGACATGTTCTATCTTTCAACGGAACGGAAAAACAGAAATATGGAAACGGAATGCATACGGAGTACATTCCTTTTTTTTGCGGAACCATTAAAATGAATGGTTCCGTATACGGACCGTATACGGACCACCAAAAAACGGCCTGTGCACTCACAAAAAAAACGTTCGTGTGAACTAGGCCTTACTTGACTGTTCTTGTAACTCCCATATAAGTGAAAGGGGGATTCTGGAAGTTGCAGTTTCAGAACAGCTGGAGTGCTAAAGGTTGCTGATCTCTGACCTAGGGTTTCTACACTTTTTTTTATAACATGCTTGACAAGGGGCATGTCTTAGTGGAAAGAGGGTAACATTTGTGATATAGTGGGAGGGGCCTGAAATCTGTCTCAAAATAAGCCAACTAATAGTTGGTATAGAGTCAGTGAAAAGAGCCTATCCCTGTACCAGATTATTCAACCTGAGCATCTATGATAAATCTTGTGCCAGTCTAGACAGCCTGCCTTAGCTTATAGTTAATAAACAACTATTCAAAGACCAATATTACCTATACAGTGACCATATAGTGGTAGATAACAACTCCATGCACACAATCTGCAGAAAGTATAATTGATTACAGTACAGTTTAATGCAGTGACCTACAAGTAATGATCCTCTTGGATTGCAGTCGTTCACTTTTGTTTACTTTTATATTCAGCTTAAGACAGTTTGAAAATGGCTTTGGCTTTTTGTTTTTTCCCAACCTACACAAACCTCCAATCCATAATGCCCTCTCTGATGACCCACAAAGTAATAGTACTCCCCAAACTGCCCAAAATGCCCACATAGTAATAGTGTCTTGAGTGCACTATTCTGTAATATTGCCCCTATTGCATTCCCTACACAAAAATTACTCTCTTTTGGCCCATATACAGTCCCTGACAAAAGTCTTGTCGCTTGAGTACAAATTGACCTGAAGTGCCGCTAAAATATATTTCTAATCAAGATTTTGTTACAAGAAATGGGTCATTTTAATCCCAACAGCTTTTGTAATAATGTTTCAGTGCAAAACTAAACTGACAAAAAGTATTCTAATATTCACAGCTTGGTAAAGCCCATTGAGTCCATTTTATCCAAGACATGTGTTGTCGCCTTGTCATATGAGCTTCACCTGTGACTAATAATGGATCAATTAGGTCTCAGGTGTGTATAAAAAGAATCCCAGTACACTAGACCTTCACATCAACTGCAACTAGACCTCTGCAAACATGCCTAAGATTCACCCGGAGACTAAAGTGTTGATTTATCAAGAGGCTGAAGACTAGATCCACTGCTGATGTGGCAGACACCTTCAATGTGTCTCAGCGTCAAGTTCAGAGGATAAAAAAAAGATTTGAACAGACTGGAGACGTTTAGGACAAGGCCAGGTCAGGCCGACCCCGCAAGACAACTGCTCGAGAGGACCGTTTGTTGGCTCGAAAATCCAAGGCCAGCCCATTTTCCACTGCAGCAGAGCTCCATGAGACCTGGTCACCTGAAGTCCCTGTGTCAACCAGAACAGTTTGTCGGATTCTGTCTCGAAATGGCCTCCATGGTCGAATCAGTGCCCATAAGCCAGCACTGAACAAAAGACAATTGAAAAACCGTGTGGCATTTGAAAAGGGCTACAGCCTGCTAAAAGGATGGACGCTGGAAAAGTGGCAGAAGGTGGATTTTTCAGATGAATCTTCTGTTGAATTACACCACAGTCGCCGCAAATATTGCAGGAGACCTACTGGAACCCGCATGGAGCTGAGATTTACCCAGAAAACAGTGAAGTTTGGTGGAGGCAAAATCATGGTCTCGTGTTACATCCAGTATGGGTGTGTGCGAGGGATCTGCAGGGTGGAAGGCAACATCAATAGTTTAAAATACCCAAAAATCTTAGCTACCTCTTATATTCCCAAACATAAAAATGGCCAAATTCTGCAGCAGGATGGTGCTCCATCGCATACTTCCATCTCCACATCAAAGTTCCTTAAGGCGAAGAAGATCAAGATGCTCCAGGATTGGCCAGCCCAGTCACCAGACATGAACATCATTGAGCATATGTGGTGTAGGATGAAAGAGGAAGCATGGAAGACGAAACCAAAGAATATTGATGAACTCTGGGAGGCATGCAAGACTGTTTTCTTTGCTATTCCTAATGACTTCATCAATAAATTGTATGAATCCTTGCCAAACCGCATGGATGCTGTCCTTCAAGCTCATGGAAGTCATACAAGATATTAAATTTGGATCTCACAGCACCACTACTTAATTTGCTGACATATTTTTGGATTTGCAGTAAAGTTGTTCAATTTCTGTATAGGCGACGAAACTTTTGTCTTGCCAAAATTTGACCTTTCTGTCTTGATTACATGATAAATCTTTTTTCAGTGAAACTAATTTATTTCAGTGCATTAAACATCATTTGGGAGGGCTTTAGCTTTTCAGATGAGCTATTTCTAACACCAATTGATGAATTAAAAGTCAGGTTAATAGCAGGAGTTTCTACAAAATAGACAAGCGACAAGACTTTTGTCAGGGACTGAACAGTAGCAGTAATGCCCCCTTTGTTTTCCCACAACCATTATAATTATATTGTATAATGCCCCCTAGCAGAGCCACTTAATAGAAATTCCTCCTTTTTTGCCAGCACACAACACTTATGTCCCCATTTGTTCCCCTGCAGGAGTAATGTCCCCTTTTGTTCCCCCCACACAACAGAAAACATTCCCCTCAATTTCCCACATTCCCCTCAATAGTAGACCTCTTTTTCCCTCTTTGCAACAAAAAAAAGAAAAAAAAATGAAGAAAAAAATCAATAAAAAATAAATGAAACTTACTTCTGCTAGTTTATGCAAACAATGTATGGGTCCTCTTCCTTCTGCCCACTGGAGGGTTTACAAAATGGTGACATCATTGAGCCATCTACGCTGGGCACTGGCATCATATGCCTGCTCCCAGCCTCTGGTAGAGCAGAGACAGCATGTATCCTATCAAGGTAAGTGGCAGGACAGGGAGCAAATGGCTATCTAATCTGTCATAGTTTACCACTGGATTTGCATCCTTCCTAAAGATGAAGATACAGATGAAAATAGTACTGCCCACTGATGGGTCTCTTTTCCACCCAGTATGACACTGTTTCTATTCGTCATTCTTTTTTTATTGTTGTGAAATACACTTGCACAGATCTACTTTCAGATGGTAGTAATTATAAACGAATTGACCCTTTTCCCAACTATTGGGTAGGAGTGTTTTAAAGGGGTTTTCTGGTATTCCAATATTAATGAATAGCTCGTCAATATCAGATTGGTGGGTGTCCGACATCCAGCACCACCGCTGATTAGCTGTTTGAAGAAAAGGCTGCCTTTGTGTGAGCGCTGCCTTCCCTTCATTGTTTATCTGCTTGTTTTCAACATCACAGCAGTGAACAGGTGTAATTACAAGAAGCCACCCCATTCATTTCTATGAGATGGCTTCCTCATATTCAACTGTATCGCAACGAGCTGTATTATAGAAGTGAATGGGACGGCTTCTTGCAATTGCACCTGCTTGCCACTGCAATGTCGACACAGAGCAGGCAAACAATGAAGGGAAGGCACGAGCGCAGCCTTCTCTTCAACCAGCTGATCTGATATTGATGACCTATCTTGAGGGTAAGTCATCCCTTTAAAGGGCTTCTGTCAGCCCACTAAACCGTTTTTTTTTTTTTTTTTGTTTACTAATAATCCCTACACTGTGATTTATGCATACATAAGTTAAATAATCATTTCTGTTCAGTAGAATTTGCTAAAAAGCGATTTTTAAAATATGCAAATTACCTTGCTACCAGCAAGTAGGGCAGCTACTTGCTGGTAGCAGCCGCATCCTCCGACCCTAATGACGCCCCCCTCCGCATTGTGATTGACAGGGCCAGGGAACGGAATCGTTCTCTGCTGGCCCTGCCTGTTAGCATTCAAAATCTGGCGCCTGCGCCGCGGCCGTACCTATCTTCAATCTGCGCAGGCGCACTGAGAGACGGCCACTCGCTCGGCCGCTCCATCCTCAATGCGCCGATGACGTCACATCTACACCCGGCACAGGTGCATTGAGGAGAGAGCGGCCGCCTCTCAGTGCGCCTGCGCAGATTGAAGATACGTACGCTTTTTAGCAAATTCTACTGAACAGAAATGATTATTTAACTTATGTATGCATAAATCGCAGTGTAGGGATTATTAGTAAACCAAAAAAAAAAAAAACGGTTTAGTGGGCTGACAGAAGCCCTTTAAGGATGAGCAAATCAGTTCTACTGGTTTGAGATTCACTCAGACTTTCTGGAAGAGTTGGGTTTGACATGCAGTCAAATTTTTTGTAACTCGTTTCGGGTGAACCAGAGAGAGAGAGAGAGCCCAGTAAACCAATCTGTGTTTCTCGGCAATTCACAGTATATGCATTGTCTAAGGGGTACTTTTTATCATACAGCCGCAAGCAGGTGTAATTATACCTCCACTGTCCCAATTCACTTCAATAGAACAGCTCCTTCCTATTCACCTGAGGATAACTCATCAGTATAGTAAAAGCAGACAACCCCCTTAAGAACGAGCAATTCTTTTTTACTATTTTTAGATTACCTCCAGATGAACCAAAAAGATCACATATCTTAATTCTTCTGGCATTGGATAGGATATCTCATTTTATTTTTAGTTAGGCAAGCTAATTTTCATACCCTTGGCCTTCTGGGAAAGATATTCAAATTAGCTTTTTTTTCCAAAACAGAAAAGAATGTAAATGTTTTCTCATGCCAGCCAAATTAAGATATGAAATTTGCATAAACTCATCCTAGAAACCAAGAGTAATGTTGCTTGGCATACAATACTCATTTATAGTTTTGATCTCCCTAATGATAAAGAGCACCACAAAGAGTACCCCACAAGGCCAGTCAACCAAGTAAGGTTCTTATATTTCTTGCATCTCGTATCTGGTATCTGTATCTGTTACAACCTGCTGAGTACACAGTTCAGTGGCCACTTCCATCTGACAACATCCTGCTTCAAGCCTCGCAATGGTGAGGTATTGTTTGTTGATCAATTATTAGGTGTCGTCTTAGTCTTATGATGTCAAAATGTCAACAGCATGATGAGGAGGACTGTTTAAATACCATTTCTAAATAAACCAGGAAATGTATTGGGCGATTCATGGATCAAGCACCTGTTGTGAGTTTTGCTGTTAAGTTCCTTGTTAGAGTTGTGAAAAATGTACTGAAACATTGAGTTGGACATGTGCATTCAAAAGTTTAGAGAAGGTCACATTAAGTTCACTTGTAATGATTAGAGTGCATTTTAGGTTCATCCTGAAATTTCACCCACAAGCCAAATATCCCAAACTTTTTGTGAGGAGAGTATGACTGCGCACCGGCCCCATAGCACAACCTTTTATTTGTCTGTAGATTTTTCCCTCAAAGCTAAAAATATTATGCTCCAATATGAATCGTATGGACCATAAAAGAAAATTTTGCTGGGCCTTAGACATGGCAGGGTCGTTGGCAAGATATTTCTGTATTACCATAATGCCTTCTGAATGTGGGATATTGAAGTACAGGGATGAAACATCAGCGGTAAAAAAATAAGATCAAGTGATGTGAAAGATCAAGTGATGAATTTAGCTGTAACAGTTCATATATGAGTTGAGTGGAGTGGTAAAAACATGGTAAGGCAGGCTCTACAATCTCCAGAAACTTTTCTCTTTCTTGCTCAACACCCCATCCTTATAGCCCCCCCCCCCCCCAATTGGTGGATGGGGTGGATGATAATATTATCCACCAGAATTCCATTAGCTTCAGCAATATAGTCCTGGTGGCTTTGCACCACTATTCGCCCCCCCACCGCCTTATCAACAGACCTGATAACAAAATTAATAAATAAAGTATGGGCCTACCAAGGGTGGAGTGTGAAAAGAAATAGCCTTGCTGTTCGCCCGTCGGTCGTTTTGCGGCGAACTTTGCGTGTTCGCGATTCGCCGTGTTCGCGAACATATGGAGATATTCGCGCCTGCCATATTCTTTTACATTGTGAAGAACTTTGACCCATGACACATCCATCAGGTGGTACAGGACAGCCAATTGAGATGTTTCAGCACATGGACATACCCCCTACCTTTTAACTAAACCTGATCTGGACTCCATTTTACATTCAGTCTTTTGCCAGTGTAGGGAGAGGTTGCTGTGTGGAGCAGGGACAGACTGTTAGGGACACAAATCTCAAGCTAATAGGGCCACAAAAGTCCTTTTAAGGACTGGTATAGGTGTACTATCGATAGGTGTGACATACTGAGGGGTGTAATATACTTATAATATACTTTCTAACACAGAAAGTATATTATAGTGCAATTGTATTGTGCAGCAGTTGTGTGCGGTTCTGCTGTGATACTGCAGCTATACAGAGTGTCAAACACTATTTGAAGAAATCATTTCTACTGGTGTGAATAACCAGTTGTTCCCCCAAAAAAGTGATTGAAGCAGGGGTGTTATAGACCAATAATATACTTTCTATATGGTGCATTTAGGTAGTGCAGCATTTGTTTGCGGTTCTGCTGCGATACTGCAGCCACACAGAGTGACAAACACTATTTGAAGAAATAATTTCTACTGGTGTGAATAACCAGTTGCCCCCCTCCCCCCAAAAAAAACCTGATTGAAGCAGGAGTGTTATATACCAATAATATACTTTCTATATAGTGCATTTAGGTAGTGCAGCATTTGTTTGCGGTTTTGCTGCGGTACCCCATCTACAGAGTGAAAAACTAATTTGAAGAAATATTTTCTACTGGTGTGATTTACCAAATGCCCCCCAAAAAAACTAATTGAAGAAGGGATTTTATATACCAATAATATACTTTCTATATAGTGCATTTAGGTAGTGCAGCATTTGTCTGCGGTTCTGCTGCGTTACAGCATCTACACATAGTGAAAAACACAATTTGAAGAAATCATATCTACTGGTGTGATATACCAGTTGGCCCCCCAAAAAACTGATTGAAGCAGGGATTTTATATACCAATAATATACTTTCTATATAGTGCATTTAGGTAGTGCAGCATTTGTTAGCAGTTTTGCTGCATTACCGTATCTACACAGAGTGAAAAACACTATTTGAAGAAATAATTTCTACTGGTGTGATTTACCAGTTGCCCCCAAAAAAAACTGATTGAAGCAGGGGTGTTATATACCTTCTTCCACTAAAACTGCTCTTCTATAGGGACTTTTGTCACAAGGTAATTTTGAAAATGACAGGCAGAGGAAGAGGCAGGCCATTCCGCAGAGGTAGTAGGGGTTGGGAAGGTGCACCAGGCCACAGCCTAAGTGGGAAGTTGCATAAGTTGCGTGCGATTACGTCAAAGGATGCACCAGACTTGGTTGAGTGGCTCACTCAGCCTTCCGCTTCTGCACCCTCCTCATCCTCTCTATCTGCACCCTCTTCACTCTCTGCTGTGTGCACCCCCAAAGACACCACCACCACAACCATATCCCCTCCACTCGAGTCAGAGGAATTATTCTCTCATCATTACAAGACCTTACCGATGCGCAGCCATTATTGGCATCAGATCAGGAAGAGGAGATATCAACGGTCGCCACTAAGCAGTCTGACGACAGTACCCAGATCAGCCCAAGGAGGGTGATCCCCGCTGTTGCTGTCAGTGCTGGTGAAGGTGACAAATCTGATGATGACGTGTTGATGGACGTCACATGGGTGCCTACAAGAGAGAAAGAGGAGGGGAGTTCACAGGGAGAGACGGAGCAGCAGATAGGGAGGAGTAGGAGGAGAAGTGCGTAGAACTTACAATGCACAGTAGGCAAAAATCAGACTGCCAATCTATCTGGAAAAAGCCATCCACCATGCACGGTCACATCTAGCGCTCCAAGGATGCCGGCACATGGCTCCGCAGTGTGGGCTTTATTTAACTTGTCCGCTGCTGACAATAGTGTTGCCATCTGCAGCCTGTGCTGTCAAAGTATAAGTCGCGGTAAGCCCAACACTCACCTAGGGACAACCGCCTTAAGAGGGCACCTGGCCTCCCATCACCGAGCCCAGTGGGAGCAACACCGTCAGAACCCACAAAGCCACACTCCTGGCACTCCCCATCCTGCCTCTTCTCCTTTTCCTCTCTCCTCCCAGTTGTCCTCCACTCCACCTTCCACCGCGCCGTCGTCGCATTCATCTGGCAAAAGGCAGGCTTCCTTGCCCAAAATGTTAGAGCGAAAAAAGATGATGACTCCGGATAACCCTCTTGCCCAATGGCTGACCGCTGACTTGTCAGAACTGCTAGCCCACTAACTGCCATATAAACTGGTGGACTCAGAGACCTTTAGGAAATTTGTGGCCATTGGATCACCGCAATGGAAGGTCCCCGGAAGGAAATATTTCTCCCAGAAGGGCATCCCAGAGCTATATGGCCACGTTTATGTGAATCTATCTCTGCACACAGTGTCGTGCCAAGATACATCTGACCACAGACACATGGTCTAGCAAACACGGGCAGGGAAGGTACATAACTTTTACTGCCCACTGGGTGAACCTTCTGACGGCCGTCAAGCATGCAACCCGTGGCACCTGTGTAAATTTGGTGTTACCACCACGGATTGCATGCAGGCCTGCCTCTTCTTCTCCTCCTCCTACTCCATCCTCCCTCTCCTCCTCGGCTGACTCCTCCTTTTACGCTGCTACCGTCTCTTCTGCTGTGCCCCCCAAGCTCCCCAGAACCTATTCGACGTGCCAGGTGAGACGTTGTCATGCTGTGCTGCGTCTGTTGTGCCTGGAAGACAAGAGAAGAGGTCCTGCACTCCTGTCAGCTTTGCGGTCACAGGCCGATCAGTGGCTAAACCCGCTCAATTTGACAGTTGGTAAAGTGGTGTGCGACAACGGTGCCAATCTGCTGAGCTCGCTGAAACAGGGCAAAATGACACACGTGCCATGCATGGCACACGTCCTGAACTTAGTCGTGCAGCGATTCGTTGCCAAATACCCCGGGGTCCAGGATGTCTTGCGGCAGGCCAGGAAAATCTAATCATTTTAGAAGATTTTACACGGCCATGGCTCACCTTGTTGACATTCAGCGGCGACACCACCTGTCCGTCAGATGTCTGATTTGTGACTGTCTGACGCGATGGAACTCCTCCTTGTATATGCTTGATAGGCTGCTCCATCATAAATGTGCAGTTAACGACTACCTGTACGAACTTTGCAACAGGACAGGTTCTGGGGAGATAGTTTTTTTTTTTTACTGCGCCAGTGGCTGCTCATGCGTGACACATGCAGACTTCTGCGCCCATTTGATGAGATCACCAAACTGGTCAGTCGCAGCCAGAGCGCCATCAGTGACATTGTACCTTACATCTTCTTTCTGGAGCGTGCATTGCGTCGTATCATTGATCAAGCCGTCGAGGAGCAGGAGCGGGAAGATGAGGAAGTCACAATGCTGGATGAGACAAGTCAACAACAGGAGTCTGAAGAGAAGGATTGTGCCGGGGCGGAGGAGGAGCGAGAAGAGCATGCTTTAAACGTTTCTGGGATCCCTGGTGTTCTCCGTGGCTGGGGGGAGGAGAACGAGGACGACATTATACTGGATGATGAGTAGAAGCCAGGCCACTTCACCGCTTCCAGTTTAGTGCAAATGAGGGCCTTCATGCTCCAATGAGGGACCCCCAAATAAAAAGCATAAAGGCAAGGACCAATACTGGGTGGCAATGTACTTAGATCCCCGGAACAAACACAAAATGGCTGAAATGTTACCAACATCAGAGGGCTGTCAGAATGCAGCACTTCCTGGCCTTGCTTTGAGAAATGCTGCATTCTGCTTTTGCGGGAGCTGGCAGAGGAATTTCCACTCACAGAGAAACACCAATACAACACACTACCCCACAAGTGACCCCATTTTGGAAAGAAGACACCCCAAGGTATTTCGTGATGGGCATAGTGAGTTTATGGAAGTTTTTATTTTTTGTCACAAGTTAGTGGAATATGAGACTTTGTAAGAAAAAAAAAATCATCATTTTCCGCTAACTTGTGACAAAAAATAAAAAATTCTAGGAACTCGCCATGCTCCTCACGGAATACCTTGGGGTATCTTCTTTCCAAAATGGGGTCACTTGTGGGGTAGTTATACTGCCCTGGCATTTTAGGGGCCCTAATGCGTGAGAAGTACAGTAGTTTGAAATCAAAATGTGTAAAAAATGCCCTCTGAAATCCTAAAGGTGCTCTTTGGAATGTGGCCCCCTTTTCCCACCTAGGCTGCAAAAAAGTGTCACACATGAGGTATCGCCGTACTCAGGAGAAGTTGGGCAATGTGTTTTGGGGTGTCTTTATACATATACCCATGCTGGGTGGGAGAAATATCTCTCTAAAAGACAACTTTTCCCATTTTTTTTATACAAAGTTGGCATTTGACCGATATATTTATCTCACCCAGCATGGGTATATGTAAAATGACACCCAAAAACACATTGCCCAACTTCTCCTGAGTACGGCGATACCACATGTGTGACACTTTTTTGCAGCCTAGGTGCGCAAAGGGGCCCAAATTCCTTTTAGGAGGGCATTTTTAGACATTTGGATTCCAGACTTCTTCTCACGCTTTAGGGCTTCTAAAATGCCAGGGCAGTATAAATACCCCACATGTGACCCCATTTTGGAAAGAAGACACCCCAAGGTATTCCATGAGGGGCATGGCGAGTTCATAGAAGTTGTTTTTTTTGGCACAAGTTAGCGGAAATTGATTATTTTTTTTTTTTCTCACAAAGTCTCCCTTTCCGCTAACTTGTGACTTGTGAATGGGGTCACATGTGGGGTATTTATACTGCCCTTGCATTTTAGAGGCCCTAAAGCGTGAGAAGAAGTCTGGAATATAAATGTCAAAAAAATTTTACGCATTTGGATTCCGTGAGGGGTATGGTGAGTTCATGTGAGATTTTATTTTTTGTCACAAGTTAGTGGAATATGAGACTTTGTAAGAAAAAAACAAAAAAAAACAAAAACAAAAAAATCTATTTCCGCTAACTTGTGACAAAAAAAAAAAAATCTTCTATGAACTCGCCATGCCCCTCAAAAGTGATCATTTTATAGCGCCGCAGCGATTTTACGGTGTTTTTGCAGTGATCAGAAAAAAAAAATTCTGTCACTGCGGTGGGGCGGACTGAACGCAAGTGTGCGCACAAGATTAGGCCTGATCGGGCGCACACTGCGTTTTTTGTAGAGCCTATTGCCGGTGTCCGTGCTTTGCGGATCCGCGGTGTCCGTGTTTTGCGGATCCGTGGATCCGCGGATCCGCAAAACACATACGGACGTCTGAATGGAGCCTTACAGGGGGGTGATCAATGACAGGGGGGTGATCAGGGAGTCTATATTGGGTGATCACTCAGACGTCCATTCAGACGTCCGTATGTGTTTTGCGGATGCACGGATCCCTGTATCTGCAAAGCACATACGGACATCTGAATGGAGCCTTACAGGGGGGGTGATCAATGACAGGGGGGTGATCAGTGACAGGGGGGTGATCAGGGAGTCTATATGGGGTTAATAAGGGGTTAATAAGTGACAGGGGGGGTGTAGTGTAGTGGTGTTTGGTGCTACTTTACAGAGCTGCCTGTGTCCTCTGGTGGTCGATCCAAGCAAAAGGGACCACCAGAGGACCAGGTAGCAGGTATATTAGACGCTGTTATCAAAACAGCGTCTAATATACCTTTAAGGGGTTAAAAAAAAATCGGATCTACAGCCTGCTAGCGAATGATCGCCGCTGGCAGGCTGCAGATCGCCATGCAGACCGCAATGATGATTTTTCAGCCATCTCCCGTCTCTGCAGAGATTAACAAACAGACATTAGTTTCCCACATTTCCATCATCTTCTGAACACCCTTTCCTGCCACCCCCAATACTATACTGCAGAGAAAGTCCCCCTGGAAATATTGCTACCACACAGATAGTGCCCCCTTCAACAATTATTGGCACACAGTGCTCTAAAAAATAACTGCGCCCAGACACTAATAATATAAAGATAATGTCCCCCAAAAATTATTGTGCTAAGCTGATACTGTGCCAGGGTGCCCCCCAAAGTAACAGTGCTCCCCAAAATCCCATCAATAGAAATAATTCTCTGCCAGAGCACACTTAGTAGTAATAATGCCCCTATAGTACCTATACTAGTAATCATGTTCCTCATAGACCCCAAGTAGTAGTAAAGCTAATACCCCCTAGTAGTAATAATTCTCCCTATAATTTGACAGTACATGAAATACCCCCCGCTTAGTGCCCGCAGTTGAGCTAATGTCCCCATAATGTATGCCAGTATAAAATACCCCTATATAGTGCCCCAGTAAATGCCCTCATAGTGCTCCTCTCGCCCTTTCCCATAGTGTCCCCCATAATATGCCAGTAAAAAATGCCCCTTCTAAGTGCCACCAGATGCCCCAATAGTGCTCCACTCCCCTATAGTGCCCCCAAATAATGCCAGTAAAAAATGCCCCCTTAGTGCCACCAGATGCCATAATGCCCCCCATAATGTGCCAATAAGAAAAAAAAGGCCCCTTTAGAGCCCCCACTTCCCCATAGTGCCCCCAAATAATGCCCCCATAGTGCCCCCAAATAATGCCCCTATAGTGCCACCAGATGCCCCATAGTGCCGTTCTCCCCTATAGTGCCCCCCATAATGTGTCAATAAAAAAAAGCCCCTTTAGACCCCCCAGATGCCCCCATAGTGCTCCTCTCCCCCATGGTGCCCCCCATAATGTGCCAGTAAAAAATGCCCCCTTAGTGCCACCAGATGCCCCCTATAATGTGCCAATAAGAAAAAAAGTCCTTTAGAACCCCCACTTCCCCCATAGTGCCCCCAAATAATGCCCCTATAGTGCCACCAGATGCCCCATAGTGCCGTTTTCTCTTATAGTGCCTCCTATAATGTGTCAATAAAAAAAAAGACCCTTTAGAGCCCCCAGATGCCCCCCATAGTGCTCCTCTCCCCCATGGTGGCCCCCCATAATGTGCCAGTAAGAAATGCCCCCAGAGTGCCACCCCCAAAAGAAATTGGGCTGTAATAATTGTCAGATGCCCCCATAGTGCCAGCTCCCCCCCCCTCTCCAAAAAAAAAAAGAAAAGAAAAAAATAAATAAATAGAAAACACTGATACTTACCTCCATCAGCAGCGATGTGATGCAGGCTCTTCCGGCCTGTGTCCCTGCTGGCTCTTGCAGGCTCTTCCGGCTCTTCCGGCCTCTGATAGGCTAGGCTGCAGGCATTAATGCCTGCGGCCTATCAGAAGAACAGGGGAGGGACACACCTCTCCCTCCCCTGCCGCAGCACAGGATGGATATGGAGATGAGCGCTTCCACAATGGAAGCGCTCATCTCCTACTGCCCGCCCGGCCCCCCCACCGCTGCCGCAATTACATCCAGGGCCGCGCCGCCTGTGGTGATCGGCGGTGCGGCCCTGAGGGATAAAAAATAAATAAATGTCTGGTTGTTCTAGGGAGGGGGGGGGTCCAGACCCGCTGGACCCCCCCTGTAGGTGCGCCACTGCTTGTGTAACATCTGCTAGTCCATGCATGCTAAAACTGTGACTAGTGTACTCAAAGTTGGCTCTTCAGTAAAGAACTTTTTGCTGATAACTTGGCCTCATTATTTCTTGCACTGCTATACTGTATTTGCTGAGCCACATCTGCAGCTGCTGAGGGACACTGCTTTGTACCTCACCAATCATCACCATAAGAGCACCCAAACCATCAGGCAGGAGAACCCCAAAAACCAGGAGGTGCCCCGAAGAGAACAAAAGTACACCATTCCCATCACTACACGGCTCAGAAGAACACCAGAGTGAATAAAAACTTCAACCACCATTCTTAATACTATCGCTCCTATCCTCTCCTCTCTCCTCCTTTTGCTTCATTGCACATGTTCACATGAGAAAAGTCTGAAAATAGGAGCCAGTTGCAAATAGTGTTGATCGCGAATATTCAAATCGCAAATTTTTATCGCAAATATCGACACTTCGAGAATTCGAGAAGATGCAGAATATAGTGCTATATACTCGTAATTGCGAATATTCTAGATTTTTTTTTTCCCACAGTAACCCCTCTTCTTGCTTGTGGACCAAAGAAAAGGCTGCAGTATATTTGTCAGAGCTTAGCAACATCCCAAACAACCAAAAGTAAAGCTGCCTACCCCTTTACTATATAAGAAACTCCCCAGCAGCCATTTTCTGCAGTTTTTTTGCAGTTCTGAGAGAGAGAGAGCAGTGACATTGCTGTGCTCTGTGCATTTATCTGGATCTTATTCCTTAGCCAATTACATTAGTTAGTTAGTCAATATATATATATATATATATATATATATATATATTACAGATAGTGGGAGACTATAGTAATATAGTGTAGCTGATAGGTTCCAGTGTAGGGCATTAGGTAGTGCGATAGGAATTACTGTTTCTCTGCTGTCCATACATACATGCTACAGACATAGTGCTGTGATGTCACAACAATACTTAGTGCACCAATCAGTAATATCTACTCAGACCTGATAATATGTGAAGTTGCATACTAACATAGTATATAAGTAGTGTTTGGCGAGCATGCTCGGCCAAACACTTTTTTACTCAAGCCAATAAACGTGCGCAGAGGTACTGGCACTCACTTTAATGCCATAGCCATGTTACACAGTGACATTCAGTGTAATATTTTTGCCGCTGGTGACAGCAACATTACCTGCGCTACATCCCCTGTATAACGTTTGCCCATCCTAAATATCAGTGACATTCAGTCTCATTTATTTGCGCATACACTTACAAAACCTGCGCTACTGTACATGTGACATACTTGCAAGCATATATACCATTTAATATGCTGAAGGCGGGCAGTAAGGGACAGGTAAGTGGCCGTGCTGCTGACGGTGCATGCAGAGGCTGTGGCCCTGTGCGCGGTGAAACTGTGCCTGCTGCCAGAGGCAAGAAACACACTCATACATAATACCTAGCTTCATGTCCCAGTTTGAAGGGTGGCGCAGGACACCACTCTCGAAGTCAGACCAGTGCGACCAGTTGGTCGGTAGGATTGCAGCAGATAATGCTTCCAGTCGGTTAAGCACCACCATGTCTTCCAAAAAGTCCAGTCACAGTAGCCAAGAGTGTGGTCAACAGAATCCTTACCCTGATACTCCTTCCTCCCACCATGGAGAGTCTTGGCAAACAAGTGATCCCACACTCGGATATTCCGAGGATCTCTTTTCATCACCATTCCTTGATTTGGCCCTCTCGCCAAGCCCGCTTGAAGAGGGACACGAGGAGATCTTGTGCACTGATTCCTAGACTCTTGAGCATCCACAGTCAGAAAAAGATGACGGTGGGGAACGGCAATTAGTGTTTCACGAGGTGGATGATGATGATGAGACACAGTTGCCAATAAGTCAACCGCAATTAGTGTCTCAAGAGGTTGATGATGAGGATGAGACACAGTTGTAATTAAGTGGGATTCTTGTTAGATTAACAAGTCAGGAGGATGACCAGAGTGAGGAAGTGGAAGAGGAGGTGGTGGACGATGAAATCACTGACTCAACCTGGAAAGGTGGCAAGCCGAGCAAGGACAGCAGTACAGAGGGGGAGAGATCCGCAGCACTGCAACAGGCTGAAAGAGGCAGTTGGGTGGCAAAAGGGAGAAGGCGGACCACACCAAACAGGCCTGCAACTGTTCCACGGAGCAACCCCTTGCGGCAATCGCCCTTGCCAAGGGGTAGGTGTTCCACAGTTTGGTGCTTTTTTGAGGAAAGTGCGGACGATAAAAGAATTGTCATTTGCAACCTGTACCGTACCAAAATGAGCAGGGGCGTGAACACTGACAACCTCACCACCACCAGCATGATCCGCCACATGGCATCAAAGCACCCTAATAGGTGGGCTGAACGCCTGGATCCACAATCAGTGTCTGCGGGTAACACCACTGCCTCCTATTCCCCTGTGTTATGTGCTGGCATCCCCGGATGCCTCACGCCCTGCACCTGGATCTTCGCAAGCACCATCATCTACCACATCCACTTCTGTGTCCCAGCGCAGCGTACAGATGTCCATACCCCAGGCCTTTGAACAAAAGCACAAATACCCAGCCACCCACCCATAGGCCATAGCACTAAATGCACACCTTTCCAAATTGCTGGCCCTGGAAATGTTGCCATTTAGGCTTTGTGGACACCGAGGCTTTCTGCAGCCTGATGGCGGTTGCCGTTAATCGTTACTCAGTCCCCAGCCGCTACTATTTTTCCCAGTGTGCCGTCCACACCTTACACCAGCATGTGTCCCGTAACATCACTCGTGCCCTGACCAACGCAGTTATTGGAAAGGTCCACTTAACGACTGACACATGGACAAGTGTTTGTGGCCAGGGATGCTACATTTTCCTGAAGGCCCACTGGGTGAATATTTTGGATGGTGAATGCGAGTCGTACCCTGGGATGGCACAGGTGCTACAGACGCCCAGGATTTCCGCCACCACCTACATTAGTGGCTGCCACCCCCCCTTCTCCCCCTCCACCTCCTCCTCCACTTCTGACTCTGAATTATCATCTTGCAGCACCAGTCAGCCATCAGTCAGTACCTGGAAGTAGTGTAGCACTGCAGTAGGGAAGCGGCTACAGGCAGTGCTGAAACTTATTTGCTTAGGTGAGAAACAGCACACCACCGAAGAACTGTGGCAGGGTATAAGGGACCAGACTGAGCTGTGGCTCTCGTCACTCAACCTACAACCAGGCATGGTTGTGTCTGATAATGGGTGTAAGTGGATGGCGGCTTTGGAGCTTGGCAAGCCCACGTGTTCAACTTAGTGGTTCAGCGGTTTCTCAAAACCTACCCCAATTTGCCTGAGCTACTGGCGAAGGTGCGCAGTGTGTGTGCACATTTCTGCAAGTCATCGACGGCTGTTGTGCGACGTAAGCATGCGCTAGAACTCCACGTTTCACATGTTGACTATGTCAGCTCAGCAGCAGACCCTCACCACAATTTTTTTTAGATGGTCAGATCAGCAGCAGACCCTCACCCCTAATTTTTTAGATGGTCAGATCATCAGCAGACCCTCACCCCTAATGTTTTAGATGGTCAGATTAGCAGCAGGCCCTCGCCCCTTGAGGGTCACCAGCAGGCCATCAATCAGGGGCGTTGCTAGGGTCTCAAAAGATCCGGGGCGCAAGCACCAATGCATATGGCCCAATTCTCTAAGTTGAACAACCGCATCCCTCCCCCCAGCAAACACTAGCACTGAAGACATTTTGCTGTACTTGCTATACAGCAGCACATACCTCTCACATCCAGGGCCTCCCAGGTGAGGTCTCCTCTGATGTAGATCTGTCATCATCTTCTATATTCGGTCCGTACAACTTCTCTCAGCCGCCTCATTTCTGCAGAGTGTGACACACGGGACAGCTTAGCTTCCTTACTTTTCTGTATCCCCAAATACTATCCTGAAGAAAAATGAGTGCCATACAGATAATCTTCCCCTTAGTAATAGTGCTCCTTATAGTCCCACCAATAGCAATTCCCTTCTAGAATGCTCTCATTAGTAATACTGCCCCCTACTGGACCCAACAGTAATGCAGATCTATAAGTCCCTACTATAGAGCCCCCAGTAGTAATAAGAACGCCTAATGTCCCCTGGATTTAAAATTCCGCCACATTGCCCCCAGTATTTATATCGCCCCCTACTGTTATAATGCTCACCCTGACGTGCCCAAGTATTTATATTGCCCCCTACTGTTATAATGCTCGCCCTGAAGCGACCCAAGTATTCATAATGCCGCCTACAGTGCCCCTTTAGTTATATTCCTCCGTTTAGTGTCCTCAGAAATTATAATTCCTCAGCACCTCTGCCATACAGTCCCATGTAAATAACACTATTTCCCTCCCTTCGCCATAGAGTCCCATATAAATACCATAACACCATCTCTCCAGCCCCCTCCAAAATACAGTCCCATGTAAATAACATCACACCATCTTTCCTGCCCCTTCCAACATACAGTCCATGTAAATAACATCACCTCCTTAATATTTAGTCCCATATAAATAACATCACTCACTCCCCCAGACACCTTCAACATACAGTCCCATGTAAATAAAATCACCCCTCCCAAGCCACCTCCAACATGCATTCCTATGTAAATAACATTACCCCTTAAAGGGGTATTCCCATCTTGCTATTCTATCCTCACCTGCAGCCAGCTCTGCTGTTCATTTCCTGGTTTCCTGCTTCTAAGGCTACATGCACACGACCGTATGTGTTTTGCGGTCCGCAAATTGCGGATCCGCAAAAAAAAGGATGACGTTTCTTATGGCATCCGTTTTTTTTGCGGATTCGTTTTTTTTGCGGAACCATTGTAATAATGCCTATCCTTGTCCCCAAACTAGAAAAAATAGGACGTGCACAATTTTTTTTGCGGAGCAACAGAACGGACATACTGATGCTGATTTGCGTTTTTTGCAGACCCATTGAAATGAATGGGTCCGCATCCTATCCGCAAAAAAAACGGAACGGACACGGAAACAAAATACGGTCGTGTGCATGAGGCCTAAGGCAGTTTGAGTGAAGGCCGGCCACTCCTCCTTATGATATCACACTGAGAACTCAGTAATTGCGTGCTCGTTCATGTGGATAGTACGAGTGCAGCACGCCAGACCTGCAGGGTATAGCGACAGTGAGGTCACGGTATGGGCAATCGAGGGTTACTCACTTTTCTGAGGAGAACCCTGGGCAGGCATGCGACAGTGAATGAGTGGCAGACACTAGTTCCTCTGGGGCACACTCTGTAGATAGGGACCAGGCCTGATGGTATGTGAGGTGCCCTGGGTGTTGTAGGTGTTTTGAGTGCCTTAGGTAAGGTCCCTTTAAGGTTTGTGACACCAGTGCCTGTAACGGTGGCACACCGATTTATAGGAGTAGTAAATGAGTACACAGTTGGTGAACTAAACGTTGCTTTACTTGGTGGAAAAACAGTCCAACTTTGTACAGACAGTTACAGTAGATGGTAATGCAGTCCCTTGAACAATACTCCACAAGCAGGTTGACTTTCAATAGTGGCAGGTATAAATCATGCAAGATACTTGGAGGGTAAACAGTTAATGCTTTGCAGTGCAGTGCTGCTCTATCCCCTTCAGCTATTCTAGCTGGCTAGATCCCAAGGCCCGGATGCCTAAGTGCTGGCTTTAATCCTTGGTATATAAATCCTTCCTCCAGTATTGACCCTTGCTCTTTACTTTATAGTACTTCTGCCCATCAGGTTACTTATCTGAACTTGCTGTATTGTCCTTACTGTGAGGGATGCTGCAGGTTGCTCCCAGGAGGTACATCTCTTCTACTGGGGTAATCTTCTGAGCTAACTGAGGCTCACTTGATCTGCAGGCAGGCTAGGGTTCTTCACTAGCCTCCTGGACGTAGCTAGCAGCCAGGGCTATCAAGCTGCATGTCAGGAGGAGGCCCTCAGCATATCTCTGGCTGGTGCCTTCTCACTTCTGTCTCCACAGACTCCTGACTCAGAACTCTCTCCTCCCTGTCTGGGCCTGGACATTTATACTAGGGGCTCCCTATCTCCCTCTAGTGTCTAGGATGTCTAATTACACCCAACTAGGCCTGCTAAGCATTAACACAGAGGAAACATTGCATGTAAAAACACATAGAAAAATACATTAAAGTGCACAGTTAAATGTAATATTTCTGTCCCTTGTGAGCAGAAGTAACACGTCACCCAATTGACCCTTGTGCAGTGCCCACGCCTACCTAGTGGGACACTACACGAGTCATCAGTCTGGAAGCCTGCAGTGTGTGTGTGTCCCCTCCCCCTGCTGGGGAATTCAGAGAGCCATGGGAAGGGAGCGAAGACAATAACATGTGGCTCCTGCAGTCTAATACAGTTTAACACACAAAACCCATTCTGAGCAGCAAAACAATAATTCAATACTATAAATCAGCTCAAAAGCATGTTAGCTAGTAGCCAAATGATCTGTGCTCCTTGCCTCCCCTAAAATATTACCATCCCCCACCGACCAGCACTGATGCAGATTTGTTTCCATTACAGCTCTAAAACAGTTGTGTATACACTTAAGGCTACTTTCACACTAGCGTTTTTCTTTTCTGCCATAGATTTCCGTCCTAGGGGCTCTATACCGGAAAATAACTGATCAGTTTTCTCCCCATGCATTCTGAATGGAGAGCAATCCGTTCAGGATGCATCAGGATGTCTTCAGTTCAGTCATTTTGACTGTTTAGGTTTTATCTTCGGCCAAAAAAACGCAAGCAGGCGCAGACCAAAAAAAAAGTGAAAAAAATAAATGCCAGATCCGTTTTGCCGGATGACACCAGAAAGACGGATCTGGCATTTCAATGCATTTTTCCAAATGATCAGGATCCTGATCAGTCTTACAAATGCCATCAGTTGGCATACGTTTTGCTGGATCCGGCAGGCAGTTCCGGCGATGGAACTGCTTGCCGGATCACTCTGCCGCAAGTGTGAAAGTAGCCTTAGACCATGTATCTGTATAGATGCATATACAGCTCTGCTACATCTATCTTCGCCAGTACCCTCTAGCACTGTGGCAGAACCGCTTCCTATACAGCTCTGCTACATCTATCTTTGCCAATACCCTCCAGCACTGTGGCAGAACCGCTTCCTATACAGCTCTGCTACATCTGTCTCCGCCAGTACCCTCCAGTACTGTGGCAGAACCGCTTCCTATACAGCTCTGTTACATCTGTCTTCACCAGTACCCTCTAGCACTGTGGCAGAACCGCTTCCTATACAGCTCTGCTACATCTGTCTTTGCCAGTACAATCTAGCACTGTTTTTTCAGCCAACGCCAGGACGTTGAGTCCTTGTCCTGTTCTCACAACATGTACCCCCGGGGTCTGTATGCAGTTCAACAGGCAGATATCACCATTCTACTAGTTAATAAGATGAGACTTGTTTCTGTAGTCTGTGGTTTTATTAACCGGCAGTAGATAAGGTAAACTATAGGAAAATGAACATACAAGAACTGAGTATACGGTACAGTGTACACAAAACTAATACAAAAACATGAAATAATCCCTTACCGACGATGCTTTAGTAAGAGACACACAATGTGCAGCTGCTCCTTCCATGAGGTGAGGAGAAAAGGAAGCAGGAGCCTGTCTCTTTCCCAGAAAGCACTGTGAGCAGGAAGTCAGGTGACCTAATGAATATGCATAACTTAACAAGGCAAAAGATGCACTTACAGATAAAGGTCACTAGATGGTGCTGAAGGCACACAAAGGAACAGACTATGCAATAGTGAAGACAACACACTCCCCGCTTGACATCAGCCGATGTCACTACTAGAGTCCTCAACAGATAACAGTAGGATTAGTTCGGAAGTAGGTCTGATAAACAGTTTGGTCTCATTTTGTTTGAAAATCTTGACCTCAACTTTACGGACATGTCCGTCTTCACTTGGAAACACTTTAGTAGTGAGGCCCAAAGGCCAATGATTTCTTTGAGCCTGAGAGTCTTTAACAAGAACAATGTCATCAGGTTTTAGGTTGGGCTTAACTGTGTGCCATTTGGTTCTTGTCTGTAAGGTGGGAAGATATTGCTTCTTCCACCTATTCCAGAAAGTATCGGCAAGGCCTTGCACTTGTCTCCATTGTCGTTTGTAGAGATCCTTGGTGCCGAACTCTCCAGAAAGGGCACTCACCATACCAGTCTTTTGGGTAAGTAGAGAGGCAGGCGTAAGCAGTATTGGATCTCCTGGGTCATTTGATATTGGAGCCAGGGGTCTGGAATTGATGATGGCAGAGACTTCGGCCATAAAGGTTGTAAGGCATTCATGAGAGAGTCTAGCATTGCCCACTTGTAGGAAGATAGAGTTCAAGATTCTGCGGGCTATGCCAATCATTCTTTCCCAGGCTCCTCCCATGTGAGAAGAATGAGGGAAATTGAAAATCCAAGTGCATCCTTGCTCACTAAGGAATCTTTTTACACTGTTATTATCCAAGTTGGAAAGAATCTTTAGCTCATTAGCAGCTCCAACAAAGTTTGTGCCTCTGTCAGAGCGGATTTGTTTTACAGGACCTCTGATTGCTATAAAGCGCCTGAGGGCATTTATGAAGCTAGAAGTGTCCATAGACTCAATAACTTCAATGTGGACGGCTCGAATTGACATACAACTGAAAATGACTGCCCATCGCTTGGAGCTAGCGTGGCAACTTCTTGTTTGGCGTGTGATAACGGACCAGGGACCAAACACGTCAAGGCCCACATTAGTAAATGGAGGGTCCATGCTAACCCTGTCGGATGGGAGATTGGCCATTTTATGCGTTTGTAAACCCCCGCGTAGCTTGCGGCAAGTGATACATTTGAATATACATTTGTTAATACACCTTTTTGCACCAACGACCCACAGCCCAGCAGCTCGTAATGCTCCTTCGGTGAATAGTCGGCCCTGGTGTTTTATCTTACTGTGGTAGTGCTCTACAAGCAAGGAAGCTAAATGATGATGACCAGGTATTATGATAGGATGTTTCTCATTAAACCCTAATTTGGCCTCTTTAAGCCGCCCTCCCACTCTTAGCAGACCATTCTCGTCAAGGACTGGATCGAGCTTCACTAACACACTGTCTTTTGACACAGGTTTTTTGTTGTTGATGCAGTAGAGTTCCTTGGCGAATGTCTCTTGTTGCATGGAACAAATAATTAGATTTTTTGATTGTTCTAGCTCACTTACTGAGTATCCATTCTTACAATGGTGCCAACCTTTGCAGTTACATTCCATAACAAATGGGGCATGCTTGAAGGAACGGGCTACGTGTGCTAAACAGGTGATAGCTCGCACGAGTGACTTCCAGGTGGAAAATCTGATGAAACGGTGGCTACCGAGCTGATTGTACGAATTTACAGTAAGTAGCACAGATACCTGAGGGCGGATTTCTTTGTCAGAATCTGCATCTAACAACTCATATGAGTCACAGGCAGAAGAATTTTCTGAGTTGTATAGAAAAGCAGGACCCCTGAACCAAACTGTGTCCTTAAGGTGACTGGCAGCAACTGACCTGGTTGCTAAGTCTGCTGGGTTATGGTCAGTAGGTACAAAGTGCCATTGCTTTGGGAAAGTGGACCTCCTGATTCTTAACACTCGGTTGTTAACGTAGACATAGAAACGCCTAGTTTGGTTGTAAATGTAGCCCAGGACCACTTTACTGTCTGTATAAAACTCGGTGCCTCGAATCTCTAAGTTTATCTCTGATGTAATTAATTCAGCTAGTTCAACGGCTAGTACAGCGGCACAGAGTTCTAACCTGGGGATTGTATGTTCGAGAAGTGGTGCGAGTTTTGCTTTGCCCATGACAAACCCTGTGTGGCACTGACCTTTGTTGTCTATAGTTTTAAGATAAGCTACAGCGGCAATTGCTTTGACGGACGCGTCAGAGAATACGTAAAGTCTTTGTGTTTTTACTTCTGTGGATGGCACAGGAGCGTAAGAACGTGGAACATGCAGGTTAGATAAAGTCTTTAGGGAGTTTCTCCACTCTATCCATATGTTTCTTTTTTCAGGGGAAAGTGGGTGATCCCAATCCAATGTCTCCTGAGTTAAGTCTCTAAGTAGTGATTTGCCCTGGATTGTAACGGGGGCCGTGAATCCCAAGGGATCATAAAGACTGTTTATGGCAGACAGGACACCTCTACGGGTAAAGGGCTTCTCTTCCTGGCTGACTTGGAAGGTAAACGTGTCTGATTTTAGATCCCAGAGGAGACCAAGGCTACGTTGTGTAGGAAGGGAGTCAGTCCCTAAGTCTAAGCTCTGTAGGTCGTTTGAGTGGTCTTGAGAGGGAAATGCTTCTATCAGCTGCTTACTATTGGAGGCTATTTTGTGGAGTCTCAGGTTTGAGCATGCAAGCATTTCTTGAGCTCTCTTAAGGAGACTTACTGCGCAATCAACAGTTGGTAGTGATTTTAGACAGTCATCTACATAAAAGTCTCTTTCTACGAATTGTCTGACGTCTGACCCATATTCTAGTTCGCCTTCCTGAGCAGAGTGTCTGAGACCATAAGTTGCAACTGCAGGAGAGGGGCTGTTACCAAAGATATGTACCCGCATGCGGTACTCCGCAATATCTTTTGTGGGGTCATTATCAATAAACCAAAGAAATCTTAAGAAGTTTCTGTGTTCCTCTTTAACGAGAAAGCAATGAAACATCTGCTGAATGTCCGCCATGAAGGCAACAGAGTCTTTACGAAAACGAAGCAGTACTCCTAGGAGCTTGTTGTTAAGATCTGGACCTGAGAGCAGGACGTCGTTTAGGGAGACGCCTTCATATTTAGCACTATAGTCAAACACTACTCTAATTTGACCTGGTTTCTTTGGGTGGTAAACCCCGAATATGGGTAAATACCAACATTCTTCTGAGTTTTTAAGGGTGGGAGCTACCTCAGCATGACCATTCTCAAATATTTTCCTCATGAAAGTAAAGAAGTGATCTTTCATTTCTGGCTTCTTGTGGAAGCTACGTCTTAGAGAAACAAAACGTCTGTAGACTTGCTCTCTGTTGTTAGGTAAACGTTGTCTTTGAGGCCTGAAGGGAAGGGGTGCGACCCAACTATTTGTTTCATCCTTAGTGATTTCCTTTTGCATGGTTTCTAAAAACAATCTGTCTTCGTGGGACATTGCTACCTGATTGTCCTCCTTGGTCCTTTGGAACACTGAGCAACCTAAGTGGTCTTCGTCACTGTCACAAGCTATGTCGTGGTCTACAGAGTCTATGAAAGAACAAGGTAGTTGAGTACTATGTGGCAGTTCCTTTATGAGGAAGTTGTTTTTACATGGTTGGAAAATAGAGGGACGTCCATTATCTAATGTGCTTGTGAGCATGCTATTAATGGAGGTTGGTTTGTGTATGCTTCCTAAGAAGACATCTCCTACTATGACCCATCCTAGGTCATGCCTTTGGGCATAAGGAGCATGATGTGGGCCATTAATCTGTTCTCTAGTTTTATGAACTTGTAAGATATCTCTCCCTAGGAGTAGGATTATCTGAGCGTTAGGATCGAGTTTTGGTAAGAGATGGGCTATACGCTGTAAATGGGGGTGATGTATGGCTACCTCTGGTGTAGGGATCTCGTGTCTATTATCAGGGATTTGGTTATATTCAGTAATAGTTGGTAAGGAAAGACACGTTTTACCATCTATGGATTCAATTAGGTAGCCACTAGCTCTCCTCCCCGCTGTTTCTACAGTACCCGCACAAGTCTTTAGAGAATAAGGAGTGTTAGGCCCTTTGATGTTGAAAATGTCAAAGAAAGTAGATTTGGCTAGGGACGCATTACTTTGGTCATCTAGGATAGCGTACACATTGATGGCTTTGTCTCTGCAGCCCTTTGGGTATACTTTTGTTAGGCAGATTTTTGAGCAGGACCTGCCGCCTATGAGTCCTTTACAGACTTCAGTGCATTGTGAAGTAACTGCTGGTGGGTTAGCTTCAGAGTTACTTTCCTCCCCGCCATGCTCTCTGGCACTGTTACTCTGTGATGAGGTCCATGGGAAAGGCCCAGGATGTAAGGCCGTGTTGTGATCTGAGTTGTTGCATTCAGTGCATTTTACACTAACCTGACAGTCTTTGGCAATATGTGATGTTGATGAGCAGCACTTGTAGCAGATGCGGTTCTCCTTGAGGAAGGCTTTGCGATCTCCTATGGACATTTCTCTAAAGGCTCTGCACTTCAGAAGAGGGTGTGGCTTCTTGTGTAGAGGGCACTGCTTACCAGGATCTTTGACTGTTTCGTGGCTGGCGGAGCTGTAATGCCTGTAAGAATCTGCAGGTGAAATGTTAGTTTTGTGCACTGCCACTGATCCTTTGTGTGGTCTGTGGTCATAGGGAGTGGCACAAGACTGTGATAGATCAAAGCTAGGGTCATTACGAATATTGGCCTCTAGCCTTACAAAGTCAAAAAACACACTGAAGGGAGGGAATGGCACATTGTGGATATGTTTGTACCTTGACCCGTGGGAGACCCATTTCTCCTGCAGGTTGTGGGGAAGCTTTAATACAATAGGCTTGACACCTCTGGCAGTGTCGAGGAAAGCAAGCCCCGGTAAATCCCCTTCAGCTTTGGCAACCTGTAATTCCATGAGTAGGTCACTTAAATCCCTAAGTTTCTGGAACCCTTTGCTAGATATTTTAGGGAATTCGTCAATTCTTTTAAACAACGCGTCCTCTATGACCTCTGCAGAACCATAACATTCATCAAGTCTATCCCAGATCATTTTTAGGCCAATCTCTGGGTAGTTTATATTAATATCCCTGATTCTCTTGGCATGTTCTACAGAGTCTTTTCCAAGCCGATCTACAAGGAAGTCTATCTCCTCACTGTGTGACAGACCCAAGTCTTTTGTAATGTTATAAAAGGAGGCCCGCCATGCTCTATAGTTTTTAGGGCGATCACTGAACTTCGCCAGTCCCTTTGTAACTAGCTCACGTTTAGTAAAGAACCTGGCAAAGTCTATTGTGCTATGGTTACTACCAAGGTTGGTTGGAGGTGGAAAGTCACAGTGAGAGTGTGGTGGGCGATCATACCTGTATGGAGTCTCTGACTTAGGCCAGCCCATATCATACCGTCTTGTGGGATAAGGTGGTTCTGCAGGCTGGACTGGAAGCTGGCTTCCTTGGTGTGCAGGGAAGTTAGCTGGAGTTTTGTCACGTGGCTCTGGGCTCTTGTTTGTAAGACTGGGTTCCGAGCGTGACTCTTTCTTTTGGACGGTATGATTCTTCTGTGGCATAGGTGACGTCTTCGGTTCCTGGGAATGGATCAGCATTGCTGTTTGGTCTAGAGTGTTGACGGACGTACTCTGAAGTGCGTTGTACGGGATCTTGCTGGCCGAGTTCTGGGCTAAGCACACTGCGGTGACTTCCGGTTTTTGGGTATTCCATTGCTTCCAAGAACTCTGCTTCAGCTATGGCGGCTGCCGTTTCTTTCTCTACGGCGAGTTTCTCTAGCTTTGCATCTAAGAGGACCTTTTGCATGTCTATTGAAGCCTGTTGCTTTGCTTTCTCAGCCTCTAGCTTTGCATCTAAGAGGACCTTTTGCATGTCTATTGAAGCCTGTAGCTGTGCCTTTTCTTCTTTCATCTTCATTTCCAGCTGTGCCTTTTCTTCTTTCATCTTCATTTCTTGTTCAGCAAAGGCTGCTTTGACCTTCGCGGCTTCTGCCTTTGCGCGGGCAATGGCAGCCGCATTGCTAACGGAAGACGACTTAGTGGAACCATCCTTCCTTGATCTTGTCTTGTAGCTTGATACTGTGCTACGCGACATGGTGTTGGTGAAGACACCTAACTGCGTGTAGACTACTGAGCTGTGGAATGCCGGTCGCTGCGCTTAGAGAGCGGTCACAGTATGCAATCAAATGTGTCTACATTGCTTGAAGCGGCTATCCTCTTGCAGCACTGGACTGTATAGAAGTCGCTGTGGTGTCCGTTTGCAGATATTGCGTGGACCGTAACAGACTTCTGTGTAGTCAGGTGCGTCTCTCTCGCTATAAGTCGTCGTTTACTGTCCTGTTCTCACAACATGTACCCCCGGGGTCTGTATGCAGTTCAACAGGCAGATATTACCATTCTACTAGTTAATAAGATGAGACTTGTTTCTGTAGTCTGTGGTTTTTATTAACCGGCAGTAGATAAGGTAAACTATAGGAAAATGAACATACAAGAACTGAGTATACGGTACAGTGTACACAAAACTAATACAAAAACATGAAATAATCCCCTTACCGACGATGCTTTAGCAAGAGACACACAATGAGTAGCTGCTCCTTCCATGAGGTGAAGAGAAAAGGAAGAAGGTGCCTGTCTCTTTCCCAGAAAGCACTGTGAGCAGGAAGTCAGGTGACCTAATGAATATGCATAACTTAACAAGGCAAAAGATGCACTTACAGATAAAGGTCACTAGATGGTGCTGAAGGCACACAAATGAACAGACTATGCAATAGTGAAGACAACACAGTCCTTCTTTTACATTTCTGATTCCTTTCGAACCCACTTCTTGTTTTAAATGAAAAATCTGCAGGAAAATTTGCCTCAAAACCTTCTCCAAAAATCTGTGTGAACCTACCATTGTTCATGTCCTTTTACGCAAATAACTGAAAAATAATGGGGCATATCTGTCAATTTTCTGTATTTATGAAGCGCTGCTCTGTACCATCATTAGTGTTGATAAACCTGCGTTCACACTGCAGTCATTGGATGCAGTTGGCGTATGTAGCCATAGGCCTGTATTCACCTGATGGAGGCCAAAAAAGCTTCCTCTTGGCTTCTATGGCAATTTATTACCTCATAAAAGAGCGCGTCAGGCTGCCTATTTCTACACAGCAGGTCATAGCTTTTTTTTTTATTATTATTTAGTAGCCATAGCTTTTTTATTTTTTGGCCGATTGTCTTAAATAGGGTCTCATATTTTGCGGGATGAGGTTACGTTTTTATTGGTACTATTTGGGGGGCATACGCCCTTTTGATTGCTTGGTGTTGCACTTTTTGTGATAGTAGGTGACCAAAGAATTTCTTTTTGGCACTGTTTTTATATATATATTTTTTTACAGTATTCACTTGAGGGGTAGGTCATGTGACATTTCTATAGAGCCAGTCATTACGGACGTGGCGATACCAAATATGTATACTTTTTCTTATTTATTTAAGTTTTACACAATAATAGCATTTTTGAAACAAAAAAATATATTTTTTATATCTCCATAGTCTGAGAGCCATAGCTTTTTTATTTTTTGGCCGATTGTCTTAGTTAGGGGCTCATTTTTTGCGGGATGAGGTAATGGTTTTATTGGTACTATATTTAGGAGGCATACGCCCTTTTGATCGCTTGGTGTTGCACTTTTTGTGATAGTAGGTGACAAAAAAAATGTCTTTTTTGGCACTGTTTTTATTTTTAATTTTATACGGTGTTCACCTGAGAGGTTAGGTCATGTGATATTTTTATAGAGCTGGTCGTTATGGACGTGGCGATTCCAAACATGTTTAGGGTATTTTATTTTCTTAATTTTTACTGAATTATAAAAGTGCATATATGGGAAAATGTAAGATTTTTATTTTTTTACTTTTTTTTCAATTTTTTTACACTTTTTTGACTCAGACCCACTTGGTTCTTAATGATCCATTGGGTCTGATGCCTGAATAATACACTGCAGTACGCTGTATAGTGTACTGCAGTGTATTTTCTATTACACTAAGCCTTTAGCAGGAGCCTGATCATGCTTAGATATACCATGGCAAGCCGGATGCCAGCGAAGGCGTCCAGTTGCCATGGTATTCATCGGGGCTGACACAGCAGCGCAGCGCCCGATTGGAAGGAAGGGGTTACTGGCCAACATCAGTGCAGGCATGGGGTTCCGCTCGGTCATCCTGAAATTAAAAGAGGTGGGGGGGGGGGGGGGGGCGGCAAAGTTATATACAGCAGCGCAGCCCCGATCTCCTCACCATTCACTGAGGAGATCCGGGCTGCGCTGCTGAATGCTAAAAGCCCGGACAGCTCCCCTCCTGCTCCACTGATAAGACACCATTCTCTCCCCCTACAGCCTTCGCTGAACTGTTCGGGCGGCCGCGCATACGCTGATTTATATTCTTTCGTGCTGCGTTTACTATGGAGCCACGCATGCGTGGCTCTATTTTAGACGCGACTCAAAGAAATATAAAATCAACGCATGTGCAGCCGCCCGGAGCCGCCGGAGACGTGCATGTTCACATTTTCTATGTGAGGCCAACCACTGGATCACAGGAGCTCCTCTGCGCAAGCGAGGCCCATGGATGCGGCAGACGAGAGGTGGCCGTATCCATGGGAAATGTGCATCAACAATGAAAAAGGAAACATTAATTTTTAATAAGAACGGTAGGAATTTTTAAATGATAAGTATTGGGCAAAATGTTCACTGGGGAAAAAATATTTAAAGGGAACCTGTCACCAAAAAATCGCTTATTAAGCTGTCCAGAGTACCTTATAGTGCTACATAGTAGTGTAGTGTCCTATTGCACTTTTTCTTCGTTTTCCAGCATTTAGCCTCATTGAGAAATCGATGTTTTATTCAGCTTCTGCCCCGTGCTTCAAGTCAGGCTTGAAGTCAAGGGGGCAGCGGCCTAGGCGTCTCCAATCCTGCTCTCCCCGCCTCCCGCCGCCTTGATTGACACACCGCATCTCAGTGCCGGGACCGCGCTCTCAGCCTGCATGCGCAGTAAAGAGCTGCTGTAGCGTACACTCAGCCGGCTTCAGTCTCGCTACAGCGCATGCGCCCGCCAGCCTTACATACTCGCGCTCGCGTCTGGCATCTTCTCTACCTGCGCATACAGAGTGTGATCTCGGGCACGCCGCAGAGGCTAGGCACAAGGGTCACGCTCCTCCCAGAGAGCTCCAGCAACAGGTATTCATCTAAAGTGTCAAAAATAATACACAGGCATCTCCATCTACATGTATTATCCTATAAAAGCAACTATAATGTAGCACTTTTTTAACCCTTGCACCTCCAGCATCATTTATTCTCATATAGCAACTATAATGTGGCACTTTTTTAACCCTGGCACCTCCAGCATCATTTATTCTCATATAGCAACTATAATGTGGCACTTTTTTAACATTATAGTTGCTATATGAGAATAAATGATGCTGGAGGTGCCAGGGTTAAAAAAGTGCCACATTATAGTTGCTATATGAGAATAAATGATGCTGGAGGTGCCAAGGTTAAAAAAGTGCCACATTATAGTTGCTATATGAGAATAAATGATGCTGGAGGTGCCAGGGTTAAAAAAGTGCCACATGGGGGCGGAGCTAGCGCCTGACTGTGATGGAAGCTTAGGGCTCTTTCACACTTGCATTGTCCGGATCCGTCGTGTACTCCATTTGCCGGAAGTGCCCGCCGGATCCGTAACACCGCAAGTGAACTGAAAGCATTTGAAGACTGATGCATCTTCAAAATGCGTTCAGTGTTACTATGGCAGCCAGGACGCTATTAAAGTCCTGGTTGCCATAGTAGTAGTGGGGAGCGGGGGAACAGTATACTTACCGTCCGTGCGACTCCCGGGGCGCTCCAGAATGACGTCAGAGCGCCCCATGCGCATGGATGAGGTGATCCATGCGATCATGTCATCCATGCGCTTTGGGCGCCCTGACGTCACTCTGAAGCGCCCCGGGAGCCGCACGGACGGTAAGTATACTGCTCCCCCGCTCCCCACTACACTTTACCATGGCAAACAGGACTTGCAGCCATGGTAACCATTCAGAAAAAGCTAAACGTCGGATCCGGTAATGCGCCGAAACGACGTTGAGCTTAAGGCCGGATCCGGATTAATGCCTTTCAATGGGCATTAATTCCGGATCCGGCCTTGCGGCAAGTGTTCAGGATTTTTGGCCGGAAAAAACGCAGCATGCTGCAGTATTTTCTCCGGCCAAAAAACGTTCCGGTCCAGAACTGACGACATCCTGATGCATCCTGAACGGATTTCTCTCCATTCAGAATGCATTGGGATAATCCTGATCAGGATTTTTCCAGCATAGAGCCTCGACGACGGAACTCTATGCCGGAAAAGAACAACGCAAGTGTGAAAGAGCCCTTAGTCGGGAGCTCTCCGTATTAGATCTTGCATAGCACCAGCTGACGCAAGCTAACAACCGGAGAGATGGTCAAGATAGGCCAAGCTAGGTCTGGTGACTCCTCCAGTACCAACAAACCCGCTAATTCAGGCGGGGAAATGGATAAATTTATCCGAAAAGCAGCCACCACTGTTGCGGCATGGGAGCCCAAGATGGCGCCGACGCCCTCGCTTAAGGTTAGTGAGCGCGCCACTGATCTTTCTGACGGGGAGTCTGATAATAAAGACTCTCACAGCAGGACGGCACTCTCGATTCCTAAAACAAACGCTCAGCAAAGCTATGGAACCAATCCTGAGCGAACTTACAGCGCTCCGCCATGATATCCTGCATGTAGGAGACAGGGTGGTCACGCTGGAGACGCATCAAGCCGCGATCCTAGCTCACCAAACAGCCACTGCATCCTCTCTGCAGAAGTGCCACACTCATATCAACGACCTCCATAGTGCTTTGGAGGATCAAGAAAATCGGGGACGCAGAAACAATCTTAGGTTCAGAGGGATACCCGAGATAGTCCAAGCCATGGACATTCCAGCCACTTTGCAAATCATTGTTGGGCCCAGATCAACAGTCTGATATAACCATCGAACGTGCCCACAGAGCTCTGCGGCCTAAACCCAAACCCTCTGAACCCCCCAGAGATGTAATTTGCCGATTCCTAAATTTCCAGAACAAAACAGCAGTGCTGGAGGCTGCCAGGAACCGAGACAACATAACATGCGAAGGATCGCCAGTCTCGATTTATCAGGACTTAGCACCCTCAACACTCAGAAAACGGCGATCCCTGAAGCCCCTGACCGACTGGCTCCGGTCCAACAAGATCCTATACCGATGGACATTCCCGTTCGGACTTACCTTTGCCCATGCAGGACGCCGGCTCTCTATCTCCGCGTATGCCGACTTAGCTGGAGTAATCGAGCATCTACAGATCCCGCCTATGGAAATGGAGAACTGGGAATTTTACCAGGACATCTTGGAGCTTTCAGAGCTGCCTGTGATAGTGCCATTCGAATCTCCGCGCACTCCGAAATCGCAGAAAGCCAAGCGAAGGAACATACAGTTCACCCCATAGGGACTGGTTCAGTATTGCCAACTGTTTTCATGTAATGTTACAGTCGTGGCCAAAAGTTTTGAGAATGACATAAATATTGGAAATTGGAAAAGTAGCTGCTTAAGTTTTTATAATAGCAATTTGCATATACTCCAGGATGTTCTGAAGAGTGATCAGATGAATTGCATAGTCCTTCTTTGCCATGAAAATTTACTTTATCCCAAAAAAAACTTTCCACTGCATTTCATTGCTGTCCTTAAAGGACCTGCTGAGATAATTTCAGTAATCGTCTTGTTAACTCAGGTGAGAATGTTGACGAGCACAAGGCTGGAGATCATTATGTCAGGCTGATTGGGTTAAAATGGCAGACTTGACATGTTAAAAGGAGGGTGATGCTTGAAATCATTGTTCTTCCATTGTTAACCATGGTGACCTGCAAAGAATCGCGTGCAGCCATCATTGCGTTGCATAAAAATGGCTTCACAGGCAAGGATATTGTGGCTACTAAGATTGCACCTCAATCAACAATTTATAGGATCATCAAGAACTTCAAGGAAAGAGGTTCAATTCTTGTTAAGAAGGCTTCAGGGCGTCCAAGAAAGTCCAGCAAGCACCAGGATTGTCTCCTAAAGAGGATTCAGCTGCGGGATCGGAGTGCCACCAGTGCAGAGCTTGCTCAGGAATGGCAGCAGGCAGGTGTGAGCGCATCTGCACGCACAGTGAGGCGAAGACTTTTGGAAGATGGTCTAGTGTGAAGAAGGCCAGCAAAGAAGCCACTTCTCTCCAAAAAAAAATCAGGGTCAGATTGATCTTCTGCAGAAAGTATGGTGAATGGACTGCTGAGGACTGGGGCAAAGTCATATTCTCCGATGAAGCCTCTTTCCGATTGTTTGGGGCATCTGGAAAAAGGCTTGTCTGGAGAAGAAAAGGTGAGCGCTACCATCAGTCCTGTGTCATGCCAACAGTAAAGCATCCTGAGACCATTCATGTGTGGGGTTGCTTCTCATCCAAGGGAGTGGGCTCACTCACAATTTTGCCCAAAAACACAGCCATGAATAAAGAATGGTACCAAAACACCCTCCAACAGCAACTTCTTCCAACAATCCAACAACAGTTTGGTGAAGAACAATGCATTTTCCAGCACGATGGAGCACCGTGCCATAAGGCAAAAGTTATAACTAAGTGGCTTGGGGACCAAAACGTTGACATTTGTGGTCCATGGCCTGGAAACTCCCCAGATCTTAATCCCATTGAGAACTTGTAGTCCATCCTCAAGAGGCGGGTGGACAAACAAAAACCCACTAATTCTGACAAACTCCAAGAAGTGATTATGAAAGAACGGGTTGCTATCAGTTAGGAATTGGCCCAGAAGTTGATTGAGAGCATGCCCAGTCGAATTGCAGAGGTCCTGAAAAAGAAGGGCCAACACTGCAAATACTGACACTTTGCATAAATGTCATGTAATTGTCGATAAAAGCCTTTGAAACGTATGAAGTGCGTGTAATTATATTTCACTACATCACAGAAACAACTGAAACAAAATATAGTGAAAACTAATATTTGTGTCATTCTCAAAAGTTTTGGCCACGACTGTATATAGAACATTAGGCCTGGGCCATTTCCTATACTCGCTTTCTAAACCATATCTTCCCTTTACTTCTATACCTTAAACCCCTGTCACCCCATATCAACTCCATCCTGTTGTCTACATTCTTTCCAAACCTACTATGCCCATCTTCTTTTGGCCTAATTGACCTTTCTCTCCTGTCTGATAGCCTCTTTTGAGGCCATATCCGGTGCTATGGGGATCGTAACTGGGTTGATTAACCATTTCCCCCCTTACGACCCTCATTTTATTCACTGTTATGACCCGCATTAATGGGTACACCCTGTTGATAGTTTGTACTTTTGTTTTACACGCTACTGTTTTTGTTTTGTTCAAGGTACATATTCCATCTTCTCTTAAGAGGCAAAGAATACTGGGGAATCCTCTGACGTCCAATCTGCCCAACCTGAAAGGCCAGACTCCACATGAATGAAGTGTGTCTCCCAGGGGAGGGGACGCACCCCAGCTAGGTAACCCTCTACATCTTAGAAGACATGGCTGACTTATCATTTGCGTCCTACAATGTTAGGGGCTTCAACTCCCATTCCAAGAGGAGTCAGATCTTTACATTGTTGCGCAAATCTGGGGCCAGTGTCCTGCTTCTACAGGAGACACACTTCAAATTAAACCATTACCCTAACCTATCCTTTGCTCATTATTCCCAGTGGTATCACTGTGGCGGTCATTCATCTGCTTCCGGGGGGGGTGGGCATTGGATTTCAGAGGAAAGTCCCGTTCAAGTACCCCTCGCACATGCAGGATCCAGAGGGGAGGTACATCCTGGTTAAGGGCAGCATAGGCCCTCAAATGTACACCATCATAAATCTATATGCCCCTAATACTGGTCAGTCCAGATGGTTTTCCGCAATCTTCCCAACCATTGAGAACTTTGCGGAAGGTCTAGTGGTCCTGGGAGGTGATTTAAATGCCGCTTTAACCCCACAACTTGACTCATCCACCCGGAGATCTGCTTTACCTGCTAGTGCCTTAGAAGGAATAAGGGAGGAATTCTGGAACATACATCTTATTGATGTATGGCGTACACTACACCCCAATGTGAGGCATTATAGTTTTTATTCTCATGTCCACGGGTCCTATCAAAGATTGGATTACCTATTTGTATCCAAGGCTCACCTGCAGTTATGTCACAAAACTAAAATGGGTTCCATCCACCTATCAGATCACGCTCCCATCTTCCTGAAAGTTTCATCTCCAGTACCGTCTTCAAATAAATTTAGATGGTGCTTGAACGAGTCACTTTTGGGAGACAAAATGACCAAAGAAAAAATATCTGAGCTTTTAAACGAATACTTTATATTGGATAAGTGTCCAGAAACTTCTGATCAATCACTATGGGATGCCCATAAACCATACATCAGAGGGCACTTTATCAGCCTGGGCTCATTCCTCAAAAAGAAGAGGGGTAAAAAGTTAGATGCCCTATTCCAAAAAATAAAAATATTTGAATCCCTGCACAAGCGCTCCCTATCGGAACCCCATTTACAGGAACTTTCCAATCTTAGAGCAGAAATAAAGTCCCTCCTACAATTCTCAACAACCAAGTATTTCCGGACCTCACAGCACAAGCTTTTCGCTCATGGGGACAAAGCGACAAAATCTATGATGCGTAGAATAAAGAATAGGAAGGCAGCAAACTATATTCATCAAATAGACTCCCCCCAGGGCTCTCCACTATACTCCTCTAAGTTAATTGCGTCCCGTTTCAAGGAATTCTATGAATCCCTATATAATCTGCCCCCTTCACTTACATCGGATTCCCACTCCACCCTAACCTCCTCTTTTTTAGAAACACTAGACCTCCCGTCTCTCCCTCCGGATATTAAACGGAAATTATCATCTCCATTCACACTGGAAGAACTAATAATGGCACTAAAACAAGCACCATCTAGCAAAAGCCCAGGCCCAGACGGATTAACTGTTTCCTATTACAGAACTTTCCAACAACTTCTCCTCCCCCACTTGCTCTCAGTTTGTAACTCAACCCTCCAAGGGAAACAACTTTCAAAGTATGACAATAGCCCATATCACATTAATACCTAAGGAAGGGAAAAATCCTAACCAATGCGCCAACTATAGGCCCATATCACTTCTTAACATCGATCTTAAGCTACTAGCAAAGATGCTGGTGAATCGTTTATCTACGGCTCTTCCAGCCTTAGTGCATGGGGACCAGGTGGGCTTCGACCGAGGTAGGGAAGGCAGAGATAACACAGCTAGGGTTCTTAATGTTGTCTACTACTCTGCCCTCCAATCCAGACCTCTCCTCCTACTCAGTACAGACGCAGAGAAAGCATTGGACAGGATAAACTGGTCTTATCTGAACCAAGTCTTGTGGGGATTCGGCCTACCTGGTCCCTTTGTACAAGCCACATTTGCTATGTATTACCAGGCCTCTGCTTCGGTAATAGTCAATGGTGACCTATCAGACCCCTTCAGTATACGAAATGGCACCCGCCAAGGATGCCCCTTATCACCCCTACTTTTTGTTTTAGCCCTTGAACCCCTTCTAATCCATTTAAGAACAGACCCAGATATTAAGGGCATATGTTTAGGAGGTCAGGAGCATAAACTTGCCGCCTTCACAGATGACATTATGATCATGACCTCTAATCCAGAAACATCACTCCCAGCGATTCAACACCATTTAGACAAATATAGCGCCCTCTCCAACTTTAAAATAAATAAACAAGAATCACTTATCATTTGTTTTGGTATCCCGTTAAAAACACAAAATCGATTAAAAACCAACTCAGCATTTGACTGGTCATCTCCTTTCCTCACATACCTGGGAATTAAGATAAGCCCCAATGTAGCTGATCTGTTAACTCTCAACTACTCCCCACTTCTGCAATCCATATCCTCCAGTCTAGATAGTCTGAACACCCACATAATATCATGGTTCGGTAGGAAAAACCTCCTTATGTCCTTAATCATCCCACGCCTCACGTACATGCAGCAGGTGCTACCCTTACACATACCTAAAACCTATTATGATTCCCTTAGGAAAATCTTCCGTAAATTTATATGGAATGGTAGGAAGCCCAGACTATCATATGACACACTATCCCGCCCCGAACGTTCCGGAGGGATGGCTCTCCCAGACCCTGAACTATATGGAAAAGCAGTTCTTATATCCAGGGCAGTGGAATGGCTTAGGAACTCAAACCCTTAACCATGGGTAGCAATGGAACAGGAGCTTTTAGGTAAACCACTGCGTTCCATTTTATTGGGGAACTCCAGTCTCATAAACATACCTTCCTCATCATACCCCATTATCCAAGCCACATTGAAAGCATGAAAATGGTTTCAAACCACCCATTGCTCAATTACCCTTCCTTTCTCCCCTCCTTTCTCTGAGAGATAGTTTGGGTACAGCTCTTCCTCTGGTGATTGAATGTACCCCTCGACCCCTGAGAGAATCAGCCGTATCCGTCTCCTCTCTCTTTGACCCTGAGGGTCATGTATTACCTATTTCAGAGCTCCAAAAACTGCTCACCACTCATCACCAGTGCATGTCTCCAATTTCATACCTTCACTCTTACCTCTCTCAACATACCTCTAGAGGGGACTTTCTCCGACCTTTAGTTTGGATAGAGGCCCTCATCAACAACACCAACCCAACAAAAAAGCTTATCTCCCAACTATTCCATAGACTAAACACACCCCCCCTACTTACCAAACCTGCCTACATAAGGCATTGGGAAAGAGATTTAGGCCGAAACTTTTCTCTCACCAACTTACCAGACATATCCTTAGCTCCACATATTGCGTCTGGATGTGTCCGCATACAAGAAAACGGATACAAGCTATTAACCAGATAGTATAAAACTCCGGACATTACCTGCCTATTCTCTGAATCAACATCGGACAGATGTTGGAGATGTCTGAGTGATATAGGATCCTTTTTCCATATCTGGTGGGAGTGCCCAATTGTAAATAATTGGTGGAAGGAAATATTTCGCCTAAGCAACTTGTTATGCCAAACCACATTTTCAATCTCTCCTCTCAAAGCCTTACTTAACATCTATGATACAGATGAGTCAGGGGTCCCCCGTCCTCCCCCCTTTCTGTTTAGACAACTGCTTATCGCAGCACGTCTATTGGTCCCGAAACACTTGCTTTCAACTACTCTCCCATCTATGGAACAGTGGAGACAGAAAGTGGACCAACTGTACTGTTTTGAGGAACTATCTGCATGGGAAACTAGGAATCACCAAAAATTCGCAAAACAGTGGCGACTGTGGAGGGAGTTTAGGTTTACTAATCGTCCGACGCCTCCTTCCTAGCTTACTGTATGATTAGGATAGGATAATCCTTCCATCCTCTATACTCTTGGATTTTGCTGAAAATATTTTGAAGGTGCTAGGCTTTCCCAAAGATGGTAAATTTCATCATGATAATATTAATACTACTTACACATATTGTCACGGCTGTATGTGAGCAACAAGAGCATACACAGTTAATAGAGCTACTGACCGGACCCAAACTAGGGAGGATAAAGGGTGACCCCTGTCAGACACTCAAAGCTCTCCCTATGCTGCTAAAGCACATGCCCGGATCCAAATGGTGGAACGGGGCATGCCCACGTACCTAAGACTGATGACCACTGTAACCCCTACAATAGTGGAAGGGGCACGGCCACCGGTGCCCTGCTCAGTATATGGAGGGAACCGTGGCCGCCTCAGATCCAGTCAGAAAATAAACAGGTACACAACAATGTCTGCACACTTAGCTGAAGGGGCTGCAGCCGCAGAGAAGACGGATCCAAAGACAGCTGGCAATATCCGGAGTGCTTGCTGCAGCAGAACACAGGTCCAGTGAAATGAAAGCTAACAAGTGAAGATACTCAAGCAAGAGCTACAACTCAAATGAGAACTATAATCCACAGCCTAGAAAGGAGGAGGGGTGATTTAAAGGCAGGGAAATCAAACGCAGGAGGAACAGCTAGGAGGACTCCTCCAAGCTCTAGTAGTGACATCATCACAGGGGTGGAGAAACAGAGCTGTGAGAACGTCTCAAAACTCTGGTAGTGACACATATATCTGGAAATGCTTTGCAGTTTGATATTGATCAGGAACCTTTATGCTATTAAAATGTATAACCTCTGTATTAACGATTGCGCCATGTTTAACCCTATGCATATCACATATGTACCGTGTATTGTTTTCTTACTTTGAAAAAAAAAATATAATAATAATAATAATAATAATAAAAAAAAAAAAAAAAAGTGCCACATTATAGTTGCTATATGAGAATAAATGATGCTGGAGTTGCCAGGGTTAAAAAAGTGCCACATTATAGTTGCTATATGAGAATAAATGATGCTGGAGGTGCAAGGGTTAAAAAAAGTGCCACATTATAGTTGCTTTTATAGGATAATACATGTAGATGGAGGTGCCTGTGTATTATTTTTGACACTTTAGATGAATACCTGTTGCTGGAGCTCTCTGGGAGGAGCGTGACCCTTGTGCCTAGCCTCTGCGGCATGCCCGAGATCACACTCTGTATCCGCAGGTAGAGAAGATGCCGGGCGCGAGTATGTAAGGCTGGCGGGCGCATGCGCTGTAGCGAGACTGAAGCCGGCTGAGTGTACGAGCCGGAGCCGGGATCGCGCTACAGCAGCCCTTTACTGCACATGCGGGCTGAGAGCGCGGTCCCGGCACTGAGATGCGGTGTGTCAATCAAGACGGCGGGAGGCGGGGAGAGCAGGATTGGAGACGCCTAGGCCGCTGCCCCCTTGATTTCAAGCCTGACTTGAAGCACGGGGCAGCAGCTGAATAAAACATCGATTTCTCAATGAGGCTAAATGCTGGAAAACGAAAAAAAAAGTGCAATAGGACACTACTATGTAGCACTACACTGCGTGCAGAATTATTAGGCAAATGAGTATTTTGACCACATCATCCTCTTTATGCATGTTGTCTTACTCCAAGCTGTATAGGCTTGAAAGCCTACTACCAATTCAGCATATTAGGTGATGTGCATCTCTGTAATGAGAAGGGGTGTGGTTTAATGACATCAACACCCTATATTAGGTGTGCATAATTATTAGGCAACTTCCTTTCCTTTGGCAAAATGGGTCAAAAGAAGGACTTGACAGGCTCAGAAAAGTCAAAAATAGTGAGATATCTTGCAGAGGGATGCATCACTCTTAAAATTGCAAAGCTTCTGAAGCGTGATCATCGAACAATCAAGCGTTCCATTCAAAATAGTCAACAGGGTCGCAAGAAGCGTGTGGAAAAACCAAGGCGCAAAATAACTGCCCATGAACTGAGAAAAGTCAAGCGTGCAGCTGCCAAGATGCCACTTGCCACCAGTTTGGCCATATTTCAGAGCTGCAACATCACTGGAGTGCCCAAAAGCACAAGGTGTGCAATACTCAGAGACATGGCCAAGGTAAGAAAGGCTGAAAGACGACCACCACTGAACAAGACACACAAGCTGAAACGTCAAGACTGGGCCAAGAAATATCTCAAGACTGATTTTTCTAAGGTTTTATGGACTGATGAAATGAGAGTGAGTCTTGATGGGCCAGATGGATGGGCCCGTGGCTGGATTGGTAAAGGGCAGAGAGCTCCAGTCCGACTCAGACGCCAGCAAGGTGGAGGTGGAGTACTGGTTTGGGCTGGTATCATCAAAGATGAGCTTGTGGGGCCTTTTCGGGTTGAGGATGGAGTCAAGCTCAACTCCCAGTCCTACTGCCAGTTTCTGGAAGACACCTTGTTCAAGCAGTGGTACAGGAAGAAGTCTGCATTCTTCAAGAAAAACATGATTTTCATGCAGGACAATGCTCCATTACACGCGTCCAAGTACTCCACAGCGTGGCTGGCAAGAAAGGGTATAAAAGAAGAAAATCTAATGACATGGCCTCCTTGTTCACCTGATCTGAACCCCATTGAGAACCTGTGGTCCATCATCAAATGTGAGATTTACAAGGAGGGAAAACAGTACACCTCTCTGAACAGTGTCTGGGAGGCTGTGGTTGCTGCTGCACGCAATGTTGATGGTGAACAGATCAAAACACTGACAGAATCCATGGATGGCAGGCTTTTGAGTGTCCTTGCAAAGAAAGGTGGTTATATTGGTCACTGATTTGTTTTTGTTTTGTTTTTGAATGTCAGAAATGTATATTTGTGAATGTTGAGATGTTATATTGGTTTCACTGGTAAAAATAAATAATTGAAATGGGTATATATTTGTTTTTTGTTAAGTTGCCTAATAATTATGCACAGTAATAGTCACCTGCACACACAGATATCCCCCTAAAATAGCTAAAACTAAAAACAAACTAAAAACTACTTCCAAAAATACTCAGCTTTGATATTAATGAGTTTTTTGGGTTCATTGAGAACATGGTTGTTGTTCAATAATAAAATTAATCCTCAAAAATACAACTTGCCTAATAATTCTGCACTCCCTGTATAAGGTACTCTGAACAGCTTAATAATAAACGATTTTTTGGTGACAGGTTCCCTTTAAATAAAAGATGATCCATAAGATGGGAATACCCCTTTAACATTCAATCACATGTAATTAATATCACTCCCTCCCACAGCTGACTTCAACATGCAGTCCCATATAAATAACATTACCCCTCAGCATACAGTCCCATGTAAATAACATCACCTTACCCCAGCCACTTCCAAATTTCAGTCCCATGTATTTAACATCACTCCATCTCACTATCCTATGTAAATAACTTCCCTCCCTTCAGCCCTAACATACAGTCCTATTTAAATAACTACAACTCCCAACATTGCTCTGCCTCTCACACTGAGTAATCTACCCCTTCACTTACCTCTCCTCATGTAGCAGACCTCACCACAGCTTCTTCCCAGGACTTCTCTTCTCTGCTGAGCCATCCTCTCCTGTACTTGTCACATGATGGTGACATCATCCCAGGTCCTTTTCAGCTACTGCATTTAGAACTGATCACATGACCTATGGTGTCATCACAGGTCCTTCAGCTCTTGCAGTGCATTAGATTCAATTGTATTGCTGTCCTGAGAATGGCAATACAGTTATATCTAACAGGCAGGCAGTACAATCGGGGCCTGGGACAAAACGTCAGGGGCCCAGGCCCCGAAAGTTTTGACCTAGCAACGCCCCTACCATCAATCATAATTTTCCAAGGGCGTGTACAGTATAATGCCCTCATTTATGTGTAATAAAGGCTGTATTGGAGTGCCGGTTCCTTGTAATTTTTGGCAGCCCTTTCACTTAGTGCATAGGATTTATGAATGTAGGAGTCTCACTACCTGAACAATTGTACCACAATGTGAATGAGGCCCTCCTTTATGTGATATACCGGTTCTATCGGAGTGCCTCTTTCTTGTAATTTTTAGCAGCACTTGCACATTATATACAAGTAAATATTTAGGACAGAATGTTTCCTAACAATGTTTCCTCTAAAATCGATCTTATCTTCGGTTTTGTGCGTATTATTGACTGTCTGTAAAAGTGGCGTACTACTCGGACAGCATCGTTCCCAGCAGCGACCTGGGAGTCCAAGATGCATCCAGACATGCTCCCCATGCTGTTACTGAACCGTTTTAGTGGTGTTTCCATCAATTTCTGACCTTTTCCTATGAACCAGACACCCTGCCCTCTTCAGAGCAGGGGGTGCCTGGTTTAATGCTAGGGTACTCCCATTGACTTCTGCCGAGCACCCGAGCATCCCAAAGTGTTCTACTCGAGCACCCGAGCACTTTGCTGCTCGATCAACACTATATATAAGGACAAAAAAATACATCTGTCCATCCAGTTCGGCCTGTTATCCTGCAAGTTGATTTAGAGGAAGGCAAAAAAAAAACTGTGAGGTAGAAGCCAATTTTCCCCACTTTAGGGGATAAAAATTCCTTCCCGACTCCAATCAGGCAATCAGAATATCTCCCTGGATCAACGACCCCTCTCTAGTAGCTATAGCCTATAATATTATTACACTCCAGAAATACATCCAGGCCCCTCTTGAATTCCTTTATTGTACTCACCATCACCACCTCCTCAGGCATAGAGTTCCATAGTCTCACTGCTCTTACTGTAAAGAATCCTTTTCTATGTTTGTGTACAAACCTTCTTTCCTCCAGACGCAGAGGATGTCCCCTCATCATAATCACAGTCCTGGGGATAAATAGATGATGGGAGACATCTCTGTACTGACCCCTGATATATTTATACATAGTTATTAGAATCTCCCCTCAGTCATCTTATTTCTAAGGTGAATAACCCTAAGGCCTCATGCACATGGCCGCTGTGCAGCCGTTCCATGCATTGGGGACCGCAATTTCAACTTGAATGGGTCCGTGGTATGTCCGCACCGCAAAAAAATATGACATGTCATTTTTTTGCGGTGCGGAACCACGGAAAGAAACAACACAGAAGCACTCCGTAGTGCTTCCGGTGTTCCGTTCCGTCACTCCATTCCGCTTCCCCAGAATTGCGGACCCATTCAAGTGAATGAGTCCACATCCGGGATGCAGGGTGCACACGGCCGGCGGCCGTGGATTGCTGACCAGCCGTTTGCGGGCCGCAATACGGCCATGGCCGCCCAACGGCCGTGTGCATGAGGCCTAATGTTGATAATCTTTCAGGGTACTGTAGTCCCCCCATTCCAGTTATTACTTTAGTTGCCCTCCTCTGTACCCTCCCCAGCTCTGCCATGTCTTCCTTGTTCACAGGAGCCCAGAACTGTACACAGTACTCCATGTGTGGTCTGACTAGTGATTTGTAAAGTGGTAGGAATATGTTCTCATCACGGGCATCTATGCCCTTTTTGATGAAACCCATTATCTTATTGGCCTTGGCAGCAGCTGCCTGACGCTGTTTTTTGCAGCTTAGTTTGCTGTTTATTAAAATTCCTAGGTCCTTTTCCATGTCAGTGTTACCGAGTGTTTTACCATTTAGTATGTACGGGTGACTTGCATTATTCCTTCCCATGTGCATAACCTTACATTTGTCAGTGTTAAACCTCATCTGCCACTTATCTGCCCAAGCCTCCAATCTATCCTGATCCATTTGTAGCAGTCTACTGCCATCTTCCGTATTAATTACTTTACGCAGTTTAGTGTCATCTGTGAAAATTTTTATTTTACTATGCAAGCCTTCTACAAGATCATTAATAAATATATTGAAGAGAATAGGGCCCAATACTGACCCCTGAGGTACCCCACTAGTGACAGTGACCCAATCTGAGTGTGTACAGTTAATAACCACCCTCTGTTTTCTATCATTGAGCCAGTTACTTACCCACATACAGACGTTTTCTCCCAGTCCGAGCATTCTCATTTTATATACTAACCTTTTATGTGGTACAGTGTCAAATGCTTTGGAGAAGTCCAGATATACGACATCCATTGATTCGCCGCTGTCAAGTCTAGAACTTACTTTCCTATAGAGAGAAATATCTCACTGTCCTGTTACTCCAGCAAAATGACAGTGGATTCAATTTCCCTGACACAATTAAAAGAGTGGCCACAGCCATTTCTATATAGATGAGTCAGCATTATATTTCTTAAGAAATTTGGTTTGTTTAAATTATCTCTGTCTGCCAGGCTATTTCTTTCATACACTACTGACTTAAATTGATTTTCTCATCATTTGTAGTTGACCTTCTAATATTCAACTGTCTCATCTTTATTCTGTCTCTTTCTATGTGCTTGGAGTATAATTGTATTCAGTGTAATTCAAACATTCGTTCTCTCAGACTTTGATATACAATATATAAAAAAGAGATTTGATTAGACTTATCTTATTTCTATACATAAAAGAAACTGCAACAAATTAGTTTAAAGAAATAACAGCGTCAGAATGAATGAAGCATTGTTCTTTATGTTGTTTTACCAAAGTTTGTTCAGATACCTGTGTTATACTGATCTATTAAAGATGGGATACAAAGACTTGGATAAGGCATTGTCTATTCACATAAAATAATATGCTTTGCTCTATACTATGTTCATTATTCCTATTGTATGGCTCCTCAATTATAATTGTATTACCCAGGAGCACATTATTATAGTGAAAATTAATTAATTGCAGTACATGGAAGCACCTAGCCTTTCTGCTCCCTGAGGCAAAAATTTAAATGACAATCCCTCCTTCATGCCAAATTCTCACTCTAACCCCTTCCTACCAGGCCTACTGTTACAGAAATACCTGAAACACGTTACATACACCTCTACAAAACATACAGGGTAATACAGCGCCACATACCTCTTACATCCAGTGATGTCTCCTCTAATGTATATGTTCTCTTTCCTCACCTTCTTCATTCATACTAGAGCCATGGTGACTTTTTTCAGCCATGTCTTGTCTTTGCAGAGTTTGACACACAGACATCTTATTTTCCTACTTTTCCATCATCTTCCCCACATTCTGAACACCCCATTCTTCCACCCCCAATATTATGCCCACTGTGCTCCCCAATACTATACTAAAACACTCCCTTTGAAAATACTAGTAACACACAGATAGTGTCACTTTCAATAATTATTGGCACACAGTGCCCTCAAAAATAACTGTACCCAACAAATAAGTCCTCTGACACTAATAATACCATAAACATAGTGCCCCCCCCAGGATAATTGTGCTAAGGTGAAACCATGCCAGAGTGTCCCCCACAGTAATAAGCTCCCAAAATTCCCACAAACAGTAATAATTCTCTACCAAAGTGCAGCGCTAACAGTGCCCCTACAGTGACCCAATAGTAATAATTTCCTCTATTATGCCCATAAGTAAAAATGTCCCCCTAATGTCCATACTAGTAATCATGTTACCCATCATCCCCCAGTAATAATAATGCCCAATTTAATTCCCCTAGTAATAATAACTCCTTATGATATTTGCCAGTAGAAAAAATGCCCCTTATACTGTGTGCCAATAGAAAAATTTCCCCTTATAATGTGTGCCAGTACAACAATTTGTCTTATAATGTGTGCCAGTACAAAAAATGCCCCTTATAATGTCTGTCAGTACAAAAAATACTCCCTTATGTTTGACAGTACAAAAGTGTTCCTTTTTAGTGTCCCCCAGTAGAACCAATGTCTCCATAGTGCCCCCCCCCCCATAGTGACCCACTGCTGTGCTGTCAAAGAAAAATAACAAAAACAAATAGTTACCTCCACTCCTCTGTCAGTGATGTGATGCAGGACGCAGACCTCTTATGGTCTGTGTCATGAGCTATATGATGCCCAGATCAGGTGGCAAAATGATAACCTGGCCTGAAGCCTATCTGAGGGAATGGCAGAGCAAGGAGACATCACTCCTCTGCCACTTCGCATCACTTAACTGTATTGACACCCTGAAGAGATGGAAGCACTCAGTGTCCATAACTCTGCCGCAGCCACCACTTTTTCGTAGGTGGACAGTGCTTAAATAGTCATGGCTGTTTCAACAAATCTTGCATATATCAATAGTACAGACAAGTATAAGAAACTTTGTGCTATATTTTATCTCAGAAAAACATTTCTTTCTCCCCCCCCCCCACCCCACTCCTAAACTAACTTTCTCGGCTAAGTCCTTTTTGGGAAATAGCTGGAGACTAGATGGCAGTCAGAGAAGCTCTGCAGATGGACTGAAAGTGAAATCTCAAGAGGGAAAACTGTTAAAAAAAATTTGTTTTAATAAAAACCAGTTGAAAAAAATTATAATTTAGCACAATATAAGTAGAAGGCAAAAATAATAAAATCCTGGAAAGGGCGGGAAAAAGTTGCAAGCTGCACGTTTGTGACTTTTTAAATGGTACTTGCACAATTTTTTTTTGCCAGCCTCAACACTTTATAGAAAAGGGGGCATGGCAAGGGAGGTGAGGGAGCAGATCCTGTGGCCTGCCGCATTTATTATCTTTTACACCAGTTTTCTGATGGAGAAGAACACTGAAATCTATGCCAGACAGGGGCAGGTGAAAATATCAGTATAGGCGGATGGACGGCTGGATGTAGCGCCTCATCATAAATTAGGCACAGCATTCGGCAGCGTGCCTAGTTGTCATAGCCCCGTATATGCTACCGAGCTACGATAAATCTCCCCCTTTGTTTATACTTATTTTTCTTTCTTAAACGGCATCTGTTAGCAGATTTGTACCTAAAAAACTGGCAGAACTGCATGTGTGCTTGGCAGCTGAAAGCATCTGTGTTGGTCCCATGTTCATATGGTATGTGCCTACCTTGCTGAGAAAAATAATGTTTGAATATACTGTATGCAAAGGAGCCTCTAGGAACAACAAGGGTGTTGTCGTTACACCTAGAGGTTTCCCTTTCTCTTCAACTGCCGCACCCTCTCCACTTTAATTGATAGGACCAGGTCTGATAATGTTTAGACTGCCTGGCCCTGTCAATCAAAGTGGAGAGAGCGCAGCTGTTGCAGAGAGGGTAGAGCCTCCTTTGCATAAATTAAAACATCATTTTTCTCAGCAATGCAGGCACATGTGAACATGGGACCAACACAGACGCCTTCAGCTGCCAAGTGCACATGTAACAGGTCAGCCAGTTACATAGGTACAAATCTGCTGACAGATGCTCTTTAAGCTCTTTTTTACTGTAATCTCACTTCTAAATAAACTTTTAAACTGTGTTCACCATGAGACAAGAAGAGGGTTTATTTTCAAGATTTATTCCTTATTAGTGATGAGCTGCAGGGGCAATATTCGAATTTGCAATATTTCACGAATATTTGAGCGAATATTTGTCATATATTTGCAAATTCGAGAATCTGGGATAATTTTCTTGATTGCAAAAATCATCAATGTAATATGTGCGTATTGCATGTGCAATACAGGCGTGGGTCACTGTTGCTACATTTTTCAAGCTGCTAGAAGTTTCCTGAGACTGGAGAAAACAGTTGGCATGGCAGAACATTAAAAATGGCTTTATATGCAGTTAGAGTGCTCCAATATATTTGAAATTGCGCAAAACGGCAATTAATGATGCGCATATTTTTGCGCAAAATGTGCAACTTCACAATTTAGCAGGTCTGACTACTGTGATACAGTGAGAAGTTTTGTCTGGGAAAAGAGGTATTTTCCTCCCAGTGTGTGCTGCTGGGCTGATTTACAGCCAGGTGGGGTCAAATACCGGACCGGATTTTAAGTGCAAGGTGACTTTTTGTTTGATTATGACTTCTTGTTTTGTCACTTGCCTAAAGTGTGATTAAAACACTGAACTGTTTGATCCAAATAACTTGTTGTTGCCTCTATAGTGCGTCTGCTAATCCTGTCTACCAGAGTGAAACCCCACATTACATATTACTGATTGGTGCACCATGTATTGTGTTGACATCACAGCACTATGTCTGTAGCATGTATGTATTGACAGCAAAACCTATCACACTACCTAACACCCTACACTGGAACCTATCAGCTACACTATATCACTATCTAACCTACAGTGACTATCTACCACCAACTATCTGTATTATATATTAGCTAACTATCTAATTTTATCACAAGACACGGAGGCTCCTATTGCTATAACTCTCTTTACTGTTACCATAGCAGCAAAGAATGAACAGTCAATCACAAGAGAAAACCATGGTAACCAACTCCTCCCCACCATCCCAGCATATAATGGCTCAACCACTGGGATCATCCTCTTTCTTTGCTGCTGCCATGGCAGATGAGTATCCGTATGCTATTGTATGTTCTATGATTATTAGTTCTGCTTTATTTTCTCCCCACTCAGGGTTAATTCCCTGGTATTTATTGATTCCTTGTGGCCCCGTTTCCCTCCTGAATCGGGCCATCGTTATGTTATATTTTCTTGTAGGTTGTATATTATATATTGTACTTTCTGGTATGCCCCATATTTTGCCGCTTAACTGACAATAGTATAGTTCTGTGCCCAGTTTTCGGCGCTTCTTTCGTTCTTACTTACCGGACGCTCCGGCCTCTCCTCTGGCCCTGTCGTCGGTCCCTGTCGTCTCTTTCCCGGCCGAGTTCTCGCGAGACTTCGGCCGCCATCTTGGGGCTCCCTGCTTCTTCCCTCCCGCGATCTCGCGGGATTTCCGGGTCTTTCTTGCCGCCGTTTTGCAGAGATCTCGCTCTCAAGTTCGCGCCCTCACTGCGCTCATTCCTGAGTCCCTCTGCGGCCGGTACACTTGGTGAGTACTTTCTTCTTGCGCCTGCATTCGCTTTTTGTGCGTTTTTACAGGCCCTCATTAGTTTTCCTTTTCTTCTAGGTCTGTTTTATTGCAGTGTTTGGTGGTCTGGGGTGAATTACTCCTACCACCCTTTCCATTATGTCTCGCCGTAGTGCCAGTTCTACCCCTAGACAGGGTGACCCCGCTGCCCTCATTAACCCCCCTGCAGTAGACAGCCGTACTGAAGTCTCCTCACCTGATTTACAGAATGCTGTGCTGCAGCAATCCATCTCAAATGCGATTATTGCAGCTATGGGCTCCATGTCCTCAGCTGTGACGCAGTCTATCTCCCAAGCCCTATGTTCTCAGTCTGCCATGATTACTCAGAATGCAGGGGTGGATATTAACATGCCCTCAGCCTCCAGAACCTCTATGACCGATGGAGAGCCATCACATGATCACGCGGTTGTCCCGCGTAAAAGAGCCTGCCCGCGACAGGCAGAAAGGTCTCGCGCCTGGAAGACGGCCAGGACCTTGCCTGAGCCAATGTCAGATTCAGACAAGGAATCTATAGAGGAGGCACAGAATGAGTCAAACTATGACTCGGTTGAGGAACTCGAGGATGTAGCTGTTGATCCCCTAGATTTGTTGCCTAACCCCGTACCTGCATCAGCTACGGCTACTATGCAAGAGGGTCATTCTATTCGGGACGTCCTTTTGGTTGACCCCCTGGGCGATCCCTTGTTTAATCCCGATTAACTCCATCACCCCCGCTCCGCGGAATGGCTCCCGGCTACTCACGTGGCGCAGTATTTAGAGTAAAAAATTCGCACCCCCTTAAGTAAGGAGTCACGCAACAAGTTGCGAGCAGAGTGCCCACGCCCTCTTATCCCTCACAAGGTGTGTGAGACGCCGACGGTGGACCCCAAGATGGTCCAGTTTCTGTCAAAAACGGGGTTTAACCCCAAGAAGTGGTTAGATTCGGCTCTGAGAGCTGTTCAAGACAAACTCCTGGACATTACGGGCCCTCTCTCCAGGATATTTGATATGGCGGAGTCCGCCAAAGCAGAGGGTAGATCTGTAGATCCCATAGAATTAGGGGGATGGATCCAGAGGGCCATTTGTATTACTGGTAATGTTAATACCTCTTTGGACATAGAAAGGCGTAAAGCCATTTTGATAAAGGTGGAGCCAAAACTCTCCAATCTAGCCTTGTCTGAGGCGGGCAAAGATGCCCAGGGTCTTTTATTTGGAGATTCCTTTATAAAGGAATTGGGCAGATACGTCGGGGCTTTCACGGCTCTAGACAAAGCTCAGACCTCAATGCGGAAAGTTTTTAACACCCGTTTCTCCAATAGGGCCGGCAGCTCTAGGGGCCGCCTGTCCGGCCGTTCTAATTTCCATCCCCGCGGCACGGGGAGAGGCTCCTTCAATTACAGATCCTCGCTTCAGGATCCCAGACACCAGCCTTCCTTCTTCCCCTCCCGGGGTACCCCAGGACGTTCCAGAGGTTTTCGTGGAGCTCCCTCCTTTCGACGACCAGTTGGTAAGTGCCCATCCCGCTCTCATGTTGCCTTCTTCAACAGGTTGTGTCGGGGGCAGACTCCGTCTCTTTTTCCATGCCTGGTCCATGATCACCTCAGACCGGTGGGTACTGAACACCGTCAGAGGTTTCACAATAGACTTAGTAGCCTCCCCGGACCTTCTGCCTCCTCCCCATCCTATTCATTTAACAGGTTCGCTCCAGCAACACCTACACACCCAGTTATCAATTTGAAACCCCTTAACGCATTGGTCCAATATCGTCACTTCAAGATGGAGGGCATCCATCTTCTAAGGGACATGCTCCTCGCGGGCGATTGGATGGTCAAACTAGACCTAAAAGATGCATATCTCACGGTCCCAGTGGCTCCCGCCTCCAGGGATCTGCTTCGTTTTCTCTGGGGAGACCAGATCTGGCGTTTCATCTGCCTACCTTTTGGCCTCTCATCCGCCCCTTGGTGTTTCACCAAGATGATGAAACCAGTGGTGACTTGGCTCCGCAGCAGAGGGGTACGCATGATAATTTATCTAGACGATATACTTATCATGGCACAAAGTCCGTCCCTTCTCTACAGACACCTCGCCATGTCCGTCAATCTTCTCTCCGGGTTAGGTTTTATCATAAACCGAGAAATCTTGTCTCATGCCATCTACCTCGATGGAATTCCTGGGGTTCAGAATAGACTCCTCATCCCTGACCCTTCATCTACCCCTGTCCAAAGTCCGGTCGATTCGCAAAGAGCTACGCCATGCGCTGCTTCGGCCACAGTTGTCTCTGCGACACTTAGCGCGTCTAATAGGACTTCTGGCATCGTCTATCCAGGCCATATTTCCGGCTCCCTTGCATTACCGGGCCCTCCAACGGCTCAAGATTGCCCATCTCCGGGCAGGGGCCTCTTATTCGGACATGGTCATTCTGGACAGAGAGACGAGGGACGAGCTATGGTGGTGGATCCAGAACCTGTCGGTCTGGAACGGCAAGGCCTTATTCGGTCCACTACCGGACCTTGTCATAGAGTCGGACACCAGCTTGCGCGGCTGGGGGGCACACTGCAATGGGGTATCCACAGGAGGCCCCTGGTCCCCCGAGGAGACTCGTCTCCATATCAATGGTCTGGAGTTGCTGGCAGGGTCTTTGGCGATTCGCAGTTTCGCCAATGGCACGGTCACAACCTGTATCAGGCTGCGGATGGACAACATTTCCGCGGTGCGATACGTCAACGGTAGGGGCGGAACACGCTCTTCGGTTCTGACCTACCTGGCGAAGGACTTTTGGGAGTTCTGTCTCACCAGGGGTATTGTGGTGATTGCGGAACATCTTCCCGGCCTCCACAATGTGTTGGCGGACTGGAATTTGCGCTACATATCGGATTCCAGCGATTGGATGCTAGACGAGAGGGTATTCCTAGTTTTGTCATCACGGTGGGGTTCCCCCTCTGCAGATTTGTTCGCGAACCGTTTGAACGCACAGCTGCCAAGATTCTTCATCTGGCGGCCAGATCCTCTGGCGGAGGCAGTGGACGCGTTCCTGCAACAATGGGGAGGGGCGTTAATGTACGCTTTTCCCCCATTTGCTCTGATCCCTCAAGTTCTCCTACAGGTTCTGCACCAGGCGGCGGAGCTTGTCTTGATCCTGCCTCTGTGGAGGTCGCAGCCCGCGGTATCAGAAACTGCTGAAAGCGCAGCAAACCACAGGTCTGAATTGACCTGCGGTTTGTTGCGATCGCCGACATGGGGGGGTCACGGGACCACCCCGTGCATTTAGCCGAGGTGCCTGCTCAATGATTTGAGCAGGCACCTTGTTCCGATCACAGCCGGCCGGGCGGCAGTGATCGGAACAACACATGCGCCGATGACATCACTGAAAGAGAAGACGTCATCGGCGCAGGCGCACTGAGGGAGTGCTGAGGAGGCGACCCTCCTTATCTCAGAGCGCCTGCGCCGAATCAACACAGGCGCACAATTTTTGAAATGCTGACAGGGCTGGCCGGAGGAGGAGAGCACTGCTGGCCCTGTCAATCAACAAGAGGAGGGGGCAGTTTTCTGCGGTTGGTACCAGCAAGTAGACGCCCTACTTGCTGGTAGAAAGGTAATTAGCATATTATAAAAGTAAGTTTTTTGCAAAATCTACTGAACGAAAATTATTAATAACATAAGGTATAGCAATATCGCATGATAGGGATTATAAGTACACAAAAAAAAACAAAAAACTGTTTAGTGGGGTGACAGAAGCCCTTTAAGAAGGACTGAACTGATGAATCCTGATGCATACTGAATGGAATGCTCTCCAGTCAGAATGCATTAGGATAAAACTGATAATTTTTTTTCCGGTATTGAGCCCCTAGGACGGAACTCAATACCGGAAAAGTAAAACACTAGTGTGAAAGTACCCTTATTCCTATCATCAACTACTGTGACAGAGCATGACATACAGCAGTCCTCCTCACTGTACAAACATGGTATAACAACACAAAAAGCAATGAACATGTTCTTAAAGACACATATTACTATTATGTTCCTAGGGTTCCATAATTAAAAAAATAGTATAGTCACTGAGTTATTCAATAAAATGTCTCTGTATAGCGCCACCTGCTGTTTTTTATTTTCCTTCTTTTCTTGTCCACCTCACTAATGCTCAGTTCCATCCATCAACTGCCTCCAGCTGTATCTACGGTTCTTAGCTGTGACAGTTATGGGGAAAGAGTAGTAGCAAATAGGACATGCACCCTAAGAAAGGATATGCCCCTTGAGCTGTGATAGCTGCAGCAGAACGGACATACTCCCTGAAAATGGACACTCCACCTCAGCTGCCAGCTTGAAATCTAGCAGAGCAACTGGAGAAATGAATGGGTTGATTTCTAAATCCATGTGAAGTACAGGGCTGGTTTTAGCTTTGTTAGAAAGAGGCTACCATGTACTACATGTCTGGTTTTCATTTTTTTTTTTACATTAGTGATGAAATATCCCCTTAAACAGAGCAGAACTAAATGGTTCCCTGCGGATACATTAGGTTTATGCAGGGCCGGCCTTTGGGGTGTGCGGGCTGTGCGGCCGCACAGGGCGCCATAGTAACAGGGGCGCTGGGCGGCCGACAGCTCGCAATGTAATCTGCGGCAGGCGAGGCTGCACTTGTGTTCTCCCTCGGGGCGCCCCCTCCATCTCCCTCTCCCCTGTCTGACCTGCCTGCTGCCCCCGCCGCTGCCAATAAGAAAAGGCAGGAGGAGGAGGGGAGGGGCTGTGGCCACTGTGCCACCAATGAAAAAAACTGACCTGAAATACAAATACAGGAGGCGGGTGCTGGAATAAAATAGCCGGCACCCGACCTCTGTGACAGGGAGCTGCGATCAGCTGCAGTTGAGTTAACCCTTCAGGTGCGGTACCTGAGGGGTTAACTGCCGCTGATCGCAGCTCCCTGTCACAAAGGTCGGGTGCCGGCTATTTGATTCCGGCACCCGCCTCCTGTATTTGTATAAGAAACGTTGGTGGCACAGTGCGCCCCCCCCCCCCCCCAGTATAATAAACGTTGGTGGCACAGTGCGCCCCCCCCCCCCAACACCCCAGTATAAGAAACGGTGGCACAGTGCGGCCCCCCCCCCCCAACACCCCAGTATAAGAAACGGTGGCACAGTGCGGCCCCCCCCCCCCCAACACCCCAGTATAAGAAACATTGGTGGCACAGTGGGAAGTGCCAGTGAGGGTTAAAAAAAAATAAAAAAAAATTAACTCACCTCCTCCAGTTGATCGCATAGCTGCCGGTCTCCTGTTTTCTTCAGGACCTGTGGTGACGTCACTGAGCTCATCACATGACCCATTACCATGGTGATGGATCATGTGATGAGCCCAGTGATGTCACCACAGGTCCTTTGACAGGTCATGAAGAAAGAACAGAAGACGATCAATTGGAGGAGGTGAGTTAATTATTTTTTAACCCTCATTGGCACTGCCCACTGCGCCACCAATATTTATTATATTGGGGGGGGGCGCACTGCGCCACCAATGTTTATTATATTGGGGGGGGGCGCACTGCGCCACCAATGTTTATTATACTGGGGTGTTGGGGGGGCGCACTGCGCCACCAATGTTTATTATACTGGGGGGGCGCACTGCGCCACCAATGTTTATTATACTGGGGTGTTGGGGGGGGGCGCACTGCGCCACCAATGTTTATTATATTGAGGGGGGGGCGCACTGCGCCACCAATGTTTATTATATTGAGGGGGGGCGCACTGCGCCACCAATGTTTATTATATTGGGGGGGGGGGGCGCACTGCGCCACCAATGTTTATTATACTGGGGTGTTGGGGGGGCGCACTGCGCCACCAATGTTTATTATATTGGGGGGGCGCACTGCGCCACCAATGTTTATTATATTGGGGGGGGCGCACTGCGCCACCAATGTTTATTATACTGGGGTGTTGGGGGGGCGCACTGCGCCACCAATGTTTATTATATTGGGGGCGCACTGCGCCACCAATGTTTATTATATTGGGGGGGCGCACTGCGCCACCAATGTTTATTATATTGGGGGGGCGCACTGCGCACAACGATGGGTTAGGGAAATTTCACAGCAGAGTGCGCATGCGCTGGGAGCCTCGCCGGCGGTTAGGGTAGGGAAAAATTATGGGCCAGTGCACAGGTGCGTTGATCGGATGGATGTTCTCAGCTGGACACCGGCCGACACTGCGCATGCGCTGGGAGCCTCACCAGCGGTTAGGGTAGGGAAAAAGCACTGGCCTGTACGTAATTTTTCCCTTCCCTAACCGCTGGTGAGGCTCCTGGCGCATGCGCACTCTGCTGTGAAACTTCCCTAACCTGTCGTTGTGCGCCTGCGCGGCGCTGCACACCTCCTCACGTCATGTCCGGTGCGACTGGAAGTGACGAGGGTAGGGAAATCTCACGAAGTAGGGAAGTATAACATTACACCGGCCTTTGGGGTGTGCGGGCTGGTAACTACTTGGTTGGATAGTCAGCCAGTCTATGCCATGATGCCAGCAACAAGCAGTGTTTTTTTTTTTTTTTTTGGGGGGGGGGGGCGCCACAAGGTTAGCTCGCACAGGGCGCCTGGACACCTAAGGCCGGCCCTGGGTTTATGTCCCAGAGCTGTCCCAGCTCATATGCCGCTGACAGTGTTGAAACATAATGTGAACATACCCTGAAAAAAGAAACACATGCATGAAAATGCATTGTAACTCAGTTAATGAAAATTACATTCTATTACAGTAAGTCAATAAGTCGTTATTACTGAGCACATTAAGAAGAGTCTGCTACATTCGTACATGGACATATGGATCACGATCTCTGCCTCCAGCTATAATCCATGAGATTGGTTAAAAAGAATTCTATTGTAAGTGTGGAAAAAAATATGTAAGACATAACATAATTCAAGGTCAACTGGTTGGCAATTGTTTATTTCTATGCTCGCTGGTGTACATAGTTATCACTTTGATAGGTGAACTACTGTCAATTTCTGGGAATTAACATATATCTGGGAAGAAGTTGTCAATAGCCATTTGTTCTTTCTTCTTAATGAGAAGGACCGCTCCAGGGTTAAGAAAACACAGTAATAACATCACAGGAGTCAATTGTCAGTGGGTCTGAAATAAAAACTTCAACGAATATGTCCCTCATGACATAAATGTGTCTACATGCTGCGCTATCGAGCAATCAAAGATTTTGCTTTGAGCTAAAAAGATTAAATAATTGAAGTTCCCTATGAGCTTCATTATTCTTCCATTACACAATGGAATAAATAACATTTCCCAAAGTGCAATATTAATTTTCACCTAGTTAGTGTATAGTCAGCTCAACATGAAACTGAAATATAGCAGGGAAAATGACACTCTGCGCCTTGCAGAATGTCAAGCTATGAGGTTATATGGCTGGATTTGCTAATTCCAACACTTAATGCATTAAGCAGAACTGGTATGTACTGTTTTTTAAAATTTTGGGTGCCTTTACTTGATTTACTTTAACCCTTCCTTTTACAAATATGTTTTTTAAAAATGTTGCAGGAGGTTTGCGTGAATATGATCCATTTTGTGAAACTGTCTCATATCTGAAATGATTATGACAAGTATAGGTCAAGTTTAAACTAGCATCTGTGCATCACTGAAAAAGATGGAAAAACGTAGGATTTTTTATTTATTTTTTTCTTCGTCAATCTGGACAAGTGATACAGAAATGTCATAGCTGTCTAACCTTCTTCTGCATTCAAAGACATAGAAGTTCATAAATGTAAAGAGGACCCATCATGTCCCCAAAACATAAAACTGAAAACATAGCTTTTCTTTTACCTCCCCCATTCTCCCTACATCGGAATTTGTTAGCTTCAGTACCTGATGCATTAATTAAAGGGGTTCTCGGGGAATTAAGAAAATGAAAATGCCTAAATATTACTTCCTTATAAATATATTCCCAAATACATTTCATTAGTTATAAAAGCTTGTTTTGTCTAGAAATCATCAAGAGAAATAAAATGGCTGCCATCCTATTAGTACACACAAAACCTGTCCTAATCACACAGAGAACAAGTTACTTCACAATACTGAGGTGAAGAGCTGTCTCATCCTCCTCTCTGCTCTGCTTGTCAGGGATTATGATCCTGAATACAGCTGATAAGTAGGGTTGAGCGAACCCAAACTGTAAAGTTCGGGTACATACCGAACGTTAGGATTTTTGGACCCCAGACCCGAACCCGAACATTTCAGTAAAAGTTCGGGTTCAGATTCGGTGTTCGGCGATTTCTTAGCTCTTTTTGAAAGGCTGCAGAGCAGCCAAACAACAAGAGTTTAACTGTCTGACCTTAGAAGCCATCACAGCCATGCCTACTAATGGCATGGCTGTGATTGGCCAGGGCAGCATGTGACCCAGCCTCTATATAAGCTGGAGTCATGTAGCGCTGCACGTCACTCTGCTGTGCTTAGTGTAGTGAGAGGATGCTGCTGGTGTTTTCAGGGAGAGAATAGGACAGAATCTATGATCAGAATTCGAATCTAACTCAGCGATCTACATACATTTAGTTGTGTGGGTGCAGTGCACAATCTTTTTACCCTGCCCTGAGCCCAATGACAGAAAAAAATAACTTTTATCCATCTGTTAGTTAGGTGGGCAGTGGCGGCGGCCATTTTATGCAAGCTCAGTGCACCACCACTGCATCTGAGCTTTTGTGACATTAAAATCCAAGCTTGAAATACTGCACTAATAATCTGGTTTTTAAAAAAATCACCTTTTTTGGCAATATACAACATCTGGTGCATTTGCAGGATTAGTCAGTGTGCAATTTAAGCTAGAAATACAGCCATAATTTTCCGGATTTTTAAAAACACCTTTTTTTGGCAAAATACACAATTTTACAGCCCTTGCAGAATCAGCACGTGTGAAATTCAAGGGTTATATACAGCTTTCATATTCTGTTACTAAAAAAACACACTTTTTTGGCAATATACATCTGGATTAGTCAATGTGCAATTTAAGCTAGAAATACAGCCATAATTTTCTGGGTTTTTTAAAACACGCTTTTTGTGCAAAATACACTATTTTACATCCCTAGCTACATCTGGACGTGTGAAATTCAAATGTCACATACAGTTTTCATGTTCGGTTAGTAAAAAAACACACTTTTTTGGCAATGTCCAACATCTGGATTAGTCAGTGTGCAATTTAAGCTAGAAATACAGCCATAATTTTCAGGGTTTTTAAAAACACCCCTTTTTGGCAAAATACACAATTTTACAGCCCTTGCAGCATCAGCACGTGTGAAATTCAAGGGTTATATACAGCTTTCATATTCTGTTAGTAACAAAAACACTTTTTTGGCAATATCCAACATCTGTATTAGTCAATGTGCAATTGAAGCTAGAAATACAGCCATAATTTTCAGGGTTTTTAAAAACACCCTTTTTTGGCAAAATACACAATTTTACAGCCCTTGCAGCATCAGCACATGTGAAATTCAAGGGTTATATACTGCTGTCATATTCAGGCGATAGTGGAGTTTCAGCTGCAGCAAGCACGGGTGAGTCGCTCGGTGGAGCAGCACCACTTCACCACCAATGACTGGGCATCCATGCGACACCTATATTCCTTGTTGCGCTGTTTCGAGTACTCCACCAACATGGCCAGTGTCGATAACGCCGTTCTCAGCGTAACTATCCCACTTCTATGCCTCCTTGAAATAACGCTGCTGGCGATGATGGAAGAGGATGTGGCACAGGAGGAGGAGGAGGAGGAAGAGGGATCATTTTGTAGGGTTTCCAGCCAGTCAATCACAAGTGGCTCTGAGGGTGAGTTCCTACACCCACAAACGCCAGGTACACAATTGTCCAGCCAGGGCACAGTTCTGGAGGATGACGAGGTGGAGGAGGAACCATGTTCACAGCAGGGTGGCACCCAGACCAGCTCATGGCCATCACTGGTGCGTGGCTGGGGGTCTACAGAGGACAAAGACGATACACCTCCTACAGAGGACAGCTTTTCGTTGCCTCTGGGCAGCCTGGAACACATGAGTGATTACATGCTGCAGTGTCTCCGCAACGACCGCCAAATTGCCCACATTCTAAATTGTGCTGATTACTGGGTGGCCACGCTGCTGGATCCCCGTTACAAGGACAACGTAACGTCCTTAATTCCCTCACTGGAGCGTGATCGTAAGATGCGCGAGTACAAGCGCACGCTGGTAGATGCGCTGCTGGTGTCATTCCCACCTGACAGCGGGGGCACAGTGGAAGCACAAGGCGAAGGCAGAGGAATAGGAAGAGGTCACCAACACAGCTGGGGCACCTCAAGCACCTCAGAAGGCAGGGTTAGCATGGCCGAAATGTGGAAAAGCCCCCTTAAACTTCTGGGTCTCCAAATTGGGCACATGGCCTGAGCTTGCCCTTTAAGCCCTGCAGCCAGTGTATTATCTGAACGTGTGTTTAGCACGGCAGGGGGCGTCATCACAGACAAGCGCAGCCACTTGTCCACAGCCAATGTGGACAAGCTCACGTTCATTAAAATGAACCAGGCATGGATCCCACAGGACTTGTCCGTACCTTGTGCAGAATAGACATGTATACCTGCCTTAACCAGCCATTGTTATACTGCAGCGCAATTGCTCATTCTTTTATTTTGGATATTTAACACTCTTTTCGGGTGTACCCCAATTATAAAAATAAATTAAAAACAAAACCAGTGTTGGCTACCTCGTCCTCCTCCACCGCCGCTTCCACCTACACCGCTACGTCCATCGCCTCCTCAAACTCCTACTCCATATGGAATTCCACCTCATAAATCAATTTTTTTTTTTATTTGTAAATGTGACAGCTTAATATATTTCAACAATTTTTGGGTGGGAAGTACCACTGCTATACCTAGTAAACAGGTTAAAAAAAAATAATAATTGTCAGTTACATTTTCCGGTGAAATTCACCAATTTTTGGTTGTGATGTACCACTGCTATACCTAGCAGACCAAAAAAACTTTAAAAAAAACCTGTCGGTTACATTTTCTGGTCAAATTCACCAATTTTTGGGTGTGATGTACCACTGGTATACCTAGTAGACAGATAAAAAAATAAAAATAAATTGTCAGTTACATTTTCAGTTGAAATTCAACAATTTTTGGGTGTGATGTACCACTGCTATACCTAATAGACAGGTTAAAAAACAAAGTTGGCAGTTACATTTTCAGTTGAAATCCACAAATTTTGCGTGTGATGTACCACTGCTATATCGATTAGACAGGTAAAAAATAAAAATAAATTGTCTGTTACATTTTTTGGTGAAATTCACCAATTTTTGGGTGTAATATACCCCTCCCCTACCTAGTTGACAGCTTAATAAATTTCAATAATTTTTCTTTAACATTTTCGGGTGACAATAAAAAAAAAATTCTGTCATAGACCCATGCTCTACCAAGTAGACAGATTAATACATTTCACAAATTTTTCTGTTACATTCTTGGGTTGACATTATACAATTTTAGATGTGAATAAACCCCTGCTCTGCATAGATGACAGGGAATAAAATTTCAGAAATTCTCCTTTAATTGATGCGCACTACCTCCTTTGAATCAATGCTTAAACTTTAACAAGTTATACCACATTTGCGCTTCAATAATTTGTCCCACATTTCTGCTTCACTCTTTTGGCCAACATTTGCGCTTCAATACTTTGTCCCACATTTCCACTTTACTCTTTTGGCCCACATTTGGGCTTCTGTAATTTGTACCATATTTGTGCTTTAACAGCTTTTCCCACATTTCCGCTTTACTCTTTTGGCCCACATTTGGGCTTCTGTAATTTGTCAAAAATTTTCATCTCAATAATTTTTCCCATAATTCTGCTTTACTCTTCTGTCCCCTATTTGGGCTTCTGTAATTTGTCCCACATTTGCAATTTAACAGCTTTTACCACATTTCCGCTCAAACCTAAATTTTTTAAAATAAATTTATCTCCCTTAAATTTGGTCTCTTTTTCTCACACTCCCTCTCCGGCGTGGAACCCTGATTCGCCGATAACCATGATCAACATGGTAGGCTCAGAAAAGAACATCGAAAGTTGATTGAGAAGATATTTAAATGGATGGTGGATGTCACTGGGGCACCTCTACATAGGTGACAGGAACATAAATTTAAAAAAATCGTCAATTACATTGTCAGATGACCTTTTTAAAATTTTGCCGGATAGAAACCCCTGCTCTGCATAGTTGACAGGGAATAAAATTTAATAAATTCTTCAGTAATTAATGCGCGGCACATCCTTTCATTCAATGCTTAAATTTTAAAAAGTTGTCACACTTTTATGCTTTAATAATTTCTCCCATAATTCAACTCTATAATTTTAAATTTGAAAAAATGAATCCTCCCTTGGATGTGGTCTGTCTTTCTCACTCTCCCTCTCCAGCATGGAACCCTGATTCCCCGCCACCCGTGATCACCATGATGGGCGCAGAAAAGAACATCGAAAGTTGATAGAGCAGAAATTAAATTGGATTGTGAACATCACAGGGACGTGCGACATTGTGGGGCAGTAAGTTTGCACACGCCTACACGAACTGACTGACAAGGGTCAGCCCCTGCAACTTCTGGGTCTCCAAATTGGGCACATGGTCTGAGCTTGCCCTTTACCCCTTGGAGGTGCTGGCCTGCCCTGCAGCCAGTGTATTGTCTGAACGTGTGTTTAGCACGACTGCAGGGGGTTATCACAGGTTACATTTCCCAATGTTTTGGGGTGTACCCTAATTTAAAAAAATAAAAATTAATTTAAAACCAAAAAGCAGTGTAGGCTACCTCCTCCTCCACCGCCGCTTCCACCTACACCGCCACATCCACCGCCTCCTCATGGACCTGGTCCTCCTAGATCAAGATTATTATTTTTTATTTTTACGTATTTTATGTTATTTAAAGTCATTTCCCTATCTACATTTGTTTGCAGAGCACTTGCCATGCTCTTAACCACATTTTGATGCCATTTGCAGCCCTCCAGCCCTTTCATGACATTTTTCAAGCCATTTTAGTGCTCAAAAGTTCGGGTCCTCATTGATTTCAATGGGGTTCGGGTTCGGGGTCAAGCTCGGGTCAAGTTTGGGTCCCGAACTCGAACTTTTTTCCAAAGTTCAGCCGAACCCGAACATCCAGGTGTCTGCTCAACTCTAGCTATAAGCCAAAAGCCAGGTATATGCAAGCCACCAATCTATCCATGAGACAGATGACAGGCTGAGTCAGCATACCTTATGCACTATGAGACATTCCAAACCAGCTCTCATCTGACTGAGAGCCAGTAAGCCTCAAAGTTACTTCAGATCTGTTGGATGGCTTGGGTGGACCTGCACGCCTAGATCAATATCATTAGGGAGACAAAACATTTTCTGATTGTTGTAACAAAATATTCAATAACCTTTCGATACAGTTTTGTCATGTAAAAACTAATTTGCATAAACATGGGCATATGGGAAAGACATGCAAATGTGCAGAATCTGCCTTGTTTTTCAGCTGAAAAAACACTTGCATGGAAAATTTGCGATCTACGCTACTCATGAACAGCGCCATCTATTGATTTCATAGTCTTATGACAAGAGTAATAGTCTTGTCATAAGACTATGAAACCAATAGATGGCGCTGTTCATGAATATTCATGAATATTATGTTAGGACAATCAGAAAACTTTTTGTCTCCCTAATGATATTGATATAGGTGTGCAGGTTCACCCAAGCCATCCAACAGATCTGAAGTAACTTTGAGGCTTACTGGCTCTCAGTCAGATGAGAGCTGGTTTTGAATGTCTCATAGTACACAAGGCTGCCATTGTTAGGTATGCTGACTAAGCCTGTTATCTGTCTCATGGATAGATTATGGCTTGCACATACGTCGCTTTTGGCATATAGCCTTTGTGTGGTTGTCTATTGTATGTTGTAGATAATTGAAGTCCAAGAAGCATCCAACTATCCTATTAATGCTATTTCCAAACCATTTTAATGGGGTTTCCATCAATTTCTAACCTTTTTTTGTGAACCAGACACCCTCTTCTCTTCCGAGCAGGGGGTTATCCCATTGACTTCCATTGTGCTTGGTGGAGCACACGAGCATACCGATGTGCTCGGCCCGAGCACACAAGCACTTTGGTGCTCGATTAACACTACTACCTATCATTCTGACACAGTAATTGTTTCGCTACCATAAAGGATTAGCTATGTATGTTGGTGCAATGTACACTGATGTACACCGAGATACACTCTTCCATAAGTTTAACTGCAGGTTGGTAAAGACCTGACTTAATGCGCTTTATGACAAATTAATTCGTAACTATCTGAATTTCTTGGTGAAATTCTGCGAAACGTCCACATCAAATTTTTGAAAACTTTGTTCATCTCTAATCAGAGGTCAGTTTGCACATATGAGAGGTCTGGATGCCAAGTTGACTGATTACGTGGAAGAGACAGCCCTGGCATGAATACAGCCGGATGCTAGAGATAAATTGGATTCTTCTTTTTTGGAGGGATAACTTTAGGCAGTTATTTCCTCACTACCTGGAGGAAAAAGCCTTGGTCCAGACGGATTCACAGCAGCTTTTTATAAAACTTTCAAATCCCTTTAATAGCATTTCTCCTTCATGCCCATTCACACTCCAAGCTTTAGAGGCCCACATGACGGTTGTCCCTAAACCAAATAAGGGCTATTCGGCATGCAGCAACCATCACCCAATTTTCTTAATCAATTGTGACATCAAACTATACACCAAACTGTTAAGAAATCATCTGAGAGATGTTTGCTACCATTCATGTTGATCAGGCTGGTTTTGTACCAAGAAGGGAGGCCAAGAATAACACTTTCTCTCAGCCTAATCTCACATGTCCAATGCTACAAGATACCTTTCTGTTTATTATGGCAATTGATAGGGTCCATTAGAAATTCTTATGGGCAACCTTGCGCCAACTAGGCTTGGGTTTTTACTTTATGAGGTGATGGCTTTGAAATCTAAGCCAACAGCTAGGACATGAGTCAATGGCTCTATTGAAATAACAAACAGTGAACATCAGGGATGTCCTGTATATCTTGACAATGGAACATCTTGCAACAATGCTACTGAATAACCTTGATATTCATGAAGTTAGAGTGGACAATAAACACCATAAACTGCATTGTTTGCAGATCATTTACTGTTATGTGTGTCCTCCCCTAGAATGTTTCTCCTTTCGGTTCTTAAAGAATTTGAAAGGTTGGGCAGTTTAATTAATTTCAAAGCTAACGAATCCAAGACAGAATCTATCAATATCTCCCTAACCACCTCAGAATTACATTCTTTGGAAAAAAATTACAGGTTGAAGTGGCGGAAGATCAGTATCACTTATCTTGGTGTGATGAAAGAGATAAAGATCGATATATTTCCAAGGTTTCTCTATTACTTCCAGACCGGCTCTACATGCTTACCAATTGGTTATTTTAGGACCTTGCATTATACTATTTGCATAGGGCACTAGTAGGCCACAACTGAATAAAAGCATCTTAACAAAGGCCAAATCTGTTGGTGGGGTGGGTTAACCCGATCTGTAACTATATGATGAGGCAGCTGTTATTGCCAGAATATTGGACCGGGTGCACTCAGAATCTACCAAAGAATGGATGGAGTTGGAATTCTAAGGATTGCCCCTTGGCTACAACTAGAGGACAGACAATGACTAGGTCAGGCTCAATTCTTGAATGCTCATACGCTGGTGATCTGGAATAATTGGGTATCTAAAAGGAAAATTTCCACTAGACACGTCGCCTTCTCTGGACCTGGGGTCTTGAAAATGTGTACGTTTGCACATGGCATTTCTTTGGGATTCCAGGTGAAGGAGAAGAATTTTAAAAGAATATTGCATTGGTATTGCTGCCCATTATGTGCTCACCTGTCCCTGAGACTTGTTGAAGGTGTGGTTCGGAACATGGTTCCACATCTGGTGGGCCTGTCCTAACATCAGAACTACAGATGAGCAAATTTTTCAAAAATGTAATTCACTGGTTCCCCGAAATTTTTTGGAAAAATTTGGTTTGATCCGAATTAATTTGCAGCAAATTACGTTAAAAAACGGCTATTTCCTGGCTGCTGAGAGCCCTTATAGTGGTGTAGAACACTGTGCCTTGTAGTAACATGCATACGGAGTCTGTTTTGGTAGTGAAATAATACTGTGAGCCCCGTATGACATGCAGATGACAGACGTCGCTCTTAGAATCACTGCACACTTCACTTATTAGGGCAGTCACGGGGCCAAAACTAACCAAATAACTCAAGTATGAACTCAGCCTTACAGGTCGATGTTAGCGCCAAGAAGAAGCGCACTACTTTTACACCATCGTCAGCTGATTTCACATAGATGTCTACAGAACCTGTTCTATTAAACGCGTATACAAGTAGAGCCCCCCAGAGTGCAGAGGGTGTCAGCAGTAAGTTTGTGTTGACGTCATTGATTAATTTGCCCATCCTCTGATCCGTCAGAACAATAACCCACAAAAAATGGATCCTGTCTGTGGAGCATACGCCTTCACTCGGTCAGCATTTGCTCAATAATCCATCAGTATTGCTAATGCCCAAAAAAACAGGAGTGAGTGTAAAACAGAGATGACACGTAAATGGAATATTTGCATATCTTCTGTGTTTTCTACTCACTCCTGCTTTTGGCTACAAAATAGTAATTCTGATGGGACCATGCAAGCCTTACAGCTGCTACACAGACAGGATTCATTGTGTGTCTCATTTTTCCTTCCTTCTGACAGATCAGAAGAAAGGTCAAATAAATCATATAAATCATGATGTCAGCCAGCCCGAAAGGCAAAATAGTGGCCCAGTCATGAAGTGGGGAGGGGGGAACAGCATGAGAAGTCCACAGAGTGGACCTATGACATAGTGGTGAGATGAAAGCAGCTTGAAGAGACCACAGGGTGGCCCAATAACAGGGTCTGGAGTTGGCAGCAGAATGAGAAGGCCACCGAGTGGCACAATGACCGAGTCTGAAGTTGGCATCAGTATGGGGAGGCCAACGAGTGGCACAATGACTGAGTCTGGAGGTGGCAGAATCAGGAGAAAGCCACCAAGTGGCACAACGACAGAGTCTGGAGTGGGAAGCAGTATGAGTAGGCCACAGAGTGGCACAATGACAGAGTCTGGAGGTGGCAGCAGCATGAGTAGGCCACAGAGTGGCACAATGACCGAGTCTGGAGGTGGCAGCAGCACGACTAGGCCACAGAATGGCACAATGACCGAGTCTGGAGGTGGCAGGAACATGAGGAGACCACAGAGTGGCAAGGTGACATAGTTTGGAGGTGGCAGCATCAGAGAAAGCCACAGAGTGGCACAACAACAGAGTTTGGAGTTGGAAGCAGTATGAGTAGGCCACAGAGTGGTACAATGACCGAGTCTGGAGATGGCAGTAGCATGAGCAGACTACAGGGTGGCAAGGTGACATAGTTTGGAGGTGGCAGCATCAGGAGAAAGCCACCGAGTGGCACAACAACAAAGTTTGGAGTTGGAAGCAGTATGAGTAGGCCACAGAGTGGCACAATGACCGAGTCTGGAGATGACAGCAGCCTGAGGAGACCACAGAGTGGCAAGGTGACATAGTTTGGAGGTGGCGGCAGAATCAGGAGGCGACAGAGTGGCAAGGTGACATAGTGTGGATATGGCGGCAGCATCTGGAGCCAACAGAGTGGCACGGTGACATAGTGTGGATATGGCGGCAGCATTCGGAGACAACAGAGTGGCAAGGTGACAGTGTGGATATGGAAGCAGCATGAGGAGACCACAGAGTGGCAAGGTGACATAGTTTGGAGGTGGCGGCAGCATCTGGAGACAACAGAGTGGCAAGGTGACAGTGTGGAGATGGAAGCAGCATGAGGAGACCACAGAGTGGCAAAGTGACATAGTTTGGAGGTGGCAGCATCAGGAGAAAGCCACCGAGTGGCACAAGAACAGAGTTTGGAGTTGAAATCAGTATGAGTATGACCGAGTCTGGAGATGGCAGCAGCATGAGGAGACAACAGAGTGGCAAGGTGACATAGTTTGGAGGTGGCGGCAGCATCAGGAGGCGACAGAGTGGCAAGGTGACATATTGTGGATATGGCAGCAGCATCAGGAGACCACAGAGTGGCAAGGTGACATAGTTTGGAGATGGCAGCAGCAGCTGCATCAGGAGACCACAAAGTGACCCAGTAACAGAGTGGGGCGGTGGGTGGCAGTACCATTACCCGCTGATGAAGGTGGGTGAAATAAGGAGCACTTGGCATCAGTTGGGTGGCATCAGGCGGGTTGCAGCTGCAAAGTAGGAGCTGAGCAGAGTCTGGAGGTATAAGCAGCATGAGGAGACCACAATGTGGCACAATGACCGATTCTGGAGGTGGCAGCAGTATAAGTAGGCCACAGAGTAGCACAGTAACCGAGTCTGGAGGTGGCAGCAGCATGAGTAGGACACAGAGTGGCACAATGACCGAGTCTGGAGATGCAAGCAGCATGAGTAGACCACAGAGTGGCAAAGTGACAGAGTTTGGAGGTGGCAGCAGCATCAGGAGGCAAAAGAGTGGCACGGTGACATAGTGTGGATATGGTGGCAGCACCCGGAGCCAACAGAGTGGCACGGTGACATAGTGTGGATATGGCGGCAGCATCCGGAGACCACAGAGTGGCAAGGTGACATAGTGTGGAGATAGCAGCAGCTGCATAAGGTGACCACCAAGTGACCTGGTAACAGAGCTGGCAATACCAGTACCCGCTGATGAAGGTGGGTGAAATAAGGAGCACTGGGTATCAGATGTGTGGCATCAGGCGGGTTGCAGCATCAAAGTAGTAGCTGAGACAGGTAATCAGAAGAAACCGGTCTCTTGTATCAAAGTGTTGGTCTGGCACCATGGATTATCTAGTCTGATGCATCAGGAATTGGTGGTTGGGAATCCTGGCTGATCCACACCTGATTCATCTTGACAAAGGTCAGTCTCTCCACATTTTGGGTGGACAGGCGATTTCTCCTTGGGGTAACTATGGCCCCCGCCGCACTAAACACCTGCTCAGATGCCACACTACTGGAAAGGCAGGACAGCTTTTCCATGGCAAACTCTGCTAGTTGCTGCCACAGATCCAGTTTAGCTACCCAGTAGTCCAGTGGATCTTCAATGTGGGGTGGCACGGTGCTGTCCAAGTATGCCACCACCTGCTGGTTCAGGTTCTGCTCTACGTCTAGCTGCTGCTGGTAAGTAGTTTCTTCCCATTCTGGACCTGTAGCGAGGGTCCAACAAGGTGGAGAGCCAGAAGTCATCCTTTTGCCAAATGGTGACAATTTGGCTGTCAGTACGCAAGCAAGTAAGCATGCATAGGGCCATTTGTGCAAGTCACTCTGAGGGACTCCCTGCCTCCATCTCCAGTGCATACTGCCACGGTGTGTCCGGGTCCTTTGTCTCGTCTTCCTTATCGCCCTGTAGCTCCTCTGACTGCTCCTGCTCCTCCTGTTATGTCAGCTGAGTAGAAAAACCACCCATTTGGCTACACATTGTCTGTGCTCCAATGTCCTCCTCCCCCTCTTCCAGTTTAGCCCCCACAGCGCTCATGTGGCCTTGAGATTGATGCGCCCCTTCTCCTGTCCCCTGTCCAGCCATTGTTACCAGCATTTGTTCCAGGACATGAAGCAGTGGAATGACGTTGTTCATTCTGTAGTCCTGGTGACTGACAAATAACGTTGCCTCCTCAAAGTGCCTGAACAAGTCACGCATGAGTTGCCACTGGCTGATATCGAAGTTACACAGTAGAGTACTCTTATCCGCATCAAGAAATCATTGATGGCCTTTCTCTGTTCGTATAGTCGGTCCAACATATGAAGGGTGGAATTCCAATGGGTGGAAACGTCGGATATCACCCTATGTTGGGGGATGCCGTTTTGCCGCTGCAGCTCAAGGAGGGTGTGTTTTGCGGTGTGCGAGTGGCTGAAGTGCATGCAAAGTTTCCTGGCAATTTTCAGAATGTCTTGAAGATGGGTGGAAGACTTCAGGAACCGCCTGACAACTAGATAGAACACGTGTGCCATGCAGGGCACATGGCTCAGCCTTCCTTGATGCAGCGCCGATACCATGTTCTTTCCGTTGTCGGTCAGCATTGTTCGGATTTTCAGTTGTTGCAGAGAAAGCCAGGATTCGATTTCTTGATGCATCACACGGAGCAGTTCCTCCCCTGTGTGACTCAGTTCGCCAAGGCAAACCAGGTGCAGAACAGCGTGACACCGCTGAGCCATGCACATGTGGTATGCTGGAGGGTCACTGTGATTTGTCCCTGCAGTGGAGGCTGAGAACATGGTGGAGGATGGGGAGGCAGATGCGGACATTGTTGCAGGACCAAGAGCGTGACAACGTAGAGACGGAAGCGGCGTGACCTGGCCAAGTTGCTGGTGTGGCTGTGCAGGAACCACATTCACCCAGTGGGCCCTAAAGGACATGTATTGTCCCTTACCGTAGTTACAGCTCCGCATGTCGGCACTGCCATGCACTTTGGCAGACACCAACAGGCTCAAGGACTGGCCCACCTTTTGTTCTACATGTGTGTGCAGGGCTGGTACTGCCTTTTTCACAAAGAAATTACGGCTTGGGACTCTCCACCTCGTCTCGGCACAAGCCATCAGTTTTTTGAAAGGTGCAGAGTCCACCACTTGGAAAGAAAGGGACTGCAGCACCAGCAACTTGGACAGGAGCTGTCAAGGATGGTGTAACAGAAAACTAGAAGACACAAATGAAGATCCGACTGACTTGATCCAAAACTAAGGAACCAACGGGTAAGCCCTGTAACAACACTAGCTCTCTCCCTTACTTCTCAGCCTATGCAAAAATCTCAATGGTAGAAATTTGCATACCCTCGTTCCTCGACTGTATGACACCTGAACACCCTATAATAGTGAGGGGACACGACCACCGGCTCCCTACACTTAATACGGAGGGAGTCAGGGTCACCTCGGATCAAGCAAACAGGAAAACAAAGATAAATGAACAGACTTATCTGTAGAAGCATCAGTTGTAGCATCCAGCATGCACACACTCCAGGAAGTTGTATAAACCACAAAGTAATGCAGTATGGGAGGGGATTTAAAGGGATGCAATCAGTGCAACTAGATAACAGCTGAGAGAGGGAAACGAGATGACAAAACGAAAGCAAAACAAAAGAACCTCAAGCAGGAGGTTCTAAAGAACGTCTGTCAGAGCTTCACAGATGTCTGGCGGTGACAGTACCCCTCCTTCTACGAGTGGACTCCGGACACTCAGAGCCCACCTTCTCAGGATGGGACCTATGGAAAGCCCTGATGAGACGAGTGGCCTTAATGTCCGTCACTGGGACCCACATCCTCTCCTCAGGACCATAACCCTCCCAATGAACGAGGTACTGGAGAGAACCGCGGACAACACGAGAATCCACAATCCTAGAGACCTGAAAATGATGATTACACTTACCGGTAATCAGATTTTCCTGACCCCACGACAGCACCTTAGAGAGATGGCTCCGCCCCCAGGACAGGAAACCTGCAGCATAAAAAGGTGGAGCCACTCTCCCACCTCAGTGAGTTTCCAGAGCATGAGAGGGACTCCCCTTACGTTAGTTTAGTTCTTACACACATTTTATTTTTATTTTTTTTATTATGCGACACCCTTGAACACACAGCCCTAAACCAAGAGGGAGGGAATAAAGAGGTGCTGTCGTGGGGTCAGGAAAATCCGATTACCGGTAAGTGTAATCATAATTTTTCCCCTCCCTCACGACAGCACCTTAGAGAGAGATTTCAGAGATCATCCCCAGGGTGGGAGACAGTGCTCAAGACCTTTGTGCCAAAGAGAAGGTCAGAAATAGAGTCAAGCTGGAGCCTATAGTGCTTATAGAAAGTGGACGGAGAAGACCAGGTGGCAGCCCAACAGATCTGTTCAATGGAAACGCTGGCCCTCTCTGCCCAGGAGGTGGACACCGCCCTCGTGGAGTGAGCCCTCACAGAAACAGGGGGAGAAACACCGGACACTGAATACGCCAAGGATATAGCTTCTCTGATCCAGCGGGCAATAGATGCCTTAGAGGCTGTATTACCTTTTCTAGCCCCACCGAACAGAATAAATAAGGCGGAAGATTTTCTCCAATCTTTAGTTACTTCCAGATACTGCAAAATACACCTCCTGACATCAAGGGAATGCAGCTCCTTCTCTCTGTCATCTTTTGGTTCTGAAAAGAAAGCTGGAAGAACTACCTCCTGAGACCCATTTGTCCTAGAAGGAACCTTCGGCATAAAACCGGGATCTGGTCTGAGAACTACCCTGTCTTCTCTGATGGACATGAAAGGGGGGTTAATGGAGAGAGCCTGAATCTCCCCAACCCTCCTGGCTGACGTTAAGGCTACCAGTAAAACTAGCTTAAGGGTAAGCAATTTAACTGAGCAAGAAACTAGAGGCTCAAAAGGATGTTTGGTTAGGGCATTTAACACTAAGTTAAGATCCCAGGGAGGAAATCTAGAGCCCGTCACTGGCGTAATTATATCAACTGCCTTAAAAAACCTAACGACCCAAGGGTCCATGGCTAAACTCCTTCTCCCTAAGACCGACAATGCTGACACCTGCACCTTCAGTGTACTTTTTGCCAACCTGAGGGACAACCCTCTCTGTAAAAAATCCAACACCTGAACCACTGAAAATTCTAACGGCCAGGAAACCCCTTCTGCGCCTATAAAGGACAGGAACCTCTCCAGAATCACGCATAGATAATGTTCGTCACCTCCTTCCTACTTTTCATTAGAGTGGAAATGACCTCCTTTGAGAATCCCTGACTAGCTAAAAATGACGTCTCAAATTCCACGCCAAAAGATGTAGAGACTCTACTTCCGGGTGGAACACTGGACCCTGTGACAACAGGTCCGGAATTCCTGGCAGGATCCACGGATCCGAAACTGACATGGCTCTCAACAGGGAAAACCTTGCCCTCTTCGGCCAGAAGGGTGCTATCAGGATCACTCTTGCCCCCTCGTATCTGATCTTCCTTATCACTAGTGGAATCGGGGGAAAGGCATAACCTAGCGGGAAGTCCCATCTCTGGAGGAAGGCATCCACTCCAGTTGGGCACTCCTCTGGACTGAGGGAAAATCATTTTTCTACCTTTCTGTTCTCCCTTGTGGCGAACATGTCTACTGATGGCAGACCCCATAAATCCACTATCTAGGAGAAAATCTCTGGATTCAGCGACCCCTCCCCTTGACGCAACTTGTGGCGACTCAAGAAGTCTGCTCAAGAATTCTCGACTCCTCTGATGTGAATGGCTGATAGATGAAGCACTCTCCCTTCTATCTCCTCGAAAATCCATTCCGTCTCTCTTCGTAAGGAATCTGACCTGGTTCCTCCCTGATGATTGAGATATGAGACAACCGTCCGATTGTCGGACATCACTCTCACATGTTTGTTCTGGATCATTGGAAGAGCTGCTCTCAAGGCCAGCAAAACGGCTCGTAGCTCTTTCCGATTTGACGAAAACCGTCTCTGACCCTGGGACCACTCTCCCTGAAAATTCTGATCTTTCACGTGAGCCCCCCAATCCCCAGGGGCTGGCGTCTGTAGTTACTACTACTGGTTCCGGAAAGGACCAGGGAACTCCCTGAGTCAAATTCTCTACTTCCTTCCACCAGTCTAGGGATGAAAGAGTTACGTCTGATAATTTTATAATCGACTCCAGGGATGTCCCTGCCCGTTTCGTGGCAGCCAGGATCTCCCCTTGTAGCTGTCGAGAGTGTCGTTGAGCCCACTGGACTGCTGGCATGCAGGATGTCAGAACTCCCAATAGTGACATAGCTTTCCTTATGGACAAGGCTGCTCCTGACTGAACCCTCTGAACTACTTCCTGAACCCCAGCTACCTTCTCCTCGGTGAGGAAAGTTTTCTCCAGTCTGGAATTTAAAACCAGACCCAAGAAAACCTGGCTTGTTGACGGCTGCATCCTGGACCTCTGGACGTTTAACAGCCACCCTAGGGACTGAAGTACCTCCATCACCCGATTCAGCGCCCTGACACACGCCTCCTGAGATTGGGCCACCAGCAGAAAATCGTCCAGGTAAGGCATAAACGTGATGGTCTTTCTTCTGATGAAGGAAGCCATCTCCGCCACTACCTTGGTAAAGATCCGAGGCGCCATGGAAAGGCCAAAGGGAAGCGCCTGGAATTGAAAGTGAAGAAGACCCGGCTCGGTTCTTACAGCCACCCGGAGGAAACTCTGGTGATCTGGATGTATCGGAATATGATGGTAGGCATCTTTTAAATCCAGAACCGCCATATGACAACCTGGAGATAAAAGATATATTGCTGACCTGATGGTTTCCATTTTGAATTTTCTGGCTTTCAGGAATTTGTTCAGGTATTTGAGATTTATTATTGTCCGGTATGACCCATCTGGTTTCTTCACTAGGAACAGGGTAGAATAAAAACCTTTCCCTAGCTCTGACTCTGGGACAGAAATTAACACCTTTTTGCTTGCTAACTTTTTTATTTCTTGCTGCATTACAAGAGAAGATCTTGAAATCACAAATTTTTCTGTGGGATATCTTAAGATTTCTTAGGCCCTCCCGCAGAAGACCTACCAACCATTTTCCTGCCATCTTCTCCCAAGCAGGAAGGAAGAATTTTAATCTTCCTCCTACTGGGATCATGGCGTCATTGCTTTCCCTGTTTTCCCGTACGGGCAGTGGTTGATCTAAACAAAAAACCTTTACTCCCAGATCTAGGCCTTGCTCCCTGTTCTCTATCCCCCGTCTGCTTCTTATTCTGAAATCTTGACGGGTTCCGAAAGGGCCGTTTATATTGCTTGAACTGAGTGAAGGACTCCTGGGGAAATTTTTTCTTCCTATCTGCCGCTTTTTCGAGTAAAGAATCTAGTTCAGACCCGAAAAGAAACTGGCCATCACAGGGAATGCTACATAGCCTTAACTTGGACGGCATATCTCCCCCTTTCCAATTTTTAAGCCACAAAGCGCGTCTTGCAGAATTGGAAAGGGATGCGGCTCTTGCTTCCAGCCTCACCGCGTCCACTGAGGCATCCGCAATAAAGTCCGCTGCCTTTTGGAAAGTGGGTATGGATGCCAACAACTGCTCTCTAGGGCATTTATCCCTGATCTGCCCCTCCAGTCTATCTAACCACAGTGACATATACCTCGCAACAACAGTGGCAGCTATACTAGGCCTCAAAGCAGCCGCAGAAGATTCCCACGAATTCTTAAGGGAAGAATCTATCCTCTTATCTAAAGGATCCCTTAAAAATCCCATATCCTCAAAAGGCAAGGAGTATCTCTTAGAAATCTTTGAAATGGCTACATCCAGTCTTGGGGCCTTGTCCCAAGATGTAGAAGCCTCTTCCTCAAAGGGGTACTTCCGTTTAAAAGTCTTAGAAATAAATGCCTTCTTATCTGGCTTTTTCCACTCTTTCTCTATCACCGCTGAAATAGATCTATGAACAGGGAAACATCTACGCTTCCTTTCTCTAAGCCCTTCAAACACGGCCACTTCTACAGATCTGTCCTCCTTGGTATCCTCTAACTCCAAGGTAGATCGGATAACTTTTAATAATTTGTCCGTATCCTCTGCTGGAAATAGGAACTTCCCTTCTTTTGTATTATCTTCAGAGGAGGAGGAATCATTAGAGTCCTCATCCCCGGAGAGAGATTCACTATCTTCTGATTCCACGTAAGATTCCTGCCTCACCGCTCTTCTCCTCTTCCTACCGGCTTTCAGGGACATTTTAACACATAATACATTTAAAATCTATCAGAATAGATTTTAAATCTATCAGAAGACTCAGAGTCTCTTCAGCCACCGTCTTCTCAATGCACTGCTGACAGAGCTTCTTAGTGTAAGAAGAAGACAGCGAGCACTTGCAGATAGGGCATTCTTTATTCTTTTTCTTGGCCACCACCTTCTTAGGCACCATCTAAGAAAAGGAAACATACCCATATCTAAGGAAACAGCCTCAACCCTTTAAGGACCAACATTAGAACTCACAATACCGGCGGCAGGATTTCAATATCTGCACTTTCAGACCTCCTTTCTTCATCCATAATAGTAGGTAAACCTGCACTGATAAAAACATTGCCAAAGTTACCCTTCTGCCACCAAGTGCCCCTCTCACCTGAGAGATACACAGCTTCCACTGGGACAGAACTTGGTCAACCTTCCTTCCTTCCTTCTTTCTGGCACCCCGAATTCAGTAACAGGGGATCCGAACAACCCAGGACGCTCTCATACCTGAACAGAGCTTTTAAACTTGCCGGGATGCCGAACTTACGGTCACCTGACCGGAAGCGCACGGCCGTGGAACGCATGGAACGCACTGCCTGTTGGACGCCATCTCCCGGCGTCTAACATCCGGTGGCGTCCTGGCTGGTCTGCAGTATCCTGGGGCCTTCTGGCCACACTCAACACGTCGGTGCGGTCCTCCTTCTGCCCTCCGTGGACTGCGATCCCCGCACCTCCTTCCTGCTACCCACACCTGTGGGCGAGGAATGACCCAGGCAGGTACAAGCACGTTGCCGCTGACCCTCCGGCATCTACCGGGGCTTCCAGGTCAGGACAACCAAACTGCAGGCTCCCGTACCAGGACAGGAAACCTCACTGAGGTGGGAGAGTGGCTCCACCTTTTTATGCTGCAGGTTTCCTGTCCTGGGGCGGAGACATCTCTCTAAGGTGCTGTCGTGGGAGGGGAAAATTCAAGGTTACCATCAACCACAATCGGAGGAGGAGGCAAAGAGGTGGGTACAATGGGTTGGACATAAGGTTTTAATAGGGACTTATGAAAAACATTATGGATCTTCCAAGTCTGAGGAAGATCAAGACGGAAGGCAACAGGATTGATGACGGACAAGATTTTGTAAGGCCCAATAAACTTAGGACCCAACTTCCAGGAAGGAACCTTCAATTTGATATTCTTACTAGACAACCACACCAGATCACCAACATTCAGGTCCGGATCAGGCACACGTCTCTTATCTGCCACACGCTTATATCTCTCACTCATGCTCTTTAGATTATCCTGAATCTTTTGCCAAATAGATGACAAAGACGAGGAGAATCTCTCCTCATCAGGTAAACCAGAAGACCCCTCTCCAGAGAATGTCCCAAACTGCGGATGAAACCCATATGCACGAAAAAATGGTGACTTATCAGAGGACTCCTGACGACAGTTATTTAAAGCAAACTCAGCAAGGGAGAGAAAAGAACACCAATCCTCCTGATTCTCCGCCACAAAACAGCGCAGATATGTCTCCAGATTCTGATTGACGCGCTCCGTCTGGCCATTCGACTGTGGGTGGAAAGCAGAAGAGAATGACAACCGAACCCCCAAGCGAGAACAGAAGGCCTTCCAGAATCTGGAAACAAACTGCATGCCCCTATCAGAGACTATGTCTGAAGGAATACCATGCAATTTGACAATGTGATCAATAAATGCCTGCGCCAGTGTCTTAGCATTGGGCAACCCAGGAAAAGGAATGAAACGTGCCATTTTGCTAAAACGGTCCACCACGACCAGAATCACAGTCTTCCCCGAGGAACGAGGCAGGTCCGTAATGACGTCCATGGACAGATGTGTCCAAGGACGGGAAGGAATGGGTAACGGGAGGAGAGGACCTGATGGCCGTGAATGAGGGACTTTGGCACGAGCGCAGGTCTTGCAGGCTGCCACAAAACCCTCAACCGACTTACGAAGCGCAGGCCACCAGAATCTCCGAGCGATGAGATCCACTGTGGCTCTACCCCCCGGGTGCCCAGCAAGGACAGTATCGTGGTGCTCCTTAAAAACCTTGTGTCTTAAAGCGAGAGGCACAAACAACCTCCCAGGAGGACAAAGATCAGGAGCCTCTGCCTGGGCTGCCTGAACCTCTGCCTCCAATTCAGGATAAAGAGCAGAGACCACCACACCTTCAGCCAAAATGGGACCCGGGTCTTCAAAATTCCCACCTCCCGGAAAACAACGTGACAGGGCATCCGCCTTCACATTCTTAACCCCAGGGCGGAACGTGACAGCAAAATTAAACCTTGAAAAGAACAAAGACCATCTGGCCTGTCTCGGGTTCAGACGCTTGGCTGACTCCAAGTAGGCCAGATTCTTATGGTCGGTAAACACGTTAATAGGGTGTCTGGCTCCCTCTAGCCAATGGCGCCATTCCTCAAAAGCTAACTTGATGGCCAACAACTCCCTATCTCCCACATCGTAATTTCTCTCTGCGGAGGAGAGTTTCTTCGAGAAAAAGGCACACGGTCGCCATTTGGCAGGAGAGGGACCTTGAGACAAGACTGCACCCACACCCACCTCAGAAGCGTCCACCTCAACAATGAAGGGCAGAGAGATATCAGGTTGTACCAAGATGGGAGCGGAAGCAAAACTCTCCTTGATACTAGAAAAGGCCTTACGCGCCTCTACCGACCAGGAGGAAAAATCTACTCCCTTTCTAGTCATATCAGTGAGTGGTTTAAAAACAGAGGAATAATTCAAAATAAACTTCCTGTAATAATTGGCAAAACCCAAAAAAAGCATCAGCGCCTTCTGATTCTCAGGAAGCTCCCACTCAAGCACAGCGCGGACCTTCTCGGGGTCCATGCGAAAACCAGAAGCGGAGAGAAGAAACCCCAGAAATTTAATTTCTGGAACCGAAGAAAAAAATCGAAATGTCATCTAGATACACTAGTACAAATTTCCCCATTATATTATAAAAAATGCTGTTCACAAAGTGTTGGAAGACGGCTGGAGCATTCATCAAACCAAAAGGCATAACCAAATTCTCAAAGTGGCCCTCAGGGGTATTGAAGGCCGTCTTCCATTCGTCTCCTTCTCTGACCCTGACCAGGTTGTATGCCCCTCTTAGATCCAACTTGGAAAAAACTTTAGCCACAACAAACTGGTTAAACAGGTCCGGGATCAGAGGAAGCGGATAAGGGTCACGAATTGTGATACTGAAATCCAGACATGGTCTTAAAGAACCATCTTTTTTCTTAACAAAGAAAAAACCAGCGGCAACAGGTGACTTCGAGGGTCGTATGTGTCCCTTTCTCAGGCTCTCAGAGATATAAGCACGCATAGCGACCCTTTCAGATTGGGAGAGATTGTATAAACGAGATTTAGGCAGCTTGGCGCCTGGGATGAGATTAATAGGGCAATAGTACTCCCTGTGAGGGGGCAGCTCCTGAACACCACTCTCAGAAAACACATCCGAAAATTCAGAGAGAAAAGATGGTACAGTCTTAGTAGAAACCTCTGAAACAGATGTCGCAAGGCAATTCTCTCTGCAAAAGTCACTCCAACCATTTATTTGCCTCGCTTGCCAATCAATGGTGGGGTTATGTTTAGTGAGCCAGGGTAGCCCCAACACTAGAGGAGTAGGCAACCCGCTTAGGACGAAACATGACACATCCTCAACATGAATATCACTCACAATCAAACGAATATTGTGAACTATGCCCTTTAACGATTTCTGAGAAAGTGGAGCTGAATCAATAGAAAAAACAGTTATATCCTTTCCCAAAATGCATACCTGGAAACCATGTGTTATAGCAAATTGATTATCAATGAGATTGACAGCTGCTCCACTATCTACAAAAATCTCACAAAAAATGTTCTTGCTCTCTAGCGCCACCCTGGCAGGTAGGACAAAATGGGAACTACAAGCAAACGGAAAACCTTCCCTTTCCGCATCAACCTTGCCAATAGTAACAGAGGGAACGTTTTTAGAGTATTTTTTTCTTTTTGTTTCTTTACTACTCTCAAAAAACTGCCTGAATCTCCTAGAGGGACAAACATTTTCCAAATGATTTAAACCTCCACAACAGAAACAAACCCTCTTCTGAGAGCTGAATCTTCTATTGTCAGAGGCAAGCAAAGCCAGCTGCATGGGCTCCTCCTCAGAGGGGATTGAGAGAGACTGAGACCCCTGCGCACTGAAAGAGACCGCCGCACTGTCCTTGGAGTGAGTATGACAGGAAGGAGTGATCTCTCCTCTCTCTCTAAGACGCCTGTCAATACGAACGGCCCGAGACATGGCAGAGTCCAAGGAGGTAGGTCTCTCATGAAAGGAAAATGCATCTTTCAATCCCTCTGAAAGACCATGGCAAAATTGACTTCGGAGTGCAGCATCATTCCAACCAGTATCAGCTGCCCATCTCCGAAATCCTGAACAGTATATCTCTGCGGACTGTTTACCGTGGCATAAAAGACGTATTCTAGACTCAGCCAGAGCAATACGATCCGGATCATCATATATCTGACCCAGGGCTAAAAAAAATGAATCCACTGAACAGAGGGGCCGTGCCCCCACCGGCAGCGAAAGGGCCCAAGACTGAGCGTTATCCCTGAGCAGCGAGATGATGATCCCCACCCTCTGCTCCTCATCACCAGAGGAATGGGGAAGTAGGCGAAAATGGAGTTTGCAAGCCTCTCTAAAACGAACAAAATTCTCAATACCCCCGGAAAACGTATCCGGAAGCGAGATCTTAGGCTCAGAACAAACTCCATGAACGCAAGCTGAACCGTTCACCTGAAACTTAGATACAGTTTTACGGAGATCTGCTACCTCCAATGAAAGACCCTGCATGTGTTCAGTCAAAAGTGAAACCGGATCCATGCTTGATACGGTTTTGGCGGTTTATAATGTCACGGATGGTGTAACAGAAAACTAGAAGACACAAATGAAGTTCCGACTGACTTGATCCAAAACTAAGGAACCAACGGGTAAGCCCTGTAACAACGCTAGCTCTCTCCCTTACTTCTCAGCCTATGCAAAAATCTCAATGGTAGAAATTTGCATACCCTCGTTCCTCGACTGTATGACACCTGAACACCCTATAATAGTGAGCGGACACGACCACCGGCTCCCTACACTTAAAGAGGACCTTTCACCGATTCTTACCCTATGAACTAAGTATACAGACATGTGGAGCGGCGCCCGGGGATCTCACTGCACTTACTATTATCCCCGGGCGCCGCTCCGTTCTCCTGCTATGCCCTCCGGTATCTCCGTTCCCTAAGTTATGGTAGGCGGAGTCTGCCCTAGCGCTGGCCAATCGCATTGCAGAGCTCACAGCCTGGGAGAAAATAACCTCCCAGGCTGTGAGCTCTGCGCTGCGATTGGCCAGCACTAGGGCAGACTCCGCCTACCATAACTTAGGGACTGGTATCTCCGCCTACTATAACTTATTGAGCGGAGATACCGGAGGGCATAGCGGCAGAACGGAGCGGCGCCCGGGGATAATAGTAAGTGCAGTGAGATCCCCGGGCGCCGCTCTACATATCTGTATAGTTAGTTCATAGGGTAAGAATCGGTGAAAGGTCCTCTTTAATACGGAGGGAGTCAGGGTCACCTCGGATCAAGCAAACAGGAAAACAAAGATAAATGAACAGACTTATCTGTAGAAGCATCAGTTGTAGCATCCAGCATGCACACACTCCAGGAAGTTGTATAAACCGCAAAGTAATGCAGTATGGGAGGGGATTTAAAGGGATGCAATCAGTGCAACTCGATAACAGCTGAGAGAGGGAAACGAGATGACAAAACGAAAGCAAAACAAAAGAACCTCAAGCAGGAGGTTCTAAAGAACGTCTGTCAGAGCTTCACAGATGTCTGTCGGTGACAGGAGCACTTTCAGCTTCTGCGCCGTTGGATGCGTGTTTGCATACTGCTGTCTCTTGGCAATCGCTTCGTTGATTGATTGCTGATGGAATAACTGACGAGGAGTAGGAGCAGGAGCATCTGGACCAGCAGAAGATGGGATTGACAGACAGCTCCCTTCGGCTGAGGTGGTGGAGCCTTCACTGGCTGAAACTGAGTGCGTGCCACTGGGTGATGTAGCGGTAGCTGCGGCAGGCTGGACCACCACATCAGAGCCACGATTCTCCCAGTCCACTTTAAGGGCCGTGGTGCCAAAATTTGCACCCTGCCCACGCTTCACCTTCTGCCCACATATTATACATATGGCCATGTTGACCTCCTCTGGCGGCTTCACAAAAAACTGCCATACTGCCGAGTACCTGATTTCCCCCCCAACACTACTCACTGGCTGACTGCTATCGCTGCTGCCTCGGTGAACCCCTGCTCCACTCCTTTTCAGGCAGGTAAACTGCTGCAAAGCGAGTGTTATACCCAGTGCCCTTTTGGCTCCTGACCTCCCACTGCTGCCACCCTGCTGACTCCCGGCCACGCTAGCGACTTGCTGGCTCCGCCGCTGGCTCACGGACAAGAAGCTGCCACACTCCTGATGATGACGAAGCCCCTTCTTCACCCGGCTCCCAAGTGCGATCAGCTTCACCATCATGGAGTAGTGTCTGCACATCACTTATGTCCTCCTCCACGGTCTCTGGGTCAGGACCGCTCGCAACACAAGCTCCTGTGCCCCTCTTCTCATCACTACTTGCCCGCCTAGTGGAGGAAGCGGCAGATGTCTCCTCCAGATCTTGGCTGGGCAGTAGCTGCTGACTGTCCTCTAGTAGCTCTTCCTCACTGAAAAGTGGAGCTGAGCCCACAGCATGTAGTACTTCCCACGGTGAGGGAACAGAAAAGGCCAGAGGCAGGTTGAGGATAGGTGAGGGCACAGGGCCTGCTCCCGGGCCATGCCAACTAAGGGTTGTGTCTGATGAACCCATCGACTGTTGGCTGGGGGTGTCTGATGTCACTTGGGATGACAAGGATGACCGAGTTAACCAATCAAGAACCACTGGGTTGCTGGTCAAGACACGACCACTAGATGACACCGGGAGCTCAGGTCTCTCACTGCGACTCCTGCTGCCACGCCCCCTTACTCTTCTGCGACCTCTGCTTGCCCCAGAAACTGAAATGCGCAACTATACACTTTCAACAGTGCGTATATATTTTTCTTTTTTTTGCGGCAATACGTCCCTATACGCTTTCACCAGAAATAACTGCAACAGTGCAGTACGTATATATTTTTCTTTTTTTACTGAAATACGCCCCTATACGCTTTCAACAGAAATAACTGCAACAGTGCAGTGCTTATATATTTTTCTTCTTTTACTGTAATACACCCCTATCCGCTTTTAACAGAAATAACTGCAACAGTGCAGTGCGTATATATTTAAAAAAATTTACTGAAATACGCCCCTATATGCTTTCACCCAAAATAACTGCAGAAGTGAAATGCGTATATGTTTTTCTTGTAGTACTGAATACGATTCTAAGCTATAAGCCTCTAACAAATAGCTGGAATGACAGAGCTGTCTAATGACTATTTGGATCTCCAAATAATCGCTCCCTGCACTTGTAAATCACTTTCCTATCAATGTCCCTAGCGCCTTCTGAGATCTCTCCCTGCACTAAGATGCTGTGAAATGATTCCTCCATTTCCTTTCTCTGCGCTTATAAATCGTTTTTTCTGTCTTTTTTTTTTTCCACAATGGTTTTCCACTTGCTGTTCCTATCACCATCACACGTCTGTCCCTGCACTCTGAACGCTGGAAAATGGCAGAATCTAAAATGGCTGCTGTATTTATAGGGCTGTGACATCATAGGGCTGGTTGGCTGCTGATTGGCTGCATGCTGGCATGTCAATCTGGGTGAGAGTTTCTTGCCCCATGTCCTTAGTCCTCACACGTGTAGCCGCCATTTTAAGAAAACTGTGATTCGTTACCACGAAGCCCGAGGAAATTTGCGAATCAAATTTTTCCTGACATTCTAAACGAATTCCACTTCATCAGCTTCGATTCGCTCATCTCTAATCAAAACGTTCTTAGTTTGCATTTTACAGAGGTATAAAAATTTATTTAGGAAATATATCTCTAATACTCTTCAATGCACACTCTTATCCCTAACACCTGAAACCTTAGCTCAAGTTTAAAATAATATTCTACATTATCTTCTTACAGCAGCTATGATGGTTAGTCCAATACATTAAAGATCGGTAGTAGTCCACTCTTCGTAAATGGTCTGAAGAAGTTTGACTAGAATGGAAGGAATCGTTAGCGGCTGCTCAACTATTTTTTTGAAGCCTGTGTACTGTAGCTGCTCTATGCAGAGGAAACACCACAAATTAGTATTGGCAGCCTATAAGTGTGAGTTCTTCTGTATGCTTCCCCCCGCCTTTTTTTTTTTTTTTGTGCTTTTCTTCCCCTCCCCTCTGGTCACTCTTTCTTATCTTTTTTTTTTTTTCTCTCTTCCTTCACAGCAGATGCTTGCTTCTCCAGATCTTTATCTGGATTAACCCTTAAGGCTGCATTACACCTGCTAATTTTTCGGCAGATGGTCGCTAATGAGCATTCATATGAATACTTGTTCATCAGGCAATTGTGATTTTTAAGCAAGATTAAAAATCATTGTTTGTCGGTGGTAGATTGTGCTGTTTAATTACGATCTTCCACTGGACAGTATGGGAACAAGAGATGGCATGCTGAGGAGGAGATCGCTGTATGTAATAGCAATAAAACACAAAAACAACCATGGGTGTCAGTTGCCGAATAAGTGTACACTACAATAGTGCTGCTATATGAACAGACTACCCAATTTTATATAACTGGACAAGCTTATTAAATACAGGAAAGAAACAAGAGAACTAAAGCTCATATACGTCTAATAATGAAAAATAGTATACAGGGAGTGCAGAATTATTAGGCAAGTTGTATTTTTGAGGATTAATTTTATTATTGAACAACAACCATGTTCTCAATGAACCCAAAAAAACTCATTAATATCAAAGCTGAATATTTTTGGAAGTAGATTTTAGTTTGTTTTTAGTTTTAGCTATTTTAGGGGGATATCTGTGTGTGCAGGTGACTATTACTGTGCATAATTATTAGGCAACTTAACAAAAAAGAAATATATACCCATTTCAATTATTTATTTTTACCAGTGAAACCATAATAACATCTCAACATTCACAAATATACATTTCTGACATTCAAAAACAAAACAAAAACAAATCAGTGACCAATATAGCCACCTTTCTTTGCAAGGACACTCAAAAGCCTGCCATCCATGGATTCTGTCAGTGTTTTGATCTGTTCACCATCAACATTGCGTGCAGCAGCAACCACAGCCTCCCAGACACTGTTCAGAGAGGTGTACTGTTTTCCCTCCTTGTAAATCTCACATTTGATGATGGACCACAGGTTCTCAATGGGGTTCAGATCAGGTGAACAAGGAGGCCATGTCATTAGATTTTCTTCTTTTATACCCTTTCTTGCCAGCCACGATGTGGAGTACTTGGACGCGTGTGATGGAGCATTGTCCTGCATTAAAATCATGTTTTTCTTGAAGGATGCAGACTTCTTCCTGTACCACTGCTTGAAGAAGGTGTCTTCCAGAAACTGGCAGTAGGACTGGGAGTTGAGCTTGACTCCATCCTCAACCCGAAAAGGCCCCACAAGCTCATCTTTGATGATACCAGCCCAAACCAGTACTCCACCTCCACCTTGCTGGCGTCTGAGTCGGACTGGAGCTCTCTGCCCTTTACCAATCCAGCCAAGGGCCCATCCATCTGGCCCATCAAGACTCACTCTCATTTCATCAGTCCATAAAACCTTAGAAAAATCAGTCTTGAGATATTTCTTGGCCCAGTCTTGACATTTCAGCTTGTGTGTCTTGTTCAGTGGTGGTCGTCTTTCAGCCTTTCTTACCTTGGCCATGTCTCTGAGTATTGCACACCTTGTGCTTTTGGGCACTCCAGTGATGTTGCAGCTCTGAAATATGGCCAAACTGGTGGCAAGTGGCATCTTGGCAGCTGCACGCTTGACTTTTCTCAGTTCATGGGCAGTTATTTTGCGCCTTGGTTTTTCCACACGCTTCTTGCGACCCTGTTGACTATTTTGAATGAAACGCTTGATTGTTCGATGATCACGCTTCAGAAGCTTTGCAATTTTAAGAGTGCTGCATCCCTCTGCAAGATATCTCACTATTTTTGACTTTTCTGAGCCTGTCAAGTCCTTCTTTTGACCCATTTTGCCAAAGGAAAGGAAGTTGCCTAATAATTATGCACACCTAATATAGGGTGTTGATGTCATTAGACCACACCCCTTCTCATTACAGAGATGCACATCACCTAATATGCTTAATTAGTAGTAGGCTTTCGAGCCTATACAGCTTGGAGTAAGACAACATGCATAAAGAGGATGATGTGGTCAAAATACTCATTTGCCTAATAATTCTGCACGCAGTGTACTTTATTAGTTACAAAAATCAATGGATAATAAATACCATAAAAAAGGAGGATAAGGGGGCAGAGCTAGCCGCGTCAGGAAATGGCCGCTTGACCCGAGAGCTCCTCACAGCAGCACTCTCATTTAGCTATAATTCGGGTCCCCACCTCAATTCATTATGGGGAAACCAAAGCTAAGGAGACCCAGATGACTCCTAAGCATGCTAAAGGTCAATCGGACCTAGACAAGTACTTGAAAAAGAAGTTGTCCTCGCCGGCTGCAAGATCTAAGATGGCGCAGGAAGCTGCCCCTGCAATGACCGGCACAGAAGACTCAGACGATGAGGGATCCATCGCTATGTCTGAGACACACAGCAAACTAGGCTCGATACCCATCACTAGAGCCTTCCTAAAGGAGTCCCTAGCTCTTGCCTTTGAACCCGTTCTTAAGGAACTTTCAGCTATCAAATCGGAGTTCAAACAAACGGGATTCAGAGTGGCAGCCTTAGAGGATTCTCAAGTTGCGCTTACTAAGCACAGCCGGGCACTGCAAGCTAAAGTCATGGAAGTACGCGAACAGATGAACTCAGCTTTCCTACACCTGGAAGACCAGGACAACAGGAGCCGGAGAAAAAATGTTCGCATCAGAGGCATCCCGGAAAGTGTACAGAGAGACGACATTCTGGAAATGGTCAGTCAATTATTTTCCACTATACTCGGCCAAGAAAGAGCAGAGAAAATAATCATTGAAAGAGCCCATAGGGCCCTCAGGCCCAAACCGCCGCCAGATGCCCCGCCACGCGACATCATATGTGGCTTGCTTAGCTTCATCGATACCGCCGCCATCTTGTCCACCGCCAGACATAAAGGGGACATTTTGCTTGAAGGCTGTAAAATTCAGCTTTTTCAGGATCTGGCTGCAAGCACCCTTGCCAAGAGGAGGCAATTGAAGCCGTTAACAGATCTACTCAGGGAAAGAAGACACCCCATGCGTTGGCTCTTTCCGTTTGGCCTATGTGCCACTATTAACGGGAAACAAGTTATTGTCCGACACCCAGATGATCTTTCCAAAATTTGGGACGCTCTACAAATAGATCCTCTAGACATCCCCTCGTGGCTACCCATGGTGGGTGAGCTGAAATTGAGGATTGGCGTGTAGCCAAGAAGTTCAAATCACCTCAAGCCAAGAAACGTCATGCTGAACTTCCAGACACTTGAGGACAGTTTATTATTTTACTTTTTCACCTTCCTCTCATCCTCTCTTGAGGTATAAGACCAGTAACATGGTCTAAGTCCGAGCATTTGTTATGTTCTATTCAAGTTTATTCTGTACTGTATGTTTTACTCTTGCTGCCGTACTTTGAGGTTGCATAAGTCCTAAGTACCGCCATTGCCTTCTTAACCCTTTCGCATCTCCCGTATATTCTATGCTATTTTAGCTGTGATGTGATAAGGGGTTGCTTTCTTTTCTCTTTTACATGTACCCGACCCGGGCCAGCCAGATCTCGACTTTGAGCGATTTTATAATTCCTTTAATCTCTAGGTCTGTCTGGCTCTGGTTGACGGGGCAGTCATATTACACTTTCCTTTGGTTAGAGGAGTATATAGATTAACTTGTGCTAGGTCTCTATTACCTGATAGAGATATACCTGGGTTATTCTCCCCACTGCGCTTTTATGGATGTAATTCCCATGAAACTTATTGTCTTATAAGTTTTTAACTACGTGGGTACCCGCAGCCTTGACGCTGGGAGCAGCGGGGGAGGCGACTGTTGGATGATAAGTATGCTTTAGCTGCTTCCTCCCCCTCTGCTCCTGGATTGTCTCAATAAGCTTGTGCTGTGGAGCTCACACAGGCTTTGTGTACTTCACAGTTCTCCTCCCTCACTTTACCCCTAATCTGCTTTTCTTCGGTATATTTCTGTGTACCCCCATCTTCTCCCCCAGAGTGTTCTTCCACTCTCTCCTCTCTGTACCGCCCCCCCCCCCCCTTACAAGAGGTATTTACTCTGTAGGGTTTCAACAGAGTGTTTAACATGCTCAATTTTGTATTTACTCACCCTGTACATAGTTCTTCAAGACGGATCTGGTGTCTGGGAACACCTTCCTCACTGGGATGTATTCTCCTCCGCATCGTGCAACCACTCATACCTAATGGATCCATTAAAGGTAATATCTCTTAATGTGAATGGGCTCAATATCCCCCAAAAGAGAAGTCAGGTCCTCCAAATGCTTAGAAGAGAGAAGGCAGACCTGTTGTTTCTGCAGGAGACGCACTTTAGGCACAACCATATCCCGGTCCTCTCTTCCAGACATTATACTAAATGGTTCCATAGCACCCACTCCTCAGCCTCCAGAGGAGTTTCTATTGGAATAGGTGCCAATATCCCTTTTCAACTCCAAGCACAGTACATAGACCCTGAGAGCAGATATATATTCCTCAAGGGTACGCTTTTTGGTAATAAACTGACCTTAGTTAATGTTTATGCCCCCAATTCCAAACAAATACCCTGGCTTATTAAGATGTTAAGCTCCCTACAAGAATTCAGAGAAGGAATATTGATCCTAGGGGGTGATCTCAACTTAGTGCTGGACAACCCTATAGGACTCCACGTCCATGTCCACCAAATATTCCACTATACAACTTTGCAAACATCAAAGGGCACTGTCTGCTCATCAGATAACGGATGTCTGGAGGCTGGCTCACCCTGGAGACAGGGACTATACATTTTTCTCAGCTGTCCATAGGTCCTACCAGCGTCTAGACTACTTGTTTGTATCTAACCATGTACTAGAGAGGCTTAAATCCTCCACTATTGGACAGATCACAATATCTGACTACGCCCCTGTCTCTTTGGTGATCCAGCTGAAAGGCCTTCCCCCTAAGGAGTGGTCGTGGAGACTCAACGAAACCCTCTTAGAAAATGAAAGAGACAGAGATAAAATAGAGGGAAAACTTAAAACCTTCTTTGAACTAAATAATACCCCCTCGATAGATAAAGCCATGATATGGAAAGCCCTTAAGGCATTTATTAGAGGGGAACTTATCTCCCTAGGGTCCTGGGTACGCAAGCAAAGATCAGCTCAAATAGATTCCATTTTAGCCCAAATCTCTGCCCTCGAGAATGTTAATAAGTGTAACCCCACGGAAACACAATATAAGGATATACTTAAGCTAAGAAGCCAACTGAAGGATCTATTAAACATCAAATCGGACAAAGCTCTTAGGTCAGCTAAATACAAGTTCTATATTCATGGAGATAGGGGTTCTAAACTCTTGTCACAGATGATCAAAGGGCAAAGAGAGAAGGCTTTTATCTCTAGCATCAAACCAGACAAAGGTCACCAGTTAAACAGTACCCCGGCAATAGCTGAAGAATTTGCTAAGTTCTACTCCTCTCTCTATAACTTAAAATCTGAAGACCCAAACCATACAATTGCCAAGATAAACACTTTTCTGGAAGATGTTAAAGTTCCGACCCTAAAAGATGATGAAAAGGTCATGCTACTCTCCCCAATCACAGAAGAGGAAGTGGCGGAGGTATTGGCGAGTATCCCTTCGGGGAAATGCCGAGGACCCGATGGGCTGCCCATAGTGTACTATAAAAAATTTAAAAACATCCTTTTACCACAATTGGTAGACTTATGTAATTCCCTTTTAAAAGGCCAACCCCTTCCACCACAATCACTAATCGCCCATATAACAGTTATTCCTAAAGATGGGAAAGACCCCACTAAATGCAGTAGTTATAGACCAATTTCCCTGCTTAATGTCGATGTTAAACTATGGGCCAGACTCCTCAGTCAAAGAATAGCAAAGTTTCTCCCTAAGATTATCGGTGAAGAACAGGTAGGCTTTGTAAGGGATCGGGAAGGTAAGCATAATGTGAGCAGGGTCCTACATGCCATATATTATGCGAAAAAACATAAGATCCCCCTAACACTTTTAGGTACCGATGCTGAAAAAGCATTCAATAGGGTCAATTGGGCTTTTATAGATAGGGCACTTCACCACTTCGGCTTCCCTCCCTCGTTTATCTCGGCTATATTCTCACTTTATTCTCGTCCTTCTGCTAAGGTACTTATTAATGGCACCCTTCCCCCCCCTTCAACATCACCAACGGGACAAGGCAGGGCTGTCCTCTCTCTCCAGCATTATTCATCTTATCCCTAGAGATGCTGCTTTGCAAATTGAGAACCTCTGATGCTATTAAAGGCCTTAAAGTGAATGGGAGAACTCATTCTCTAGCAGCCTTTGCGGATGACCTGCTTCTCTTCATAACAAACCCTAAAGATGCTATCCCAGAAGTAATCAAAATCTTCTCAGACTTTGGATACATCTCTAACTTCAAAGTCAATTATGACAAATCCGAAATACTAAATGTAACAGCCCCGGATAGGCATATGACGGAGATCAAATCATGGACTTCCTTTCAATGGCCAAAGGAGGCAATTAAACACTTGGGAATTATGGTTCCAGCTAATTCCCTGCATCTTTTCAGGCTTAATTACGTCCCCCTATTCAATAAAATTAAATCCTTCCTAGCCTCGATCAAACTCCCCTTTCTTTCATGGTTGGGAAAGAAAAACCTTATATCAACCTATGTCCTGCCACAGATTTTATATACTTTAAGGTGTGTACCAATCCCTTTATCGTGCAGATATTTCTCGGATTTTCGCACTTTATTTAGTAATTTCCTTTGGTCCAATAGAAAACCACGTTTAGCATACTCTTTGCTTATTAGAAAAACTAATACTGGAGGTTTAGCCCTGCCTGATTTACAATCTTATCTCCACACTATTCAGTGGGAACGGTGGATTGAGTTAGCTAGACCCCATAATAAGGCCCTACATGTTGAATTGTAGAAAGCTCTGCTAGGTGAAGATGCCTGTCATCGTCTTTGGGTTAACACACGTATTAAAAAAGGTAAACCCCCCATTAGCGCCCTAACACGCTGCTTATTCCAATACTGTGGAAAATCCGAGGCCCTATCAATGTCTGCTTCCAAATTATCACCTATAGCCCCCCTATCTGTTCTCCCCTTCTTCCTTAATACAGGCAAAAGTCACTCTCATAGAGCATGGTATTATCTAACTGAATTTAGGATATCTGACCTGATTAAATCCACAGATCTCTCAGAATTCCTTAAAAAAGCCCAAAGCCTCATACTGGGACATTTGAGATCAGTTCTATCTGAGCTAGATGTCGAAATCTGCTGTGAAAAGTATAAGAACTCACACACTAATGCTCATGCTGACCCCACTTGGCTTGAAAATTACACCCTATTGCCGAATCCCCCGTGTAAGATTCTCTCAAAATTATATTCCCAACTAATGTTGAACTCTGCGTCTGAGAAGCCAACTTATTTAAGGGCATGGGAGGGAGAGCTACAGACTTCTTTCTCAAGGGAAGAAGTTAGAGTTATTTTAAAACACTCTCACGGATTCTCGAAATGTATACGCATCCAGGAAAACTCTTTTAAAATACTATCTAGGTGGTACAAAACTCCAGACTTCCTATACAGAGCACACCTCTCCCCTTCAGATAAGTGTTGGAGATGCCAACATATGGTGGTCTTGTAAAACTATCTCAAAATTCTGGTCAGAGATAGAACATATCATTAATAAGGTCTGTGGCTCTCACATCTCATTGACCCCAACACTAGTTCTGTTATGGCTTCCACAGAGAGATCTCAGACCTTCATCTAGAGATTTGGCCACGCATATGATCTCAGCTGACAAGTACATTGTCCCTACCAAGTGGAAAAACTCTGAACCTCCCACCATTAATGAGTGGTTGGATAAAATACACCAAATATGTCTTATGGAGGAAATGCTGGGTTGGGAAAGGGCCAGCAGGAAAGATTTTTTAAAAACTTGGCAGCCGTGGTTAAATTTCTATAGAGAACACGGGAAGTTTTAACCCCTGTCCATATGTCTTTGGGGTTTGTTTATTCACTTTTGGCTCTATAGGGAGCAGATTTGACTCCCCCTATCCTACTTTAGGTAAAACACTATTGGAACAATCTTCTCCTCTGATTCCGCCTTATATAGGGCCCATACATGGAACATATATATCCAGTCATATCTCATACTCATACACCAGAAGTTGTGTACCTGTGAGAACTGATATATTATCTGAATACACCCAGGTCATAAAGAACTGTCTCAGACCCTTCCGTCTGTTGTGTTACTGTTATTTCTTTCTTTTCTTTTCTTTTCTTTTATTAGTTGATGGTACAATTAATACTTGGAACCTAAGGCTGATAGTCTTACTATTCCTCACTAATAGCAAGGCCCGTACTTCTTAGATTTTTTACACTCCTTAAAGTATTCTGTGAGTTGTTGGGGCTTACTGCAGTGGCCGATCAGTTACCTTATTAAGAATTACCAACATTTTTGGAAACATTTTATGTGGTGATTTAAATGGGGATTGTCCACTTGAACTCCTGTAAATGTACTATCTGCCTTATTTGTACTCGAAAAATGTACTAATTTGTTGTCCTCTTTTTCTTTATTGAAAATCTCATAAATAAAGAATTTACAAAAAAATAAGGAGGATAAGAAGCAAAAAACACCATCCCAGCATTACAGAGTCTAAATGTATAGAGTCAGATGGAAATAGCACGGACTCACCTACAAGTAACAAAGACCTGAGTACCTGGGATGGCGTCGGGGTAACGCCATCCCAGGTACTCAGGTCTTTGTTACTTCTAGGTGAGTCCGTGCTATTTCCATCTTTACTCAGGACTTGTCATACACAGTCAGGATATGGCTCCAGTGGGTCTATACAGCAGCTCCTTGCTGCGTTTCTTTGTATAACACCCTTTGGGGATACTACCTGTTATAGCTATACTGTTTGGCAATTTTTCTATGACGTTTTTATACTAGGACCCGCCTCTATCAATCAGTGTGTATGTCAATGTGACGCTATACATTTAGACTCTGTAATGCTGGGATGGTGTTTTTTGCTTCTTGTCCCCCTTTTTCATGGTATTTATTATCCATTGATTTTTGGAACTAATAAAGTAAACAATTTTTCATTATTGGACGTCTATGAGCTTTAGTTTTCTTGTTTCTTTCCTGTATGTAATAGCAGCAGTCTCCTCCACTAGCTAGCAGGCGATTGCCAGGAGGGAACAATTCCCTCCTGACAACCGCTTGCTCTATCGACCTGTGTAATACAGGCATTATTCAGTCCTCTTCTAATAAGGGGGGCCAAAATATATGAGACAATTACTGTTTGCCTGTCTAGATGTCATTCTCACTTTAATGGTAATATTTGATTGCATATTTGTGTATTGATGTCAACATGTTGAGTTGTGTTATATGCTTATTATCTAATTGGACAAAACTTGTATTGATGAAACCTTAATAAAAACAGATTATAGTTAAAGTCTAACATAAAGACTGCATAAGAAGCATTTGTTAGTAGTTTCTGCAGCTCAGGAGGTTTATTAACTTACAGAGTTTATGGAGCAGATACTTTCCTGAGAGTGATATTAATGTTTGTTAAATAAGTTTTCTAAAAAATGCAATAATAATTTAAATAAAGGCCTGGATTATGCCAGTATTTACTCTCACTTTGCCTAAATAAAAGAAATAAATTAATTAAAGAAGCACTCCCATGAAAATTTTTATTCTCGGACCTGTTAGAAAGGTACATGATGTAAACTGTAGTGAAGTCATTTTGTTATCAGTGACTATGATTGTGAGTTATAACCTCCCTTCTGATCCTTAGCTGTTTCATGTGACTAATCTTATGTGTGGATAGGAAGCCTTTTTTTATATATATATTCGTTTGGGAGCCTCGATGTTAGTCTCATTGAAATGAATAGAGAAGCTACTGACTTTCTTGTCCCGTGTTAGGCCTCTTGCACATGAAAGTTTTTTTTTTTCTGTTTACGTTCCGTTTTTCGTGTTCCGTATACGGAACCATTCATTTCAATGGATCCGCAAAAAAATAGGAAGGTACTCCGTTCAAAGATAGAACATGTCCTATTATTGTCCACATAACGGACAAGCATAGTACTGTTCTATTAGGGGCCAGCTGTTCCTTTCCGCAAAAAACGGAATGCACACGGACGTCATTCGTATTTTTTGCAGATCCGTTTTTTGCAGACAGCAAAATACTGGAAAATCCATATGATCGTGTGCAAGAGGCCTTAGTTGGAGATCAGAGAGTTGATCATATGACAGAGTTGAGGATCAGAAGGGAGGTTAAAACTCATAAATATAGTCATTAGAAAGAATAACTTCACTTTAGTACAATCATGTACAGTACTACAGCTGTTAGAAAGAGCTCAGAGAATAAAACATTTTATGGGAGTGCTTCTTTAAAGAATAAATGATTTGGAGACATCATCCAAAAAATTGGAATAAATTTTTACATGACTGTAAGAAAAAACAATCTGGATTCTGGACTGAGCAAGACAGCCGCAGAGAAAGCAAGTTCCCTGTGGCTTTCCTCTAGGCTGTCAACTTCCAAATCAGAAGTATGCTTAAATTAGGAGGACAAAACAGCTACTGTTTAAGTACTGGAAATTATTTTAGTTTGATTTCTATCTATTTTATGGACTTAACACATGTTTCTTATTTTTTTCCCCCCAAGATTATAGGACCTTTTCTCTGACAAATTGACCGGTCTGCTTTGGTAATATAATTTTATATTTAAAGCTCAACCCATTAAGAGCCTGATTGAACAGCAGGTAAAGATTTATGATGCTTCCTTGAGGAATGTATTTACTGTTTATTCCAATTGATATATTGTACATGGGTCAGTCCCATTCAATTATACCTTATGTTTGCTTGTTTTGTAGCCAAGAAAAAATCCTCAAGAGTAATGTGCAAAAGTTTGCATCTGTGGGTGGAGAAATGAAATCAGCTTCTCAGTGCAGCTGTCAATGAAACCTGTATGTTTCTGGCACCAGTGCGACACTGGACAGCCAAAATAAAGTAAATGTGTGACTTTGAAAGGCTCTGCTGTCTGTTCCACTTTTCTATCCATCCATAAAAAAATATGTAACCTCAGGTGACTGGCAATCAAAAATCTCTGCTGTCTAGCAGGCTGCATAGAGGTAGGGGGTTAATCACTTTCACTGCCAGTCACAATTAGCTAGCAGGAGTTATACAGTCAACATTTTCTTTAAGAGGATCATAAAAACTCATTTGTGTGATATGCCTGACCGATAGATAAATTATGACATACAATTTGAAATCATGGAAGCATCCTGAGAAATTATGTTCTCTCTTTAATAACTTGACTATAAAGCTTCTTGCTGAAGGAGAAATATTTTGTTTGCTTCATTGGAGACTCTCTAAATATCCTTTTGATTTTTACTGAAAAACACCCACTTCCCAAAACCCACTAAATTTAGTTTGGCACGTTACAAATGTGCCAAGGGAGGGAAAGGTAAAATATTTTTAGTTTAATTACTATTCATGGAATATTTCTAAACATTAAAGGGGTTTCCTCACGTCAGAAAATGGCATTTATCATGTAGAGAAAGTTAATACAAGCCACTTACTAATGTATTGTGATTGTCCATATTGCTTCCTTTGCTGGCTGGATTCATTTTTCCATCACATTATACACTGCTCATTTCTATGGTTACGATCACTTTGCAATCCATCAGTGGTGGTCTTTTTTTTTTTTCATTTACGCTATGCTGAGGGCCATATCTTATGTACTGGCACTCATGGGAGGCACTATGGAGGGGGGAGCACTATGGGGGCATCTACTGGGAGTCCTATCTTTATATACACTGCGTGCAGAATTATTAGGCAAATGAGTATTTTGACCACATCATCCACTTTATGCATGTTGTCTTACTCCAAGCTGTATAGGCTCGAAAGCCTACTCCCAATTAAGCATATTAGGTGATGTGCATCTCTGTAATGAGAAGGGGTGTGGTCTAATGACATCAACACCCTATATTAGGTGTGCATAATTATTAGGCAACTTCCTTTCCTTTGGCAAAATAGGTCAAAAGAAGGGCTTGACAGGCTCAGAAAAGTCAAAAATAGTGAGATATCTTGCAGAGGGATGCAGCACTCTTAAAATTGCAAAGCTTCTGAAGCGTGATCATCGAACAATCAAGCGTTTCATTCAAAATAGTCAACAGGGTCGCAAGAAGCGTGTGGAAAAACCAAGGCGCAAAATAACTGCCCATGAACTGAGAAAAGTCAAGCATGCAGCTGCCAAGATGCCACTTGCCACCAGTTTGGCCATATTTCAGAGCTGCAACATCACTGGAGTGCCCAAAAGCACAAGGTGTGCAATACTCAGAGACATTGCCAAGGTAAGAAAGGCTGAAAGACGACCACCACTGAACAAGACACACAAGCTGAAACGTCAAGACTGGGCCAAGAAATATCTCAAGACTGATTTTTCTAAGGTTTTATGGACTGATGAAATGAGAGTGAGTCTTGATGGGCCAGATGGATGGGCCCGTGGCTGGATTGGTAAAGGGCAGAGAGCTCCAGTCCGACTCAGACGCCAGCAAGGTGGAGGTGGAGTACTGGTTTGGGCTGGTATCATCAAAGATGAGCTTGTGGGGCCTTTTCGGGTTGAGGATGGAGTCAAGCTCAACTCCCAGTCCTACTGCCAGTTTCTGGAAGACACCTTCTTCAAGCAGTGGTACAGGAAGAAGTCTGCATCCTTCAAGAAAAACATGATTTTCATGCAGGACAATGCTCCATCACACGCGTCCAAGTACTCCACATCGTGGCTGGCAAGAAAGGGTATAAAAGAAGAAAATATAATGACATGGCCTCCTTGTTCACCTGATCTGAACCCCATTGAGAACCTGTGGTCCATCATCAAATGTGATATTTACAAGGAGGGAAAACAGTACACCTCTCTGAACAGTGTCTGGGAGGCTGTGGTTGCTGCTGCACGCAATGTTGATGGTGAACAGATCAAAAGACTGACAGAATCCATGGATGGCAGGCTTTTGAGTGTCCTTGCAAAGAAAGGTGGCTATATTGGTCACTGGTTTGTTTTTGTTTTGTTTTTGAATGTCAGAAATGTATATTTGTGAATGTTGAGATGTTATATTGGTTTCACTGGTAAAAATTAATAATTAAAATGGGTATATATTTGTTTTTTGTTAAGTTGCCTAATAATTATGCACAGTAATAGTCACCTGCACACACAGATATCCCCCTAAAATAGCTAAAACTAAAAACAAACTAAAAACTACTTCCAAAAATATTCAGCTTTGATATTAATGAGTTTTTTGGGTTCATTGAGAACATGGTTGTTGTTCAATAATAAAATTAATCCTCAAAAATACAACTTGCCTAATAATTCTGCACTCCCTATACTGGCACACATGGGGGCACCATGAAGAAGGTGTGGAGCACTATGGGGGCATCTACTGGGGCCCCTATCATATATACTGGAACACATGGGGGCACTGTGTAGAAGGGGGGGGCACTATGGAGGCATTTACTGGAGTTCATATCTTATGTACTGGCACTCATGGGGGAAACTACGGAGAAGGGGAAGCCCTATGGGGCATCTACTGGGGGCCTTATCTAATATACTGCCACACATGGGGGGCACTATGGAGAAAGGGGGAGCACTATGGGAGCATCTACTGGGGGCCCTATCTTATATACTGGCACACATGGGGGGCACTATGGAGAAGAGGGGGAGCACTATGGGGACATCTACTGGGGGTCCTATCTTTATATACTGGCACACATGGGGGCACTATGGAGAAGGTGTGGAGCACTATGGGGGCATCTACTGGGGGCCCTATCATATATACTGACACACATGGGGGCACTGTGTAGAAGGGGGGGGGGGCACTATGGAGGCATTTACTGGAGTTCCTATCTTATGTACTGGCACTCATGGGGGAAACTACGGAGAAGGGGAGGAGCCCTATGGGGCATCTACTGGGGGCCCTATCTAATATACTGCCACACGTGAAGGGCACTATTGAGAAAGGGGGGAGTACTATGGGAGCATCTACTGGGGGCCCTATCTTATATACTGGCATACATGGGGGGCACTATGGAGAAGAGGGGGAGAGGAGCACTACGGGGCATCTACTAGGAGGAATTATATACTGTCACACTTGGTGGGCACCATAGAAAAGGGGGAGAGGAGAACTATGATGGCATCTACTGGGGGGAATTATATACTGGCACACATGGGGGCACTATGGAGAAGTGGGAGAGAGGAGCACTATTAGGGCATTATAAAGAGCATTATACTGGAACGCATTATGGGGGCACTATGGAGAAGGGGGAAAGGAGCATTATGGGGGCATTTTATACTGGCACATTATGTCAGGCACCATGGGGATGAACACTATAGGGGCATTATATAGTAATATTTTATACTGATGCAAATTAAAGAGCGCTATGGGGATCTTAGCTCAACTGGGGGCACAAAGAAGGGGTATTTTTTATACTGCCACACAACAGGGCATTTTTATGTAGTGCAGGACATTATAAGGGGCGTTTTTCTATTGTCACATATTATAAAGGGAATTATTACTACCGGGTTTATGATGGTGGGCTTTATTACAATTGGGGGACTATGAGGAACATGAATGGGCACTATGGGAGCATTATTTCTTCTGGGGCACAGTGGGGACATTATTACTGTTGGGAGCACTATTATTAATATGTGCACTCTGGCAGATAATTATTTCTATTGGTGGGGACTTTGGGGAGCACTATTACTGTGGGGGGACACCATGGCACAGTATCAGCTTAGCACAATTATTTTATGGGGGCATTATGTTTATACTATTAGTGTCAGGGAAACTATTTCCTGGGCACAGTTTTTTTTGTGTGTGACTAGTATTTTCAGGGGTACTGTTTCTGCAGGATAGTATTGGGGAGCACAGCAGGCACAGTATTGGGGGTGGCAGGATGGGGTGTTCAGAAAGTGGCAGGATGATGGAAAGCTAGAAAACTAAGATGTCTGTCTGTCAAACGGCAGAGAGAAGAGATGGCTGAACGAAATCATCATGGCGGTCTGGTCTGAAAGGAGAAGATGAGGATAATGCAGAGAATCGATGGGATACAAACTGCTGCATGCAGCAGTTTGTGTCAAGCTGATTACTTGCATTCTCTGCTGGATCATGTGGCCAGGTCGTAGTGCCACAGGTGTGAAAGTAGCCTTACCCTGTATGTCTTGTATTGCTGTATGTAATGTTAGGACGGGATAGGTTAGGTCAGAATTTGGCTTGGGAAACCCAGGCACATTCTTTGCACAGGGGCCCTCAGCTGTCTGTGTCCGCCCTGAACCAAACATATTCTAATGTTCTTTTTGCATATAGTTCATTTGAACATTATGGGTCACCATACTCTGTTTTTAACTCAAAGGCATCTTATACAAAACACTATGGGGGTTATTTACTAACAGTTTTTTGCCCATTTTTGGTGTATTTTTGGCACAGATTGTGGCGCAAATGTTATTTTGGCTGCAATCTGCAACTTTTCACCAGGTCTAAAAATGGGGGCATGGCATGGGTGGGAAAGAGGACAGGCCAGCAGGCCCATGTAATTTATAATTTTCTACACCTGTTTTAGGCATAGTAAATGGTCTAAATTTAAGCCAGCCAGTCTTAATTAATGACCCCCTATATATTTTTATTAGAAGTGGAAGTCAGTGCCATACTTTTGCAATGCAACTGTATGGCCCACAGTTACAAATATTCGAGCAATACGCTCAGCATATCTCACATTGGAAGATTTTCCTGACATACCCACCACATGTAGTGTGAACAGAGCCTAAATGTTATATGAACAACAATGCAGAGTTCCCAAATTTTCTCCAGTTTGGGTTGTAATAAATCTATGAAATCTATAACATGTTCATGTTGAAGATTTTGAGGCACCACAATTTTCTTTTTTTTATAAAGCACATAACCTGCTGACCTATTTGATGGAAGCACAGCTATACTAGCAAGGGTGTTTATTTGAAAAACGGTATCAGCCTGATCAACAATATTTCAACTTGTCTTGCATATACAAATGGTTAAATTATAAAGATAAAAGGAAATTGAAATTTTTAATACTAAAATACATCATTTGTGTAGTTTTTTTAAAAGCGTATTACAAGTAATATAGCAATGATCTATGTTTGGATATTTGTCTTTTCAAAAAGTCACTGTAAATACTGTTATCTCATTAGAAAAAGGCAGGCATTCATGTTCCAACTAGAATGTGAGATAAAATTAATTTGATAACATCACATTTAAATTGTGTTTCAAAAATGTAATTTATTTTATGCATTGCAAATTTAATACAATAGGAATAAAACATGTATAAAAGACCATTGTAGAAATAACTAACGGAATACAGTGTCTGGGAAAAACTATGAGAACATTTCTCATTTGCCTGGTTGAACATCCATAATATACTTTTGCCCTTCAACCAGCCAAAGGATTCATGTATAAGATAAAAAAAAAACAGCGCAAGTGCCAGTGCCCAAACTGTATCTGGTAATGCAACTTTTAAAGATAGCCTAAAAGCAAGTGTTGTTTCTGAACATGATTTACATGAAATCAAAAGCAAGGGAAGTTGTCTTCACTTTTTATAATAGATGAAGGTCATAAATGGGCGACCACTCTCTATTAACCGATAATTCTATATTAGGGTATAGGTTTTCGAAACCAACAAAAAAATAAAAGAGCTTTAGGATGGGTTCACATGTAGGTTTTTCTGGGCACTTTGTGTTTGTGTAATTGTGATGTTCTTTTCACCTGCACTTGTGGTGTATAAAAATGCCAGCTCCAGATGTTAACTGAAGGGTTATGAGAAATATGAAGCACAGGATGCACAAGCAACACGACATGTTGTAGTTGTTGGCATTTATTTTGGTGTTTTGATGTCTTTTTATAGGGGAAAAAAACGCTAGTAGGCAAACACAAAAAATTGATAAAAAGTAGTGTTGAGCGAGCATGCTCGGCCGAATACCTGTTCGACGCGAGCATCGCTATGCTCGGCACATGGCGGTACTCGGCTGAGTACCGCGCATGTGCTTGAGCGCCATGCTCGAGTCTCCTTCCTGCACGTTTCGCAGATGCTAAGCAGCCAATTAACGTGCAGGTAAGTACTGCCATCACTGTAATGCCAGTAGCCATGTTGGCTACTGGCATTACAGTGATTGGCTGGCCGGAATGCATCATCGGGTGCTATATGTCCTGTATTGTCATTCCACAACAAACAAGGGAATATGGTTGAATCTTCCTTTTCTCCTCCTCCTCCTCCTCCTCTTCCGTCATATCAACATGCATTGCTTATTCGTCACATATAATGCCCTCACATATATGTCCTTTCGAATATAATTTTTTAGTGGGTCCGCTCACCAGCAGGCCCTCACATCAAATTTTTTACAGGGTATGCTCACCAACAGGCCCTCACATATAATTATTTACAGGGTCCACTCACCAGCAGGCCCTCACATATAATTTTTTACAGGGTCCGCTCACCAGCAGGCCCTCACATATAATTTTTTACAGGGTCTGCTCACTCAATAAATTTTTCCTATAAAATCAATTTTTTACTTTGGTTTTGTGTGTAAAACCTTAATTAGATTGTGGGCCTGGTGATCAGTTTAAGGCCTTTTAAGCAGCATCAGCAGCAGCATGGTGATAAAAATGAGTGGCAAGGTGACATGGGGTGGAGATGGCAGCATGAGGAGGTCACATAGTGGCACAATGACTGAGTCTGGATAAAAGACTAAGGCCACAGATTGTTTAGAAAGATGCAGATGGATAGAATCTGTGGAGCTGTATCACGGTCACCTGCAGATTAATGCAGACCAGGGGCATAGCTATAGGGGAAGCAGGGGAAGCTGCAGCTTTGAGGCCCTGACCCAGAAGTGGCCCACCCAGGAGGAAGAGGACTAAAGGATTTGGTCAGGGCCCCCTCAACAGTATTACACAATGAAATTATATACAGTGACAGTATAGACAGTGTATAAAATGGATGGAACAGCTGCCGGCCCTGGTCTGAGAGAGCGATATTTACTAGCCACAGGAATGGGGGCAGCATGAAAGGAAGGGGGTCACTAAAAAATTACTGTGGGATGGAGCCCCATTCAAAAATTTGTTGTGGGGCCCAGTCATTTCTAGCTACACCACTGATGCAGCCCACAAAAGCAAGTTGGGTTTATTGATTCCAAAACCTTAATTATATTGTGGGCCTGGTGTTCACTTTAAGGCCTTTTAAGCAGCATCAGCAGCAGCATGGTGATAAAAATGAGTGGCAAGGTGACATGATGTGGAGATGGCAGCATGAGGAGGCCACATAGTGGCACAATTACTGAGTCTGGATAAAAGACTAAGGCCATCTGTGTTTCGTCATCATCAGAGACGTGCTGCGGTGGTCTTCCCATGTCCTCATCCTGAAACATAAGTGGTTGGGCATCAGTGCACTCAATCTCTTCGACTTCTTGGGCAGGGCTATGTGTATGGCTCTGGGAAACCCTGCCAGCAGAGTCATCAAAAAGCAGAAGAGACTGCTGCATGACTTGGGGCTCAGACTGCTTGCTTGATTTTCAAAGGGTTGAGTTGAAAGACAGATGGCCATGGGCTGTAGGTGCCAGCTCTGAGCTTTCAGCAGGGGACTGGGTGGGAGAAAATGTGAAGGTACTGCACTGTTAGCCACCCAATCTACTATCGCCTTTACTTGTTCTGGCCTCACCATTCGTAGAGCCGCATTCTGGCCTACCAAATAATGCTGAAGGTTCTGTCGCCTACTCGCACCTGAAGAAGGTGTTTCACTTAAGCGTGTAGCTTGCACGGATCGACCACGTCCTCTACCTGCAACAGGAGCTCCAACAACACCAGCAGCACCACGATCAGGGCCATGTCCCTTATTTGACGCTCTCCTCATTCTTTGCGTTCACCCACGAAACTAACAGATCATTTATATCAGGCGACAATGTAACCGCCAGTAGTCAACAATTAAGTTCACTGACAGTAAGGCAGTGCCGGTGTCATAAAGAGGAAAAATTTCTTGAGGTCACACAACAGTGTGACAGTTGAATTTAATACAAATATTTCACTGTCAAAAAAAATGTGAATTTGTCATACAGTAATGTAACAGCAGTATTTACTGGTTTTATTTGACTGCCACAAATGCAGCGCAGGCTGAAAATGTACTATCTAGCACAAAGTATTATTTCTTCAACCAACAATGTAACATCCGTATTTAATGGTTTTATTGGAGTCATAAATGCAGTGTAGGCCGCAAATGTATTTTCTAGCGCAACAGATGAGAATTCGTCATCGTCACCCAACAATGTAACAGACAAATTTGTGAAATTTATTTCCCTGTCCCACTATGTAGAGCATGGGTATATCACAGCCAAATAATGGTGAATGTCACACAACAATGTAACAGACAAATTTTTGAAAGTTATTTCCTTGTCCGCTATGTAGAGCAGGGGTATATCACAGCTAAAAATTGTTTAATGTCACACAACAATGTAACAGATGAATTTGTGAAATTTATTTTCCTTTCCGCTATGTAGAGCAGGGGTATATCACAGCCAAAAATTGGTTAATGTCACACAGCAATGTAACAGACAGATTTGTGAAATTTATTTCCCTATCCGCTATGTAGAGCAGGGGTATATCACAGCCAAAAATTGTTTAATGTCACACAAAAATTTAACAGACGAATTTGTGATATTTATTTCCCTGTCCGCTATGTAGAACAGGGGTATATCACAGCCAAAAAATGGTGAATGTCACACAACAATGTAACAGATGAATTTGTGAAATGTATTTCCCTCTCCGCTATGTAGAGCAGCGGTATATCACAGCCAAATATGCAAATATGTAAACACCTTAAAGGGTTTCTACCACCAGAAATACTGTTATGTAACTGACTGACATTAGCAATGCGCTAATGTCAGCACTACATAACAGTATGTTTCTAACTTTAGTCCCTGCAGCCGTTTTTGTTAAAAAAGCACTTTTATTATATGCTAGTGAGCCTCCAGGGGCTATGTGGGCGTAAAATCAGCACCTAGAGGCTCCGTCCACTCACCCATTATCCCGCCCAGGTCCAGTGTTGTGCCCGCCCAGTCCTCTTGATTGATGGCACGGTCCGCCGCATCGCTGCCGAAATCCCGCGCCTGCGCCGTTCACTTCTGTCTTCGGCGCAGGCGCAGTGAGTGAAGGCCGCTCTCCTGATGCCGGCTTCCTCACGGTGACGTAGTCGGCGCAGGTGCAGTGAGGAATCCGGCACCAGGATCGCATCATTCACTCACTGTGCCTGCGCCGAAGACAGAAGTTTTGTTGCCCACCGAACTAAAAGACGGATTAAGTATTAAATTATTAATATTTATTTTACATGTTGCATTGCGCCCACCAAATAATTGCTGTAGGAAGGTCAGTCACAGATTGAACATACAGATAAATTATCTTTCTGTGTCAGGGCTGTAAAAAAGGTGTATTGCACATGTGCCCTGGCTGTACAATTGTGTACCTGGTCTATTTTGGTGCAGGAACCCACCATCCGAGCCACTTGTGAATGACTGGCCTGATAACCGTGGGAATGTCACCCTCCACAATCAAACAGATGGATTTGCTAAATGTATTGGCCTGGCTGTCACATATGCAGTGCAGGCCGCAGGGTTAGTTGAAAGACCAAACTGTGAATATGTCACCCCACAATCCAACAGATGAATTTAGTGTATTTATTTGCCTGGCTGTCACATATGCCGCACAGGCCGCAAAGGTATTTCTGGCCAAAGAAAAACATTTTTTTTTTCACCAACAATGAAACTGATGGATTTAACAGATTTTTCTTTCACCAACACAAATACAGAGCAGGCCGCAAAGGTACTTTATGGCAAAAAAAAGAGCAATTTCTTTTTACAAACAATGTCCAAGTTGTATTTACTGATTATGTTTCACTGAAAAAGGCAGCAAAATGTGCTTAAAGGGATTCTGCCCTATAAGCTAAACATATGGCCAGGTACGTACTAATAACATGAATCCTAAACTGCCCTTATTAAACCTGCTTGTGGCTCTATTAGCCCAAAAAAATGGTTTTTATAAGCTGTCACTCACCTACCTAAGGTGCCCAAGGGGTTTTACATTAACCTAGGGTGCCCGCCCGCACCCCTCGCCGTCTGGTGCCCAGCGCCACCTTCCTCACCTCAGCCCCGCCTCCGCAATCCTCCCGTCCCTCTGCTAGATCCGGCGCCTGCGCACTAGGCTCAGCCTGATGCGCCGCGGACTCCTGGCAGCGGCTTCGTTGAGCGAAGTGCGCATGCGCCGGCCTGATGGCACGTATCGTCCGTCCATTATTATCCCGGGGACTCTCCTACAGCTCCTACACTTCTAGTGTCAGTTTGTGTTCTGTTCCTGTTTAAATTAACCCTTTCTGTCTGCCTTATTCATGTGGTTCATGTGCCTGTCAAGTACCCAGCCTGCTAGCCCGGCCTGTGTCTTCACTAGCACCCAGCCTACCAGTTTTTCCTGTGTCGTCATTCATCTACACTACAATCTGCAGTCCTGATCTAGTAGCCTGCATTTCAGTCTTAGTAACTGTTTAGACTGTTAATTATTGTACGTTATTCTGCTTTAATTATTAACTAATTTGTTTGGTATGACTAATCATTTTGCAAGAAAACAAGAAGAAATGTAAATTTTTTTTTACATTTTTTGTCAGTGTTCGATAAAAAAAATAAACACAAATGGGGTCATTTATCAACAACAGCGTTTTAGACACCGCTCTTAATACCCATTATGCTGGTGCATGATGCGCCTAAGTTATGTAGAGGTGCCTAAAACAGGCATAGAAAATGATAAATTACATAGGCCAGCTGACTCGCCTGGCATGAGCAGGAAAAAGTTGCAGATTCGGCTGCAATTCCCATTTGCGATTGAATCTGCTACAGAAATAGGCCAAAAATTTGCATATACAGTATCTAATAACAAATGACCCCCAAAATGTATTGACCAGTACATGGCAATGTATTTATTTTTTTAACTGGTGTTTCGAAATCCCCCCATTGAGAGCTGTATAAATCTATATGTGATTGTGCTGCCCTAGTGGTGGCTTTAAATAAATAGAATTATTGTTTTGAAGAGGATAAGCAGAAACACTTTAGTGCCATGGCTTCTGAACCCATAGTGGTGAAGTGTCTGGTGAGTGGTGATAAATTACGACACTAAGGTACAACATACAGAATACAAACAAGACCTATGAGCACTATCATAAAATAGAAATCTACAGAGCAGAGTTATAGCTAGCGAGGGTGCAACCCTGCATCTGCTTGCATATAGGGACCCACTGGGGTGGAACAGCAATATACAGTTGCAAGAAAAAGTATGTGAACACTTTGGAATGATATGGATTTCTGCACAAATTGGTCATAAAATGTGATCTGATCTTCATCTAAGTCACAACAATAGACAATCACAGTCTACTTAAACTAATAACATACAAAGAATTAAATGTTACCATGTTTTTATTGAATACACCATGTAAACATTCACAGTACAGGTGGAAAAAGTAAGTGAACCCCTAGACTAATGACATCTCCAAAAGCTACTTGGAGTGAGGTGTCAGCCAACTGGAGTTCAATCAATGAGATGAGTTCGGAGGTGTTGGTTACAGCTGCCCTATAAAAAACACACACCAGTTCTGGGTTTGCTTTGCACAAGAAGCATTTCCTGATGTGAATGATGCCTCGCACAAAAGAGCTCCCAGAAGACCTACGATTAAGAATTGTTGACTTGCATAAAGCTGGAAAGGGTTATAAAAGTATCTCCAAAAGCCTTGCTGTTCATCAGTCCACGGTAAGACAAATTGTCTATAAACGGAGAAAGTTCAGCACTGCTGCTACTCTCCTTAGGAGTGGCTGTCCTGTAAAGATGACTGCCAGAGCACAGCGCAGACTGCTCAATGAGGTGAAGAAGAATCCTAGAGTGTCAGCTAAAGACTTACAAAAGTCTCTGGCATATGCTAACATACCTGTTAGTGAATCTAAAACACTAAACAAGAATGGATTTCATGGGAGGATACCACAGAGGAAGCCATTGCTGTCCAAAAAAAACATTACTGCATGTTTACAGTTTGGACAAGAACACCTGTATGTTCCACAGCAGTACTGGCAAAATATTCTGTGGACAGATGAAACCAAAGTTGAGTTGTTTGGAAGAAACACACAACACTATGTGTGGAGAAAAAGAGGCACAGTACACCAACATCAAAACCTCATCCCAACTGTGAAGTATGGTGGTGGGGGCATCATGGTTTGGGGCTGCTTTCGTCAGGGCCTGGACGGATTGTTATCATGGAAGGAAAAATGAATTCCCAAGTTTATCAAGACATTTTGCAGGAGAACTTAAGGCCATCTGTCCACCAGCTGAAGCTCAACAGAAGATTAGTGTTGCAACAGGACAACGACCCAAAGCATAGAAGTAAATCAACAACAGAATGGCTTAAACAGAAGAAAATACGCCTTCTGGAGTGGCCCAATCAGAGTCCTGCCCTCAACCCGATTGAGATGCTGTGGCATGACCTCAAGAAAGCGATTCACACCAGACATCCCAAGAATATTGCTGAACTGAAACAGTTCTGTAAAGAGGAATGGTCAAGAATTACTCCTGACCGTTGTGCACGTCTGATCTGCAACTACAGGAAACATTTGGTTGAAGTTATTGCTGCCAAAGGAGGTTCAACCAGTTATTAATCCAAGGGTTCACATACTTTTTCCATCTGCATTGGGAATGTTTACATGGTGTGTTCAAAAAAAACATGGTAACATTTAATTCTTTTTGTGTTATTAGTTTAAGCAGACTGTGATTGTCTATTGTTGTGACTTAGATGAAGATCAGATCTCATTTTATGACCAATTTGTGCAGAAATCCATATCATTCCAAAGGGTTCACGCACTTTTTCTTTCAACTGTAGTAACCCCCTGGGGAGTTTAACTTTGAGTTGTTAAAAATGTGGTAGAGGCTCCCTGCTCTGCCAGTCTTCATTTTATAGGCCAGAGGCCACTTTAATCTACGATCTACAAAATGGCAAGGGTCTGCTTCACTGCACATGTCTGGAGATTAGAGTGAGGTAAGTACTTCACCCTGTGGCACAAACGTGGATTTTTTTCAATGGGCAGGCACTTAGGAGACACCGTTACCTTTTAAGAGGGCACATGTGGTATTATTACTTATTGAGGACATTATTTATGACTTTTAAAATGAGGAACTAAGAGACTATTATCAAATTTTTAAGGGAGTACTCAGGGGGCATTATTTCCTTTAAAGGGGGCACTCAGGGGGTATTATTACTTTTAAGGGGGCATTATAATTTTTTGGGGGCCCTCCTGGGATATTCTTACCTTTTAAAGGAGCATATAAGGGGAATTATTACTACTGTCCAGGGGGCAAAAGGGGGGCACTTTTACTTTCTATGTGGCATTGTTTCTTTCTAGGGGTACACACCGGACATTGCTTTTAACGGTATACAAAGTGGTCATTGTTACTGTCTAGAGGGCATAAAGTGGGAATGAATACTTTGTAAGGGGCACAACAGTAGGCATTATTATATAAGGGGGAGCTATTATTGTAAGATAGCACAAAAGGGGCATTGTTACTGTATGGGACACTGAGAAGATCACTATTACTTTGTGGGGTACAAAAGATGGCAATATGGGGCATTATGAATCTAGCAGTATAATTTTTAGGGGCACTATATGGAGCTGTTGTTGTCTGGGGTGCTGTCTACATGGCACTATTTTTGGAGAGGAATAATAGCTATGACAATATTATTTTTGAAGTACAGTATTTGTGGGCATAATGTCAGACAGTAGGTACTGTAATAGGAGCAGGTGGGGCAGCAATAAGCACAAAATTAGGGGTGTCAGGAGGATGGGGCTTTGTTTCTTTGGCTGCAGTGATGATATGCTTTCATAATCCACATGTCACCTGTAGCCAGTCACTTGTGTCAGTGGTCTAGCGCCATATACGGATAAGGCCAGTGATTGGCTGCTGCAATGTAGCATGTTTACGGGCACGTCATTACTGCAGCCAAGAAGATGACATTTTGAGCAGCAGTGGGAATTATCGCAGTGGGTGGGGAATAAAATAATTAAATATACAGTTTATTTCTTTATTACAATAGCTGGCTGTTGGGGAATTTTTTCAGTAAGTTGGACAATGCCTTTAATTTCACTGGAACGGGAAATATAATACAATATAGTACAAGAGTTCCTATTGCTTTCTAGTGATTGAACCTACAGAATTTCTGTGTTCAAATTGTGATGTAAATCATTAATACATTTTTCTCCTACATATTCCCAAGGCAGTAAAAAGCTGAGGCACATAGGCACAAGTCATTGACATATAAATATAATTTTTCTTCCCCGTTGCAACCTTTTTTTTGTAAATTCTATTCTCCCTCATAAGGTTATAAAGAGATCTATTATTAGGTGCTTTTCTTCTGCACTTGGACGAGATCATCATGTGCTGATGATTCACAGGGTTATATACAGATACTTATCATCTCACTCTGATTTTATGTGATATTGTGGAAAAAGTGACGGCATCTCACAAGGAAAAAATATTGCACATTCTAAAATGGTCCACAACACGTATTAGGGACAGATCTGTTGGAGATATATGAATCAGCCTTTAAAGTGAAATGCTTAAAGAGGAAATTCACCCAACATCATGACATCTGTAAGCTTTTTAATATTTAGATTTCTAGAACTATAGAGCACTGAAGTGCACTTGGTAATGCTCATCAACTTTTGATGTGAATGTCCTTTTACTTCGAATGTCAGTTTTATTGGTTTCCCTGCAAACTGATTACAATCAGTCGCATGACTGCTGCTCACCAGCTTCGGTGGGTACATGAATGTAATTGTAATAGAGAGGAACACCCAATGATTAGTTTTGTCAGATGTAGAGGGAGTGAGGACTAAAGATGGCCTTGAGATTTGCCGGGTGGTCGAACTTTGCGCATTCACAATTCGACGAACATGCGAACATATGGCGATGTCTGCTGGCACCATATTCTTTTGCATTGCGCCAAACTTTGACCCATGACACACACATCAAGTGGGACAGGACAGCCAATTGAGACGTTTCAGCACATGGACACACCCCCACCCCATAACAGAACCCAATCTGGCAGCCATTTTACATTCTGTGTTTTGCCAGTGTAGGGAGAGGTTGCTTTGTGGAGCAGGGACAGACTGTTAGGGATACCAAACGCTAGCTAATAGGGCCACAAAAGTCCTTTTAAGGACTGGTATAAGTGTGCTATAGATAGGTGTGATATGCTGAGGGGTGTGATATACTTATAATATATTTTCTAACATAGAAAGTATATTATAGTGCATTTGTATTGTGCAGCTGTTGTGTGCGGTTCTGCTGCAATACCACAGCTATATAGAGGGACAAACGCTATTGGAGTAACTAATTGCAACTGTGTGATATATCTGTTGCCTCCCAAAAAACTGATTGAGGGGTGCGATATACCTGCTTCCACCAAATACAGATTGAGGGGTGCGATATATCTGCTTCTTCAAAATACTGATTAGGTTTTTTTTATATACCTGCTTCCACAAAATACTAATTGAGGGGTGCAATATACACTGCTCAAAAAAATAAAGGGAACACAAAAATAACACATCCTAGATCTGAATTGATTAAATATTCTTCTGAAATACTTTGTTCTTTACATAGTTGAATGTGCTGACAACAAAATCACACAAAAAAAAAATGGAAATCAAATTTTTTAACCCATGGAGGTCTGGAATTGGAGTCACACTCAAAATTTAAGTGGAAAAACACACTACAGGCTGATCCAACTTTGATGTAGTGTCCTTAAAACAAGTCAAAATGAGGCTCAGTAGTGTGTGTGGCCTCCACGTGCCTGTATGACCTCCACGTGTGTGTGGCCTCCACGTGCCTGCATGAACGCCTGTGCATGCTCCTGATGAGGTGGCGGACGGTCTACTGAGGGATCTCCTCCCAGATCTGGACTAAAGCATCTGCCAACTCCTGGAACGTCTGTGGTGCAACGTGACGTTGGTGGATAGAGCAAGACATGATGTCCCAGATGTGCTCAATTGGATTCAGGTCTGGGGAACGGGCGGGGCAGTCCATAGCATCAATGCCTTCGTCTTGCAGGAACTGCTGACACACTTCAGCCACATGAGGTCTAGCATTGTCTTGCATTAGGAGGAACCCAGGGCCAACCGCACCAGCATATGGTCTCACAAGGGGTCTGAGGATCTCATCTCAGTACCTAATGGCAGTCAGGCTTCCTCTGGCGAGCACATGGAGGGCTGTGCGGCCCTCCAAAGAAATGCCACCCCACACCATTACTGACCCAATGCCAAACCGGTCATGCTGGAGGATGTTACAGGCAGCAGAACGTTCTCCATGGCATCTCCAGACTCTGTCACGTCTGTCACATGTGCTCAGTGTGAACCTGCTTTCATCTGTGAAGAGCACAGGGCGCCAGTGGCGAATTTGCCAATCTTGGTGTTCTCTGGCAAATGCCAAACGTCCTGCACGGTGTTGGGCTGTAAGCACAACCCCCACCTGTGGACGTCGGGCCCTCATATCACCCTCATGGAGTCTGTTTCTTACCGTTTGAGCAGACACATGCACATTTGTGGCCTGCTGGAGGTCATTTTGCAGGGCTCTGGCAGTGCTCCTCCTGTTCCTCCTTGCACAAAGGCGGAGGTAGCGGTCCTGCTGCTGGGTTGTTGCCCTCCTACGGCCTCCTTCACATCTCCTGATGTACTGGCCTGTCTCCTGGTCGCGCCTCCATGCTCTGGACACTACGCTGACAGACACAGCAAACCTTCTTGCCACAGCTCGCATTGATGTGCCATCCTGGATAAGTTGCACTACCTGAGCCACTTGTGTGGGTTGTAGACTCCGTCTCATGCTACCACTAGAGTGAAAGCACCGCCAGCATTCAAAAGTGACCAAAACATCAGACAGGAAGCATAGGAACTGAGAAGTGGTCTGTGGTTACCACCTGCAGAACCACTCCTTTATTGGGGGTGTCTTGCTAATTGCCTATAATTTCCACCTGTTGTCTATCCCATTTGCTCAACAGCATGTGAAATTGATTGTCACTCAGTGTTGCTTCCTAAGTGGACAGTTTGATTTCACAGAAGTGTGATTGACTTGGAGTTACATTGTGTTGTTTAAGTGTTCCCTTTTTTGAGCAGTGTACATGCTTCCACCAAATATTGATTGAGGCCTGCAATACACCTGCTTCCACAAAATACTAATTAAGCGGATTGATATACCTGTTTCCACCAAAGACTGATTGAGGCCTGCGATATACCTGCTTCCACAAATACTGCTCTTCTCTAAGAACTTTGGCACAGGGCTATTTTGAAAATGACAGGCAGAGGAAGAGGCAGGCTATTCCGCAGGTATGATAGGGGTCGGGCAGGTGCACCAGGCCGGAGCCTAAGTGGGAAGTTGGAGAAGGTGCGTGAGATTACGTCAAAGGACGCACCAGAGTTGGTTGAGTAGCTCACTCAGATTTCCGCTTCTGCACCCTCCTCATCTTCTGTATCTGCACCCTCCTCACTCTCTGCTGTGTGCACCCCCAAAGACACCACCACCACCACCATAGCCACTCCACTCGAGTCAGAGATAATATTTTCCCATCAATTTCCAGACCTTACCGATGTGCAGCCATTCTTGGCATCGGATGAGGAAGAGAAGGTAGCAACGGCCGCCACCCAGTGCTCTGACGTCAGTACCCAGATCAACCCAAGGAGGATGGTCCCCGCTGTTGCTGCCTACTCCGAGATCTCTAATGTCAAAGGTGGAAAAAGGTGTCGATGACGTGTTGATGGACGTGAAGTGGGTGCTCACATGTCACGACCATGGTTATGGTCGTGACTCCTTATCCGGATGCAGTTGCCTGCGGTTTTGGTTTTGTTGTCAACCACATGGTGAGGGCTGCTTGTATGTTGCCTCACGTGTGGTTGCCGCTGGCAACATGTTTGTATTTGGCAGCATAGCAGCCTGAGCTGTTGCTAGGCAGCTTGCTGTCAAGTGCATGCGGTTTCTCCTGGCAACCTCTCTTTGTATGTGTGCACTTTCTGGGTTTGTTGTGCACGAGGTTGTGTATGTGTGCATTGTGACACTTTTCGTCACTTGCGGTTGTCCGTGGCAACGTATCGTGTTGTATACATGTGGTGGCAGTGTCTCGGCCTCCTGGCTGGTTCCCAGGACATGGTTGCCACGCATGTCGTTGCCGGCGGTAACAGCTGCACTTTGATTGTTGTTTGTACACTTCCCATTTAAGTGGCAGTCTTCCCTTGCCTGGTGTAGGAAGGGTTAAAGGGTCTCTGTCACCCCGCAAAACTCATTTTTTTTTTTTGGATAGTTAGATTCCTCATAGTGCGATATAGGAGAATATAATGCTCTTACTTACTTTCATGCGGCCGATTCTTTATAAAACAAACTTTTATAATATGTAAATGAGGGCTCTACCAGCAAGTAGGGCGTCTACTTGCTGGTAGCTGCTGCAGAAATCCGCCCCCTCGCCGTGTTGATTGACAGGGCCAGCCGTGATCTCCTCCTCCGGCCGGCCCTGTCAGTAATTCAAAAATCGCACGCCTCGCGTCATTCGGCGCAGGCGCTCTGAGATGAGGAGGCTCGTCTCCTCAGCACTCCCTCAGTGCGCCTGCGCCCATGACGTCTTCTCTTTCGGTGATGTCATCGGCGCAGGCGCACTGAGGGAGTGCTGAGGATACGAGCCTCCTCATCTCAGAGCGCCTGCGCCGAATGACGCGAGGCGCGCGATTTTTGAATTACTGACAGGGCCGGCCGGAGGAGGAGATCACGGCTGGCCCTGTCAATCAACACGGCGAGGGGGCGGATTTCTGCAGCAGCTACCAGCAAGTAGACGCCCTACTTGCTGGTAGAGCCCTCATTTACATATTATAAAGTTCATTTTATAAAGAATCGGCCGCATGAAAGTAAGTAAGAGCATTATATTCTCCTATATCGCACTATGAGGAATCTAACTATCCAAAAAAAAAAAAATGAGTTTTGCGGGGTGACAGAAACCCTTTAACTCCCTTCCTCGTGTGTGAATACTGGGTGTGTCTGTGTGTGGGTGTGGCCACTTGGGGCTCTTTAGCTCCGGCTGGATGCCAGACTCTGAGGGGTACTTCAGCCATGGTTAGCTGGAGTCATCCTCCTGGTTCTATACCATCTGCCAGTGAGGGCCACCCTTGTGGTCATAAGTTTATGTATGATGTTATGAAGATGTTTCTGTGGTCTCTTTGTTTATTGCAGCTATGGTTTCCTGGGTTCATGTGTGATGTGTGGTGTGTGCTGTGTCCGTTTGTGTTGTAGTGGACAGCAGCACTTGTACATGGGATCCAGGCTGTGTGTCTGTGGCAGGTAGGTGTTGTTCTTTTTTCATTTACCTGCCATTGCCATATGCTGTTTATGTCCCCCTTCTTTTGCAGTCTGGCCAGTGAGACTCCTGTTCGTCCGTGTCTTGGAGGAACAGGTCATCTTACCCTGCTCCTAGTCCAGGGGCACTCTGAGGGCTAGTAGGGATCATAGGTTCCAGAGTATGAGCCCTCCCACCATCAGGGTCAGCTCATACAGCTAGGAGACAGGGTCAGAATTAGGGACGTATTAGGAGGTGACCTGCTTCCTGATTACTGTCCTGGTCTAGCAGTGACCACCATCCTCTGTCATCGCATGGCTGAGGGTTTTTCCCATCCTCAGCCATGACAGTATGACCACAATGGCTCCTTACCTGGTTACCGGAGGGAGAGTGTTTTAGGGTTCACAGTTTATGGCGCGGTTGGTGGCTTATTCCCCGCCACCTTGCCTTCCGTGTCCGTGTTCGTGATCCCTTGTCCCTCTCTATGTTCCTATCTCTGGTCGTCTGCTGGCAGCACTCCGTTAGTGTCCCGGCTGTGTGCTGGTTAGGAGTGTCTGTTGGCAGCGACTGGAGTGGGAACGTGTGTAGAGAGTGGACACAGTGTCAGTGCAGTCTACCCGGGCTGTTTCTTTGCTGGTCTCTGGTTCCTGTGTGTTGCTCCAGAGCCTGGCAGTCAGATCCTTGGTTCCTGTGTGTTGCTCCAGGGTCCGGCAGCAGTCCTGGGGAGACTCGCATTTACTGTTGCTGATTCCCCCATTTTTCCCTTCTCCCATCCCTTTTTGAGTTCCTCATTAGTTTCCCTTTTTTTTGGTGGGGGGGCTTTGTGGTGTGGGAGTGTCATGACCATGGTTATGGTCGTGACTCCTTATCTGCATGCAGTTGCCTGCGGTTTTGGTTTTGTTGTCAACCACCTGGTGAGGGCTGCTTGTATGTTGCCTCACGTGTGGTTCCCGCCCGCAACATGTTTGTATTTGGCAGCATAGCAGCCTGAGCTGTTGCTAGGCAGCTTGCTGTCAAGTGCATGCAGTTTCTCCTGGCAACCTCTCTTTGTATGTGTGCACTTTCCGGGTTTGTTGTGCATGAGGTTGTGTATGTGTGCATTGTGACACTTTTCGTCACTTGCGGTTGTCCGTGGCAACGTGTCATGTTGTATACATGTGGTGGCAGTGTCTCGGCCTCCTGGTGCTCCACGTCCTGACTCTTCTCCTCTCTCCTCCCATTTGTCCTCCACTCCACCTTCCACCATGCCGTTGTCGCGTTCATCTGGCAGAAGGCAGGCTTCTGTGGCCCAAATGTTCAGGCGTAAAAAGTTGACGATGCCAGATAACCCTCTTGGCCAACGGCTGACCGCTTTCTTGTTGGAACTGCTAGCCCTCCAACTACTGCCATATAAACTGGTGGACTGGGAAGCCTTTAGAAAATTTGTGGCCATTGGGACACCGCAATGGTAAGTCCCCGGAAGGAAATATTTCTCCCAGAAGGGCATCCCAGAGCTATATGGCCACGTTCAGCGGCAAGTGAATATATCTCTGGCACACAGTGTCACTGCTAAGATACATCTGACCACAGACACGTGGTCTAGCAAAAACGGGCAGGGAAGGTGCATAAATTTTACTGCCCACTGGGTGAACCTTCTGACGGCCGTCAAGCATGTACCCGGTGGCACCCGTGTGGATTTGGTGTTACCGCCACGTATTACATGCAGACCTGCCTTTTTTTCTCCTCTTCCTACTCCATCCTCCATCTCCTCCTCACCTGACTCCTCCTTTTCCACTGCTACAGCCTCTTCCGCTGCATTCCCCAAGCTCCCCAGAACCTATTTGACTTGACAGGTGAGACATTGCCATGCTGTGCTGTGGCTGTTGTGCCTGGAAGCCAAGAGCCACACCGATCCTGCACTACTTTCAGCTCTGCGGTCATAGGCCGATCAGTGGCTAACCCCGTTCAATTTGACAGTTGGTAAAGTGGTGTGTGACAATGGTTCCAATCTGCTGAGCTTGTTGAAACAGGGCAAAATGACACACGTGCTGTGCATGGCACACGTCCTGAACTTAGTCGTGCAGTGATTCATTGCCAAATACCAGTGGGCCAGGACATCTTGCGGCAGACCAGGAAAATAATTTTGGAAGATCTTACATGGCCATGGCTTGCCTTGCTGACATTCAGCGGCGACACCACCTGCCCATCAGACGTCTGATTTGTGACTGCCCTATGCGCTGGAACTCCACCTTTTATATGCTTGATAGGCTGCTCCAGCAGTAATGTGCCATTAACGACTACATGTACGAACTCTGCAGAAGGAAAGGTACTGGGGAGCTTGGCTTCTTTTCACTGCACCAGTGGCTGATCATGCACGACACATGCAGACTTATGCAGCCATTTGATGAAATTACCAAACTGGTCAGGCGCAGCCAGGGCACTATCAGTGACATCGTACCTTACACCTTCTTTCTGGAGCATGCATTGCGTTGTGTCATTGATCAATACTATAAGATGATTAAAACTGCAGCACTCCAACAAATCCAAAAATTTATTCTTCACCGAATGCAGCAACGTTTCGACCACACTGGTCTTTATCACTGGTGTGAGCTTCATAAAGACCAGCGTGGTTGAAACGTTGTGCATTCAGTGAAGAATAAATCTTTGAAATTTTTGGAATCGTTGGAGTGCTGCAGTTTTAACCACTTCCCATCTGGGCCATTTGCCCCTTTCCTGACCAGGCCTAATTTTACAAATCTGACATATCTCACTTTATGTGGTAATAACTTTGGAACACCTTTACTTATCCAAGTCATTCAGAGATTGTTTTCTCGTGACACATTGTATTCATGATAGTCATAAATTTGAGTCAATATATTTCACCTTTATTTATGAAAAAATCCCAAATTTACCAGAAATTTGGAATAATTTGTAATTTTCTAAATTTCAATTTCTCTGCTTTTAAAACAGAAAGTGATACCTCATAAAATATTTATTACTTAACATTCCCCATATGTCTACTTTATGTTGGCATCATTTTGGAAATGTCATTTTATTTTTTTAGGACGTTAGAAGGCTTAGAAGTTTAGAAGCAATTCTTCAAATTGCCAAAACCCACTTTTTAAAGACTAGTTCAGGTCTGAAGTCACTCTGTGGGGCCTACATAGTGGATTCCCCTCATAAATGAGCCCATTGTAGAAACTACACCCCTCAAGTTAGTTAAAACCGATTTTACAAACTTTGTTAACCCATTAGGCGTTCCACAAGAATTAAAGTTAAATGGAGATCAAATTTCACTTTTTTGGCAGATTTTCCATTTTAATCCAATTTTTTCTTTAACACATCGATGGTTAACAGCCAAAAAAACCTCAATATTCATTACCCAGATTCTGCGGTTTACAGAAACACCCCACATGTGGTCATAAACTGCTGTATGGGCACACGGCAGGGCGCAGAAGAAAAGAAACTCCACATGGTTTTTAGATGCCATGTCCCATTTGAAGCCCCCCTGATGCACTCTTACAGTAGAAACTCCCAAGAAGTGACCCCATTTTGGAAACTAGAGGATAAGGTGGCAGTTTTATTGGTACATATGATTTTTTGATCATTCATTATAACACTTTATGGGGCAAGGTGACCAAAAAATTGGTTGTTTTAGCACAGTTTTTATTTATTTATTTTTACAGCGTTCACCTGAGGGGTTTGGTCAAGTGACATTTTTATAGAGCAGATCGTTATGGATGTAGCGATACCTAATATGTATACTTTTTCTTATTTATTTAAGTTTTACACAATAATAGCACTTTTGAAACAAAAAAATTAAGTTTTAATGTGTCCATGTTCTGAGAGCTATAGTTTTTTTTGATATTTTCTTATGTAGGGGCTCATTTTTTGCGGGATGAGGGGACGGTTTTATTGGTACCATATTGTGGGACATACGCCTTTTTGATCACTTGGTGTTGCACTTTTTGTGATGTAAGGTGACAAAAATTGCTTGTTTTGACACATAATTTTTTTTCTTTTTACGGTGTTCGCCCGAGGGGTTAGGTCATGTGATATTTTTATAGAGCTGGTTGTTATGGACGCGGCAATACCTAATATGTATACTTTTTTTTATTCATTTCACTTTAACACAATAATAGCATTTTTGAAAGTAAAAAAATGATGTTTTAATGTGTCCATGTTCTGAGAGCTATAGTTTTTTTATTTTTTTGAAAGATTTTCTAATGTAGGGGCTCAATTTTTGAGGGATGAGGTGACGGTTTTATTGGTACCATTTTGTGGGACATACGCCTTTTTGATCACTTGGTGTAAGGTGACAAAAAATGGCTATTTTTGACAGTTATTTTATTTTATTTTTTATGTTGTTTATCGGACTGGGTTGATCATGTGATATATTTATAGAGCCGACCGTCACGGACGCGGCAATACCAAATATGTCTATTTTATTTTATTTTTTCTATTTTTAACATTTTTTTTTATTCCTTCCTTGGGGAATTTTTTTTTTACATATGAAACCTTTTTTTTTTCTTTTTTTTTAACACTTTATTTTTATTTTGTTTATTTTACACTTTTCGTCCCTCATAAGCTCATACAAGACCTCTGGGGGACATTTACTTCACTTTTTTTTTCACTGTTGATTTCTCCTGTAACTGGGGCTGACATAGTAGCCCAAGTTACAGGAGAAATTCAACCCCCCCAGAGAGGCTGTACAGCGCAATACAGCGCTGTACAGCCTCAGTGCAGGGCTGATCGAGGTCTCTGAAAGACCTCACACAGCTCCTGCACTCTCCGGTCCCGGCGATCACATGACCGCCGGGCCGTGACAGGAAGCGCATAGCGAGTGATTATGTGGCTGGAGGTATATTAGGCGGTCACTGGATAACAATTTTACTGTAAGCCACTGGAGTAGAGGACAAAAAATTAGGCATTCACCTGACTGAAAAGGCTATTTATGCCATTGTATATACATAAAACAAGGACCATTCATTGTTCTTGGTTATGGCGGATATGTGTGGGCTGGCATGAGGAAATTAAATTACACGTGGTCGACATAGGTGTTGAATTCCTCCAAGATCCATGTCTCCTTCATTCATTATCAGAAATGTGCGTTAGTCCACACTGTCATGAGCTAGTCAAGTGCGCTTATCTGTCACGATCACCCATGCTTCGCTGAACGTCCTTTCGGACAGGACACTCGACGAGGGGCAAGCCAAGAGTTCCATGAAAAATTGTTCCAGCTCTGGCCATAGGTCAAGCCTGCACACCCAGTAGTCCAGGGCTTCCTTGTTTCTCAGAGCATCCATATCAGCCATTAACCCGATGTAGTTGGACACCCTGTCGGTCTCGGTGTTCCCTGAGGCTGGATCTGGAGGACGGCTGTCGATGGGTTGGCTGAAAGAATAATCTCATAAATGAAGTGACCAACACATCTTCAAACCGCCCTCTTCTTGCAGGCGCGGTAGGATTGGTACCCGCACCTGTTTCACTGTGGGTGGAAATTCCTCTGCCAGCGCCTGCAACAGCAGAGTGCAGCTTCTCTCGCAGTAAGGCCTGGAAATGCTGCATTCTGCCAGCCCTCTCTGATGCTGGTAACATGTCCGCCATTTTTTGTTTGTACCGGGGGTCGATGCCTTATTTAATTTTAGAAATGTGAGGTAGTCCACACTGTCGTGTAGCAAGGCGAGTGCGCTTATCGGTCACGATCCCCCCTGCTGCACTGAACGTCCTTTTGGACAGGACACTGGATGAAGAGCAAGCCAAGAATTCCATGGCAAATTGTCCCAGCTCTAGCCACAGGTCAAGCCTGCACACCCAGTAGTCCAGGGGTTCCTCGCTTCTCAGAGCATCCACATCGTCCGTTAACCCGATGTAGTCGGACACCTGTCGGTCTAGGCATTCCCTGAGGCTGGATCCGGAGGATGGCTTTTGCTGGGTTGGCTGTAAGAATGATCTCATATCCGAAGTGACCAACACATCTTCAAACCGCCATTACCATTACTAGCCTACAGTAAAATTGTTATCCAGTGGCCATTGTGACACAGTGAGAGGAATGGTCTGGGAAAACAGGTATTTTCCTCCCAGCGTGTGCTGCTGGGCTGATTTTCATTTTAATTGCCGGTCTGGGTTCTCGGCAGCACCTGGCAGTTCTTAACCATCTCCCGTCACACTAACGCCGAAAGGCGTCAGTGCGGCGGCTCTCTCAGGTCTCGATGACGCCTATTGGCATCATCTCGTGAGACACGAGATTTCGCGTGACGCGACGCGCAGCTTAGAAGTTGATCTACAGCCTGCCAGCAGCGATCATTCGCTGGCAGGCTGTAGATGCGATTTTTTTAACCCCAGAAAGGTATATTAGACGCTGTTTTGTTAACAGCGTCTGATATACCTGCTCCCTGGTCCTTTGGTGGTCCCTTTTGCTTGGATCGACCACCAGAGGACACAGGCAGCTCTGCAAGTAGCACCAATCACCACACTACACTACACCCCCACCCCCTGTCACTTATTAACCCATTATTAACCCCTGATCACCCATATAGACTCCCTGATCACCCCCCTGTCATTGATCACGCCCCTGTAAGGCTCCATTCAGACGTCCGTATATGTTTTGCGGATCCACGAATCCGCGGATACGCAAAACACGGACACCGGCAATGTGCTTTCCGCATTTTGCGGATTCGCACATTGCCAGAACTATATAGAAAATGCCTTTTCTTGTCTGCAGTTGCGGACAAGAATAGGACATGTTCTATAGGCTCTACAAAAAACGTAGTGTTTGCCCGATCAGTCCTGATCTTGTGCGCACACTTACGTTCAGTCCGCCCCACCGCAGTGACAGAATTATATATTTTTTCCGATCACTGCAAAAACACCGTAAAATCGCTGCGGCGCTATAAAGATCACTTTTGAGGAGCATGGTGAGTTCATAGAAGATTTTTTTTTTGGGGGGCACAAGTTAGCGGAAATTGTTTTTTTTTTTTTTTTTTCTTACAAAGTCTCATATTCCACTAACATGTGACAAAAAAATAAAATCTTACATGAACTCACCATACCCCTCACGGAATCCAAATGCGTAAAAATGCCCTGTGAAATCCTAAAGTTACTCATTGGAATTTGGGCCCCTTTGCGCATCTTGGTTGCAAAAAAGTGTCACACATGTGGTATCGCTGTACTCAGAAGAAGTAGGGCAATGTGTTTTGGGGTGTATTGTTACATATACCCATGCTGGGTGAGAGAAATATCTCTGTAAATTGATAACTTTGTATAAAAAAATGGAAAAAGTTGTCATTTACAGAGATATTTCTCACACACAGTATGGGTATATGTAAAAATACACCCCAAAACACATTGCCCTACTTCTTCTGAGTACGGCGATACCACATGTGTGACACTTTTTTGCAGCCAAGATGCGCAAAGGGGCCCAAATTCCAATGAGTACCTTTAAGGAGGGCATTTTTAGACATTTGAATTCCAGACTTCTTCTCACGCTTTAGGGCCCCTAAAATGCCAGGGCAGTATAAATACCCCACAAGTGACCCCAGTTTGGAAAGAAGACAACCCAAGGTACTCCATGAGGGGCATTGCGTGTTCATGTAAAAAAAAAAATTTTGTCACAAGTTAGTGGAATATGAGACTTTGTAAGAAAAAAAAAAATAATAATAATTTTCCGCTAACTTGTGCCAAAAAAAAAAACTTCTATGAACTCGCCATGCCCCTCACGGAATACCTTGGGGTGTCTTATTTCCAAAATGGGGTCACTTGTGGGGTATTTATACTGCCCTGGCATTTTAGGGGCCCTAAAGCGTGAGAAGTAGTTTGGAATTCAAAAGCGTAAAAATGCCCTGTGAAATCCTAAAGGTACTCATTGGAATTTGGGCCCCTTTGTGCACCTAGGCTGCAAAAAAGTGTCACACATGAGGTATCGCCGTATTCAGAAGAAGTAGGGCAATGTGTTTTGCGGTGTATTTTTACATATACCCATACTGTGTGTGAGAAATATCTCTGTAAATGACAACTTTTTAACATTTTTTATACAAAGTTGTCAATTTACAGAGATATTTCTCTCACCCAGCATGGGTATATGTAAAAATACACCCCAAAACAGATTGCCCTACTTCCTCTGAGTACGGCGATACCACATGTGTGACACTTTTTTGCAGCCTAGGTGCGTAAAGGGGCCAAAAGTCCAACGAGTACCTTTAGGAATTACAGGGTTGCTCACAATTTTGCCCCGCCCAAAATGCCAGAACAGTAAACACACCCCACAAATGATCCAATTTCGGAAAGTAGACACCCCAAGGTATTATCACGGTCGGCGTGACTATCACATACGTGACGCAGAGGGAGGGAACAAGGAAGGCCCTGCCCAAGTGAGAGGGAAGGTGGTGACCCCTGACTCACCTAGCGGCTGGCACCTGGCTGCCCTGACGTCCCTAGACGGGTTCCTCACCCGTACGCCGATCACGTGCCTAAAGCCCTGGCTTTCCCTAAGCTGAGCCCTAGATAGTGAACAGGGCGGTGGGAACACTAGTCCACACCACTAGCTCTAAAGGAAAACACCAAGGGAAGGACAGACAATACAAACTCAACATATAATCCCAGGTGGGCGACAACAGGAGACAACAAGAACCCCAACAGGGATCCGGAGGGTAGCACTCTGGAACGACAACCAGGATTCACAACTCCAGTGGGTCAGTATAGATGTTTCAGGCAGGAAGCTCTATAACTGGCAACTAGAGAAGTGTGAGGGGAGAATATAAGGAGGTTGGGAGTGGCAGACAAGAAACAGCTGAGGAGGAGAAGCTACGGATCCCTGATTGAGACAAAAAGGATAGCAAGGCAAACACCGTGATCTTTAGATATAGAGCGCGCAGCCACCCGCTGCGACCTCCTGACCCCGGGTATAGCGGAGTCAGACGTGGCTCTTGATACCCTCGTGACAGTACCCCCCCTTTCACGAGGGGCCTCCGGACACTCAGGACCAGGTCTCTCCGGATGAGAGGTATGGAAAGCCTGAATTAACCTGTTGGCGTTTACCTCTGACGCTGGAACCCACATTCTTTCCTCGGGACCGTAACCCCTCCAATGCACCAGATACTGAAGAGAGCGGCAGACCCGACGAGAATCAACAATTCTGGCTATTTGAAACTCCAGATTACCATCCACAATAACAGGAGGAGGTGGCAGTGGTGATGGTTCTAGAGGTGGAACATACTTCTTGAGTAACGATTTATGGAAGACGTTATGGATCTTAAAAGTCTGAGGTAGCTCCAGGCGAAAAGCCACAGGGTTAATAACGGCTATTATTTTATAAGGACCAATGAACCTAGGGCCCAGTTTCCAAGAGGGAACCTTCAACTTAATATTCCTAGTAGACAACCACACATAGTCATTCACTCCTAGGTCCGGACCTGGCGACCGTTTCTTATCGACCATGCATTTATATTTACCACTCATCTTTTTCAAGTTAACTTGCACCTTCTGCCATACCGATGAAAGAAATGAAGAAAACCTTTCCTCTTCGGGAACCCCAGAAGACCCCCCCCTCTTTGAAAGTACAAAATTGGGGATGAAAACCGTATCCACCAAGGAATGGTGACTTGCCAGTGGACTCCTGATAATGAATATTTATGGAAAACTCAGCTAACGGTAAATAGGATGACCACAACTCTTGGTTTTCAGACACAAAACACCTTAAATATGTTTCTAGATTTTGGTTGGTACGCACAGTCTGTCCATTCGACTGAGGATGGAAAGCTGAGGAAAAGGACAAGTGTACCCCCAAACGGGAACAAAAAGCTTTCCAAAACTTAGAAATAAACTGGGTTCCCCGATCCGAAACCACATCGGAAGGGACCCCGTGAAGCTTCACGATTTCACTGATAAACACCTGAGCAAGAGTTTTAGCATTAGGAAGTGCGGGTAGCGCAATAAAGTGTACCATTTTGCTAAACCTGTCTTCTACTACCAAAATAACTGTTTTACCCGCAGACAACGGTAAGTCAGTGATGAAATCCATTGACAGATGTGTCCATGGCCTATTGGGGATAAAAAGTGGCAATAAAGACCCTGCTGGATGTGTATGAGAGACTTTCGCGCGTGCACAAGTAGAGCAAGTAGACACGAAATCCATTACATCCTGACGCAACCTTGGCCACCAAAAACGACGAGATAATAGCTCCAAGGTTGCTTTACTACCCGGGTGCCCAGCAAGTGCCGAATTATGATGTTCTTTTAATAATTCAAGACGCAGGTTTAACGGTACAAACAATTTCTCTGAGGGGCAAGAGGCCGGGGCGTCCCCCTGGGCCTCTAACACCTTTCCCTCTAGAACAGAGTGTACAGAAGAGACAACCACTCCTCTTTGTAAAATAGGTACTAACATTACCCCCTCCAGGGAAACTACGAGATAACGCGTCTGCCTTGGTATTTTTTGCCCCAGGACGATAGGTGATTACAAAGTTAAACCTGGTAAAGAATAGCGACCACCTAGCTTGTCTAGGGGTGAGACGCTTAGCCGATTCTAGGTACAGAAGGTTTTTGTGATCCGTAATCACCGTGACGGGGTGGATTGCTCCCTCTAAGAAGTGACGCCACTCTTCAAGCGCCAGTTTAATCGCCAACAGTTCCCTATTTCCAACATCATAGTTCTTCTCTGCAGAAGATAATTTTTTGGAAAAGAAAGCGCAAGGACGCCATTTGCCAGGAGACGGACCCTGAGACAATACAGCCCCCACTCCCACCTCTGACGCATCTACCTCAACAATAAAAGGCTGGGAGACATCAGGTTGAATTAGAACAGGTGCCGAGGTAAACCTCTCTTTTAGAGATGAAAATGCATTTTTAGCGGCGTCAGACCATTTGGAAAAATCAGTCCCCTTCCTAGTCATGTCGGTAAGGGGTTTAACGATCACTGAATAATTTTTTATGAACTTTCTATAGAAATTTGCGAAACCCAAAAACCGTTGTAGGGCTTTAAGGTTCTCAGGAAGATCCCAATCTAAAATTGCCTGGACCTTCCCAGGATCCATACGGAAACCTGAAGCAGATAATAGATATCCCAGGAACTGTATTTCCTGAACGGCGAAGACACATTTTTCAATTTTCGCATATAATTTATTCGTCCGTAGGACCTGCAGTACTTGCCTGACATGCACCTCATGTGTTTTCAGATCAGCCGAATAAATTAAGATATCATCTAGGTATATGACTACAAACCTGCCGATGAGATGACTAAAAATATCATTAACGAAATGTTGGAAGACAGCGGGGGCATTGGTCAGACCGAAGGGCATAACTAGATTTTCATAATGCCCCTCAGGGGTGTTAAAAGCTGTCTTCCACTCATCCCCTTCCCTGATACGAATCAGATTGTAGGCCCCCCTAAGATCAAGTTTGGAGAACCACCTAGCACCCGCAATCTGATTAAAAAGGTCAGGAATGAGAGGAAGAGGGTATGGGTCTCGGATGGTTATCTGGTTTAGCTCACGGAAATCTAGGCAAGGACGCAGGCCCCCATCTTTCTTTTTAACAAAGAAAAACCCTGCAGCCACGGGTGAAGAAGAGGGTCTGATGTGTCCCTTAGCCAGACTCTCGGAGATATAATCTTTCATGGCTTGTCTCTCGGGACCCGAAAGATTATACAACCTGGATTTGGGTAATTTTGCACCGGGAATCAGGTTAACCGGGCAATCATAAGGACGATGAGGTGGTAGCTTCTGACAACCCTTTTCAGAAAAAACGTCCTCAAAGTCCGAAATAAATGTAGGTAGGGAAGCTATGGAGGCGATTAAGCAATTGTTATTTAAGAAATTCTCTCTGCAATGCTCACTCCACTCCAATATCTCCCTGGCCTGCCAATCCACCACTGGATTGTGCGCTACCAACCAGGGGAGACCCAATACCACAGGAGAGGGAAGGCCCTCCAGAACGTAACATGAAAGACACTCATTATGGTGGTCCCCTACCCGAAGGTGTAAATTATGAACAATGTGGGTGAGGTTTCTCTGAGACAGAGGAGCCGAATCTATAGCGAATACAGGAATAGGTCTCTGCAGCGTGCAGAGAGACAAACCCATAGTGCGGGCAAAATGGGCATCTATCAAATTTACCCCTGCTCCACTGTCTAGAAAAAAAGAAATAGACTCCGTCTTAACACCAAAAACAATAACCGCTGGTAACACAAATTGAGATGTTCGTATGGAGGAAACGTATACCCCCCGGCTGACATCCTCCGCACAGCCTGGGGTTAGTAGTTTTCCGACGGTCTTTTGTTTTTGAGAAAAGAGAGACAGACATTAATGAAATGACCCTTCCCCCCACAGAAAAAACAAGCCCCCCCCTGCGGCGAACCTCAGGAGGACGGACCTGACGAGAAGTTCCGCCTAGCTGCATAGGCTCATCTAAGTCAGTACAGACTAATTGTTGTTTGGGAGAGGTAACCAATTGCTCAGGAATTTTCGATCTCTCCCTAAGACGCCTATCTATTCTGATAGAGAGGGACATAACAGCATCAAGGGAAAGGGGGGTCTCATACAGCGCCAGTGCATCCTTAACCCTTTCAGATAACCCAGAGCAGAACTGACTCCTGAGAGCCGGGTCGTTCCACTGAGTATCCGTAGCCCACCTACGGAACTCTGAGCAATATTCCTCTGCTGACCGATCTCCCTGTAGGAGTCTCCGTAACTTCGACTCAGCCAGGGCGACTCGGTCAGGGTCATCATATATGAGACCCAAAGCCCCAAAAAATCCCTCCACTGACCGGAGAGCCTGGGAACCAGGGGGTAACGAGAACGCCCAGGATTGAGGGTCCCCCTGAAGCAGGGAAATGACAATCCCTACCCGCTGTTCTTCATTACCTGAGGAGTAAGGGCGCAACTTAAAGTATAATTTGCAGGCCTCACGGAACGTCGCAAATTTGTCCCTTCCCCCAGAAAATCTGTCAGGAAGAACAACCTTGGGTTCTGTAACTACCTGGTTACCCATAGCAACCGCTGGGGGTGCGGTCAGCTGCATTTGCTGCTGTAGTTGGAGGACAGACGACTTCAATCCTGCCACCTCCAAAGACAGGCCTTGAAGCTGTTTTGCCAAGGCAGCAATAGGATCCATATTGGATTCTAAGTAGAGAAAAAAAAAACAACAAAAAAAAAAAATTATTATTATTTTTTTTTTCTCAAAAAGTAAAGGCCAGTTATAATATCACGGTCGGCGTGACTATCACATACGTGACGCAGAGGGAAGGAACAAGGAAGGCCCTGCCCAAGTGAGAGGGAAGGTGGTGACCCCTGACTCACCTAGCGGCTGGCACCTGGCTGCCCTGACGTCCCTAGACGGGTTCCTCACCCGTACGCCGATCACGTGCCTAAAGCCCTGGCTTTCCCTAAGCTGAGCCCTAGATAGTGAACAGGGCGGTGGGAACACTAGTCCGCACCACTAGCTCTAAAGGAAAACACCAAGGGAAGGACAGACAATACAAACTCAACATATAATCCCAGGTGGGCGACAACAGGAGACAACAAGAAGCCCAACAGGGATCCGGAGGGTAGCACTCTGGAACGACAACCAGGATTCACAACTCCAGTGGGTCAGTATAGATGTCCAGGCAGGAAGCTCTATAACTGGCAACTAGAGAAGTGTGAGGGGAGAATATAAGGAGGTTGGGAGTGGCAGACAAGAAACAGCTGAGGAGGAGAAGCTACGGATCCCTGATTGAGACAAAAAGGATAGCAAGGCAAACACAGAAAACAATCACTAAGAAACAACGTGATCTTTAGATATAGAGCGCGCAGCCACCCGCTGCGACCTCCTGACCCCGGGTATAACGGAGTCAGACATGGCTCTTGATACCCTCGTGACAGGTATTCACTGAGGGGCATAGTGAGTCCGTGGGAGATTTTTTATTTTTTTGCCAGAAGTTAGCAGAAATGAAAACTTTATTATTATTTTTTTTCCTCAGAAAGTGTCATTTTCCGCAAACTTGTGATTTTTTTTTTAATCATACATGAACTCACCATGCCCCTCCGTGAATACTTTGGGGTGTCTTCTTTCTAAAATGTGGTCATTTGGGGGGTATTTATACTATCCTGGCATTCTAGCACCTCAAGAAACATGACAGGTGCTCAGAAAGTCAGAGCTGCTTCAAAATGTGGAAATTCACATTTTTGTACCATAGTTGTAAACGCTATAACTTTTGCGCAAACCAATAAATATAAACTTATTGGATTTTTTTTTTATCAAAGACATGTAGCACAATAAATTCTGACACAAACTTGTATAGAAATGTAATTATATTTGAACAATTTTACCAGAAAAAGTTAAAAATACACTTTTTTTGAGAAAATTGCGGTCTATTTTGATTAATATAGGAAAAAATGAAAAATGTCAGCAGCAATCAAATAACACAAAAAGAAAGCTGTATTTGTGAGAAGAAAAGGAGGTAAAATTCATTTGGGTGCCAAGTTGCATGACCGAGCAATAAACCGTTAAAGTTGTGAAGTGCCGATTTGTAAAAAAGGGCCTGGTCACTAGGGGGGTATAAACCTGTGGTTCTTAAGTGGTTGAATAGGCAGCTGGGCTCAGCAGCAGGATCTCTGTGTTGGGATCTGAGGCTTGGTGCGAGGTTGGAGGGCTGAGACCCATGGGCCGAGGAAACAGGCTCCCTAAAGTCGGCCGTGGACTGCTGGAGGCAGAACTGACAACAAGATGACTTGTCTTATTTGAACTTTTCATTGTGTGTGAAGTAAACACCAAGACTGCAAAGTAAAGCATTGTTTTGTGCATTTGCCTCAAGTGTGAATAAACACTGAATTTTGCGTTAAGAACTTGTCTTTTGCCTCTATATTGCGTCCGCTTACCCTATTTACTGGAGCGAAAACCCACAACGCCTAATGTACCTCCAGCCACATAATCACTTGTTTTTTTCTGTCAAGTGAATGCCTAATTTTTTGGGCCTGTACTGGCCTACAGTAAAATTGTTATCCAGTGACTGTCTATTATACCTCCAGCCACATAATGACTTGTTGTTTTCCATCATGTGAATGCCTAATTTTTGGGGCCTGTACTCCACTGACCTACAGTAAATGTGTTCTTCAGTGAGTGCCTAATGTACCTCCAGCCACATTATCACTTGTTCTTTTCTGTCAGATGAATGCTTTATTTTGGGGCCTGTACTGGCCTACAGTAAAATTGTTATCCAGTGTCCGCCTAATGTACTTTCAGCCAAATATTTACATTTTCTTTTTTGTCAGGTGATTGCCTAATTTTTGGGGCCTGCACACCACTGGCCTACAGTAAATGTGTTATTCAGCGACCGCCTAATGTACCTTTAGCCACATAATCACTTGTTCTTTTCTGTCAGGTGAATGCCTAATTTTTGGGGGGTGTACTGGCCTACAGTAAAATTGTTATCCAGTGACAGCATAATGTACCTTTAGCCACATAATCACTTGTTATTTTCTGTCAGGTAAATGCCTATTTTTTGGGACCTGAACTCCACTGGCCTACAGTAAATGTGTTATTCAGTGACCACCTAATGTACCTCCAGCCGAATAATCACTTGTTCTTTTCTGTAAGGTGAATGCCTAATTTTTGGGGCCTGTACTAGCCTACAGTAAAATTGTTATTCAGTGACAGCCTAATATACCTTTAGCCACATAATCACTTGTTCTTTTCTGTCAGGTGAATGCCTAATTTTTGGGGCCTGTACTGGCATACAGTAAAATTGTTATCCAGTGACCATTTAATATACCTCCAGCCACATAATCACTTGATCTTTTCTGTCAGGTAAATGCCTAATTTATGGGGCCTATACTGGCCTACAGTAAAATTGTTATCCAGTTACCGTTTAATATACCTCCAGTCAGAAAATCACTTGTTCTTTTCTGTCAGGTGAAAGCCAAATTTTTGGGCTTACAGTTGTGTTCAAAATTATTCAACCCCCAATGCTGTAAAGGGTTTTAGGGAATTTAGTGTACATTTGTAATTGTGTTCAGAATGAAATCTTACAAGGACTTTTAAAGAACCAAATGCAACTAAAATGACATCAATTGTTTTTATAATACAGTATTAAATGTTTTTTTTGTGATTTCTTCATTGACACAATTATTCAACCCCTTAAAGACTACCACTCTTAAGAACAGAGGTTCATTCAAGTGTTTTCGATCAGGTATTGAAAACACCTGTGGATGTCAAGGAGCAGCAATCAAGCATAATAAGCACCAATTAGGCAGATTTAAAAGGACTGTGATACTCAGCTCCTTCTAGACATTTACTGGTGTGTTTACAAACATGGTGAAGTCAAGAGAATGGTCCAGGAAGACAAGAGAAGAGGTGATTTCTCTTCACAGGAAGGGCAATGGCTATAAGAAGATTGCAAAGATGTTAAACATACCAAGAGACACCATAGGAAGCATCATTCGCAAATTCAAGGCAAAGGGCACTGTTGAAACGCTACCTGGTCGTGGCCGAAAGAAGATGCTGACTTCGACTGCTGTGCGCTACCTGAAGCGCAAAGTGGAGAAAAGTCCCCGTGTGACTGCTGAGGAACTGAAAAAAGATTTGTCAGATGTGGGTACTGAAGTTTCAGCTCAGACAATAAGGCGCACACTGCGTAATGAAGGCCTCCATGCCAGAACTCCCAGGCGCACCCCCTTGCTGTCTCCAAAGAATAAGAAGAGTCGACTGCAGTATGCCAAAAGTCATGTGGACAAACCACAAAAGTTTTGGGATAGTGTTCTGTGGACTGATGAAACAAAATTAGAACTGTTTGGGCCCATGGATCAACGCTATGTTTGGGGGAGGAAGAACAAGGCCTATGAAGAAAAGAACATCTTGCCTACTGTGAAGCATGGCGGGGGGTCAATCATGCTTTGGGGCTGTTTTGCTTCTACAGGTACAGGGAAGCTTCAGCGTGTGCAATGTACCATGAATTCTCTTCAGTACCAGGAGATATTGGATGAAAATGTGATGCAGTCCGTCACAAACCTGAGCCTTGGGAGACGTTGGACCTTTCAAGAGGACAATGATCCCAAGCATACCTCCAAGTCCACTAGAGCATGGTTGCAGATTAAAGGCTGGAACATTTTGAAGTGGCCATCGCAGTCACCAGACTTAAATCCGATTGAGAACCTCTGGTAGGACTTAAAGAAAACAGTTGCAGCGCGCAAGCCTAAGAATGTGACTGAACTGGAGGCTTTTGCCCATGAAGAATGGGCGAAGATACCCGTAGATCGCTGCAAGACACTTGTGTCAAGCTATGCCTCACGTTTAAAAGCTGTTATAACTGGAAAAGGATGTTGTACTAAGTACTAAGATTGAATGTCACTTGGGGGTTGAATAAAACTGTTAATGATGTGAGCACAGAAAAGACATTTGTGGTTATTTCATTATAAATGTTATGTTATATTTGTCTCACTTACAAGTGCCTCTTTGATTTAATTGCAAACAAGATGACTGAAATAATCAAAATCAATGTCAAACTGGCCAAAACACTCAATTTCAGTGGGGGTTGAATAATTTTGAACACAACTGTATACTAGCCTACAGTAAAATTGTTATCCAGTGACTGTCTATTATACCTCCAGCCAGACATTCACTTGTTTTTTTCTGTCACATGAATGCCTAATTTTTGGGGCCTCCCCTGGCCTACACTAAAACTGTAATTCAGTGATCGCCTTATGTACCTCCAGCCACATAATCACTTGTTCTTTTCTGGAAGGTGAATGCCTAATTTTTGGAGCCTGTACTGGACTACAGTAAAATTGTTATCCAGTGTCCGCCTAATGTACTTTCAGCCAAATATTTACATTTTCTTTTTTGTCAGGTGATTGCCTAATTTTTGGGGCCTGCACACCACTGGCCTACAGTAAATGTGTTATTCAGCGACCGCCTAATGTACCTTTAGCCACATAATCACTTGTTCTTTTCTGTCAGGTGAATGCCTAATTTTTGGGGGGTGTACTGGCCTACAGTAAAATTGTTATCCAGTGACAGCATAATGTACCTTTAGCCACATAATCACTTGTTATTTTCTGTCAGGTAAATGCCTATTTTTTGGGACCTGAACTCCACTGGCCTACAGTAAATGTGTTATTCAGTGACCACCTAATGTACCTCCAGCCGAATAATCACTTGTTCTTTTCTGTAAGGTGAATGCCTAATTTTTGGGGCCTGTACTGGCCTACAGTAAAATTGTTATTCAGTGACAGCCTAATATACCTTTAGCCACATAATCATTTGTTCTTTTCTGTCAGGTAAATGCCTAATTTTTTGGGACCTATACTCCACAGGCCTACAGTAAAATTGTTATCCAGTGACCGGCTAATGTACTTCCAGCCAAATAATCACATTTTTTTTTCTGTCAGGTGATTGCAGGGCCGGTACAAGGCAGGGGCCGAAGGAGCGGGTGCCCTGGGCGCTACCATTTGCGGACAGGAGGGGGGCGCAGGTGAAGGGCCAGCCACGGCCCCCCCTACATCATGCTGTGCCCCCCCATGTGCCCCCCCAACTAAAATGACCCCCCCCCCCCCAAGTGAGCAGCCGCCGCCGGGCACAGGGAGATGAGCGCTTCCATTGCGCTCATCTCCATTGTAAACTGTCTGTGCCAGCGGAGGTGCAGGGGAGGGAGAGGCGTGTCCCTTCCCTTTCCTCTGATAGGCTGCAGGCAGGCACCGAAGTGGAGGAGAGGCCCCGCCCCCTAATTACTCCTGTTTACCTTTCTAAAGCTAAAGGACCTTTGATGATGTCATCACAGGTCCTGTAAGGGAACTGCACAGTGTAAAGTGTAGTTCCCAGGTTAGAACAGTGCATCTGCCAGGACCTGTGATGACATCATCTTCAACATCACAGGTCCTGCAGAATCTAGCAAAGGAACTGCACCAAAAATGGTGTAGTTCCTAGGTTTCAAAGGTACATCTGCCAGGACCTGTGATGACATCATCACAGGTCCTTCAACCCCTAACAGCAAGTATTAAAAGTTCACAAGCAGCTCTGTATTGATCCATACAGACTGGAATGGAGAGGTAAGAGGAGGTCCTCCACTTTTCATCATTTACCCCCCCCCCCTCCATGCCCTGTTTTTACTCATTGCTCACTCATGTATACTACTTCAGACAGTTACCACTACCTCATGTACCTCACAGTGACTATAATGCATAACTGACCACATATTTCTATAAACACTGCATCTACAGTATTATACCTTCTATGTGTCACATCAATACACTGCTCTGTATATATATATATATATATATATATACACACACATACATGCACACACACTGCATATATTACACAGTATTATACATGCAATATGTACAGATATATAGTATATACCGCAGTGCACTGATATGTGAGGTATGAGGTATAATAGATGCTGTGTGTACAGATATCAGTACACTTCTGTATATACTATATATGTGAGGTACGAGGTATAATAGATGCAGTGTGTACAGATATATAGTATATACAGCAGTGTACTGATATGTGAGGTACGAGGTGTCAATACACTGCTGTATTTACTATATACCTGTACACACTGCATCTATTATACCTCGTACCTCACATATTACACTACTGTATATACTGTATACACTGCATATATTATACCCCGTACCTCACATATCAGTACACTGCTGTATATACTTTATACCTGTACACACTGCATCTATTATACCCTGTACCTCACATATCAGAACACTAGGGAATATACTATATACCTGTACACACTGCATCTATTATACCGCGTACCTCACATAACTGTACACTGCTGTATATAATATACATCTGCATCTATTATACCTCTTTTGTGTGCCAGGGCTGTTTTGTAATCCCATTCCGGCCCTGATGGCATAAATTATAAAACGCAGCAGCAAGAATAGTTCATGGAACAAAGGGAGGGGCTATAAAAGGGGAATGGGGGCCCAATTTAGATTCCTGCTATGGGGCCCAGTGATTTTTATGTACGCCCCTGGCTGCAGGCACTAGGCCGGCAGCCTATCAGAGGCCGGCGCAATGACGTCATCGTGCCGCCTGAGCCTTACATTACAGCGTGGGACACAGGAAGAGGCTGCATCGCATCGCTGACACTTAGGTAAGTATAAGTGTTTTTTTTTTGTTTTTTTTTTGTTTTTTTTTACAATAGTGTTACTGGCACATTGGGGGGGCTTATTACAAAACTGGCACATGATGATGGGGGGGACTTTATACTGGCACATGATGATGGGGGGGAACTTTATAGTGTCTGTGACTTTCAAAGTCCCACAGTCCTTTGTTCTATTGCTTTAAGTATATTCTTGTTTTGAAACAACATTGATTCTTTCTTAAAAACGGGGGGGGGGGGGGGGGGCGCAGTTTGCCATCTTCGCCCTGGGCACCAAATGGCCTTGTCCCAGCCCTGGGTGATTGCCTAATTTTTGGGGCTTGCACTCCACTGGCCTACAGTAAATGTGTTATTCAGTGACCGCCTAATGTACCTCCAGCCACATAATCACTTGTTCTTTTCTGTCAGGTGAATGCCTAATTTTTGGGGCCTGTACTGGCATACAGTAAAATTGTTATCCAGTGACCATTTAATATACCTACAGCCACATAATCACTTGATCTTTTCTGTCAGGTAAATGCCTAATTTATGGGGCCTATACTGGCCTACAGTAAAATTGTTATCCAGTTACCGTTTAATATACCTCCAGTCAGAAAATCACTTGTTCTTTTCTGTCAGGTGAAAGCCAAATTTTTGGGCTTATACTAGCCTACAGTAAAATTGTTATCCAGTGACTGTCTATTATACCTCCAGCCAGACATTCACTTGTTTTTTTCTGTCACATGAATGCCTAATTTTTGGGGCCTCCCCTGGCCTACACTAAAATTGTTATTCAGTGGCCGCCTAATGTACCTCCAGCCACATTATCACTTGTTCTTTTCTGTAAGGTAAATGCCAATTTTTTGGGGCCTGTACTGGCCTACAGTAAAATTGTTATCCAGTGACCGTTTAATATACCTCCAGCCACATAATCACTTGTTCTTTTCTGTTAGTTGAATGCCACATTTTTGGGGCCTGTACTGGCCTACAGTAAAATTGTTATCCAGTGACCGTTTAATATACCTCCTGCCACATAATCACTTGTTTTTTTCTGTCAGGTGAATGTCTATTTTTGGGGGCCTGTTCTCCACTGGCCTACAGTGAAGTTGTTATCCAGAGACCTTCTAAAATACTTTCAGCCACATAGTCACTTGTTCTTTTCTGTAAGGTGAATGCCTAATTTTTGGGGCCTCCCCTGGCCTACGCTAAAATTGTAATTCAGTGATCGCCTTATGTACCTCCAGCCACATAATCACTTGTTCTTTTCTGGAAGGCGAATGCCTAATTTTTGGAGCCTGTACTGGACTACAGTAAAATTGTTATCCAGTGACCGTTTAATATACCTCCAGCGGCATAATCACTTGATCTTTTCTGTCAGGTGAATGCCTAATTTTTGGCGCCTATACTGGCCTACAGTAAAATTGTTATCCGGTAACCGTTTAATATACCTCAAGTCAGACAATCACTTATTCATTTCTGTCAGGTGAATGCCAAATTTTTTGGCCTATAATGGCCTAAAGTAAAATTGTTATCCAGTGACTGTCTAACATACCTTCAGCCAAACAATCACTTGTTCTTTTCTGTCAGGTGAATGCCAAATTTTTGGGGCCTCTACTGGCCTACATTCAAATTGTTATTCAGTGACCGCCTAATGTACCTTTAGCCACATAATCACTTGTTCTTTTCTGTCAGGTGAATGCCTAATTTTTGGTAACTGTACTCCACTGACATACAGTAAAATTGTCATCCAGTGACCGTCTAATATACTTCCAGCCATATAATCACTTTTTCTTTTCTGTCAGGTGAATGCCTAATATTTGGGGCCTGCACTCCACTGGCCTACAGAAAAATTGTAATTCAGTGACCGCCTAATGTACCTCCAGCCGCATAATCATTAGATCTTTTTTTGTCAGACGAATGCCTAACTTTTGGGGCCTATACTGGCCTACAGTAAAATTGTTATCCAGTGACCGTTTAACCTCTTCAGGACACAGGGCGTACAGGTACGCCCTTATGTCCTGGTACACAGCTGGCAGTGATCAGAAGCCGGTGCCTGCTCAAATCATTGAGCAGGCACCTCGGCTAAATGCCCGGGGGGGTCCCGTCAATTCAGACCTGCGGTTTGCGGCTTTTACCTATTGCGGCGGCGGCGAGCGGTGCCATCGGGTCCCCATGCGGCTGTAGGGGGGACCCGATGGCATGGAAGGCAGCGCGATGTCTAAGGAAGGCATCGCGCTGCCTTCCGGTGACGAGCCTGTGAGATCCAGCCCCCTGGATTTCACAGGCCAGAAGCTGTATGAGTAATATACACCGTATTACTCATGCAGCCAATGCATTACAATACAGAAGTATTGGAATGCATTGTAAAGGATTAGACCCCCAAAAGTTCAAGTCCCAAAGTGGGACAAAAAATTAAGTGAAAAAAAAGTTTCAAGAATAAAGTTTTCCCCCCAAAAAATTTATAGTTTCAAGTAAAAAATAAACAAAAATGTAATTTCCCCCAAATAAAGTTAAAAAAAATTGGTAAAAAATAGGGGGGAAAAAAAAAGTATACATATTAAGTATAACGTTGATAGTATGAAACATGTCGGGGGAGCTGCATCTTTAATACTTTTAAAAATTATGGCAGGGCAAAAACGGAATAGGAATAAGGCGGTCTGCAGATGCCAAATACACCTGACTATATGACAGGGGCAGTGTAGATAGAAAAGTGCAGCTACTGAGAGACTACTAGAAAGGGGCTAGATATAAATCAAAGAAGCAACCTCATAGGGTAACTAGCTAATAGAGTGCAGTCTAGCTGACAGAATGCCTGGTGTCGGCCGACATTGCAGACATAAACTATAGTGATATAGGTTATATCATTATACAGCCTGCACGCAGCTTTCAGTGAGATATGTAGCAATATCCCTCTGATCTACTAACAAAGTAGAGACATTGCACCCTCAGCCCCAAATATAGCAGCCCTCCATATGTATTTTTAACATTTTCACTTTATGTTTTCGTGGCAATGTATTGTTTAATAAAGAAAGAATAAAGTTATACACTGCTCAAAAAAATAAAGGGAACACAAAAATAACACATCCTAGATCTGAATTAATTAAATATTCTTCTGAAATACTTTGTTCTTTACATAGTTGAATGTGCTGACAACAAAATCACACAAAAAAAAAAAATGGAAATCAAATTTTTCAACCCATGGAGGTCTGGATTTGGAGTCACACTCAAAATTAAAGTGGAAAAACACACTACAGGCTGATCCAACTTTGATGTAATGTCCTTAAAACAAGTCAAAATGAGGCTCAGTAGTGTGTGTGGCCTCCACGTGCCTGTATGACCTCCCTACAACGCCTGTGCATGCTCCTGATGAAGTGGCGGACAGTCTCCTGAGGGATCTCCTCCCAGACCTGGACTAAAGCATCTGCCAACTCCTTGACAGTCTGTGGTGCAACGTGACGTTGGTGGATAGAGCGAGACATGATGTCCCAGATGTGCTCAATTGGATTCAGGTCTGGGGAACGGGCGGGCCAGTCCATAGCATCAATGCCTTCATCTTGCAGGAACTGCTGACACACTCCAGCCACATGAGGTCTAGCATTGTCTTGCATTAGGAGGAACCCAGGGCCAACCGCACCAGCATATGGTCTCACAAGGGGTCTGGGGATCTCATCTCGGTACCTAATGGCAGTCAGGCTACCTCTGGCGAGCACATGGAGGGCTGTGCGGCCCTCCAAAGAAATGCCACCCCACAGCATTACTGACCCAATGCCAAACCAGTCATGCTGGAGGATGTTTCAGGCAGCAGAACGTTCTCCATGGCGTCTCAAGACTCTGTCACGTCTGTCACATGTGCTCAGTGTGAACCTGCTTTCATCTGTGAAGAGCACAGGGCGCCAGTGGCGAATTTGCCAATCTTGGTGTTCTCTGGCAAATGCCAAACGTCCTGCACGGTGTTGGGCTGTAAGCACAACCCCCACCTGTGGACGTCGGGCCCTCATATCACCCTCATGGAGTCTGTTTCTGACTGTTTGAGCAGACACATGCACATTTGTGGCCTGCTCGAGGTCATTTTGCAGGGCTCTGGCAGTGCTCCTCCTGTTCCTCCTTGCACAAAGGCGGAGGTAGCGGTCCTGCTGCTGCATTGTTGCCCTCCTACGGCCTCCTCCACGTCTCCTGATGTACTGGCCTGTCTCCTGGTCGCGCCTCCATGCTCTGGACACTACACTGACAGACACAGCAAACCTTCTTGCCACAGCTCGCATTGATGTGCCATCCTGGATAAGCTGCACTACCTGAGCCACTTGTGTGGGTTGTAGACTCCGTCTCATGCTACCACTAGAGTGAAAGCACCGCCAGCATTCAAAAGTGACCAAAACATCAGCCAGGAAGCATAGGAACTGAGAATTGGTCTGTGGTCACCACCTGCAGAACCACTCCTTTATTGGGGGTGTCTTGCTAATTGCCTATAATTTCCACCTGTTGTTTATCCCATTTGCACAACAGCATGTGAAATTGATTGTCACTCAGTTTTGCTTCCTAAGTGGACAGTTTGATTTCACAGAAGTGTGATTGACTTGGAGTTACATTGTGTTGTTTAAGTGTTCCCTTTATTTTTTTGAGCAGTGTATTTTAAATGATAAGACCAGAAACAGGAATTTATAGTCGCAGACTATTGAAATATCATATTACGTATCACCGCGTCCGTATCGACCGGCTCTATAAACATATCACATGACCTAACCCCTCAGATGAACACCGTAAATTTTTTTAAATAAAAACTGTGCTAAATAAACAATTTTTTCTCACCTTACATCACAAAAAGTGTAATAGCAAGCGATCAAAAAGTCACACGCACCCCAAAATAGTGCCAATAAAACAGTCATTTCATCCCACAAAAATCATACCCTACCCAAGGTAATCGCCCAAAAACTGAAAAAAATTATGGCTCTCAGACTATGGAAACTCTAAAACATGATTTTTTTTTGCTTCAAAAATTAAATCATTGTGTAAAACTTACATAAATAAAAAAAAAGTATACATATTAGGTATCGCCGCATCCGTGACAACCTGGTCTATAAAAATACCACATGATCTAACCTGTCAGATGAATTTTGTAAATAACAAAAAATAAAAACTGTGCCAAAACAGCTATTTCTTGTTATCTTGCCTCACAAAAAGTGTAATATAGAGCAATCAAAAATCATATGTACCATAAACTAGTACCAACAAAACTTCCACCCTATCCTGTAGTTTCTCAAATGGGGTCACTTTTTTGGAGTTTCTACTCTAGGGGTGCATCAGGGGGGCTTCAAATTGGACATGGTGTAAAAAAAAAACAGTATAGCAAAATCTGCCTTCCAAAAACCGTATGGCATTCCTTTCCTTCTGCGCCCTGCCGTGTGCCCGTACAGCGGTTTACGACCACATATGGGGTGTTTCTGTAAAAAACTGAATCAGAGCCATAAATATTGAGTTTTTTTTGGCTGTTGACCCTTGCTTTGTAACTGCAATTTTTTTTATAAAATGGAAAATCTGCCAAAAAAGTTAAATTTTGAAATTGTATCTCTATTTTCCATGAATTCTTGTGGAACACCTAAAGGTTAACAAAGTTTGTAAAATCAGTTTTGAATACCTTGAGGGGTGTAGTTTCTAGAATGGGGACATTTTTGGGTGGTTTCTATTATGTAAGCCTAGCAAAGTGACTTCAGACCTGAACTGGTCCCTAAAAATTGGGTTTTTGAAAACTTCAGAAAAATTTCAAGATTTGCTTCTAAACGTCTAAGCCTTGTAACATCCCCAAAAAAATATATATCATTCCCAAAATGATCCAAACATGAAGTAGACATATGGGGAATGTAAAGTAATAACTATTTTTGGAGGTATTACTATGTATTTTAGAAGTAGAGAAATTGAAACTTTTTTTTTACTTCATTTACCAGTGTCATGGAGTACAATATGTGATGAAAAAACTATCTCAGAATGGCCTGGATAAGTCAAAGCGTTTTAAAGTTATCACCACTTAAAGTGACACTGGTCAGATTTGCAAAAAAATGGCCTGGTCCTTAAGGTGAAATAAGGCTGTGTCCTTAAGGAGTTAATATACCTCTTGCCAGACAATCACTTGTTCTTTTCTGTCAGGTGAATGCCTAATTTTTGGGGCCTCTACTGGCCTACAGTAAAATTGTCATTCAGTGACCGCCTAATGTACCTTTAGCCACATAATGAGTTTTTGTCAGGTGAATGCCTAATTTTTGGGAACTGTACTCCACTGACATATATTAAAATTGTTATCCAGTGACCATTTAATATACCTCCAGCCGCATAATTACTTGTTCTATTCTGAAAGGTTAATGCCTAATTTTTGGGGCCTGTACTGGCCCACAGTAAAATTGTTATCCAGTGACCGTTTAATATTCCCCTAGCCACATAATCACTTGTTCTTTTCTGTCAGGTGACTGCCAAATTTTTGGGGCCTGTACTCCACTAGAATACAGTAAATTTGTTATTTAGTGACCGCCTTATGTAGCACCAGCCACCAGGGCCGTCTTTAATGTTGATTGGACCCTGGGCAAGAATTTACTTGGGCCCCCTGGATCCCGCCCCCCCACTTTGCTGTACTTGCTATACAGCAGCACTTACCTGTCATGTCTAGAGATGAGCGAACTTCTGTTTTAAGTTCGGCGTCTAAAGTTCAGCTTCCGGTTAGCGGAGGATCCCGATATGGATTCCGAATTCCGTTGTGGTCCGTGGTAGCGGAATCAATAATGGCCATTATTGATTCCGCTACCACGGACCACAACGGAATTCGGAATCCATATCGGGATCCTCCGCTAACCGGAAGCCGAACTTTAGACGCCGAACTTAAAACAGAAGTTCGCTCATCTCTAGTCACGTCCAGTGCCTCCAGGTGACGTCTCCTCTCTGTCATCATCTTCTCTGTAGATCTTCTCTCTCATCATCTTCTCCACTCGGTCTGGACAACTTCTCTCAGCCGCCTCGTCTCTGCAGAGTGTGACACACAGACATCTTAGCTTCCTCACATTCTATCATTATCCCCCAACTGGAGTCCCCACAGTGTTATCCTGCTGCTTGCTGTACCCCCCCCCCCAGGGGTGTAGCTATAGGGGGTGCAGAGGTAGCAGCCGCTACCGGGCCCAGGAGCATGAAGGGGCCCAAAGACACTTGTGCCGCATAAGAAGACACACAAAGCACTGAGGAAAGGGGCGCCCAAGCTGAACTCTTGCACTGGAGCCCATGATCCTTTAGTTACGCCCCTGCCCCCCCCCCCCCCCAATACCCCCAAATACTATCCTGAAGAAACATTACTGCCCCCCATAGTAATAGTGCTCCTCATAGTCCCACCAATAGTAATTCCCTTCTAGAGTGTCCTCATTAGTAACACTGCCCCAACCGTGATAATGCTCCTCAACAATGCCCCCATTATTAGAAGAGCCCTCCCATATTAATAATACCCTCACAGAGTCCCCAGTAGAAATAAGGCCCCCTATTGTTCCCCCAGTGGTAATAAAGCTCCCTACAGACCCCTCAGTAGAGCCCCCAGTAGTAATAAGACCGCCTATAATGTCCCCTGGATCTGCAGTGCCCCCTGCAGTTATAATCCTCCCTCCACCATACAGTCCCATGTAAATAACATCACCTCCTCCCCAGCCGCCTCCAACGCACAATCCCATGTAAACATCACCCCTAAGGCTACTTTCACACTTGCGTTCGTGCGGATCTGTCCTGTACTTGTACAGGACGGATCCGCACTGATAATGCAAACAAATGCATCCGTTCAGGACCGATTCGTTTGTATTAGATTTCAATTTCTAAGTCCCAATACGGATCCGTCCTGACTTACATTGAAAGTCAATGGGGGACGGATCCGTTTACAATTGCACCATTTTGTGTCAATGCAAAGGGATCGTCCCCATTTACTTACATTGTAAGTCAGGACGGATCCGTTTGGCCATGCGGACACAAAAACGCTGCTTGCAGCATTTTGGGGTCCGCCTCCAAAACGGAACGGGGGGCTGTACGGAGCCGAACGAATGCATTCAGAATGGATCCGCATCCATTCAGAATGCATTGGGGTTAAACTGATCCATTTGGGGCTGCTTGTGAGAGCCTTGAAACGGATCTCACAAGCGGATCCCCAAACGCAAGTGTGAACGTAGCCTAAACATTAAGTCCCATGTACATAAACATCATTCCCCCCCACCATCCACTTTCAACATACAGTCCCATGTAAATAACATCACTCCCTCCCCCAGCCACCTCAAGCACACAGTTCCATGTCAATAACATCCCTCCCTTCAGCCCTAACATACATCCCAGTTAAATAACTACAACTCCCAGCATTGCTCTGCCTCTCCCTGTCCCTTCACTTACCTCTCCAGCCCTCATATACAGACATCAGCATTAGGCTCCTTTCCCTCTTCACTCCGGTCCAATCCTGCACTGGTCACATGATGGTGACATCATCCAGGTCATCCTATCACAGCCTGTTTTGCTGATCACATGACCTGTGATGTCACCACAGGTCCTTCACCTCTACACCCAGTGTATTAGATTCAATTGTATTGCCGTTCTGTGTACGGCAATACAGTTGTATCTAGCAGGCAGGCAGGACATTCGGGGCCTGGGACAAAACATCAGGGGCCCAGGCCCCGAATGTTTTAATCTAGTGATGCAGTCACTAGTGAATGGGAGTCGGGAAACGGAGCTCCCTTGGGCCCCCAGGAGCAACTGGGCCCGGGGCAGCTGCCCCTTTTGCCCTGCGGCAAAGACGGCCCTGCCAGCCACATAATGACTTCTTCTTTTCTGTCAGGTAAATGCCTAATTTTTGGGGCCTATACTGGCCTACATTAAAATAGTTATCAAGTGATCGTCAAATCTACATCCAGCCAGACAATCACTTGTTTTTTTCTGTCAGGTAAATGACAAATTTTTGGGGCCGATACTGGCCTACAGTAAAATTGTTATTCAGTGACCACCTAATGTACCTCCAGTTGCATAATCACTTGTTCTTTTCTGTCAGGTGAATGCCTAATATTTGAGGCCTGTACTCCACTGGCCTACAGTAAAATTGTTATTCAGTGACCGCCTAATGTACCTCCAGCTGCATAATCACTTGTTCTTTTCTGTAATTTGAATGCCTAACTTTTGGGGCCTGTACTCCAGTGGCCTACAGTAAAATTGTTTAATATACCTCCAGCCACATAATAATTTGTTCTTTTCAGTCAGGTGAATGCCAAATTTTTGGCGCCTATTATGGCCTACATTAAAATTTATATCCAGTGACTGTCTAATATACCATCAGCCACATAATCACTTGTTCTTTTCTGTCAGGTGAATGCCTGATATTTGAGGCCTCTACTGGCCTACAGTAAAATTGTTATTCAGTGACCGCCTAATGTACCTCCAGTCACATAATCACGTGTTCTTTTCTGTCAGGTGAATGCCTTATTTTTGGGGCTTGTACTCCAGTGGCCTACAGTAAAATTGTTATTCAGTGACCGTTTAATATACCTCCTGCCACATAATCACTTGTTCTTTGTCAGGCGAATGCATAATTTTTGGGGCCTGCACTGGCCTACAGTAAAATTGTTATACAGTGACTGTTTAATATACCTTCAACCACATAATCACTTGTTCTTTTCTGTCCGGTGAATGCCTAATAGTTGGGGCCTGTACTCCACTGGCCTACAGTAAAATTGATATTTAGTGACCGCCTAATTTACCTTCAGCCACATAATCACTTGTTATTTAATTTCAGGTGAATGCCTAATTTTTGGTTCCTGTACACCACTGGTCGACAGTAAACTTGTTATCCAGTGACCGTCTAATATACCTCCAGCCACATAATCACTTGTTCTTTTCTGTCAGATGAATGCCTAATATTTAGGGCCTGCACTCCAGTGGCCTACAGTAAAATTGTTATTTAGTGACCGCCTAATTTAGCTCCAGCCACATTATCACTTGCTCCAAACATAAATACGATATCCGTTGCAATAGAACAGAACAACCTATCCCACATCACTTCTCTCTTGCAAAACACCAGATCAGTCAGCTCAGGTTTCAAATATTGGAACAAATACCCGCTGGAAGAAGAGGTGGGAACCGGATCGCGCGTCTCAAAGAACACGAATCTTTCTGGATCTTTGAACTCAATACCCTTTCTCCTAATGGTATGAATAGGGACTTTGACTTTTGTACATCGTAATGATACTACCAGATCTATACCACTATATCAGAAGATATATAGGATCGGACACTATAGCTTCATAATATCTTTCTCTATCACTTGTTAATGCCTATATCTTCAACTTGCTATGATATGCTTACTAACACCATATTTTTTCCTTTACCTCCCACAGACAAAATGACTCATTAAGTCCATCCCAACCAGGTAGTATGAGATATACCATAGTCGTATAATATACAATATATAGTATAATATTTACAGTTTTACTATAGTCGTACTATATATAGTATATAATAACATATAGTACATAGTATATAACAAAAGATATATTGTGCTGTTCCGACATCTGGTATTTGTCTTGGCTACATAGAGTTAATAATGGAACATATTATGCCTGCTAGAAAGTGTTTTACCCTGGTTGGGTCCATGTACATACCCGAATGTATGTCTTAACCCCCCTTTTTCCTAGGGGACATACTGTGCCACTTTATATGTCATTTGAGACCACTATCGCCACACTCATCTATGTTTGGGCAGTCGAGATACCCCCTTTCATCGTTTAGATCATGTTGCCAATACTATTATGCCAGCTCTGGTCCCGGCCGGCCTACTGCGCATGCGCGCGTACGCCGCTGCCGCAGTGACGTCACTCAATTGTGCGCGTTGACGTCATGCGCGCGACGGGGCCGGACGCTTTGACGCAGGACGCTCGCCCATACCAGCGGCATTCTTAAAAAGAGACACAAGCGCAGTGTAAGCCAGCGCATCCCACAGGCAACATGCAAGACAAGACTAAGGTAAACATGAGACCCTTCTAACTACCTGAATACCGCCGCTCTGCCTGCACCTTTGATGCTCTTTATACAACCGGCAGCCCTAGACAGAGTCCCATAGATGACTGGGCTATGACTCTGCTGACTCTTATATACTGTATATTTGCCTCTGTCTGTATATACTTATCTTCACTATTACCTGCCATCCAGTTACCGATAAATGCTATAACCTATGCCACACTTTACAGGCCACGCTACCCTTGAGACGCTCTGTTGACCTGCACCACTCTGCATTTGTTTGCTATCTCTGAACCTTGCCAAGCTTATCGATTTCCCGGCTACTGCTGATTTTTTTCTACTGTCACCCATTGATGCATATAGTTATATATGTCTATATATTTCTCTAAGTGTAACTCCACCATTGACGATGCCACTATGAGTGGAAATTGCTTTGCCTCACAATGTCTTACCCATCCTCTGTGTCTCCGTATACTAGACACTGGACATAATTTTGTTGTAAATATTATGAATTGACTATGAATCTATTTATCATGTAAAAATACCCTGATGTATTGCATTGTATTTACCTTACTCCAGGCCGTGATCAAGCTCCCATACTAGGACCGAAACGTTGGCCAGTCTGTGCATATCTCATTCCTGGATGCTGACAAAAATGAAATGATAAATGATGAAATGAAAAATGATATGAAATGCCTAATATTTGGGGCCTGCACTCCAGTGGCCTACAGTAAAATTGTTATTTAGTGACCTCCTAATTTAGCTTCAGCCACATAATCACTTGTTCTTTTCTGTCAGGTGAATTCCTAATTTTTGGGGCCTGTACTCCCCTGTCTTAAAATAAAATCTTCTAGGCTCCAGCATGGCACATTTTTGAGAGTTTCCCTTTAAGATGCATAAAAATGGCCCCTGATTAAAATACATATTTTTTGTGGGAATTTTTGCCATTGACCCCCCCTCTGGTATGCCACTGTCCATGTTGTGGGACTATTTGTGCACTTCTAGTAAGTATTTGGTGGCTGCAAATATGTCCCGATGTTTTTTTCTGGTTCTCCTGCCATCAAAATTAATGGGGTCAGCCACGAACGCGCGGTTCTTGAATATTTGTTTGCGAACGCGCGTTTGCGAATCTTCCTGGCTGATGTTCGTCCATCACTAGTGTGGACTATGGATCCTATTACACAGCCAAACAATTGAGCGAACCATCATCTTTGCACAAACGCTTGTTTTCAATAATAGGCTCATGTATATGTGCCACCGATCGGCTGACAAACAGGTGATGTATTGCCCACGTAATGTCAAAGTTTGAATAGCGAATAATGCTAGCTATGATTGTCCATCCCTCTTGCATTTACATCGGCCTGTGGAATGCAGCAGCATTGCTATATGCTGGAAACACAAGTGCAGTGCTAACATAATGGCATTCTTTGAAGTAATGCCACAAAAACTTTTTTCCATTTTGCCACTGCATAGTTATATATAGCATACCTCCAAATAATACTAACCTAACATGAGACACATTCTGAACAGCTAGATACAGTTCTGATCAGAGAATAAACAAAAAAATTCTATAGAAAACCCCTTTTGTTATTATTTTTATGGTGCTCTCTTTCCCTATTTTCAATCTAATCTAGATTGACATAAAATCTTTTTTTAGTAATCCCTGCAGAGTTTGCTATCTAGAGTCCTCGTTTATGTATAAACATACTATACCTCTATTGACAGCAAGGACAGCAATAGATTGACCCCATGAAAGCCACAAAATCCTTGTTGACAATGACAATGCTTTTAATGTCCCTTATACTAGTCACAATGCCCCACATGACAGACACAATCAGCTGGGGATGTGGTTGGTGCACACAACTTATCTATCCCTATGTCACTGTCATATACTGTGGTGTACTTATACTTGTATTCCTGTGTAACAAGTTTGCAGCTATTGACACTGCCCCCTAACGTGTCAATTCCTCACTATTATTAACCCCTTAAGGACCGGGCTCATTTTTTTACCTTCAGGACCAGGACATTTTTTGCAAATCTGACCAGTGTCACTTTATGTGGTGATAACTTTAAAACGCTTTGACTAATCCAGGCCATTCTGAGATTGTTTTTTCGTCACATATTGTACTTCATGAAATTGGTAAAATGGAGTAAAAAAAATATATTTTTATTTATAAAAAAAATACCAAATTTGAAAATTTTCTAAAAACAACTTTTTAAGGACCAGTTCAGGTCTGAAGTCACTTTGTGAAGCTTACATGATAGAAACCACCCAAATATGACCCCATTCTAGAAACTACACTCCTCAAGGTATTCAAAACTGATTTTACAAACGTTGTTAACCCTTTAGGTGTTCCACAAGAATTAATGGAAAATAGAGATACAATTTAAAAATTTCACTTTTTTGGCAGATTTTCCATAATTTTTTTTTTTTACAGTTACAAAGCAAGGTTTAACAGCCAAACAAAACTCATTATTTATGGCCCTGATTCTGTAGTTTACAGAAACACCCCATATGTGATCGTAAACTGCTGTACGGGCACACGGCAGGGCACAGAAGGAAAGGAATGCCATACTGTTTTTGAAAGGCAGATTTTGCTATACTGTTTTTTTGGACACCATGTCCAATCTGAAGCCTCCCTGATGCACCCCTAGAGTAGAAACTTACTAAAGGTGACCCCATCTAAGAAAATACACCCCTCAAGGTATTCATAATTGATTTTACAAATGTTGTTAACCCTTTAGGTGTTCCACAAGAGTTATTGGCAAATAGAGATTAAATTTCAGAATTTAAATTTTTTGGCAAATTTTCCATTTTAATTTATTTTTTCCAGTAACAAAGCAATTGTTAACAGCCAAACAAAACTCAATATTTATGGCCCTGATTCTGTAGTTTACAGAAACACCCCATATGTGGTTGTAAACTACTGTACGGGCACACGGCAGGGTGCAGAAGGAAAGGAATGCCATACGGTTATTGGAAGGCAGATTTTGCTAGACTGTTTTTTTGGACACCATGTCCCATTTGAAGCCCCCCTGATGCACCCCTAGAGTAGAAACTCCAAAAAAGTGACCCCATTTTAGAAACTACGGGATAGGGTGGAAGTTTTGTTGGTACTAGTTTAGGGTACATATGATTTTTGGTTGCTCTATATTACACTTTTTGTGAGGCAAGGTAACAAGAAATAGCTTTTTTGGCACCGTTTTTTTTTTGTTATTTACAACAGTCATCTGACAGGTTAGAGCATGTGGTATTTTTTTTAACATAGTACATAAGGCCGAAAAAAGACATTTGTCCATCCAGTTCGGCCTGTTATTCTGCAAGTTGATCCAGAGGAAGGCAAAAAAAAAACTGAGGTAGAAGCCAATTTTCCTCACTTTAGGGGAATAAAAAATTCCTTCCCGACTCCAATCAGGCAATCAAAATAACTCCCTGGATCAACGACCCCTCTCTAGTAGCGATAACCTGTAATATTATTACACTCCAGAAATACATCCAGGCCCCTCTTAAATTCCTTTATTGTACTCACCATCACCCCCTCCTCAGGCAGAGAGTTTTATAGTCTCACTGCTCTTAACGTAAAGAATCCTTTTCTATGTTTGTGTACAAACCTTCTTTCCTCCAGATGCAGAGGATGTCCCCTCGTCACAGTTACAGTCCTGGGGATAAATAGACGATGGGAAAGATCTCTGTACTGACCCCTGAAATATTTATACATAGTAATTAGATCTCCCATCAGTCGTCTTTTTTCTAACGTGAATAACCCTAATTTTGATAATCTTTCAGGGTACTGTAGTTGCCCCATTCCAGTTATTACTTTAGTTGCCCTCCTCTGGACCCTCTCCAGCTCTGCTATGTCTGCCTTGTTCACTGGAGCCCAGAACTCCATGTGTGGTCTGACTAATGATTTGTAAAGTAGTAGGAATATGTTCTCATCACGGGCATCTATGCCCCTTTTGATGCAACCCATTATCTTATTGGCCTTGGCAGCAGCTGCCTGACACTGTTTTTTGCAGCTTAGTTTGCTGTTTATTAAAATTCCTAGATCCTTTTCCATGTCAGTGTTACCGAGTGTTTTACCATTTAGTATGTACTAAGTTTCCATAGTCTAAGAGCCATAATTTTTTCAGTTTTTGGGCGATTATCTTGGGTAGGGTATGATTTTTTGTGGGATGAGATGACGGTTTGATTGGCACTATTTTGGGGTGCATATGACTTTTTGATCGCTTGCTATTACACTTTTTGTACTGTAAGGTGACAAAAAAATGGTTTATTTAGCACAGTTTTTATTTTTTATTTTTTACGGTGTTCACCTGAGGGGTTAGGTCATGTGATATTTTTATAGAGCCGGTCGATACGGACGCGACGATAACAAATATGCATACTTTTTTTATTTATGTAAGTTTTACACAATAACAGCTTTTTTAAAACAAAAAAAGTGTCTCTATATTCTGAGCCATAGTTTTTTTTATTTTTAGGGCGATTGTCTCAAGTAGGGGCTCATTTTTTGCGGGATGGGGTGTTGGTTAGATTGGTACTATTTTGGTGGGCGTACACCTTTTTGATCGCTTTCTGTTGTACTTTTTGTGATGTAAGGTGACAATTTTTTTTTATTTAGAACTGTTTTTATTTTTTATGGTGTTCATCTGAGGGGTTAGGTCATGTGATATGTTTATAGAGCTGGTCGATACGGACGCAACAATACCTAATATGTCTATATGTCTTTTCCCTATTTTTTTTTTACTATTTTTTTTTTACTTTATTTTTGGAAAAAGATGCATTATTTTTTTTACTTGAAACTTGTAATTTTTTTTGTAAAACTTTCATTTTATTAACTTTTTATTTTCACTTTATTTTTTGTCGCACTATGGGACAGGGTCTGATCCTTGTTTCAATACAGCACAATACATCTGTATTGTGCTGTATTGAACTGTTAGTGTCTTACACTGTAAGACGCTAACAGTTGCCTAGGAGACCCAGCCTGGGGGCTGGGCCTATTAGTAGGGATGAGCGAACCCAAACTGTATAGTTCGAATTTTGGGGTGTTCGTGACACGGACCCGAACATTTACGTAAAAATTTGGGTTCGTTGTTCGTTGATTTTTTTCTATGGCGCATTTTGAAAGCCTGCAAAGCAGCCAATCAACAAGCGTCATACCACTTGCCCCAAGAGGCCATCACAGCCATGCCTACTATTGGCATGGCTGTGATTGGCCAAGTGCAGCATGTGACCCAGGCTCTATTTAAGCTGGAGTCACGTAGCGCCGCACGTCACTCTGCTCTGATCAGTGTAGGGAGAGTATGCAGCTTCTGTTAGGGCGAGATTAGGCAGGGATTAACTCAGCAAAAACACTTAATGAAGTGATCGATCTACAGCTATGAATCATTCAACTTCTGCTATTTAATTGCTCACTGTTTTTAGGCTGCCCAGAGCGTTTTTCTGTCACTTTTTTCTGGGGTGATCGGTGGCCATTTTGTGTCTTGTGGTGCGCCAGCACAAGCTGCCACCAAGTCCATTAATCCATCAATATTTTATTTATTTTTTTCCTATATCCTACATCAGGGGCTTGGCTGTGCTTATTGTCACCCATAGAAACTCAAGATAGAATTTCTATATTTTATTGAGGGGTGAAATTCACTTGCAAAAATAGCAATCCCCTAAATCTGGTGTTCCAGCTGTGGCTAGCCAAGTGTAATACTGTCTGCTGTCTGGCAAAGGATATATTTTTTTCTGGGGTGAAATTCAATTGCCAAAATAGCAATACCCTAAATCTGGTGTTCCAGCTGTGGCTGGACAAGTAGTTTAATAGTATCCATCAAAAGATATTTTTTTCTGGCTTGAAATTTAATAGCCAAAATAGCAATACCCTAAATCCGGTGTTCCAGCTGTGGCTGGACAAGTTTCATAGTTTGCGTAAAAGAATAGCTTTCGTTCTGGGTTGAAATTCAATAGCCAAAATAGCAATACCCTAAATCAGTGGTTTCAGCTGTGGCAAGACAAGTTTCATAGTGTCCGTAAAAGGATAGCTTTTGTTCTGGGTTGAAATTCAATTGCCAAAATAGCAATACCCTAAATCTGGTGTTCCAGCTGTGGCTGGACAAGTAGTTCAATAGTATCCGTCAAAGGATATATTTTTTTCTGACTTGGAATTCAATAGCCAAAATAGCAATACCCTAAATCAGTGGTTTCAGCTGTGGCAGGACAAGTTTCATAGTGTCCGTCAAAGGATAGCTTTTGTTCTGGGTTAAAATTCAATTGCCAAAATAGCAATACCGTAAATCTGGTGTTCCAGCTGTGGCTGGACATGTTTCATAGTGTCCGTCAAAGGATAGCTTTTGTTCTAAGGTGAAATTCAATTGCCAAAATAGCAATACCCTAAATCAGTGGTTTCAGCTGTGGCTAGACAAGTTTCATAGTGTGCGTAAAAGAATAGCTTTTGTTCTGGGTTGAAATTCAATAGCCAAAATAGCAATACCCTAAATCAGAGGTTTCAGCTGTGGCAGGACAAGTTTTATAGTGTGCGTAAAAAAATAGCTTTTGTTCTGGGTTGAAATTCAATTGCCAAAATAGCAATACCGTAAATCTGGTGTTTCAGCTGTGGCAGGACATGTTTCATAGTGTCCGTCAAAGGATAGCTTTTGTTTTGGGGTGAAATTCAATTGCCAAAATAGCAATACCCTAAATTAGTGGTTTCTGCTGTGGCAGGACAAGTTTTATAGTGTCCGTCAAAGCATAGCTTTTGTTCTGGGGTGAAATTCAATTGCCAAAATAGCAATACCCTAAATCAGTGGTTTCTGCTGTGGCTGGACAAGTTTCATAGTGTCCGTAAAAGGATAGCTTTTGTTCTGGGTTGAAATTCAATTGCCAAAATAGCAATACCCTAAATCTGGTGTTCCAGCTGTGGCTGGACAAGTAGTTCAATAGTATCCGTCAAAGGATATATTTTTTTCTGACTTGGAATTCAATAGCCAAAATAGCAATACCCTAAATCAGTGGTTTCAGCTGTGGCAGGACAAGTTTCATAGTGTCCGTCAAAGGATAGCTTTTGTTCTGGGTTAAAATTCAATTGCCAAAATAGCAATACCGTAAATCTGGTGTTCCAGCTGTGGCTGGACATGTTTCATAGTGTCCGTCAAAGGATAGCTTTTGTTCTAAGGTGAAATTCAATTGCCAAAATAGCAATACCCTAAATCAGTGGTTTCTGTTGTGGCTGGACAAGTTTTATAGTGTCCGTCAAAGCATTGCTTTTGTTCTGGGTTGAAATTCAATAGCCAAAATAGCAATACCCTAAATCAGTTGTTTCAGCTGTGGCAGGACAAGTTTTATTGTGTCCGTCAAAGCACAGCTTTTGTTGTAGGGTGAAATTCAATTGCCAAAATATCAATACCCTAAATTAGTGGTTTCTGCTGTGGCTGGACAAGTTTCATAGTGTCCATAAAAGGATAGCTTTTGTTCTGGGTTGAAATTCAATTGCCAAAATAGCAATACCCTAAATCAGTGGTTTCTGCTGGGCTGGACAAGTTTTATAGTGTGCGTCAAAGCATAGCTTTTGTTCTGGGGTGAAATTCAATTGCCAAAATAGCAATACCCTAAATCAGTGGTTTCAGCTGTGGCTGGACAAGTTTCATAGTGTGCGTAAAAGAATAGCTTTTGTTCTGGGTTGAAATTCAATAGCTAAAATAGCAATACCCTAAATCAGTGCTTTCAGCTGTGGCAGGACAAGTTTTATAGTGTCCGTCAAAGCATAGCTTTTGTTCTGGGGTGAAATTCAATTGCCAAAATAGCAATACCCTAAATCAGTGGTTTCAGCTGTGGCTAGACAAGTTTCATAGTGTGCGTAAAAGAATAGCTTTTGTTCTGGGTTGAAATTCAATAGCCAAAATAGCAATACCCTAAATCAGAGGTTTCAGCTGTGGCAGGACAAGTTTTATAGTGTGCGTAAAAAAATAGCTTTTGTTCTGGGTTGAAATTCAATTGCCAAAATAGCAATACCGTAAATCTGGTGTTTCAGCTGTGGCAGGACATGTTTCATAGTGTCCGTCAAAGGATAGCTTTTGTTTTGGGGTGAAATTCAATTGCCAAAATAGCAATACCCTAAATTAGTGGTTTCTGCTGTGGCAGGACAAGTTTTATAGTGTCCGTCAAAGCATAGCTTTTGTTCTGGGGTGAAATTCAATTGCCAAAATAGCAATACCCTAAATCAGTGGTTTCTGCTGTGGCTGGACAAGTTTCATAGTGTCCGTAAAAGGATAGCTTTTGTTCTGGGTTGAAATTCAATTGCCAAAATAGCAATACCCTAAATCTGGTGTTCCAGCTGTGGCTGGACAAGTAGTTCAATAGTATCCGTCAAAGGATATATTTTTTTCTGACTTGGAATTCAATAGCCAAAATAGCAATACCCTAAATCAGTGGTTTCAGCTGTGGCAGGACAAGTTTCATAGTGTCCGTCAAAGGATAGCTTTTGTTCTGGGTTAAAATTCAATTGCCAAAATAGCAATACCGTAAATCTGGTGTTCCAGCTGTGGCTGGACATGTTTCATAGTGTCCGTCAAAGGATAGCTTTTGTTCTAAGGTGAAATTCAATTGCCAAAATAGCAATACCCTAAATCAGTGGTTTCTGTTGTGGCTGGACAAGTTTTATAGTGTCCGTCAAAGCATTGCTTTTGTTCTGGGTTGAAATTCAATAGCCAAAATAGCAATACCCTAAATCAGTTGTTTCAGCTGTGGCAGGACAAGTTTTATTGTGTCCGTCAAAGCACAGCTTTTGTTGTAGGGTGAAATTCAATTGCCAAAATATCAATACCCTAAATTAGTGGTTTCTGCTGTGGCTGGACAAGTTTCATAGTGTCCATAAAAGGATAGCTTTTGTTCTGGGTTGAAATTCAATTGCCAAAATAGCAATACCGTAAATCTGGTGTTCCAGCTGTGGCTGGACAAGTTTCATAGTGTCCGTCAAAGGATAGCTTTTGTTCTGGGGTGAAATTCAATTGCCAAAATAGCAATACCCTAAATCAGTGGTTTCTGCTGTTGCAGGCCAAGTGTAAATCTGTCCGTAAAAGGATATATTACACTCAGCGTGCATCTCCAAGTGTAGTTCTTTCCGTAAAAGGGTATATTACACAAAGTGTTAAATTACAATTGCTGAAAGCATAATCCTTTAAATTTGCACGCACTATTGTGCATCTCATAGTGTATTTCTGTCCGTAAAAGGGTATATTACACTCATGGTGTAAATACAAGTGCTGATAGGGTCATCCTCAATAACTTCACACGCTACCGTGTATCTCCAAGTGTATTTCTTTCCGTTAAATGGTATATTACACTAAGTGTTAAAATACAAGTGCTCAAAGCATAATCCTATATATTTTTTCACACGCTACTGTGCATCTCCAAGTGTAATTCTGTCTGTAAAAGGATACCTTTCATCCAGGGCCTAAATACTAGGCCTACAATTGATATTCAGCCAACACAAGAACAAAACCAATAACCCCAAAGAAAGATGGCAGACTCACATATAAAATATATGTAATTTATTAAGACATAACCAAATAAACAATATACAAGACATAAGGCACAGGTGTACAGGAGGGGGGGAGACCTCATGTAAGGAGGTCAGATACAACCTCTCTCCCAAACACCCAGCTGGCAGGGAAAATAGGTCACAGCTCTAGGTATACATCAGCATGAAAATTGTGAGAACTGTAGGTTCACTCAAAGTAACATGTACTGGTATGTATGCTGTATGCACAGAAAAAGTTAAAGAAATGAAAATATACAAATAGCACAAGGCAAACTAGCCCACCCACAGACCTGGGATGGCCGCATGAGGTATGCACATAGCCATTGAGCTGTATGATACAGACAGAGGCAAGTGTGCCAAGTGCAGATGGTAATAGGAATATAACAACTAACTGAGCAAAACAACAAAACATATATTACCCATGATATGCTGGGTAAGCTGCACCTCGACGTACGTTTCACCCGGAGAGGCTTTGTCAGGAGTTAAAGTAACAAACTGAGTTCGTCCTTAAATGGTGTGGTCCCAGCTGGCAGCTAATTAGCGCATCCGCCCAGTGTTGCAAGGATGACATCATAAAGACGTGCCACCCAGCTTACAGAGCAAGGCGAGGCACGCCCACCGCGTCACATGACCAGACCAGGAGGAGGGAGGGAGCCGCATCTGACATCACGCAGCCACACCTCCCCGCCCCGGGTCCAATCACATGACACACGGGCGCACGTCGGCCGGCCCACAGACAGCCAGGTATAGGAGCCTTGCTGCAATGTCAGCCAAACAGCGCACCAGAGTGATGCGCATATGCCAGGTGGAGACAATGTATAGAGGACAGTGAATAGATAACTGCATATGAAGGACAATAAATCGGGGACACCGAGAAATAACCAATGGTCAGCTCGATCGTACAGCATATCTGGATAACATATATAGAGAGAGCAGCATAGTATAATGCCCCCCCTAGCCTTCACCATTAGCGATATATACATGACCCCATAAATATGCCCCCTTCTTTTGTGTTCCTATAGCTCAAAAAACTGTACAGTAAAATATTGTAACTTTATACAAATGGACCCATGCGGTGATCCCATGCTGGGCATAAGTCAAAATAGTAATAGAAACCCATACCAGCAGTGAGAACATGACCCTAAGCAAAAAATAAATAAAAAAAATAAATCCTTTTTTCTCTATTTATTAACCCCTTCCTTTATATATATATAATCAAGCAACAGTGAACATATAATATTATAATAATAATCATTATATTTGCTAAAGTGAATGCACTAAAAAATAAATAAATAATAAATAAATACACCTCTCAACTAGGAAATAGGGATATGGATACTGACGTATCAAAGGAAAGAGAATAACATAACCCCCCCACACACACACACACACATATCTCTATAATGTGAATGCATGTGGTGAAAACAAATTACATATACATACAAATGTGAAAAAAAAATATATATATTAAATAGTGTTACATGATAATAATCCATATAGGTGATAAGATGTAATGGTCATAAAAATTATGAACTCATATAAAGTGCACTGTGCAGTGAAGCCCTGAGCAAAATAGCCTCAGAGCCAAAACAAATAATGCCCATACATTGAAGCTTAAAGTCACCCACTAATATGGCCGCGCGGATCAACCCATACAGAAAATAGATACAGGATACAGCAATGTTGTAAGATGAATATTCTAATATTAGTAGACAGTTGATGTCCGTTGTTCCATAGGGCATATTCTATTCTGCCTCATGACACAAAGAGCCTCCAAAAGGACCACACCATCGCAGCAATCAAATATGCTATGAAGATACAAATAACATCAATGAATACATGATAAAAACAACGAACACATAGTGAGATAAAAAGCACGATTTATAGAAAGGACCTGAAGCTAGCCGTCTCATTGAGACCTTTAGGGATCTCGCTCTTAAGCAGCACAATCCACTTGGTCTCCAGCTGCAAAAGGCGTTTCTTGATATCCCCTCCACGGCAACCCAAGGACAACCTATCAATACCCTTACATTGTAACCCACGAGGGTCCCCCCTTTTGAGCGTCGCCATGTCACCTGGGGATAATCCTGAAGAGTTGCCCGCAAATCACTATCCGAGAGCAGTATTGGCCAATGCTTTGTTAGTATTTCTCGTATTTTGCGCCACTGCATGTTGAAAGGGGTGATAAAATGACAACAGGTATTGTAACGACAATTGATATTCCCCTAAATTTGTGGTTACTGCTGTGCCTGTATTAGTGTAATACGGTACATAAATAGATAGCCAGATAGTGTTAGGTGCCTGTAAAAAAAGGCCTGAATTTGAATTCAATACATTGGGCCAAATAATTTTTTTCTTATTGTAGTGAACGGTAACAATGAGGAAAACATCTAGTAAGGGATGCGGACGCGGACATGATCGTGGTGGTGTTAGTGGACCCTCTGGTGCTGGGAGAGGACGTGGCCATTCTGCCACAGCCACACGTCCTAGTGAACCAACTACCTCAGGTCCCAGTACCCTCCAGAATTTACAGCGATATTTGGTGGGGCCCAATGCCGTTCTAAGGATGGTAAGGCCTGAGCAGGTACAGGCATTAGTCAATTGGGTGGCCGACAGTTGATCCAGCACGTTCACAACATTATCTCCCACCCAGTCTTCTGCAGAAAGCGCACAGATGGCACCTGAAAACCAAGCCCATCAGTCTGTGACATCACCCCCATGCATATCAGGGAAACTGTCTGAGCCTCAAGTAATTCAGCAGTCTCTTATGCTGTTTGAAGACTCTGCTGGCAGGGTTTCCCAAGGGCATCCACCTAGCCCTTCCTCAGCGGTGGAAGACATACAGGGTGGGCCATTTATATGGATACATCTTAATAAAATGGGAATGGTTGGTGATATTAACTTCCTGTTTGTGGCACATTAGTATATGTGAGGGGGGAAACTTTTTAAGATGGGTGGTGACCATGGCGGCCATTTTGAAGTCGGACATTTTGAATCCAACTTTTGTTTTTTCAATGGGAAGAGGGTCATGGGACACATCAAACTTATTGGGAATTTCACACGAAAAACCATGGTGTGCTAGGTTTTAACGTAACTTTATTCTTTCATGAGTTATTTACAAGTTTCTCTTTGTTTACAGCCATTGACATGTTGCCGAGGTTAACACGTGAGGAGCGGATAGAAATTGTGTTGATGTCTGGTGAACGCAGTAACCGGGTCATTGCAGCAGATTTCAATGCAAGACACCCTACGAGACCACCCATCTCCCATGCTACAGTTTGCAAACTGCTTGCTAAGTTTCGTGAAACTGGTTCAGTGTTGGATTTGCCAAAATGTGGACGCATGAAATCTGTCTCTAATGAAGAAACATCAGTGGCTGTCCTAGCTTCATTCAGCAAGAGCCCACAGCGTAGCACTCGCCGCATGTCACTGGAGAGTGGCATTAGTCGAACATCCCTCCGCTACGGAGAGCATTCCAAAATGTTACAGGGGAACAAGTGGAAGCCCATGGCGAAGGCAGAGGAGGAGCAAGAGGTCGCCAACGCAGCTGTGTCACGGCCAGCTCCTCTGAGGGCAGGGTTAGCATGGCAGAGATGTGGAAAAGTTTTGTCACCACGCCACAGCTAACTGCACCACCACGTGATACGGAACGTGTCAGCAGGAGGCAGCATTTCACTAACATGGTGGAACAGTACATGTGCACACCCCTCCACGTACTGACTGATGGTTTGGCCCCATTCAACTTCTGTGTCTCCAAATTGTCCTTGTGGCCAGAGCTAGCCTTTTATGCCTTGGAGGTGCTGGCCTGCCCGGCGGACAGCGTTTTGTCTGAACGTGTATTCAGCACGGCAGGGGGCGTCATTACAGACAAACGCAGCCGCCTTGCCACAGCCAATGTGGACAAGCTGACGTTCATAAAAGTGAACCAGGCATAGATCCCACAGGACCTGTCCATCCCTTGTGCAGATTAGACATTTATAACTACCTCCCCTTAACCATATATTCTTGTACTCCAAGGCACTTCTTCATTCAATCCTTTTTTAATTTTACCATTATATTGCAGGGCAACCCAAAGTTGAATGAACCTCTCCTCGTCTGGGTGCCAGGGGCCTAAATATCGTAAACTGGCCTGTTCCAATGGTGGGTGACATGAAGCCTGATTCTCTGCTATGCGACCTCTCTCCTCTGTCTGGGTGCTGGGGCCTAAATAAGTAAAAGTGGCCTTCTCCATCGGTGGGTGACATGAAGCCTGATTCTCTGCTATGCGACCTCTCTCCTCTGTCTGGGTGCCGGGGCCTAAATATCTGAAAGTGGCCTGTTCCAGTGGTGGGTGACATGAAGCCTGATTCTCTGCTATGCGACCTCTCTCCTCTGTCTGGGTGCTGGGGCCTAAATAAGTAAAAGTGGCCTTCTCCATTGGTGGGTGACATGAAGCCTGATTCTCTGCTATGGGACCTATCTCCTCTGTCTGGGTGTCAGGGGCCTAAATAAGTAAAAGTGGCCATCTCCATCGGTGGGTGACATGAAGCCTGATTCTCTGCTATGGGACCTCTCTCCTCTGTCTGGGTGCTGGGGCCTGAATAAGTAAAAGTGGCCTTCTCCATTGGTGGGTGACATGAAGCCTGATTCTCTGCTATGCAACCTCTCTCCTCTGTCTGGGTGCTGGGGCCTAAATAAGTAAAAGTGGCCTTCTCCATTGGTGGGTGACATGAAGCCTGATTCTCTGCTATGGGACCTATCTCCTCTGTCTGGGTGTCAGGGGCCTAAATAAGTAAAAGTGGCCTTCTCCATCGGTGTGTGAAATGAAGCCTGATTCTCTGCTATGGGACCTATCTCCTCTGTCTGGGTGTCAGAGGACTAAATAAGTAAAAGTGGCCTTCTCCATCGGTGTGCGACATGAAGCCTGATTCTATTCTATGGGACCTATCTCCTCTGTCTGGGTGCTGGTGCCTGAATACGTAAAAGTGGCCTTCTCCATTGGTGGGTGACATGAAGCCTGATTCTCTGCTATGCAACCTCTCTCCTCTGTCTGGGTGTCAGGGGCCTAAATAAGTAAAAGTGGCTTTTTTCACTCGGCGGGTGACATGTAGCCTGATTCTCTGCTATGGGACCTCTCTCTTTTGTCTGGGTGCTGGGGCCTGAATAAGTAAAAGTGGCCTTCTCCATTGGTGGGTGACATGAAGCCTGATTCTCTGCTATGGGACCTCTCTCCAATTGATATTGGTTAATTTTTATGTATTTTATTTTATTTTAGTTCATTTCCCGGGATTTAGCTACATTTTGCTGCCTTTTGCAGCCCTCTAGCCCTTTCCTGGCCTGTTTTACAGCCTTTTTAGTGCCGAAAAGTTCGGGTCCCCATTGACTTCAATGGGGTTCGGGTTCAGGGTGAAGTTCGGGTGACGTTTGGCCGAACTTCTCGAACCCGAACATCCAGGTGTTCTCTCAACTCTACCTCTTAGGCTTCCGTACATGACAGGCCCCAAGTCATGGCAACGATCGAGTCCCCATCCACAGCAGAGCGGGGACCCGATGCATGAGGTGAGGGAGCGCAAACCTCCCATATGCCGTGGTCAGTGCTGACCGCGGCATATGAGTTATCGCCGATGCTGGTGGATGAAGCAGGGATCCAGCGGTCAGTAACTGCTGGATCTCTGCTGCTGACCGGGGGGACCGCACGCGGGGGGGAAGGGGGAAACGACTGCAGGACGAGAGCACTCGTCCTCGAGCCCTAAGTGCCGGCGTTTGAGGATGAGCTTTCTCGTCCTGGGTCGTAAAGGGGTTAAAGGAACCAGTCAGGTTGAAGATGGTGTTTGAGCTATAGCCAGCATGTTATAGAGCAGGAGGAGCTTGAGAAGATTGATATATAGTTATGTGGGAATAGATTCAGTAAAGCCTGTAATTTATACATTTCAATTCATTTAAATTCCTGCTTATTCTGGGCTTTGAAGTCAAGGAGGCAGTCCATCATTGACTGACAGCCTGCCCTCTATGACTGTGTATCCAGAGCTAGGTGTCAATCACTGATAGCACCGCCTCCTTGACTTCAGAGATCAGAATGAGTAGTAATTTAAATGAATGCAATATGTCGTACTGAATCATTTCCATAAACTATATATATATATATATATATATATCTCAATCTGTTTAACTACTCCTGATCTTTAACCTGCTGCCTGTGGATTATTTCACATTTTTATGGTGACAGGTTCCCTTTAAGTTCACCTCACCATATGAAAGAACAGTGTTGTCAACAGTCTTTTATATCTAGTAGTATTGAGCGAGCATGCTCGGCCAAACTGCTGTTCGGCTCGAGCATTGCTATGCTCGGCACATCGGAGTGCTCGGCGGAATACTGCGGGTGCTCGAGTACAATTTAATACAATGAAAGTCAATGGGAGACCCGAGCATCAAACTAGGCACCCCCTGCTCTGAAGAAGAGAGGGTGTTTGGTTCACAGTAAAAGGTTAGAAATTGATGGAAACCCCATCAAAATGGTGTGGGAACAGCATTAAGAGGATGGCTGGATGGCTGGATGCGTCTTAGACTCCTATTATCTACGACATACAATAGACAACCACACAAAGGCTATATGCCAAATGTCAGGTATGTGCAAGCGATCAATCTATCCATGAGACAGATAACAGGATTAGTCAGCATACCTTACAATGGCAGCCTTGTACACTATGAGACATTCCAAACCAGCTCTCATCAGACTAAGAGCCAGTAAGCCTCAAAGTTACTCAGATCTGTTGGATGGCTTGGGTGGACCTGCACACCCAGATCAATATCATTAGGGTGACAGAAAGTTTTCTGATTGTCCTAACATAATATTCAATAACCTTTCTATACAGTTTTGTCATGTAAAAACTCATTTGCATAAACATGGGCATATGGGAAAGACATGCAAATGAGCAGAATCTGCCTTGTTTTTTATCTGAAAAACCAATTGCATGGAAAATTTGCGATCTACACTACTTATGAACAGCGCCATCTATTGGTTTCATAGTCTTATGACAAGATTAATAGTCTTGTCATAAGACTATGAAACCAATAGATGGGGTGCCTGGGGTTCTTCCATTGTGCTTGGATGCTCGGTAGAGCACACGAGCATACTGATGTGTTCAGCAAGAGCACACGAGCACTTTGGTGCTCGATCAACACTAATATCTAGAGTTTGATCATCTGTTTTGCATAAAGGGTTTTTCTAAGAATATTAACTATCACAGGAAGGCCCATAGCTGACAACGCCTCCTGAAAGATTCATACTTACCTGCTCCCTGCTTCTCTGGTCTTATGTGCTGGCTCCTGTTCCACCATCTTACATGTCTTGGCTTGTTCTCTTCCAGTCAGGAAGGACATGGACATGTGCTCCACTGGAGCTAATGACCAAGTTCAGCAGTAACCAAAGGAGCGAAAAACAAGCCAGGAACCAGACGATGGAGGAAATATATGAAATTATCTACCTGAATAGACGTATGAAGGAAAATAATAAATCGTTTATTTATTAATATATTAAAACGGGAAACTGAATATCACATCTGTGACTATCAGGCTTCCAGACTCAGGTGAAGTGGTGTAGGAGAGGGATTAAATCCACACCACAACCTAAGAGTCCGGACAAGAACCCTATCCAGCTAGCACGTGGGTGCTAATAAGTGCTGGCAAGGGAAACCGGCCACGGCTCTTATAATTTAATCAGGCACAGGTGCCTCATATGTGGATCTACCTGGCTGGGCGATGTGAGGTAGCTAGCGAGTGAAATGAAACCCAGTGAGGGTAAAGCATCCACCAGGTGCAACATGTGTGGATGCTCACTCAGCCATCTCCATCAGCCTGCCTAAACCTTTAGGTGAAATACAGATCACAGACCATATGTATGTACAAGTCAGCTGTTGCGCTGCTTGTAACAAATGAACACCCTGCCTAGAGAGCCGTGTCCAAACACAAGATCACCGGCTCAACGCGTTTCGCTATGGCAGTGTAAGCCACAATTCATCAGGAGCGAAGCGAATCTCTATTTGCACAATGTTTGCCTGTAAAGCAGAACCGCCTCACACTGTTGCGTGTCAAGGCATTCGGCGCTGTGATGGCCGTACGCGGCCGCTTGAACGCCGGGAAGATGTCAAGTCAACCCCGCCTACAATGGGGGCGTGTGTAAGCACTCGGCCGAATCAGGGAAAGGCGCGTCATCTGACATACACCCCTGATCGGCCCAGCGCTCTCGTCATAGCACACACCTCCATAATAGCACACGAAGTGCCATATGGAAAGGGGGAATCGAAAGTCGCGGCTTTAAGGTATGTCACCTAAACGCCTAGCTCTGATATCAGCATACCGAAAGATCCAGAGTTGGTGATAACACGGTATAAATGTGCATCCCTAAGAGAACCGTATACAATTAAGCATAAACAGAAAAGCAGTGGCACATATAGTGATATGGGCAAAAAAGAAGAGAGGGACCCCCCTTCCTTCCTCCCATAAATCAAATATGTCCATACAATAAGAGAATCATAGAGACACAGGAAGCATTGTAGCTTCCCTATTGGGCCAAACAATAAACAATATCTGCACGCAAAAACAAAACCAAAAAGGAAGCATCCACATTATGGGATGTCCACGGGGCAGAACCAGAGCGGCAGGGAGCAAGTGAGTATGAATCTTTCAGGAGACAATATAGGCTAAAGGCCTTCCCTTGATAATTAATATTCCCGGCAAACTCATTTAACAATAAGCTGTCGTTATGACTAGAGATGAGCAAAGTTCTTAAAATTCTGATTGGTCTGCTTTGCTGAATTTTACAAAAAAACTCTCTTCGTGACTAATTACGGAGATTGCACTGCTCCCCGTCATTGGACCCCTCTGATGCCATGTTCATTACTGATTGTAGCATCTGAGATTAACATTCAGAGCTTTAAAGGGTTAATCATAAAAAATAAAAAAATGTACTTACCTTATCCATTTGACTGCAAAGATGCTGCAGCAACCATCTTGCTTGAAGATCCAGCACAAAATCTAGCACTGTGTGTAATGACGCTATCACATGGCTGGCATGGTCACATGTCACTGTGCACAAGATTTTGCCCGAAATCTTCAAGCAAGATGGTCGCAGCAGCCTCTTCACGCTCAGATGGATGAGGTAAGTATGATTTTTTATTTATTTTTACTGTCGTTTCAGGGAAAATTGATTCATTACCACAAAGCACGAGGAAATTTGACTTTGCTGTATTTTCCCTGAAATTTGGATCAAAGTCCACTTTGGATACTTTGATTCGCTCAACACTAGTTACAACACACATAAACTAGGCTAGAAGGGAAAATGCCTGATAAGAAAAGAAAAAGACTGATAAAGTAATCATTTGAAACAAAGTAAAAAAAATCACACTGACTACAAAATATACATTCCTACAGTGCTAGGCATTAAAGATGGCTTAAAGATTATGTAGCTATGACTGTGCCACAGATAAGAAAATGTATAAAAGGCATTATTGAATTTGCATCTTCCATCTCAGTAGGATGCCATCACAACATCTCATTGCATTGTTAAATGTAATCAAAGAGAAGTAAAACTTAATTACATCTTCAATGTTTTTATAGTTTCAGCGTCATACTCATTTATATTATGTACTTTCCTGCATTTACATTTCTAACTTCTTTACATGATTATTTAATTGGTAACAGTCGGCATGCAACTTATGTTTTCTATTATTAAAACAGACACAGAATAGATATATAGACACTCTAAATTACAAGTCCACAATTAGAGATGAGCGAATCAAAGTTGACAAAGTGGAAATCGATCCGAATTTCTGGAAAAATTCTATTCACACCAAATCTGAATTTCCTCACGCTTTGTGGTAATGAATTGCATTTTTTCCTAAAATGGCTGCTGCACATGTTAGGACATGGAGCAAAGAACTCTGGGAATGAGGGTTCACTCACAATGCCATGCATGCAGCCAGTCAGGAGCCAGCCAGTCCTGTGATGTCACAGCCCTATAAATAGCCTCAGCCATCTTGGATTCTGCCATTTTCCAGTGTACTTAGTGCAGGGAGAGACATTAGCAGGCACTAGGGAAAGTGCTAGAAGAGACTTGAAAACTTTTATTTTGCTGAATAGAAGTTCAGGGAAAAATCGTTAGAAGTGTAGGGAAAAGATAGGGAGGAATTATTCCACACTGTAAAAGGAGAACAGGGTCCAATAGGGGAGTGTACTGCCTGGGTAATGGGAGCAATTCTATTACACCTTGCTACACTGACTGGGGATCCAAATTGTCATCATACTGCTGCTTTCAGGTTTGCAATAGATGATTCCTCTGTAATTCCAGCAAACCTTGCTTGTTATTGGGGTGCAAGTGCTGTGTGATACACCCATTAATAGGGAGTATTACTAGGAAATATTTCTGCATCTTATTAGCCCTTGTGCGGTGCAGTTACATGTTCTAAAGTCTTTTTTGGTGTGTATAAGTGGAAAAAAATAAGGGTTTATTTACCGTTCAGCTGTGCAGTTACATTTTCTACACTATAGAAGGGGAAGATAGTGCAGATAGAGACCGGGGGCAAGGTAGTGGGACTGGGGGAGGAATGGAAGGAGGGACTAGAACAGTTCAGAAGGAAAGGTGTAGGGTAAAAAATATACATAAACCTCTCAAATGTATGTATACTAATGCCAGAAGCCTGACTAATAAAACTGCTGAACTGGAATTAGTGATGTGTGAGGAGGACTATGACATAGTGGGAATAACTGAGACATAGCTGGATGATAGCTATGACTGGGCAGTTAATGTACAAGGTTACATTCTGTTTAGAAAGGATCGTCAAAACCGGAGAGGGGGAGGGGTTTGCCTTTATGTAAAGTCCTGTCTAAAGCCCACATTCCATGAAGATATAAGTGAGGGGCATGAACATGTGGAGTCACTGTGGGTAGAGATACATGGAGCTAAAAACAACAATAAATTACTAATAGGAGTTTACTATAAACCACCTAATATACCAGAGTCCACAGAAAATCTACTACTAAACGAGATAGACAAGGCGGCAAATCATAATGAGGTGCTTATTATGGGGGACTTCAACTACCCAGATATAGACTGGGAAACTGAAACTTGTATATCTCATAAAGGAAACAGATTCTTGGCAATAACCAAAGACAATTACCTCTCCCAACTGGTTCAGGACCCGACTAGAGGGACGGCCATACTGGACTTAGTATTAACCAATAGACCTGACAGAACAACAGACGTGCAGGTTGGGGGACACCTGGGAAATAGTGACCATAAAGTAATAACCTTCCAATTATCATTCAAAAGAGCGTTTCTACAGGGAGGAACAAAAATACCAAACTTCAAAAAAGCTAAATTTAGCCAACTAAGAGAGGCCATAGGCCTAACTAACTGGGACAAAGTCCTCGAAAATAAAAATACAGCCACAAAATGGGACATCTTTAAAAACATCCTAAAATCTCATTGTGAGAGGTACATACCGTATGGGAATAAAAGGTTAAGGAACAAAAAGAAACCAATGTGGATAAACAGAACTGTAAAGAAAGCAATAAATGACAAAAAGAAAGCATATAAAACCCTAAAACAGGAGGGTAGCACGGAAGCACTGAAAAACTATAAGGAAAAAAACAGAACATGTAAAAAACAAATAAAAGCGGCCAAACTAGAGACCGAGAGATTAATTGCCAAAGAGAGTAAAACTAACCCTAAAATGTTCTTCAATTATATAAATGTTAAAAAGTATAAATCTGAAGGTGTCGGCCCTTTAAAGAATAATGAGGGGGGAGTCGCAGAGAGCGACGAGGAGAAAGCAAAGCTGTTAAATATTTTTTTCTCCAATGTATTCACTGAGGAATATAAACTGTCAGATGAAATGCTGAATGTTGAAATAAATTCGCCATTAAAAGTGTCCTGTCTGACCCAGGAAGAAGTACAACAGCGACTTAAAAAGATCAAAATAGACAAATCGCCAGGACCGGATGGCATACACCCCCGTATCCTAAGGGAATTAAGTAATGTCATAGCCAGACCCTTATTTCTGATATTTGCGGACTCTATACTGACAGGGAATGTCCCACAGGATTGGCGCATGGCAAATGTGGTGCCGATATTCAAAAAGGGTCCAAAAACAGAGCCTGGAAACTATAGGCCGGTAAGTTTAACATCTGTTGTGGGTAAACTGTTTGAAGGTTTTCTGAGAGATGCTATCTTAGAGCATCTTAACGGAAATAAGCAAATAACGCCATATCAGCATGGCTTTGTGAGGGATCGGTCATGTCAAACTAATTTAATCAGTTTCTATGAGGAGGTAAGTTCTAGACTTGACAGCGGCGAATCAATGGATGTCGTATATCTGGACTTCTCCAAAGCATTTGACACCGTACCACATAAAAGGTTAGTATATAAAATGAGAATGCTTGGACTGGGAGAAAACATCTGTAAGTGGGTAAGTAACTGGCTCAATGATAGAAAACAGAGGGTGGTTATTAACGGTACATACTCAGATTGGGTCACTGTCACTAGTGGAGTACCTCAGGGGTCAGTATTGGGCCCTATTCTCTTCAATATATTTATTAATGATCTTGTAGAAGGCTTGCATAGTAAAATATCAATTTTCGCAGATGACACTAAACTGTGTAAAGTAATTAACACTGAAGAGGACAGTATACTACTACAGAGGGATCTGGATAGATTGGAGGCTTGGGCAGATAAGTGGCAGATGAGGTTTAACACTGACAAATGTAAGGTTATGCACATGGGAAGGAATAATGCAAGTCACCCGTACATAGTAAATGGTAAAACACTCGGTAACACTGACATGGAAAAGGATCTAGGAATTTTAATAAACAGCAAACTAAGCTGCAAAAAACAGTGTCAGGCAGCTGCTGCCAAGGCCAATAAGATAATGGGTTGCATCAAAAGGGGCATAGATGCCCGTGATGAGAACATATTCCTACTACTTTACAAATCATTAGTCAGACCACACATGGAGTACTGTGTACAGTTCTGGGCTCCAGTGAACAAAGCAGACATAGCAGAGCTGGAGAGGGTCCAGAGGAGGGCAACTAAAGTAATAACTGGAATGGGGCAACTACAGTACCCTGAAAGATTATCAAAATTAGGGTTATTCACGTTAGAAAAAAGACAACTGAGGGGAGATCTAATTACTATGTATAAATATATCAGGGGTCAGTACAGAGATCTATCCCATCATCTATTTATCCCCAGGACTGTGACTGTGACGAGGGGACATCCTCTGCGTTTGGAGGAAAGAAGGTTTGTACACAAACATAGAAAAGGATTCTTTACGGTAAGAGCAGTGAGACTATGGAACTCTCTGCCTGAGGAGGTGGTGATGGTGAGTACAATAAAGGAATTCAAGAGGGGCCTGGATGTGTTTCTAGAGCGTAATAATATTACAGGCTATAGCTACTAGAGAGGGGTCATTGATCCAGGGAGTTATTCTGATTGCCTGATTGGAGTCGGGAAGGAATTTTTTATTCCCCTAAAGTGAGGAAAATTGGCTTTTACCTCACAGGTTTTTTTTGCCTTCCTCTGGATCATCTTGCAGGATAACAGGCCGAACTGGATGGACAAATGTCTTTTTTCGGCCTTATGTACTATGTTACTATGTTACTATGTTACTATTTTTGGGGTGTATTAGTGGGAAAAAGGGGCTAATTAGCCATTGTGTGGTGAAGTAAGAAAATTACAGCCTTTTTTGGGGTGTATTAGTGGGAAAAAATAAGGGCTTATTAGCCGTTCAGCAGTTCAGTTATATGTTCTAAAGCATTTTTGGGGGATGTATTAGTGCAAAAAAAAAAGGGCTTATTAGCCGTTGTGTGGTGAAGTGAGAAAATGACAGCATTCTTTGGCGTGTATTAATGGAAAACAAAAAGTGGTATTAGCCGTTCAGCGGTACAGTTATATGTCCTAAAGCCTTTTTTTGCGTGTATAAGTGGAAAAGAAAAAGTATTATTTGCCATTCAGCGGTGCAGTTATATGTTGTAAAGCCTTTTTTGTGGTGTATTAGTGGAAAAAAAATAAGGGCTTTTTTGCAGTTCAGCGGTGCAGTTATATGTTCTAAAGTCTTTTTTGAGGTGTATTAGTGGGAAAAAAGGGGCTTATTAGCCGTTGTGTGGTGAAGTGATAAAATTACAGCCTTTTTGGTGTGTATTAGTGGAAAAAAATAAGGGCTTATTTGTCGTTCAACGATGCAGTTATATGTTCTAAAGCATTTTTTGGGGTTTATTAGTGGAAAAAGGGCTTATTAGTAGTGTTAATTGAGCACCAAAGTGCTCAGGTGTTCGAGTTCTCGAGCACAATGGAATTCAATGGGAGAAAATGAGCATTGAACCAGGCACACCCTGCTCTGAAGAGGGGAGGGTGTCTGGTTCATAGGAAAAGGTCATAAATTCATGGAAACACCACCGAAATGGTTCGAGAACACCATGGGGAGGATGTCTGGATGCATCTTTGACTCCCCGGTCGCTGCTGGGAACAATATTATCCGAGTAGTATGCCACTTTTACAGACTAACACTAATACGCACAAAACCGAAGATAAAATCGATTTTAGAGGAAAAATTGTTAGGAAACATTCTTTCCTGTATATTTACTTGTATATAAAGTGCTGCCAAAATTACAAGGAAGAGGCACTCAGATACAACCTGTATATCACATAATGGAGGGCCTCATTCATATTGTGGTACAATTGCTCAGGTAGTGGGACTCCTACACTTATAAGGCCTATGCACTAAGTGAAAGGGCTGGAAAAACTTACAAGGAACCGGCACTACAATACACCCTTTATTACACTTAAAGGAGGACATCATACACCCTTGAAAAATTATGATTGATGGCCTGCTGGTGACCCTCAAAAACATTACGAGCGAGGGTCTGCTGCTTAGCTGACCATCTAAAACATTAGGGGTGAGGGTCTGCTGCAGAGCTGACTCTCTAAAACATTATGGGCGAGTTGCTGCTGCTCATATGAGCAGCAAAAAAATTATGGGCGAGTGCCTGCTGCTGAGCTGACCATTGAAAAATTATGGGCGAGGGCCTGCTGGTGAGCTGACCCTGTAAAACATTATGGTTGAGGGCCTGCTCGTGAGCTCACCCTCTAAAACATTACATGTGAGGGCCTGCAGGTGAGCTGACCCTCTAAAAGATAAAAGATTGTAGGTGAGGGCCTGCAGGTGAGCTGACCCTCTAAAACATTACATGCGAGGGCCTGCAGGTGAGCTGACCCTCTAAAAGATTGTAGGTGAGGGCCTTCTGGTGATCTGATCCTGTAAAACATTATGGTTGAGGGCCTGCTGGTGAGCTGACCCTCTAAAACATTATATGCGAGGGCCTGAAGTTGAGCTGACCCTCTAAAAGATTGTAGGTGAGGGCCTGCTGGTGAGCTGACCCTCTAAAAAATTACATGTGAAGGCCTGCAGGTGAGCTGACCCTCTAAAAGATTGTAGGTGAGGGCCTGCTGGTAAGCTGACCCTCTACAACATTAGGAGCAAGGGCAGACTAATAAGCATGTTGATATGATGAAAGAGGAGGAGGACGAGAAAAGGAAAATGTAACCATATACCCATTTTTGTGTTGGAAGGGGTGCATGGGAATACAGTGTATTCAGTACATTATAAAAAACACATTTAAAGTGTCTTTATGTTTATGCTTTCCTCTGGTGGAGTAGAGAAGCCAGGGGCAATCCAGGCCTTGTTCATTTTTATAAGAGTCAACCTTTCAGCATTTTCAGTTGACAGGCGGATGCGCTTATCAGTTATTATGCCCCAACAGGGCAGGCTTGCACCTCCAAGGTGTAGAGAGACAGTTCGTGCCACGTTTCCAGCTTGGACACCCAGTAGTTGTAAGGCACTGAGGGATCATTGAGGACGCTGGTACGGTCTGCTACGTACTCCTTCACCATCTTCCAAAATGTTTTTTTTCTTAACACTAGGCCGCGCATCAGGATGAGGGTGCTGGCGGGGTGTCATGAAACTGTCCCAGGCCTTGGAGAGTGTTGCCTTGCCTCTGTTGGAACTGCTGTGTGTTCCCCTCATCTCCCCTCCTCGGTTGCCCAAGGAACTACGTACCCTGCTGCCAGCGTTGTCAGCTGGAAATTTTTGGAGCAATTTTTCCACAAGGACCTTCTGGTATGGCACCATTTTGCTAGTCCTCTCCTCCACAGGAATGAGAGATGAGAAGTTCTCTTTGTATCAGGGGTCGAGAAGGGTGAACAAACAGTAATCGTGTTGTCCAAAATGCGTAAAATGCATGGGTCACGGTAAAGGCAGCCTGACATAAAGTCAGCCATGTGTGCCCCAACAGGCAATAAGATGATTCTCAATCTCTTAATTCTCTTCCTCCTCTTCTGCCGATCCACGATGAACAGATGGAATTAAACTTCCATGGGTACTAACCTCTGTAGCGTCTCCTGCTCCTCCTCATCCAATTTGCACTGAGAAGACGAACTGAGGGTGGTATGGCTATCACCCTGTGTAATGTCTTTCCCCATTTCCACCTCTTCCACATGCAAAGCGTCGGCCTTAATTGTAAACAACGAGCGTTTAGGTAGACACAGAAGTGGGATGAAAATAAAGATAAGCAGCAGTTAGTACGTTGCCTTTTTATGGTGCGTCGCAAGTTTCAATTGTGAAGTGGGTACTGTTCACATATACAGGTGCGTTTGTTCAAATGGACCGCGCTGCTCCAGAGCAAACAGAAAGATCCTCTCTTCCAAATCACACAGACTTCCTTGGATATGGGAAATCATTCAGGTCACTTGGATTCACTTTCCCCTCTCCTTTGTGAACCTCTGTGAAAGATCAAGGTTGCCACAAATAGTTAAGCACAGTCACATGGGTTAATCTGCGAAGGTTTTATTGTACTTACAGGATAAAAGAAGGTAACAAGCAGAGTATAAAAATCAATCACCCGACCCGGGTTTCACTTCAGAAAGCTTCGTCAGGGGTATCTCCTCCGCCCACTCTCGGGCGGTCTTTATAAACTCACAGGTGGGGATCCACCACACCTCCATAAAATCGTCATAGCCAATACGGCTCATTACAAAAGTTAAAACCCTTATAAGGTACATAAAATACAAACTCATAAAATTTACATCACATAAAAACCTCCTTTAAATCGCATAATTCCATAATTCACAGGGAATCTACCTCAAAAACAGTTACATAGTATTCTCCCATTCAGAAATATCCACCCTCCCCACGTGACCCATATTCCAACCAATAGTGAAATACACACCCTAGGACCACCTCCTTTCATTCATGGATCACAGAACACGTCATACCTCACATGATCCACTCCGGCCAATCATAGTCCTCTAGCAGTACTGCCAAAGGTCCTCGAATAGCTCCAGTGGATATTGCGGTAGGGGATGTTCTCTCAAGTGAGGCAAGGTTTCAGATCAAACTCCACGTTCATCCCTTTAGGTTGTAGCTTATCCATCCTATAGATCCATTCAACCTCCCTCCTATTAATCCGCTCAATGGAATTCCCTCCACGCCAATGTGGTTTAACCAGCTCGACCCCAAAAAATGACAGGCCACTGGGATCTTTCTGATGTTTAGTTTTAAAGTGCATAGAGACACTATATGTCTCAAGTCCCTTTCTAATGTTCGGGACATGCTCTTACTTTCAATTTTCTCATAGTTCGGCCCACATATTGGAGGCCACAAGGGCACTGCAGCATGTAAACCACCCCTACACTCTCACAGGTAATAAGCTCTTTTATTTTATGGTCCTTATCTTTCTGGTTGGAATGCACAATCTGTGTATCCCTCTTTCTCTTTTCTTTCTTCCTATTGCGGCACGGCAGACAGAACCCACACCAGGTGAATTTATTCCCTTTTCTTAAACCCTCAGAACGTATTGAGCTATTCACCAATTTGGTCCGTAGGCTCTGTGCCTTTCTAAAGATCACACTTGGTTGATCCGGAATATCTTTCCCTAATACTGGATCGTTCTTTAGGGTTGACCAATTCTTTTTTAGCACATTTTTAATAATCCCAGCATGCACTTTAAATTGTGTAAGGAAGGAAAAGCGGAAATCTTTTTTTTTATTTTTAGTGAATCTCCCTCTCTTTCACTTTCTCTTTCTATGTCCTTCCTACATTTCACTAGGTCCTCTCTACAATATCCCTTTTCCACAAACCGCTCACTGATAGCCTCACTCTGCGTCTTAAAATCTTTTTCCTTTGAACAATAACGGTGAACCCTTTTTAATTGCTCCTTTGGTATATTTTTAAGCCAGGGAGTATAATGACAGCTAGAGGCGTCTATATAACTGTTAACATCGGTCTCCTTAAAGAACGTTTTAGTCTTCAGGTGGTCATCCTCTACAAAAATAGTTAGGTTGAGGAAATTGATTTTTACTGACTGTACTTGTGAAGAAGAGGTTCCACTGATTCACATTCAGATCACCTATGAAGTCCAGAAGACCCTGTCTCTCTCCCCTCCAAACAATTAAACAGTCATCAATAAACCTCTTCCAAACAATAAGCTCACCAAAAGCTGTTACTTTATTAAGGACGGGGCCGATGTTTTCTTTTTCCCAAGCCCCCATAAAAATATTAGCGAAACTGGGGGCAAATTTCGCCCCCATCGCCGTCCCAGTGCGCTGGAGATAGTAATTGTCCTTATACCAAAAGTAATTGTGACAGAGGCAAAAGTCCAAACAGTCGAGGATAAACCTCTCCTGTTCCTCTGTCATCAATGGGTCCTGTCTCATCTCTTCTTCTATTGCCCTAAATCCCAAGTACTTAGGGATAACGGTGTATAAGGATGTTACATCAACCGTGGCTAGCCACATGTCAACATGGCAAACACCAAACCATTTAATTAGATCCAAGACGCTACCTGAATCCGTCAGGTAAGAGGGTATCAGTGGAACATACTTTTGAAGAAAGTAGTCTACATATTCTCTCTGTGTACTGTAATTTCTCCTGTGTAAATGGAAAAATAAGGAGGAACAGAAAACCACTAAGACAGAATCGACAGACAAGGGTATAGGTTTACCAACGCAGGGATATAGCACAGGTAATCAAAGGTATATGCAGACCAATGTGAATAAGAATAGAAACAACTATAGCAGTCACAGGTAGAGAGTAGAGGGTTCTAATTGCTGTCACCGCCAGATCTCTGAGAAGTTCTGACAGACTTTCTTCAGTACCTCCTGCATGATGTTCTTTTGTTTTGGTTTCATTTTGACATCTCTTCTCCCTCTCCCAGCTGTCATCTATTAGCAGTGATTGCCTCCCTTTGTATCCCCTCCCATACTGCCTCACTTTGCGGTTTATACTACTTCCTGGATTGTGCTTACTGCTAGAAGTTGCTACTGCTGGTTCCTCAGATAAGTCTATCCCTTTATTTGTGTTTTCCTGTTGGCTTGATTCTAGGTGACCCTAACTGCCTCTGTATTAAGTGCAGGGAGCCGGTGGTCGTGTCCACTCACTATTATAGGGTTTTCAGGTGTCACTCAGTCGAGGTACGTGGACATGCAACTTTCTATCATTGAGATCTTTGCATGGGCTGAGCAGTTAGGGAGAGCTCTAGGGCTTTAATAGGGCTCACCCTTTTGTTCCTTAGTTTGGGATCAAGTCAGTCGGATCTTTATTTGTTACTTCTTGTTTTCTGCAACACCATCCGTGACAATTGGGACCAGAGGAGAAATTACGGTACACAGAGATTTAAGCCCTGGTTTAGAACACACCAGAATCACGACTACTATGGACATTATAGCTCACATAACTATAGGAATAACTATAACCATGGAAACTACTATCCTGCACAGCATGGGGGTTATTATCCCCCTAGGCAGAATAGCTACTCTGAAGGAAGACATTTCCCAAACACGCCTAACTATAAGAATCATGAGAGAGGAAACCTTGGGAAACCAATGCCAAGAAGTGAGCAATCGGATAACAGGGAGGGGAGAGGACCATCTGAGATGCAGAAAAATGTGGTTATAGATGCCCAAAATTTTCCTCACCAAGGAATAAAGGGGGTACAGAGAACCGAGACAGAAAAACAGACAACTCCACTAAAAAGAAACCATGTAGAGGAAAAGGAGGGGGGAGGAAGCACCAGCCCAAACCCCCCAAAAAGCAGGGGGACCTAATGGGGATTTTCAATTTGAGCTCGTGCGTTTTGCCAGACCCTGAAAGAGAGGTTTTGGGGAAAGGCCTTAAGTTTGCACCCACTTCGAGGGTTAACAAATTTGAGGACTTTCTGGATGTACATAAGTTTATACAAAAATGGAATATTGCAAAATACTGCTTATCCAATCAAGCCCCTTTGAGAAATAGTCCACACACATCTGAAAGAAAAATCTACCTTCTTCCCAAAAAATAAAAATAATGAGTGTGTAGAAGCCTTTAGAAGAGGAGTTTTGAAGGAAATAGAGCAATAGGCACAAAACCAAGGAGGCAGAACCTGACACAGGAACAGAGAAATGCACTCAAGAGTCTAAATGACAATCACAAAATTGTTATAAAGCCAGCAGACAAGGGAGGGGGGGTAGTTGTCATGGATGTAGAGAAATATGAGGCAGAAATGCTCAGGTTGCTGTCAGATGGGGAGACATGCCAGGTTTTAAAAAAGAACCCAACAATTGAGTTTAAAGGGAAACTTGATCTACTCTTGACTAGAGGTTTTACAGATAAAATTATAAATAAAAAAGAGTTTGAATATTTGAATAACAAGTTCCCAGTGACGGCGGTAATATACTTTCTACCCAAAATACACAAAAGTCTGACCAATCCCCCTGGCAGACCCATTGTGTCTGGGATAAATTCCCTCACAAGTAGATTAGGAGAATATGTGGACTACTTTCTTCAAAAGTATGTTCCACTGATACCCTCTTACCTGACGGATTCAGGTAGCGTCTTGGATCAAATTAAAGGGTTTGGTGTTTGCCCTGTTGACATGTGGCTAGCCACGGTTGATGTAACATCCTTATACACCGTTATCCCTAAGTACTTGGGACTTAGGGCAACAGAAGAAGAGATGAGACAGGACCCGTTGATGACAGAGGAACAGGAGAGGTTTATCCTCGACTGTTTGGACTTTTGCCTCTGTCACAATAACTTTTGGTATAAGGACAATTACTATCTCCAGCGCACTGGGACGGCGATGGGGGCGAAATTTGCCCCCAGTTTCGCTTATATTTTTATGGGGGCTTGGGAAAAAGAAAACATCGGCCCCATCCTGAAGAAAGTAACAGCTTTTGGTGAGCTTATTGTTTGGAAGAGGTTTATTGATGACTGTTTAATTGTTTGGAGGGGAGAGAGACAGGGTCTTCTGGACTTCATAGGTGATCTGAATGTGAATCAGTGGAACCTCTTCTTCACAAGTACAGTCAGTAAAAATACTATCAATTTCCTCGACCTTACTATTTTTGTAGAGGATGACCACCTGAAGATTAAAACGTTATTTTAGGAGACCGATGTCAATGGTTATATAGACACCTCTAGCTGTCATTATACTCCCTGGCTTAAAAATATACCAAAAGGGCAATTAAAAAGTGTTCACCGTTATTGTTCAAAGGAAGAAGATTTTCAGTGAGCGGTTTGTGGAAAAGGGATATTGTAGAGAGGACCTAGTGAAATGTAGGAAGGACATAGAAAGAGAAAGTGAAAGAGAGGGAGATTCACTAAAAATAAAAAAAAGATTTCCGCTTTTCCTTCCTTACACAATTTAAAGTGCATGCTGGGATTATTAAAAATGTGCTAAAAAAAATTGGTCAACCCTAAAGAACGATCCAGTATTAGGGAAAGATATTCCAGATCAATCAAGTGTGATCTTTAGAAAGGCACAGAGCCTACAGACCAAATTGGTGCATAGCGCAATACGTTCTGAGGGTGTAAGAAAAGGGAATAAATTCACCTGGTGTGGGTTCTGTCTGCCGTGCCGCAATAGGAAGAAAGAAAAGAGAAAGAGGGATACACAGATTGCGCATTCCAACCAGAAAGATCAGGACCCTAAAATAAAAGCGCTTATTACCTGTGAGAGTGTAGGGGTGGTTTACATGCTGGAGTGCCCTTGTGGCCTCCAATATGTGGGCCGAACTATGAGAAAATTGAAAGTAAGGATTCAAGATCATGTCCGGAATATTAGAAAGGGACTTGAGACGCACTTTAAAACTAAACATCAGAAAGATCCCAGTGGCCTGTCATTTTTTGGGGTCGAGCTGGTTAAACCACATTGGCGTGGAGGGAATTCCATTGAGCGGATTAATAGGAGGGAGGTTGAATGGATCTATAGGATGGATACGCTACAACCTAAAGGGATGAACGTGGAGTTTGATCTGAAACCTTGCCTCACTTGAGAGAACATCCCATATCACAATATCCACTGGAGCCATTCGAGGACCTTTGGCAGGACTGTGATTGGCCGGAGTGGATCATGTGTGGTCTGACGTGTTCTGCAATCTATGAATGAAAGGAGGTGGTCCTAGGGTGTGTATTTCACTATTGGTTGTAATATGGGTCACGAGGGGAGGGTGGATACTTCTGAATGGGAGAATACTATGTAACTGTTTTTGAGGTAGATTCCCTGTGAATTATGGAATTATGCGATTTAAAGGAGGTTTTTATGTGATGTAAATGTTATGATTTTGTATTTTATGTACCTAAGGGTTTTAACTTTTGTAATGAGCCGTATTGGCTATGATGATTTTATGGAGGTGTGGTGGATCCCCACCTGTGGGTTTATAAAGACCGCCCTAAAGTGGGAGGAGGAGATACCCCTGACGAAGCTTTCTGAAGCGAAACCCGGGTCGGGTGATTGATTTTTATACTCTGCTTGTTACCTTCTTTTATCCTGTAAGTACAATAAAACCTTCGCAGATTAACCCATGTGACTGTGCTTGACTATTCGTGGCAACCTTGATCTTTCACAGAGGTTCACAAAGGAGAGGGGAAAGTGAATCCAAGTGACCTGAATGCTTTCTCATATCCAAGGAAGTCTGTGTGATTTGGAAGGGAGGATCTTTCTGTTTGAACAAAAGCAGAAGTGGAATGGTTACGCTCATAATAGCGGCATTGCCACTTACCATCTGTGCTGATTCCTCAAAGTTGCGTAGTACCTGACAGAGGTCAGACATCCATGCCCACTCATCGCTTGTGAAGAGCGGAAGCTGACTGGAAAGGCGACGACTATGTTGCAGCTGGTATTCCACTACTGCACTTTGCTGCTCACAAAGCCTTGTCAACATTTGGAACGTGGAGTTCCAGTGCGTGCTCACGTCGCATAACAGTCGGTGAGCTGGAAATTGCAAGCGCTCCTGCAGCGTTTCCAGACCGGCGGTAGCTATAGATAACTTTGGTAATTGGGCACACACACGGCGCACCTTGACCACTAGCTCAGGCAAATTTGGGTAGGTTTTGAGAAACCGCTGAACCACTAAGTTTAAGACGTGGGCTAGGCATGGAATGTGTGAGCTTCCCGAGCTCCAAAGCCATCACCAACTTACAGCCTTTATCAGACACAACCATGCCTGGTTCTAGGTTGAGTGGCGAGAGCCACAGCTCAGTCTGGTATCTTATCCACTGCCACAGCTCTGCGGCGGTGTGCTGTTAGTCACCTAAGCAGATCAGCTTAAGCATGGCCTGTTGACGCTTCCCCACTGCAGTGGTACACTGCTTCCAGCTACCGACTGATGGCTGACTGGTGCTGCAAGAGGATCATTTTGAGGTGGAAATGGAGGAGGAGGCGGAGGAGGAGAAGTGGGGGTTGGAGCCACTAATGTAGGTGGTGGCGGAAACCCTGATGGAATTAATGCCGGCAATCCTTGGCGTCGGTAGCACCTGTGCCATCCCAGGGTACTACTCACTCCTGGCCTCCACAACGTTCGACCAGTGTGCCGTCAGGGAAATGTAGCGTCCCTGGCCACAAGCATTTGTCCATGTGTCAGTGGTTAAGTGGATCTTCCCAGTAACTGTGTTGGTCAGGGCACGGTTGATGTTACGGAACACATGCTGGTGCAAGGCGGGCACGGCACACCGTGAAAAATAGTGGCGGCTGGGGACTGCATAACGAGGGACGGACGGCCTCAGTGTCCACAAGCCTAAATGGCAACATTTCCAGGGCCAGTAATTTTGAAAGTTACGCATTTAGTGCTATGGCCTATGGGTGGGTGTCTGGGCATTTGCGATTGCATTCAATTGCCTGGGGTAAGGACATTTGTACGCTGCGCTGGGACACTGAAGTGGATGTGGTAGCTGATGGTGCTTGTGAAGGTCCAGGTGCAGGGTGGGAGGCATGGCCAGCATCTAACACAGGGGAAGAGGAGGCAGTGGTGTTAACCGCAGACACAGATTGTGGACCCAGGCGTTTGGCCCACCTATCACGATGCTTTGATGACATGTGACGGATACTGCTGGTGGTGGTGAGTTTGATAGTGTTCACGCCCCTGCTCATTTTTGTATGGCACAGGTTGCAAATTACAATTCTTTTGTCATCTGCACTTTCCTCAAAAAAGCGCCAGACTGCGGAACACCTACCCCTTGGCAAGGGAGATTTCAGCAAGGGTGTGCTCCTTGGAACAATTGCGGACTTGTTTGGTGTTGCCTGCTTTCTCCATTTTGCCACCCCACTGCCTCTTCCAGACTGTTGCGATGCTGTGGATTCCTCCCCCTCTGTACTGCTGTCCTCGCTCGGCTTGCCACCTATCCAGGTTGGGTCAGCGACTTCATGACTACCACCTCCTCTTCCACTTCCTCACTTTGCTCATCCTCCTGACTTGTTGACCTAACAACAACCTCAGTTATTGACAACTGTGTCTCATCCTCATCATCCACCTCGTGAAACACTAATTGCCATTCACCACTGTCATCTTCTTGCAACTGTGGATGCTCAAGAGTTTGGGAATCAGGGCACAAGATCTCATGTCCCTCTTTAAGTGGGCTTGTCGAGAGGCCCAAATGAAGGAATGGTGCTACAAAGAGCTCCTCAGAATATCCGAGTGCGGGATCACTTGTTTGGCAAGACTCTCCATGGTGGGAGGAAGGAGGATCAGGGTGAGGATTGTGTTGACCAGACTCTTGGCTAATGAGACTGGACTTGGTGGAAGACAGGGTGGTGCTTAACCGACTAGAAGCATTATCTGCTGCAATCCAACCGAACACCTGGTTGCACTGGTCTGACTTCGAGAGCATTGTCCTGCGCCGCCTTGCAAACTGGGACATGAAGCTAGGTATCAAGGATGATTGTTTTTCTTGTCCTCTGGCTGTAGGCACAGTTTCACCGCTCCCAGGGCCACGGCCTCTGCGTGCACCATCAGACTTCTTCATATTAAATGTTATATATGCTTGAAAGTATGTCACACGTACAGTAGTGTAGGATTTGTAAGTGTATGTGCCAAAATATATTAGCAGCGGCTAATATAAATTACAGGGAATGTCAGTTATTTTGGATGTGGAAGCATTACACAGGAGAAATACCACAGATAATGTCACTGATGTCAGCAGCAGCTAATATAAAATTACAGGGAATGTCACAGGTATTTTGGATGCGGAAACGTTACACAGGAGATGTGGCACAGCTAATGTCACGGTCCACAGCAGACACCGTCTACGGAAAAAGTACACTGGATGTCACTGATATTTTTTGGATGTGCACAAGTTACACAGGAGATGTAGCGCAGCTAATGTCACTGTCCGCAGCGGACACCGTCTACGGAAAAAGTACACTGGATGTCACTGATATTTTTAGGATGCGCACACGTTACACAGGAGAAATTCTGCAGATAATCAGGACAACGGAGCGAGGCGCAGGCGTAGCGCAGTGATAGTTGACTGAGGGGTAAGTAGCAGACCAGGATAGGGTTAATTTTCATGGGGGGGTGGAGCTGGGCCGGGGAGGAGTAAGGGGTGTTGCGTCAGTTTTCGCGGGCCGTTTATATGCTGGGTAGAGGGGGAGGGGCGGCACCGGAGGTCATTATTCTTTTGAGAGTTGCGGTGTGAAGGCGAGCGTTTGGGGCATGGCGAGCTTAGCGTCTTTAGAGGAATTGCTGGTGGCAGTGCGGGCAGCGGCAGAGCGACACGGTTCAGAGTGGCTGGTCAGTAGTTTGCAAGCGGCTGGGGGGACACCTACTGTGCCTCCGGCAGTTGCGGGTAGGAGAGTGAGGGCTAGGCGGTCGGTACCGCCGGAGCGTTTGAGCCCGGAGGTGACCCCTCGAGCGCGGCGTCAACTTAGGAGCCCTGCTAGGAACCCTCCGCTGGCGCCGGCTGCAGCAAGTGCTTCTGCCGGCCGTCGCAGCGGAAGGAATCCGTCGCAGCGTAGAGCGGTCGCATGCGATTTGCGCAGCGGTGGTAGGTCGCGGTCGCCGGTTAGGGTGCCAGTGAGCGGAGTCGGCAGGGCTGTTAGTCGGGGCCCGGTGTGCGCGGCCCGGCGTAGTAGCAGTGCCCAGGTGTCTGGCGGTGGTCGTTTGAGGAGCAGGCGGGAGGACGCGGCTTCACTTACCCCAGGTGAGGGCCGGGCGGCGAATACTTCCATCCGGACGAGGCGGGAGGCATCGCGGCTGGTGCTGGCAGTTGGCGGTGGCGTGGAGGCAGGAAGTGCGGATGTTGCGGCTGTGCGTTCGGCTCGCAGGGGCCCAGCGGCGGTGGAATCAGCCAGAAGGTTGCCGGCAGCGTCACGGTCTCGGTCTTCCGGCCGGAGGCCTGGGTCTACTGCGCAGCTGCAGAGTGTGAGATCGGGACTATCGCCACCTGCTGGTACTTGTGTGCCAGGCAGCAACGTACAGATGAGCACGCTGGCTGGGTGCCTGGGCCTTGCTTCATCCCCAGTGCAGCAGTTAGACACTGTTTCTGAGGGACGTGCATTTGCGGCTCACGGTGGGACATCCGTGGAGCCGGAGTTTAGTGATATTGAAGGGGAAGACGACCAGAGTCTGCGGCCGCCGGGAGGTGGGCCTGCCTGCGGGGAGGTGATCGTGTCGCAGCCACGCCACTTGGACTATGGCGGGGGTTTCGTGGAGGAACAGGCGCTAGAAGACGGAGAAGTCAGCCAGGAGGCGTGGGAGACCGAGGATCAGACGGGTGATGCAGTCGGCGCATGTCCCTCTACGTCCAGAGTGTCGGTGGAATCATCGCAGAGAGGTGCTACGGTGCGGTCGGCGGCTGCTGGGAGGACGCCCCAGGGACAGCCAGGTGAGAGGACGTCGGGGCGAGATTCTGGAGTGGGGGTGGGGGGGGTGCAGGCTGGTGAGGACGGGTTAGCGCGGGAGTTATTGGCGGGTATGTGGACTTTGTTGTCTCATTGGAAATCTGGGGCTGTGTCGTCTCCGGCTGCAGTATGGGCTGCTGCGCCTGCGGTTGTGGACGGTGAGCGGTTGGTTGCGGCTGGTGTGGGGGGCTCTCCTGCAGCCGGGGGGGGGACGTCGGCGGTAGCAGTTGTCGGGAGTGGAGGTAGTCAAGGTGCTGGGGAGGATGTTAGGCTGGCGGATGCTGCTAAGGGTGAAGTTTATGTGTGCTTTGAGGGGCCGTTGGGGGCTCACTTGAAGGCTGAGGTCAGGGAGAAGATTTGGAAGGACGAGTATGTGGAGATATTTTCGTTGCTTCCGTTGGACAAGTTTCAATTGGATAGGGTGAAGCCAGATGAGAGTAAGAAGGAGGAGGAGGAGAAGCGGAGATATAGGCTGATTCCACGTACCTTTTTGAATTGGTTGCAAGCCTTTGCTATTCTGGCTAGTGTGGTGGGTGAAAAGGCGCCGGAGTATTGTTCGGCTCTTTTTTGCTACATGGACGCGATAGGGGAGGCGTATCGGACGTATGGAGGTGTGGCGTGGCTCAGGTATGATGAGCAGTTTCGTCAGAGGAAGGCGGTCAGGCCTAGCATTCGGTGGGACCATAAGGACATAGGTCTGTGGATGCGTTTGATGACGGCGCCAAAAGGGGTGAGCCAGCCCTTTCGTGGGGCAGCCGGGGGTTCCTCGGCGTCAGAGACAGCAGGAGGAGTCAGGAGAGGTTGTTGCTGGCAGTTCAATGAGGGTCACTGCAAGTACCTGTCGGAATGTCGGTTTAAACATGAGTGCTCCGGTTGTGGCGGTGCCCACAGTTTTGCGCGGTGCTTCAAGCGTGGTAGGGGGAAGGGATTTGAGGCTGCGCAGAAGAGGGGTGACCCCGGTGAGGGTGGACGTGATGGGGCCCTTTCTAGAGACATATCCAAATAGGGAGGCGGCAGCTTTATTGTTGGCGGGGTTTCGGGATGGCTTTAGGATTCCATGTTCGGCAGTAGGAGTGGGGGTTGCGGTGCGTAATTTGTCCTCGGCATTGCAGCGGCCGGAGGTGGTTTCCGAAAAAATTGCGAAGGAGGTGTCAGCCGGGAGGGTGGTGGGCCCTTTTCTCGATTGTCCGTTGCCGGATTTGTGGGTTTCGCCTTTGGGGTTGGTCCCGAAGAAGGAGCCTGGCAAATTTCGGCTTATTCATGATTTGTCTTACCCGGCGGGGTGTTCTGTGAATGATGGGATTGACGATGAGTTATGCTCTGTGTCTTATACGTCATTTGATGAGGCGGTTGGGTGGGTGCGTCGTTTTGGGCAGGGTGCATTGTTAGCAAAGACGGATATCGAGGCGGCGTTTCGCTTGCTACCTATTCACCCGGATAGTTTTCGTTTGCTTGGTTTTAAATGGGATGGGCAGTTTTTTGTGGATTGTTGTTTGCCTATGGGATGTGCGATCTCGTGCTCGTTGTTTGAAACGTTTAGTTCTTTTTTGGAATGGGTAGTGCGGCAGGAGGCGGGATGGAGTTCTGTGCTGCATTACCTTGATGATTTTTTGTTTTTAGGGCCGGCAGGGTCCAGGGTGTGTTCGGTTTTGTTGCATACCATGGAGCGAGTGTCTGCGAGTTTTGGGGTTCCGTTGGCGCGTGAGAAAACGGAGGGTCCGGCTACATTGGTGAAGTTCTTGGGTATTGAGATTGACAGCGTGGCTATGGAGTGTCGTTTGCCTTTGGATAAGGTGGAGGACTTACGTTGTGAAGTGGGTTGGCTGCGGAATGCTAGGAAGGCGCAGCTTAGACGGGTACAGTCCGTGTTGGGAAAGTTGAATTTTGCCTGTAGGATTTTGCCTATGGGTCGCGTTTTTTGTAGACGCTTGTCTATGGCCACCGCTGGTGTGAAGGCCCCGTTTCATTTTGTGCGGTTGTCGGCGGAAGTGCGTGCAGATTTGGAGGTATGGGAGAGTTTTTTAAGGGAGTTTAACGGCCGTTCGGTGTGGATGGAGTCGCCCGTTTTTAATGTGGACTTGGAGTTGTTTACGGACGCGTCTGGTTCGTGTGGTTATGGGGCTTTTTGTCAGGGACAGTGGAGTGCGGGGGCTTGGCCTGAGGAGTGGAGGGTTGCTGGTTTCCTTGGGAACTTGGCCTTGTTGGAATTGTTCCCTATTGTTTTGGCTACTGAGTTGTGGGGGGATTTGTTGAGGAATAAGCGGGTGCGTTTTTGTTGTGACAATTTAGGGGTGGTGCAGGCGGTGAATAGTCAGTCGGCAAATTCGCCCCCGGTGGTGCGATTACTTCGTCATTTGGTTTTGAACGGTCTGAAGTTGAATGCGTGTTTTGTAGCAGTTCATGTACCTGGGGTTGATAATTCCATCGCTGATGCTCTTTCTCGTTTTCAGTGGGATCGTTTTCGCAGCTTGGTTCCGGGCGCGGAGATGACGGGTCTGCGGTGTCCTCAGTCGCTCTGGAGCGTGGCCTTGGGGTCTCGTTAGATCTGGTGCAGCGGTCCGTGAGTAGCAGTACGTGGTCGGCTTATTCTTTGGTGTGGTCGCAGTGGGAACGTTTGATGGAGCAGGTGGGGGGTTGCAGAGGGGTGGAGGATTTTCACTCGTTGCTGGTTTATTTTGTGGGAATGTCGTTTAGCGATGGTTTATCTTTTTCGGTGGCGGCTAAGAGGGTGGCGGCGGTAGCCTTTTGGTTGCGAATGAGGGGTTTGGCGGATGTATCCCGGAGTTTTTTGGTGCGGCAGGCGTTAAAAGGGTATCGTCGCAGTGTGGTGAGGAAGGATTCCCGTCGTCCTGTTTCTTTTCAGATTTTGCAGTTGTTGTGGGATCGGGCGGGGAGCGTGTGTAAGTCTTGGTATGAGGTGTGTTTGTTTAGAGCAGCTTTTTCCTTGGCTTTCTTTGGGGCATTTAGGGTTTCGGAACTGGTGGCTGCTAGTCGTGTGCGGTGGGGTGGCTTGTTGCGGGAGGATGTAAGTGTTTATGAAGGGGGTTTGCGGTGTGTTTTGCGGAAGTCCAAAACGGACCAGGTGGGTAGGGGTGTGTGCATTGTGTTGCGGCCTCTGCCGGGTTCTGTGGTGTGTCCTGTGCGTTGTTTGGAGGATTTTTTGTTGCTTCGGCCGAGCGGGGGGGATGTGTTGCTGGTTCATGCGGATGGCTCGGCTTTGTCGCGTTATCAGTTTGTGGCGGTCTTCCGGAAGTGTTTGACAGCGGCAGGTTATGTGGCGAGTGAGTTTGCGTCACATTCTTTTCGTATTGGCGCGGCGACGGAGGCTGCCAGATGGGGATTGGGTGAAGAGGTCATTATGCGGATTGGCCGGTGGGAGTCTGCGTGTTTTCGTTCTTATATTCGCCCGCACATGTTGTGATATAGGTGTGTTGCGTGGGGGATCTGTGTGTCGGTGAATCATTAATAGCCTGTTGGGTCACTGTTTGTTTCTTTTGTTTGTTTTCAGGTTCGCGTTCTTGTTTGGCGTGGATTTTCGGTCATTCCTATGTATACTGGGGTGCGTTGAGAGCTGATGTGCGGAGGAGCGGTCGGCAGTTAGGTTTCCAGCCGGACGAGTTGCAGGTCCGGTGGATAGGTTTGCGGGGTATGTTGTGGGGGCGCGTGTTGCCTGAATTCCATGCTTTTGCCTCCTTGGACAGGTGCCCGGACATTGTTGTTTTGCATGTGGGTGGGAATGACTTAGGTGTTCGTCGCTCGAGGGATGTCATTAGGGACATCAAATTGGATCTGTTGCGTCTGATGGAGGAGTTCCCGGATTTGTTGGTTGTGTGGTCGGAGGTGGTAGCGAGGAGCGCGTGGCGTTTTGCGAGGTCAGTGGACCGAATCAACAAGGCCCGGGCAAAATTGAATAAGGAGGTGGGGCGCTTCGTTCGGCGGCAGGGTGGTTTTGTGGTTCGGCACAGGGAGTTGGAGGTGGCTTCGCCTCAATTCCTCAGGTCTGATGGGGTGCATCTTAATGAGATCGGCACGGATTTGTGGGCGCTGGGGCTTCAGGATGGCCTGGAGTCAGCGTACAGGGTGTGGCGGGACGTCCATAGGTGAGGTGTCTCCTATGTTCGTCGATGGCAGGTTAACGGGGGGTCCTGGAAGGCAATACTATGTTTAGTAGGTGCATGACACGTTGGAACATGCATCCATGTGGTTCGGTAAGCTGAAAGCTGGGGGCTCCTGTTGGGCTAAAAAGGCCTACAGGGGTAGTGGAATATATGGTTTTGGAGGATTTGGTGCCCTTGGGTCGGCGAGTGCGGCCGAGGGTAAAGGAAAGATGGGTGGAGTGAAGATCGCAGCTTGCTAGGGTTGCCTTCTAGGATCCTTCCGCAGAAGTTAAATGTTTGCACATTGTATTGATATGTTTTGTATTTATTGATTGAAATATATTAATGTATGGTTTTGTAAATGATGTTGATTATTAGTGCTGTTTTAATAAACGGTTGCTATGGCCTTTTCCACCAAGAATTACGGACTATGTGTTTTATTGGGATAGGGGATATCGGGGTGGTATGGGGGTCTGAGAAGATCTTACCTCCTTAAGTCATCAGGACAACGGAGCGAGGCGCAGGCGTAGCGCAGTGATAGTTGACTGAGGGGTAAGTAGCAGACCAGGATAGGGTTAATTTTCATGGGGGGGTGGAGCTGGGCCGGGGAGGAGTAAGGGGTGTTGCGTCAGTTTTCGCGGGCCGTTTATATGCTGGGTAGAGGGGGAGGGGCGGCACCGGAGGTCATTATTCTTTTGAGAGTTGCCCACCCTCCCGCCCTTGTTGTAAGTTATCATGTTTTTCAATTTGTCATAGCATGGGGCAGGTTAACGGGGGGTCCTGGAAGGCAATACTATGTTTAGTAGGTGCATGACACGTTGGAACATGCATCCATGTGGTTCGGTAAGCTGAAAGCTGGGGGCTCCTGTTGGGCTAAAAAGGCCTACAGGGGTAGTGGAATATATGGTTTTGGAGGATTTGGTGCCCTTGGGTCGGCGAGTGCGGCCGAGGGTAAAGGAAAGATGGGTGGAGTGAAGATCGCAGCTTGCTAGGGTTGCCTTCTAGGATCCTTCCGCAGAAGTTAAATGTTTGCACATTGTATTGATATGTTTTGTATTTATTGATTGAAATATATTAATGTATGGTTTTGTAAATGATGTTGATTATTAGTGCTGTTTTAATAAACGGTTGCTATGGCCTTTTCCACCAAGAATTACGGACTATGTGTTTTATTGGGATAGGGGATATCGGGGTGGTATGGGGGTCTGAGAAGATCTTACCTCCTTAAGTCATGTCGCTGATGTCAGCAGCGGCTAATATAAAATTACAGGGAATGTCACAGGTATTTTGAATGCGGAAACGTTACACAGGAGATGTGGCACAGTTAATGTCACTGTCCACAGTGGATACCGTCTACGGAAAAAGTGCACTGGATGTCACTGATATTTTTTGGATGTGCACAAGTTACACAGGAGATGTAGCACAGCTAATGTCACTGTCCGCAGCGGACACTGTCTTTGGAAAAAGTACACTGGATGTCACTGATATTTTTGGGATGTGCACACTTTACACAGGAGATGTAGCGCAGATAATGTCGCTGTCTGCAGCGGCCTAACTATTGCACACTATTTAGCGCAGGATGCGCTAAAAATAGATATTGCCGCCACACACAGTAGTTCTAAAAAGGACTAGGGATTGACTGATATTGATTTTTTAGAGCCGATACCGATAATCTGTGAACTTTAAGGTCGATAGCTGATAATTTATACTGATATTTTATTTCTTATAATATATATTATATTAGTTGGTAGTCACTGAGGTGGAGTAAATTTGCATTTTGCACTAGTATATTATAAATGTAAATTATAAATTAATAAAGCTCTTAGTTGGTAGTCAATTTATAATTTAGATTTATAATATACTAGTGCTAGATGCCAATTTCTACACCATTCCCCCTTCCCCCCTCCTCACTGACTTTATCAGACCTCAGATAAGCCCTTTATTAACCCCTATAAGATCTCAGATCAGCCCTTTATTAACCCCTATCAGACCTCAGATCAGCCCTTTATTAACCCCTATCAGACCTTATATCAGACCTTTATTAACTATTATCAGACCTTTATTAACCCCTATCAGACCTCAGATCAGACCTTTATTAACCCCTATTAGACCTCAGATCAGACCTTTATTAACCCCTATCAGACCTCAGATGATTAAATTAAAAAACTTTTCACCTATCCTGCGCAACGGCTCCTCTTCATCTCCGGGTCCAGCGTTTCGCTCCCCTGTTATCTCCGGACCACGCTGCACTGTCACCTGACAGTGTGCAGCATCAAGTCATAGTGTGCGCACTACGTCCTGACGCTGTACGTGGTCAGGACAGTGCAGCACGGGCCCCATCAAAGAAGACCAGGGAGGGTGAGTATAGGAAGCGCTTGCTGCACTTCTTCCCCGCTCCTGGCACCCGATGCATACTAGTGCGTGCTTCCAAATTTCACTCCCTACTCTATCTTTCCTTTCCTCAGCACAGCTCTCCCTGACTAACACTGAGCCAAAAACGTGTCATCGGGTGCTATATACTACTCGATGACGTGTTCCAATCAGCCAATCACTGTAATGCCAGTAACCAACATGACTATGGCATTACAGTGAAGGGCAGTACTTACCTGCACATTTATTAGCTGAGTAGCAGCCAACAAACGTGCGGGGAGGAGACTCGACTGGTGCTTGGTCGAGCATGCTCGATCAACACTACTTATTAGCTGTTGTGTGGTGAAGTGAGAAAATTACAGCCTTTTTTGGCATGTATTGGTGGAAAACAAAAAGTATTATTTGCCGTTCAGCGGTGCAGTTATATGTTCTAAAGCCTTTTTTGGAGGGTATTAGTGGGAAAACAAAGAGGCTTGTTAGCCGTTGTGTGGTGAAGTGAGAAAATTACAGCCTTTTTTGTGGTGTATTAGTGGAAAAAAATAAGGGCTTATTTGCAGTTCAATTGTGCAGTTATATGTTCTAAACCCTTTTTTGGGTTGTGTTATTTTCCTTTTTATTTATTTATTTGAACATTTGTAGCATCACCATAAAGTGGCCTGGAAGAACCGTGGCTCCAATGTGGTGGTCCAGCCTGGCACGCACCCGATTTCAGGCAGTCAAGGCTCCACCATCTCAGCCAAAGGGTGCTGTCTGTCCTTCCCATCATCTACCGGTCCTGATGCTCCTCGCCCTCCTACTCCTCATCAGTACTTCTGTCAGCAATCGATCACCGAAGCAATTGTGAAGAGACAGCAATACGCGTGTGGCCATCCTATAGCACAGAAGCTAAACGTGCTCCTGGCCCAGTTTCTGGTACTGCAGTCTCTCTCTTTCCAAGTGGCCGACTTTGCACCTTTCAGAGAACTGATGGCTAGTGCCGAGCCGAGGTGGAGAGTCCCAAGCCGTCATTTCTTTGCAAAAACGGCAGTACCAGCCCACAAACTGCACAAATATGTAGAACAGAAGGTGGGCCAGTTCTTGATCCTGTCGGTGCCTGCCAAAGTGAACGGCAGCACCGACATGCCGTCTACGGTCAAGGACAATATATGTCCTTTACGGCCAACTGGGTAAATGTGCTTCCTGCCCAGCCAAACCAGCAACTTGGCCAGGTGACGCCGCTTTCGCCTCCAGGTTCTCACGCCGTTGGTCCTGTGACAATGTCTGTCTCTGCCTCCTCATCCTCCACCGTGTCCTCAGCCTCCACTGCAGGGACAATTAACAGTGCCACACCAGCATACCACATATGCAGGGGTAGGAGCAGTACCAGCTCCATCAGCAGTAACTTAGGTCTAGAGTCACTCATGTCTTGGCAACCACGGGCGAATCTAAATTCCACTCGGTCACGAGGGGAATAGAGAGACAAGAGAAGAAGGTGGGGGGCGCACAATAGGGTAGTACGTTCAATACAAAACAAATTGATTGAAAGATAAGGGTGCTCACCTTTTAGGGTTGTGCAAATAATAGACACAACTCTATTGTAGATTTATAGGTATATATAGACCTTTAGGATCCAGGAATGCAGCCGCAGAAGAAGTATCTTTGGGATCGGGTGCCCAATCCCCCAAAGGGTGTTTGTAGTAAATGAAATTCTGGTCAGGCGCAAAATCACTGGTTCAAGCAGGTCTCTGTCGGTGAATCTTCTTTATTTACATAATAAACATATGTGCATAGAACAACGCGTTTCGGGGCTCAAAGTGTCCCCTTCATCAGGTTTATATGTAATCACAGTAACTGGTATTAGTTACGGGTTTATATAGATGTAAAAAAAAACGCCAAAAGATGGATTACCTGAGGGCTGCCCACAGGTAGGAGGGGCTAGCCCCAGGTATAATGGCATATATTAAAATACAACCATTTTCAACCCTTTCTGAACATCAAAATACATATCATTATATACTAGTTTAAATGTATTTATTATGTAAATAACGAAGATTCACCGACAGAGACCTGCTTGAACCAGTGATTTTGCGCCTGACCAGAATTTCACCCGCCTAGTGAAGAAAATACTCACCAACAGCAGCAGATAGAACTGGAGCAGGACCTGAACCAGCAGGTGGTGTCATACTTGGACAGCACCCTGCAACCCTACATTCAAGATCCTCTGGACTACTGCGCAGCCAAACTATTTGTGGCCGCAACTGGCAGAATTTGCCCTGGAAAAGCTGTCCTGCCCAGCCAGTAGTGTGGCATCAGAGCGGGTGTTTAGTGTGGCGGGGGCCTTACACCAAGGAGAACTCGCCTACCCACCCAAAATGTGGAGAGACTGACCTTTGTCAAGATGAATCAGGCGTGAATCAGCAAGATTTCCACCCACCAATGCCTGATGCATCAGATTAGATCATCCATGCTGCATCACCCAAACCTTGACAATAGAGACCTGTTTCTTCTGGCTACCTGCCTCAGCTACTATTCTGATGCTGCCACCTGCCTGATGCCACACATATTATGCCAAGTGCTCCTTCTTACACACACCATTGTAAACAGGTACTGTTATTGCCAACCACCTCCCCACTCTGTCACCGAGTCGCTCTGTGGTCTCTTGATGCTGCTGCCACCTCACCACTCAGGTCTCCTCATGCTGCCACCTCCACACTCTGTTATTGTGCCACTCTGTGTCCTCCTCATGCTGCTGCTGCTGCCACCTCCACACTCTGTCATTGTGCCATTTTGTGGCCTCCTCATGCTGCTGCAGCTGCCACCGCCACGCTATGTCAACTTGCCAGTCTGTGGCCTCCTCATGCTGCTTTTAACTCAACACTTTTTCACTGGGCCACTCTGTGGCTTCCTCATGCTGCTGCCACCTCAACACTATGTAAATGAAGCACTCTGTGGTCTCCTCATGCTGCTGCTGCTGCCACCTCCCTACAATGTCACTGTGCCACTCTTTGGTCTCCTCATGCTGCTGCTACCTCAGCAATATGTCATTGGGCCACTCTGTGGACTACTGAAGCTGTTTTCCTACCCTTCCCACTCCATGACAGGGCCACTATTTTGCCTTTTTGGCCTGGTTGACATCATCATTTATTTGACCCTTCTTCTGATCTGTCAGAAGGAAGGAAAAATGAGACGCACAACAGATCCTCTCTGAGTAGCAACTGTAAGGCCTGCATGGTCCCATCAGAATTGGCGTATGATTTGGTAGCAAAAAGCAGGAGTGGGTACAAAACACAGAAGACATGCAAATATTCCATTCATGTGTTATTTCTGTTTTGGATGCACTCCTGTTCTTTTTTGGGCTTTAGCAATACTTATTGATTACTGACCAAATGCTGACTGAGTGAAGGTGGATGCTCCACAGACAGGATCCATTTTTTGGGGGTTTATTGTTCTGATGGATCAGAGGAAGGGCAAAATAATCAGTGACGTCAACACAAACTTTCTGCTGACACCCTCTCCACTTTGTCAGGGGGGCTCTACTTGTATGGGCGTTTAATAGAACAGGTTCTGTAGACATCTATGTGGAATCAGCTGACGATGGTGTAAAAGGAGTGCGCTCTTTCACGCTACAGTAGGATCTTGGGCCTCTGCACTGTTCTTTATACCTGGCGATAAAATTGAACTGTAAGGCTGAGTTCACACTTGAGTTATTAGTTCAGTTTTGGCCCCGTAACTGCCCAAATAAGTGAAGTGTGCAGTGATTCTATGAGCAATGCCTGTCATGTGCGTGTCATACTTACTCACAGTATTGTTTCACTATAATAGCAGACTACCTATGCGTGTTAATGCAAGGCACAGTGTTCTACATCACTATACAGGCTCTTTGCAGCCAGGAGATAGCTGTTTTTTAACGCGATTCACCATGAATAAATTCGGATTGAATAGAATATTTTTTAGAAATTCGCTCATCTCTATCCACAACCTTCCTGTGATAAAGGGTAAAAACTGTCAAATAATGAACAGTACTTGGAGTAAATTGAAATGTGCGTTTTTATCTCACCACCTTCAATGTCTGTTAAAGGGGTTGTCCGGGTTCATTACATGTCCCCTTCTTCCCCCACTCAGCCCCTCTGAGATGAGCATTGGAGCATTTCATGCTGTGATGTTCTCCTTTGCCCTGTACTGAATGGCTATTTATGACACTGCTGGGTGGAAGCTTCTGCCTATCACTGTTCCCGGTAATGTCACCGGCACTGATGGGCGGGCTGTCCTGGTTCAACCCTGAACCTGGCTTATGCCTTGTATTATTTATTGCTTATGCATGTAATAAATGTAGTTTTTAGTGTTTTTTTTTTTTTTAGGCAGTTCATCCTCTAGATTTGTAGTACATCCACATAATACATGAAATACAGTGATATTATCACTTTTAATCGTTTGCAATGTATTTCAGGACACTGTACATTTACTCAACCACTGTGAGATAAGGGTACATCACGGTGGTTGAAGGGTTAAAGGGGTTGTGTCACTTTAGCAAGTGGCATTTATAATGCCTTGTATTAACTTTCTCTACGTGATAAATGCCATTTGCTGAAGTGGCACAAGCCCTTTAACCACCTCAGCTCCCCTAGCTTAAACCCCCTTAATGACCAGACCACTTTTTACAATTCTGCACTACACTACTTTAGCGGTTTATTGCGCGGTCATACAACTTACCACCCAAATAAATTTTACCTCCTTTTCTTCTCACTAATAGAGCTTTCATTTGGTGGTATTTCATTGCTGCTGACATTTTTACTTTTTTTGTTGTTAATCGAAATTTTTCAATTTCAGTTGTAAATGAAAAAAAAAAAAATACATTTCTATATAAATTTTTCTCTAAATTTATTGTTCTACATGTCTTTAATAAAAAAAAAATGCAATAAGTGTATATTTATTGGTTTGCGCAAAAGTTATAGCGTTTACAAACTATGGTACAAAAATGTGAATTTCCGCATTTTGAAGCAGCTGTGACTTTCTGAGCACCTGTCATGTTTCCTGAGGTTCTACAATGCCCAGACAGTAAAAACACCCCACAAATGACCCAATTTCGGAAAGTAGACACCCTAAGGTATTCAATGATGGGCATAGTGAGTTCATAGAAGTTTTTATTTTTTGTCACAAGTTAGCGGAAAATTATGATTTTTTTTTCTTACAAAGTCTCATATTCCACTAACTTGTGACAAAAAATAAAAACTTCCATGAACTCACTATGCCCATCACGAAATACCTTGGGGTGTCTTCTTTCCAAAATGGGGTCACTTGTGGGGTATTTATACTGCCCTGGAATTTTAGGGGACCTAAAGCGTGAGAAGAAGTCTGGAATTCAAATGCCTAAAAAATGCCCTGTGAAATCCTAAAGGTGCTTTTTAGAATTTGGCCCCTTTGGGCACCTAGGCTGCAAAAAAGTGTCACACATGTGGTATCTCCGTACTCAGAAGAAGTAGGAAAATGTATTTTGGGGTGTATTTTTACATATACCCATGCTGGGTAAGAGAAATATCTCTCTAAAAGTCAACTTTCCCATTTTTTTATACAAAGTTGTCATTTTAGAGAGATATTTCTCTCACCCAGCATGGGTATATGTAAAAAGACACCCCAAAACACATTGCCCAACTTCTCCTGAGTACGGCAATACCACATGTGTGACACTTTTTTGCAGCCTAGGTGCGCAAAGGGGCCCAAATTCTAAAGAGCACCTTTAGGATTTCACAGGGCATTTTTTACGCATTTGGATTCCAAATTACTTCTCACGCTTTAGGTCCCCTAAAATGCCAGGGCAGTATAAATACCCCACAAGTGACCCCATTTTAGAAAGAAGACACCCCAAGGTATTCCGTGAGGGGCATGGCGAGTTCCTAGAATATATTTTTTTTGGCACAAGTTAGCGGGAAATGTTTTTTATTTTATTTATTTTTTATTTATTTTTTTCTCTTACAAAGTCTCATATTCCACTAACTTGTGACAAAAAATAAAATTTTACATGAACTCGCCATGCCCCTCACGAAATACCTTGGGGTGTCTTCTTTCCAAAATGGGGTCACATGTGGCCTTTTAGGGGCCCTAAAGCGTGAAAAGAAGTCTGGAATATAAATGTAAAAAAAAATTTACGCATTTAGATTTCGTGAGGGGTATGGTGAGTTCATGTGAGATTTTATTTTTTGTCACAAGTTAGTGGAATATGAGACTTTGTAAGAAAAAACAAAAAAACTATAAAAAGAAAAAAACTATTTCCGCTAACTTGTGACAAAAAAAAGAAAAAATCTTCTATGAACTCGCCATGCCCTTCAAAAGATATCTTTTTATAGCGCCGCAGCGATTTTACAGTGTTTTTTTAGTGATCAGAAAAAAAGAATTCTGTCACTGCGGTGGGGCGGACTGAACGCAAGTGTGCGCACAAGATCAGGCCTGATCGGGCGAACACTGCGTTTTTTGTAGAGCCTATAGAACATCTCCTATTTTTGTCCGCAATTGCGGACAAGAAAAGGCATTTTCTATATAGTTCTGGCAATGTGCGGATCCGCAAAATGCGGAAAGCACATTGCCGGTGTCTGTGTTTTGCGGATCCGTGGATCCGCGGATCCGCAAAACACATACGGGTGTCTGAATGGAGCCTGACAGGGGGGTGATCAATGACAGGGGGGTGATCAGGGAGTCTATATGGGGTGATCACCCCCCTGTTAGGCTCCATTCAGATGTCCATATGTGTTTTGCACCCTAAAGATAATGCTTCCAGTCGGTTAAGCACCACCTTCTTTTCCACCAATTCCAGTCTCTGTAGCCAAGAGTCTGGCCAACCGAATCTTCACTCTGATCATCCTTCCTCCCACCATGGAGAGGCTTGCTAAATGAGTGATCCCACACTCGGATAATTTGAGGACCTGTTTCCAGTGCCACTATTATATTTGGCCCTTGTGCCCAGCACGCTTGAAGAGGGACATGAAATATTGTGCCCTGATTCCCAACCTCTTGAGCCTTCACAGTCTCAAGAAGATGACGGTGGTGAAAGGCAATCATTCGATCACGAGGTGGATGATGATGAGACACAGTTGTCAATCACTGAGGTTGTGGTTCGGTCAAGTCAGGAGGATGAGCAGAGTGAGGAAGTGGAAGAGGAGGTGGTGGACGATGAGGTCAATGACCGAACATGTGAAGGTGAAAAGCCAAGTAAAGACAGCAGTACAGAGGGGGAGGGATCCGCAGCACCGCAACTGTCTGGAAGAGGCAGTGGGGTTGCAAAAGGGAGAAGTCGGCCCACACCAAACCGGCCCGCAACCATTACACCGAGCACCCCCATGCGCAAATCTACCTTGCCAAGGTGTAAGTGTTCCGCAGTATGGCACTATTTTGAGGAAAGTGTAGACGACAAAAGAGTGATAGTTTGCAACCTGTGCCATACCAAAATGAGCCGGGGCGTGAACACTAGCAACCTCACCACCATCATCATGATCCACCACATGGCATCCAAGCACCCTAATAAATGGGCCGAACGCCTGGGTCCACTTAACCACGGACACATGAACAAGTACGTTTGGCCAGGGACGCTACATTTCCCTGACAGCACACCGGGTGAACGTTGTAGCAGTGTAGCACTGCAGTGGGAAAGTGTCAACAGGTGTGCTGAAGCTGATATGCTTAGTGGAAAAACAGCACACTGCCGCAGAGCGGTTGCAGGGGATAAGAGACCAGACTGAGCTGTGGCTCTCGCCACTCAACCTACAGCCAGGCATGGTTGTGTGTGATAATGGCCGTAACTTGGTGGCGGCTTCGCTTGGCAAGCTCAGACACATCCCATGCCTAAAGTAAGATAAAATGAGTCACTGGGTTTCAATGGTACTTGCGCTGCTGGTCTCCCGAGATGAAGTGGGTTCTTCACAAATGGAAATTGTTAATATAGTGGGACCGCGCTGCTCCTCATTCACACACAGAGCGTTTTTCCACGAATGCAGGTATTCACTTTATCTGGCCCAAGACAGACATCCTTCAGTTGGATCGCAGTATGCTCCTACGCAGATTGAAACTCAGCATATCTATGCTGGATAGTCGTAGGCTCCTCTGCAAGATGTCATAAACCGCACAATAGTGAGAGTACCTCCGGCACTGTTAAAAATTCTGCTTTATTATACTCACAGAAATAAAAAAATATTCGGCATATCAATATAGCAATATTCTTTCCGCACAGGCCGACCCGGGTTTCACATGTAGCTTCGTCTGGGGCGAGAATCTACTACGCCTATGGTAGGCGGTTATTTAACCCCTGTCACGACCATGGTCATGGTCGTGACTCCTGGACCCGCAGGCAGTTGCCTGCGGTTTGGTTTTCTTGTCAACCACATGGTGAGGGCCTCACGTATCTTGCCTCACGTGTGGTTGCTGCTGGCAACATGATTTTATTCGCAGTATAGCAGCCTGATCTGTTGCTAGGCAGCTTGCTGTGAAGTGCATGCGGTTGCACCTGGCAACCTGTCTTTATAGGTGTGCCTTTTGTACATGTGGTGTGCACTTTCCCTGTTTGTTGTGCACGAGGTTTCTGTATGTGTGCACTTTCCCTTTAAGTGGCTTCACTACCCTGTCTGGTCTTGGAAGGGTTAATTTCCCTTTCCAGTGTGTGTCTGTGTGGGTGTGGCCACTTGGGCTATTTAGCCTCTGCTGGAAGCCTGTAGCTCAGGGGTACTCCAGGCATGTTGCTGGAGTCATCCTCCTGGTAACCTTATACCATCTCTCCAGTGAGGGCCACTCTTGCGGTCATAAAAACATGTGGTGATGTTATGCTTTATGTTGGTGTTTATTCTTACTGCAGCTATGGATCTGGGTTCCTGTGTGTTTATGTGTGTGTGCTGTGTCCATTTATGTTTGGTGTGGACATCATCTTGTGAGCACGGGATCCAGTCAGTGTGTCTGTGGCAGGTAGGTGTGGAAGTGCTTTCACTCACCTGCCATAACCATAGGCTGTTTATGTTTCCCCTTCCTTGCAGCTAGGCCAGTTTAGACTCCTGTTCGTCCGTGTCTAGGAGGAACAGGTTGTCTTACCCAACTCCTAGTTCAGGGATCCCTTGAGGGTTAGTAGGGACCCGAGGTTTCTGAGTATGAGCCTTCCTACCATCAGGGTTGGCTCATACAGCTAGGAGTCAGGGTCAGATTTAGGGATGTGTTAGGAGGTGACCTGCTCCCTATTCTGTTGTCCTGGTCGAGCAGCTTCCATACGTTTAACATCGCACGGTTGAGGGTTTCCCCCACTCTCAGCCATGACAACCTCCTTCCCCCCACATGGCACAGCTGATAATTATAAGACCCATCCAATTGCACAAAAGAAGTCTCCAAAATGCTCATATTCCAAAATAAAACAAATAAAACACAAATAAAAATACATTCCATTCATCTTTCAGTAATCCATATACAAAATATCGCAATTATATAGTATTTTCATGCTGACTCTCCCCATTGGGAATTCTATTACAAACACGGCTAGGTCAACCAATGACTAACTTTCAAGTTCCCTCCCCCTGCTGGACAATTCACTACTCCACACTTTCACTGCTCCGGCGCACTACAATGCCAATATTCCAAATACATACAAACTAAGCAGGGCTTGAGGTCGAATTCAACATTCATCCCTTTAGGTTGAAGGGTGCTTAATTTATATATCCATTCGATCTCTCTTCTGTTTATTTTCATAACTGGGTCCCCACCCCGCCAATGGGGTTTGACCAGTTCTACTCCCATGAATTTCAAACCCCTAGGATTCTTCTCATGGTGCTCCTTAAAATGCATAGAAACACTATGTGTAGTTAGACCTTTTTTGATGTTACGGATGTGCTCCTGTATTCTAACTTCCAGTTTCCTGAGGGTTCTTCCTACGTACTGGAGGTCACCCCCTCATTCTTACAGGACAGACCCCCTTTCACTTTAAACTCTTGTCCACTTACTGTGGACTTTACTACCCCCACATGCTGCGTTCTCTCTTTCAAGATTCTATTTTTGCAGCCTATGCAAAAACCGCACCATGTGAATTTCTGCGTTCATTTTTTTTGGGCACAGTCAAAATTGCACTGTGTACTTGTCACAGCCAGACAGCTGAGAAGCGCTCACAGGAGCTTCTCAGATCCTCCTCCTTGAATTTCTTTGTTTTGGTTTAGTTTCTCATCTCGTTAGTCTATCTCAGCTGTCATGCAGTCAGACTGATCGCTACCCTTTAAGTTCCTCCCCATAATGCAGTAGTGTGCGGCTGATACAACTTCCTGGAGTGTGTGTGCATGCTGTTCCCAGTTCCCAGTTCCCAGTCCTCAGTCGTCAGTCGTCTGCAGATAAGTGCTGTTTATGTATTTATGTTTTTGTCTTTTCTGGATCCAGGTGACCCTGACTCCCTCCGTGTCAGTGTAGGGAGCCGGTGGTCGTGTCCCTTCACTATTGTAGGGTCTTCAGGTAATAGATAGCCGAGGAACATGGATATGCGGCCATCCACCTTTGGGGTGTTCGCATAGGCTGAGCAGTGAGGGAGAGCGGCAGCTCTATTGCAGGGGTCTCCCTTTGTTCCTTAGTTGTGGATCCAGAGAGACATTGTTTATATGGTATTGTCTTGTTTCCTGTACACCATCCGTGACATTATCAGCCGCCAAAACCGTCTCAAGCATGGATCCGGTTTCACTTTTGGCTGAACGCCTCCAGGGTCTTTCATTGGAGGTAGCTGATCTCCGTAGGATTTTTTCTCAGTTTCAAGTGACCGGTTCAGCTTGCGTTCATGGAGTTTGTGCTGAGCCCAAGATCTCGCTCCCGGATACGTTCTCTGGGGGTAGTGAGAATTTTGTGCGTTTTAAAGAGGCTTGCAAACTCCATTTTCGCCTTCTTCCCCATTCTTCTGGTGATGAAGAACGGAGGGTGGGGATCATTGAATCGCTGCTCAGGGGTAACGCTCAGGAGTCTTGGGCCTTTTCGCTACCGGAGGGGGCACGGCCCCTCCGCTCAGTGGATGAATTCTTTTTAGCCCTGGGTCAGATATATGATGATCCGGATCGTATTGCTCTGGCTGAGTCTAGACTACGTCTGTTATGCCAGGGTAAACAATCCGCAGAGATATACTGCTCCGAATTTCGGAGATGGGCAGCTGATACTGGTTGGAATGATGCTGCACTCCGAAGTCAATTTTGCCATGGTCTTTCAGAGGGATTGAAAGATGCATTTTCCTTTCATGAGAGGCCTATCTCCTTGGACTCTGCTATGTCTCAGGCCGTTCGTATTGACAGGCGTCTTAGAGAGAGACGAGAGATCTCTCCTTCCTGTCCTACTCAGTCTCGGAACAGTGCAGCGGTCTCATTCTGTGCGCAGGAGTCTCAGTCGCTGTCAGCCCCTTCTGAGCAGGAGCCTATGCAGCTGGGGTTGATTGACTCTGACAATAGAAGATTCAGCCCGCATGGGAGGGTTTGTTTTTGTTGTGGAGGTATAAATCATTTGGCAAATGTTTGTCCCTCAAGGAGATTCAGGCAGTTTTCTGGGAGTAATAAAGAGACAAAAAGGAAAAAATCTTTTAAAAATGTTCCGTCTGTTACTATTGGCAGGGTTGAGGCGGAAATTGAAGGTTTTCCGTTTGCTTGTAGTTCCCGTTTTGTCCTGCCTGCTAGGGTGGCGCTAGAGAGCAAGAGCATTTTTTGTGAGATTTTTGTGGATAGTGGAGTAGCTGTCAACCTCATTGATAATCAATTTGCAATAACTCATGGTTTCCAGGTATGCACTTTGGGAAGGGATATTCCTGTTTTTGCTATTGATTCAGCTCCACTTTCTCAGAAATCATTAAAGGGCATAGTTCACAATATCCGTTTAATTGTGAGTGATGCTCATGTTGAGGATGTGTCATGTTTCGTCCTTAGCGGTTTGCCTACTCCTCTAGTGTTGGGGCTACCCTGGCTCACTAAACATAACCCCACCATTGATTGGCAAGCGAGGCAAATAAATGGTTGGAGTAACTTTTGCAGAGAGAATTGCCTCATAACATCTGTTTCTGAGGTTTCTACTAAGACTGTACCACCTTTCCTCTCTGAATTTTTGGATGTCTTCTCTGAGAGTGGAGTTCAGGGTTTGCCTCCGCACAGGGAGCATGATTGCCCTATTAATCTCATCCCAGGCGCCAAGCTGCCTAAATCTCGTTTATACAATCTCTCCCAACCTGAGAGGGTCGCTATGCGGGCTTATATCTCTGAGAGTTTGAGAAAAGGACACATACGACCCTCAAAGTCACCTGTTGCCGCTGGTTTTTTCTTTGTTAAGAAAAAAGATGGTTCTTTAAGACCTTGTCTGGATTTCAGGGAGCTGAACAGTATCACTATTCGTGATCCTTATCCGCTTCCTCTGATCCCGGACCTGTTTAACCAGGTTGTTGGGGCTAAAGTCTTTTCCAAATTAGACCTAAGAGGGGCATACAACCTGGTTAGGGTCAGAGAAGGAGACGAATGGAAGACGGCTTTCAATACCCCTGAGGGCCATTTTGAGAATTTGGTTATGCCTTTTGGTTTGATGAATGCCCCAGCCGTTTTTCAGCATTTCATCAACAGCATTTTTTATCATTTAATGGGAAAATTTGTATTAGTGTATTTGGATGACATTTTGATTTTTTCTCCGGATTTCAAGACTCATAAGGAACACTTACGTCAGGTCTTGCTCATTCTGCGGGAGAATAAATTATATGCGAAACTGGAAAAATGTGTGTTTGCGGTTCCAGAAATCCAATTTCTGGGGTTTCTTGTCTCCGCTTCTGGTTTTCGCATGGACCCCGAGAAGGTCCGCGCTGTGCTTGAGTGGGAGCTTCCTGAGAACCAGAAGGCGCTGATGCGTTTTTTGGGCTTTGCCAATTATTACAGGAAATTTATTTTGAATTATTCCTCTGTTGTTAAACCACTCACTGATATGACCAGAAAGGGGGTAGATTTTTCTTCCTGGTCGGTAGAGGCGCGTAAGGCCTTTTCTAATATCAAGGAGAGTTTTGCTTCCGCTCCCATCCTAGTACAACCTGATATTTCGTTACCCTTCATAGTTGAGGTTGATGCTTCTGAGGTAGGGGTGGGTGCGGTCTTGTCTCAGGGTTCCTCTCCTGCCAAATGGCAACCGTGTGCCTTTTTCTCAAAGAAACTCTCCTCCGCAGAGAGAAATTATGATGTGGGAGATAGGGAATTGTTGTCCATCAAGTTGGCTTTTGAGGAATGGCGCCATTGGCTAGAGGGAGCCAGACACCCTATTACCGTGTTTACTGACCATAAAAATCTGGCCTATTTGGAGTCAGCCAAGCGTCTGAACCCGAGACAGGCCAGATGATCTTTGTTCTTTTCAAGGTTTAATTTTGTTGTTACGTTCCGCCCTGGGGTTAAGAATGTGAAGGCAGATGCCCTGTCACGTTGTTTTCCAGGAGGTGGGAATTTTGAAGACCCGGGTCCCATTTTGGCTGAAGGTGTGGTGGTCTCTGCTCTTTTTCCTGAATTGGAGGCAGAGGTGCAGGCAGCCCAGTCAGAAGCTCCTGATCTTTGTCCTCCTGGGAGGTTGTTTGTGAGACACAAGATTTTTAAAGAACACCACGACACGGTCCTTGCTGGGCACCCGGGGGCAAGAGCCACACTGGATCTCATCGCTCGGAGATTCTGGTGGCCTGCGCTTCGTAAGTCGGTTGAGGGTTTTGTGGCAGCTTGCGAGACTTGCGCTCGTGCCAAGGTCCCTTATTCACGGCCATCAGGTCCTCTCCTTCCTTTGCCCATTCCTTCCCGTCCTTGGACACATCTGTCCATGGACTTCATAACGGACTTGCCTCGTTCCTCGGGGAAGTCTGTGATTCTGGTGGTGGTGGACCGTTTTAGCAAAATGGTGCATTTTATCCCTTTCCCTGCTTTGCCCAATGCTAAGACGCTGGCGCAGGCATTTATTGACCACATTGTCAAATTGCATGGGATTCCTTCAGACATAGTCTCTGATAGGGGCACGCAGTTTGTTTCCAGATTCTGGAAGGCTTTCTGTTCTCGCTTGGGGGTTCGGTTGTCATTCTCTTCTGCTTTCCATCCGCAGTCGAATGGCCAGACAGAGCGCGTCAATCAGAATCTGGAGACATATCTGCGCTGTTTTGTGGCGGAGAATCAGGAGGATTGGTGTTCTTTTTTGTCCCTTGCTGAGTTTGCTTTAAATAACCGTCGTCAGGAGTCCTCTGATAAGTCACCATTTTTTGGTGCATATGGGTTCCATCCGCAATTTGGGACTTTCTCGGGAGAGGGCTCTTCTGGTTTGCCTGATGAGGACAGATTCTCCTCGTCTTTGTCATCTATTTGGCAAAAGATTCAGGATAATCTAAAGAGCATGAGTGAGAGATATAAGCGTGTGGCGGATAAGAGACGTGTGCCTGGTCCGGACCTGAATGTTGGTGATCTGGTGTGGTTGTCTACCAAGAATATCAAATTGAAGGTTCCCTCCTGGAAGTTGGGTCCTAGGTTTATTGGGCCTTACAAGATCCTGTCTGTCATCAATCCTGTTGCCTACCGTCTTGATCTTCCTCAGACTTGGAAGATCCATAATGTTTTTCATAAGTCCTTATTGAAACCTTATGTTCAACCTATTGTACCCTCGCCTTTGCCTCCTCCTCCGATTATGGTTGATGGAAATCTTGAATTTCAGGTCTCTAGGATTGTGGATTCTCGTCTTGTCCGCGGTTCCCTCCAGTACCTCGTTCATTGGGAGGGTTATGGTCCTGAGGAGAGGATGTGGGTCCCAGTGACGGACATTAAGGCCTCTCGTCTCATCAGGGCTTTCCATAGGTCCCATCCTGAGAAGGTGGGCCCTGAGTGTCCGGAGTCCACTCCTAGAGGGAGGGGTACTGTCACAGCCAGACAGCTGAGAAGCGCTCACAGGAGCTTCTCAGATCCTCCTCCTTGAATTTCTTTGTTTTGGTTTAGTTTCTCATCTCGTTAGTCTATCTCAGCTGTCATGCAGTCAGACTGATCGCTACCCTTTAAGTTCCTCCCCATAATGCAGTAGTGTGCGGCTGATACAACTTCCTGGAGTGTGTGTGCATGCTGTTCCCAGTTCCCAGTTCCCAGTTCCCAGTCGTCAGTCGTCTGTCGTCTGCAGATAAGTGCTGTTTATGTATTTATGTTTTTGTCTTTTCTGGATCCAGGTGACCCTGACTCCCTCCGTGTCAGTGTAGGGAGCCGGTGGTCGTGTCCCTTCACTATTGTAGGGTCTTCAGGTAATAGATAGCCGAGGAACGTGGATATGCGGCCATCCACCTTTGGGGTGTTCGCATAGGCTGAGCAGTGAGGGAGAGCGGCAGCTCTATTGCAGGGGTCTCCCTTTGTTCCTTAGTTGTGGATCCAGAGAGACATTGTTTATATGGTATTGTCTTGTTTCCTGTACACCATCCGTGACAGTACTAAACGTGTGTTCAGATTAGGAGCCTTCTTATATATAATTTCTGGCCACCTAGGTATCTCCTTCCCCAGGATGGGGTCGTTCTTCAGTATTGCCTTCAGAAAACTGGAAGTTAGAATACAGGAGCACATCCATAACATCAAAAAAGGTCTAACTACACATAGTGTTTCTATGCATTTTAAGGAGCACCATGAGAAGAATCCTAGGGGTTTGAAATTCATGGGAGTGGAACTGGTCAAACCCCATTGGCGGGGTGGGGACCCAGTTAGGCAAATAAACAGAAGAGAGATCGAATGGATATATAAATTAAGCACCCTTCAACCTAAAGGGATGAATATTGAATTTGACCTCAAGCCCTGCTTAGTTTGGCATTGTAGTGCGCCGGAGCAGTGAAAGTGTGGAGTAGTGAATTGTCCAGCAGGAGGAGGGAACCTACCTGGACGTATGACTTCATGAATGAAGCACTTGGAAGTTAGTCATTGGTTGACCTAGCCGTGTTTGTAATACAATTCCCAATGGGGAGAGTCAGCATGAAAAAACTATATAATTGCGATATTTTGTATATGGATTACTGAAAGATGAATGGAATGTGTTTTTATTTGTGTTTTATGTGTTTTATTTTGGAATATGAGCATTTTGGAGACTTCTTTTGTGCAATTGGATGGGTCTTATAATCATCAGCTGTGTCATGTGGGGGGAAGGGGGTTAAATAACCGCCTTCCCTAGGCGTAGTAGATTCTCGCCCCTGACGAAGCTACATGTGAAACCCGGGTCGAGCTGTGCGGAAAGAATATTGCTATATTGATATGCTGAAATTATTTTTTTTTTCTGTGAGTATAATAAAGCAGAATTTTTAACAGTGCCGGAGGTACTCTCACAATTGTGCGGTTTATGACATCTTGCAGAGGAGCCTACGACTATCCAGCATAGATATGCTGAGTTTCAATCTGCGTAGGAGCATACTGCGATCCAACTGAAGGGTGTCTGTCTTGGGCCAGATAAAGTGAATACCTGCATTCGTGGAAAAACGCTCTGTGTGTGAATGAGGAGCAGCGCGGTCCCACTATTATAACAACATCCCATGCCTAGCCCACGTCTTAAACGCAGTGGGGCTGTTAAAACCTACCCCAATTTGCCTGAGTTACTGGTGAAGGTGTGCCGCGTGTGTCCACATTTCCGCAAGTCATCGACAGCTTCCGCCGGTCTGTCAACGCTGCCGCAGCGCTTTAACTTGCCAGCTGACTGGCTGTTGTGCAATGTGAGCACGCGCTGGAACTCCACGTTCCACATGTTGGCCAGGCTTTGTGAGCAGCAGAGGGCAGTAGTGGAATACCAGCTGCAACATGGTTTTCGCCTTTCCAGTCAGCTTCCGCTAGTTAGAAGCGAGGAGTGAGCATGGATGTCTGACCTCTGTGAGGTTTTAAGAAACTTTGAGGAATCAACACAGATGGTGAGCAGCGATAACGCTATTATCAGCGTCACCATGCCACTTCTGTGTCTACTCAAACGCTCGCTGCTCACAATTAAGGACGACGCTTTGCATGTGGAAGAGGTGGAAATGGGGGAAGAAGACATTACACAGGGTGATAGCCAGACCACCCTCCCTCCGTCTTCTCTGCGCAAATTGGACAATGAAGAGGAGGAGGAGGAAGAGGAGGTGGTGGAGTCGGTTGCCTCCACTACAGAGCGTAGTACCCATGGAAGTTTAATTCCATCTGTTCAGCGTGGGTGGGCAGAAGAGAAGGAAGAGGATGAGGAGATTAAGAGTGATCCTCCTGATGATGACAGCGAAGTCTTGCCTGTTGGTACTCTGGCACATATGGCTGATTTCATGTTAGGCTGCCTTTTCCATAACCCACGCGTTATACGCATTTTAGACAACACGGATTACTGGGTGTTCACCCTTCTCCACCTCCACTACAAAGAGAACTTCTCATCCCTCATTCCTCTAAAGAGAGGACAAGCAAAATGGTGCTATACCAGAAGGTCCTTGTTGAAAAATCGCTCCAAAGTTGATAGGGCAGACATCCAAATGGATCGTCGCTGTCACGGGGACGTGAGATCGCCTAGAAGTTATCTAGAGTCAACAAAGCGGCAGCAGCCCCTCACCTACAAGTCCAGTCTCAGTAGCCAAGAGTCTAGTCAACACAATCCTCACCTTGATGGCACAATGGGTGAACGTTGTGGAGGCCGGGAACAAGTTGGCTGCTGGCACCAGACTTGCCCTCCAATAGATCCTCGTTAACGGAAAGTGTACTCATTCCAATAACAGGGCCGCTTACGAGTGCTGTATTGTTATTTATCGTCACCACCTCCCCGAGTCGGCAGTGGGTAATTGCCGCGCGCCTGCTGCCTTCCTTGGAATCTTGTGCTTTAATAACTTTACTCACCCTCTCTGTGTGGTTCACAATTAGGAAAAAAAAGGGGCAAGGCAACAACAGTCAATCAGATTTCAGCCATTGACCTCCCTTGGATGTGGGAGCCCTTTCTCAGGCTCCCTCTCCGTCATTGAGCCCTGATTCCCTGTTACCCGTGATCAACATGGTAGGCACAGAAAAGCACATCTAAAGTTGATGGGGAAGACATCCAAATGGATAATCGATGTTACGGGGACGTGCAATCGCCCAGAGGTTATCTAGAGTCACCAATGTAGCAGCAGGCCCTCGTCCCTAAAGTTTTAGATGGTCAGATCAGCAGGCGCTTTCTCCTAATGTTTTTGAGGGTCACCAGCAGGCCATCAATCTTAATTTTTCAAGGGTGTGTATGATGCCCTCCTTTATGTGTAACAAAGGGTGTTTTGGAGTGCCGTTTCCTTGTAATTTTTGGCAGCCCTTTCAGTTAGTGCATAGGCTTTATGAGTGTAGGAGTCCCACTACATGAACAATTGTACCATAATGTGAATTAATCCCTTCTTTATGTGATATACAGGCCTTTTTCGGAGTGCCTCTTGCTTGTAATTTTTTTGCAGCACTTGCACTTTATATACAATTGAATATACAGGAAAGAATGTTTCCTAACAATTTTCCCTGTAAAATAGATTTTTGTGGGGGTTTTGTGCGTATTTTGATCAGTCTGTAAAAGTGGCGTACCACTCGGTCAACATGGTTCCCAGCAGCGACCTGTGAATCTAAGATGCATCCAGACATCGTCCCCATGCTCTTCCCGATCCGTTTCTGTCACTTTCTGACCTTTTCCAATGGACCAGGCACCCTCCCCTCTTCAGAGCAGGGGGTGCCTGGTTGTCTCCCATTGACTTCCATTATACTCGGGTGCTCGGTCGAGCACACGAAAATATAGCAATGTGTTCGAGCCGAACACCCAAATACTTTGGTGCTCGATCATCACTAGTACAGTATGGACAGCAGAACCTATCAGCTAAAATATATCACTATCTAACCTACACTATATCCCACTAACTATCTGTATTGTATATATAAGCTAACTAACTAACTTTCTAATGCAATGACACAGCAAAGCACAGAGCACAGCAATGACACTGCTGTCTCTCTCAGAACTGCAAAAAACTACAGTAGTTTGTATTTGTTACTACTTTTAAAATCTAAAAACCTTAGGAATTTTTTTATTTATTTTCCTTACAATATTCTAATACAATGTTTATACTTCTGACTGTACAGAGCTGTGTGAGGGATTATTTTTTGTGGGGCCAGCTGTAGTTTTTTTTTTTTGTGCCATTTTGGGTTCCATATAACTTTTTGATCATTATTTACTTAAATGGGGGAAGGGGGCGAGGTGACCAAAAAATGGCAAATAGGTAGATTAGAACCATGGTAGACAGGTAAGCGATGACTGCGACTTCAGCAGTGTATTGTAGCCTTCCTTAGTGTTTGCCTGTACCTGGCCTCTAACATGTAGCCGATATTGTACTGATCGTTACTTGACCGGCCTCTGACACTGAGAATGTCCCCTGATAAGCTGGATACAAACAAAAAAATTTCATAGTGGGACATACAGACAGGGTCATTTTAGGGCATGTAGCTCAGATATATGTTTTCGGGGTGAGTGCTCTGTGGGTAGGTTTTAATGACTAAGTGGCCACCTGATAGGACATACTATGGACATTGTTGGACATGCCTTGTAAACTATTTTATTTGTCCTATTCCCTAGGAATGCCAGGGATATCTGGACCAGTCTATCTGGCTTCCAATGTGGTAAGACCATAGCGGTTAACCACATATGTGAAAGTATGATTGTATGTGGTACTTTTAACAAATTATGTTTTTTTTCTGGCATTGTGAGGTTCAATTTATGAGGGTACCCCTTTTATTTTGGATTTTTTTATTTTTTTTTATGTGACAACTAAAGGTTAAGTTTTAGATGCTGTGACTCACCTCCCTTCTGCTCAATTTTTATGAGTAGTGGTTCTGGCTGGTGAGAGTACCATAATAACTATCAGTTGTACACAAAGAAATAAATGCAATCAGGTCACCATCTTTGTTAGTCCTCAGTGCATGGTTCCTAAGGAGAAGCACATCCACTGTAGAAACAAAAGTAATGGGTCCAGCACTCGGGTCTTGAATAAAACCATGAATTTTTTATTCCAAATATTTTAAAAAAATGTCCAAAAATGGCACACAACAGGACATCTCCCCACACCAGTCAATATGTCTGACTGCACTTATTCATGACAACACAACAATCAGTTGTGCTTTGTGATACTGATACTTACCTGCTGCCCACCACTGCATGCTCCTTTGCTCCCCAGGCTAAGTTGCATTGCTCGAGTCCCCCACTGATAACATCCGCTGTGATACTGCTCCCCCTGTATCATGTCAATTGGTCACGTTACACAAGGTAGGCAGGTCATCATTATGTACAGTGATTGCCTGCAGTAGCGTCAAAGCAAATGTTGACAGCAGGGGACCCGAGCAAGGCCAGAGAGTGGCAGATCCCGGATTAATTGGTGTGAAGCTGGTAAGTATGCCTCCAATTGCAGGTCTGCCTAGGAAGGGGGTGAGGGTTGCCAAAAAAAAAAGATGCCAACCCCTACAAGGAGAGCTTTATTTTATTCACAGATGCTCTGTAACAACTGGGCAAAGTTTTGCATAATAAATAATACACCTTCTACAACAACCTCTTTTAAGAACAAGTAAACTTTATTTTCATGAAGCTGCCCCTTTTCTCGATAGCGAGGTACTGCAGAGGGTGCAGTGTGTATTATAACCTCGCATTAACCCTCTTCTGAAAACAACACAGCTGAAAATCCTTTTTTAATTGTGCAGTTACCATTTAAGTTAAAGGGGTTTTCTGAGATTTTCAAACTTATGACCTACCCTCCAGATAGGTCATCTGTATCTGATCATGGGGATTCTGACACCTGGGACCCCTGCTGATCAGCTAGTTGAAAAGGCACTGGAGTTTGTAGTAGTGCCTTCTCAGATCTACGCTAGAGTAATGGACAATGTGTTGGCTTAGTGGTGCCTTGCAGTGGTTGGATCAAACCTGACTGAGGGCAACATCTGCATGGAGATTGTATGTTCTCCCTGTGTTTATGTGGGTTTCCTTCCACAAGCTAAAAAGATACACCGATACAGAATTTAGACTGTAAAACCTAGTGAGGATGGCAAGTAATGACAATGCCTGTAAAGCACTGTGGGAAACCATCAATGCTATATAAGTAAGAGAAATAAATAAGAGATGAGATGCTAATAACAAAGATATATAATATAGTTTATTCATATTTTATTCAGTATTTTAAGTAATATGTCCATCCAGTTCAGTCTATTCTCCAGCAAGATTGATCCAGAGGATGTCAAAAACCATAATAAGGTAGAGGTCAATATTCCTAATTTTAAAATAAAATTCCCCCTTAATTGTTGATCCAGAATAACTTTTTGGATTAACAATCCTTTTCCAGTAATCTACTGTAGTAGCTATTAGTAATAAGCGGCATAGGCAATATTTGTTTTAGCCATATTTCACAATTTTTTTGCATAATATTCACAATAAATTCGCAAATTCTAGAAATTGTGATCTCCAGTCATTATTTTCGGGATTGTGCAAATCGGCACTAATGATGCGCATATTTTTTGCGCAAGACATGCAACTTCACATTTTATCAGGTCTGAGTATATATTACTGACTGGTGAACTAAGTATTGTTGTGACATCACAGCACTATGTCTGTAGCATGTATGTATGGACAGCAGAGAAACATTAATTCCTATCACACTACCTAACACCCTGCACTGGAACCTATCACCTACACTATATCACCATCTAACCTACACTACATCTCCCACTAACTGTATTATATACAGTATATGAGCTAACTAACTATCTAATGTAATTGGATAAGGACTAGAATCCAGATGAAAGCACAGAGCACAGCAATGTCACTGCTCTCTCTCTCTCACAGAACTGCAAAAAAAAAACTGCAGAAAATGGCTGTTGGGGAGTTTCTTATATAGTAAAGGGGTAGGGAACTTTCCTATTGGTTCCTAGGGATGTTGCTAAGCTCTGACAAAGATATTGCAGCCTTCTCATTAGCCCACAAGCAAGAAGGGAGGTTACTGATGAAAAAAAATCTAGAATATTCACTATTACGAATATACACTCACCTAAAGAATTATTAGGAACACCTGTTCTATTTCTCATTAATGCAATTATCTAGTCAATCAATCACATGGCAGTTGCTTCAATGCATTTAGGGGGGTGGTCCTGGTCAAGACAATCTCCTGAACTCCAAACTGAATGTCAGAATGAGAAAGAAAGGTGATTTAATCAATTTTGAGCGTGGCATGGTTGTTGGTGCCAGACGGGCCGGTCTGAGTATTTCTCATCCAAGGGAGTGGGCTCAATCACAATTTTGCCCAAAAACACAGCCATGAATAAAGAATGGTACCGAAACACCCACCAACAGCAACTTCTTCCAACAATCCAACAACAGTTTGGTGAAGAACAATGCATTTTCCAGCACGATGGAGCACCGTGCCATAAGGCAAAAGTGATAACTAAGTGGCTTGGGGACCAAAACCTTGACATTTTGGGTCCATGGCCTGGAAACTCCCCAGATCTTAATCCCATTGAGAACTTGTCGTCAATCCTCAAGAGGCGGGTGAACAAACAGAAACCCACTAATTCTGACAAACTCTGAGAAGTGATTATGAAAGAATGGGTTGCTATCAGTCTGGAATTGGCCCAGAAGTTGATTGAGAGCATGCCCAGTCGAATTGCAGAGGTCCTGAAAAAGAAGGGCCAACACTGCAAATACTGACTCTTTGCATAAATGTCATGTAATTGTCGATAAAAGCCTTTGAAACGTATGAAGTGTGTGTAATTATATTTCACTACATCACAGAAACAACTCAAACAAAGATCTAAAAGCAGTTTAGCAGCAAACTTTGTGAAAACTAATATTTGTGTCATTCTTAAAACTTTTGGCCACGACTGTATATATATATATATATATATATATATACACTCACCTAAAGAATTATTAGGAACACCTGTTCTATTTCTCATTAATGCAATTATCTAGTCAACCAATCACATGGCAGTTGCTTCAATGCATTTAGGGGTGTGGTCCTGGTCAAGACAATCTCCTAAACTCCAAACTGAATGTCAGAATGGGAAAGAAAGGTGATTTAAGCAATTTTTACAATCTACTCAGTTACTGGGATTTTCACGCACAACCATTTCTAGGGTTTAGAAAGAATGGTGTGAAAAGGGAAAAACATCCAGTATGCGGCAGTCCTGTGGGCAAAAATGCCTTGTGGATGCTAGAGGTCAGAGGAGAATGGGCCGACTGATTCAAGCTGATAGAAGAGCAACGTTGACTGAAATAACCACTCGCTATAACCGAGGTATGCAGCAAAGCATTTGTGAAGCCACAACACGCACAACCTTGAGGCGGATGGGCTACAACAGCAGAAGACCCCACCGGGTACCACTCATCTCCACTACAAATAGGAAAAAGAGGCTACAATTTGCACAAGCTCACCAAAATTGGACTGTTGAAGAATGGAAAAATGTTGCCTGGTCTGATGAGTCTCGATTTCTGTTGAGACATTCAAATGGTAGAGTCCGAATTTGGCGTAAACAGAATGAGAACATGTATCCATTCTCTGATGGCTACTTCCAGCAGGATAATGCACCATGTCACAAAGCTCGAATCATTTCAAATTGGCTTCTTGAACATGACAATGAGTTCACTGTACTAAAATGGCCCCCACAGTCACCAGATCTCAACCCAATAGAGCATCTTTGGGATGTGGTGGAACGAGAGCTTCGTGCCCTGGATGTGCATCCCTCAAATCTCCATCAACTGCAAGATGCTATCCTATCAATATGAGCCAACATTTCAAAAGAATGCTATCAGCACCTTGTTGAATCAGTGCCAGTAGTGGATGCATGGAATAGCCTTGCATCAGCACGCTATCAGCAATGCTATCAGCACCTTGTTGAATCAGTAGTGGATGCATGGAATAGCCTTCCTGCAGAAGTGGTAGCTGCAAATACAGTGAAGGGGTTTAAGCATGCATGGGATAGGCATAAGGCTATCCTTCATATAAGATAGGGCCGGGGGCTATTCATAGTATTCCGTATATTGGGCAGACTAGATGGGCCAAATGGTTCTTATCTGCCGACACATTCTATGTTTCTATGTTTCTAAGGCAGTTCTGAAGGCAAAAGGGGGTCCAACACCGTATTAGTATGGTGTTCCTAATAATTCTTTAGGTGAGTGTATAGCACTATATTCTAGCAAATTGTTGAAGTGCCCATATTTGCAATCAAAATTTGCCATTAGAATATTCGCGATCAACACTAGTAGCTATAAATTGTAATATTGTTACTAGAGATGAGCAAAGTTTTGAACCCCTCAGATGCTGTGTTCAATGCTGCTCGAAGGCATCTGAGAGTCACATTCATGTGCTCAGGGGGGTAATACAGGGTTAAAAAAAATTAATCCTAACCTCATCCACTTGCTCACGGAGAGGCCGTCTGCTCCCATCTTGACTGATGAAAACCCTGCGGCGAGCGTGAAGACATCACCACATGATCACGCAGTTCGCAAGTGGTGACGTCTGATGAGCAAGTGGATGAAGGGAGTATATGTTTTATTTTCAGCCACCATTTTAGGAAAAATTTATTTGCTACCATGAAGCTAAACTTTGAATCGAATTTGTATAATTCGATTAGCTCAACACTAATTGTTATACTCCAGAAATGCAATTAAGTGCATTCATTATTACCACCTCCTCTGACAGAGTTTTATAGTCTCAATGCTCTTACAGTAAAGAACTTCCTTCTATGTAGATGTTGAACTCTTCTTTGGACATAGAAGATGTCCCCTTGTCATGATCGCAGTCCTAGGTATAAACAAATAATGTGAGAGATTTCTGTATTGAGCCTTTGATATACACTGCTCGATAAATAAAGGGAACACTAAAATATCACATTCTAGATCCCAGTGAATGAAATATTCTTATTGCAAATCTTTACTCATTACATAGTGAAATGTGTTGAGAACAATAAAACATCAAAATGATCAATGTAAATCAAAATTAATACCCCATGGAAGTCTGTATTTGGAAAGATACAGTACTCAAAATTGAAGTGGAAAATCAAATTTCAGGCTGATCCAAATTCAGTGGAAATGCCTAGTGATGAGCGGCAGGGGCAATATTCGAATTTGCGATATTTCGCAAATATTTTGTAGAATATTCGTCATATATTCGCAAATTTGAGAATTTGAGATTATATTCTTGATTGTGAATATATTATTCATGCGAAATACCGGCGTGGGTCACTTATGCTACATTTTTCAAGCTGGTATAAGTTTCCAGAGACTGGAGAAAATGGTGGGCACGGCAGAACATTACAATAGCTTTATATGCAGAGAGAGTGCTGCAATATATTTGCGCTTGCAAACTTTTCGCAATTAATGATGCAGATTTTTTTTGCAATACGTGCAACATGTGACATCACAGCACTATATCTGTAGCATGTATGTATGGACAGCATAACCTATTGCAGTGTCTCACTACCCTCGTGGGTACTGCAAAGTCGTAGTGTTATGCTTTGTATGCTTTAAAGGGAACCTGTCACCAGTTTTATGGTGTCCTAACTAAGGGCAACATAAATAAGTGACTGATTCTCTTAGCAAAATGCTGGGTCACTTTCCTTAATTGACCCAGTCAATCTGCCAACATCTTGTATTGAAAAGCTCCAGCTGATAATGATGAGTCCTGAATATTCATGAGCTCCTGACTCTCCCCGCCCACCTGCTGCTTAATGACAGTTATTTTCCATATGAATCAGCAGCAGGTGGGCAGGGGAGTGGCTATAGCTCTGAATTAAATATACGCTGGACTCAATGACATCACGCTGGACTCAAATCATCTCATTAGCATGCGGCATGCGGCATCTTTGTGTGTATATTATGAGGTAACCATCTGTCACACCAGTAAGTGAATACATCTAAGATACTTTTTAGTAGTTAATGATTGTATATAATTAGTTAGATTATAATCAAATATCCATGTAACGGATCCCCTTCCGTTAATGGACGCTTCCTAGCTTGCGCCGAGGACCACAAGCACCGCACTGGACACCACAACCACCGCAGACTCCACAACCGCCGTAGCTTAACTGGAGCCGCGCCGTCTTCCTTCCACCCTGAATGAACCTCCAGCATTCAGGACCGTGTGGGAAAGATCTCTCCTCCAGGGAATATGCAGAACATAGCAATCCCCAGCGTGATGCAGCAATTCCCTCCAATAACGAGACAAGGCTGCGTTTTGAAGGGTTAGCAAAACATGAACTGAACCAAACTCTTTATTGAGGGCTACCCGCCCGTATTTATGCAGGTCCCCACAATGCATCATGGTTTCCTCCTCTCTGCCCTGGAGACACCCGAAGAGCAATTCAATTATCTCCCAGGATAAAGGGAAATCACCAATACACATGTGAGAACAACAGGAGAGGAATCACCACCCAAATACACAAAATCCTCCCTTCTGTCTGGGATATAATTATGGATTAACATAACTATCACAGACAGTAAAAATACAGTTTTTAAACATACACTGTAACTTTAAAACCATACATTCCATCTCCATAAAAATTACATATTTAAACTCAGCATACATCAAACATAAACACTTCCAAAAATCACACAAATCCCTCCAGCGGATCAAAAGTTTAGTGGAAGTCCTTTATGACCGACCGCAAGCACAATTTCCTGCCCAAAACAGTTCCATAGATTTGGGTTGTGCGGTCGGTCAATTTCATGCAGAAAAACGACTAAGTCCCATCTTCAAACGGGACTTAGTCTCTGGAGCTGAAAGTTCAGTATGGAAGAAGGTAATATGTCCCGGGGCCATAGTCGTAGGGCAGGAGGCTAGCCATAAGTTTTCTACAATGCCCAGTGGCAAATGGCAGTTTGTCACAATCCACATGACAGGTTCCCTTTAAATAACCTGTTTTATGCTGCAGTGAATCTTTATGCATAATCCCTGCCTACATACAGTACAGACCAAAAGTTTGGACACACCTTCTAATTCAAAGATTTTTCTTTATTTTCATGACTATGAAAATTGTAGATTCACACTGAAGGCATCAAAACTATGAATTAACACATGTGGAATTATATACATAACAAACAAGTGTGAAACAACTGAAAATATGTCATATTCTAGGTTCTTCAAAGTAGCCACCTTTTGCTTTGATTACTGCTTTGCACACTCTTGGCATTCTCTTGATGAGCTTCAAGAGGTAGTCCCCTGAAATGGTTTTCACTTCACAGGTGTGCCCTGTCAGGTTTAATAAGTGGGATTTCTTGCCTTATAAATGGGGTTGGGACCATCAGTTGCGTTGAGTAGAAGTCAGGTGGATACACAGCTGATAGTCCTACTGAATAGACTGTTAGAATTTGTATTATGGCAAGAAAAAAACAGCTAAGTAAAGAAAAACTAGTGGCCATCATTACTTTAAGAAATGAAGGTCAGTCAGTCAGCCGAAAAATTGGGAAAACTTTGAAAGTAAGGGCTATTTGACCATGAAGGAGAGTGATGGGGTGCTGCGCCAGATGACCTGGCCTCCACAGTCACCGGACCTGAACCCAATCGAGATGGTTTGGGGTGAGCTGGACCGCAGAGTGAAGGCAAAAGGGCCAACAAGTGCTAAGCATCTCTGGGAACTCCTTAAAGACTGTTGGAAAACCATTTCAGGTGACTACCTCTTGAAGCTCATCAAGAGAATGCCAAGAGTGTGCAAAGCAGAAATCAAAGCAAAAGGTGGCTACTTTAAAGAACCTAGAATATTATATATTTTCAGTTGTTTCACACTTGTTTGTTATGTATTTAATTCCACATGTGTTAATTCATAGTTTTGATGCCTTCATAGTCATGAAAATAAAGAAAACTCTTTGAATGAGAAGGTGTGTCCAAACTTTTGGTCTGTACTGTATGTGTTAGATTCCATTACACTGAGCCTACCACTAGGGGGAGACAACACATCCCATATATATAGTCCAGCTTAGGCCTAGTTAAGCAGAGTGTGTGTTCAGTTCAGTCAGAGTTCAGTTCAGTTTGGTCTTAGCTCTCAGTCTGGATTCTTCAGTCCTGAGCTGAAGTGGTCCACATACTCAGAAGGATATTAACCCAAAAAGCACTAAAGAAACAGACACCTAAAGTGTTACGGCCATCGCTATACGTGCCTTAGGACCTTTGGATTCAAAAGTGAAGGATTTACTGGCCTCCGGCAGCCTCACTAACCTGCACTGGGATAACAGGGACCAGCGTAGAAGTCCTCTACCAGTAAGCATAAAACTTATATCATTAATAGCCAGAGACAGACATCACACCTGTAAGCAGTGGACCTCTTGCAGCTTTACCTCTGTCCATCTTAAAGAGACTGTATTTCATACCTGGATGTACTAGAGACTGTTTTGTACTTGGATGTTACCGTTACCAGGAGCAACGTTCAGTAAAAGTTATAAGCTGGATTGCACCATCCTTGTCTCAGTCTCCAATTCCTCAATTGACACTACAGTAAATGGTTGTTCAGGTGTCACGACTACAAGGGACCTTGCCATAGGCACATTAATACAGACCATCAAAGGCACCTCGAACCACTATCTGGCCTGTGTCCCTTACACCAGAGTGTGCCCGGAGAATTCCTGTGCCGTTATCCTCATCACTTGTGCAGGCCTGCCCAGGGACGACATAACAGTGAGTAACCAGAACTGTATTTACCTCGGCCCACCTATTGCTCACACCGTGACCTTACATATAATTCCACTGTCGGTCTGGCTCACTGCATAAAATAAATTGGCATCACCATGAACAGGATCCATTCCTTGGTAAAAAAACACATTTTTAAAACTGCAAAATTGTGGATTTTTCTAAAGTCAATAGCGCTGCTTGCTCTGTTTGAATGGACTGTTTTGCACGTAAGAAGGCTGCCTAATAGGGATGAGCGAACCCGAACATTTTCGTAAAAGTCTGTGTTCGGTGTTCGGCGCTTTTTTGGCGCTTTTTGAAAGGCTGCAAAGCAGCCAATCAACAAGCATCATACTACTTGCCCCAAGAGGCCATCACAGCCTTGCCTACTATTGGCATGGCTGTGATTGGCAAGTGCAGCATGTGACCCAGCCTCTATATAAGCTTGGGTCACGTTGCGCTGCACGTCACTCTGCTGATTGAAGCATAGGGAGAGGTTGCAGCTGCGACGTTAGGGCGAGATTAGGCAGATTAACTCCTCCAAAAGACTTCATTCTGTGATCGATCTGCAGCTGTGGATCATTGAAGTGCTAATATTGACTTGCTCACTTTTTTGAGGCTGCCCAGAGCGTTTTTAGATCACTTTTTTTCTGGGGTGATCGGCGGCCATTTTGTGACTTGTGGTGCGCCAGCACAAGCTATCACCAAGTGTATTTAACCATCAATAGTGTGGTTATTTTGTGCTATATCCTACATCAGCTGCAGGCTGAGCCTGTGTCACCGAAGTGCATTTAACCATCAACAGTCTGGTTTTTTTTTGGCCATATACTACATCAGCTGCAGGCTGAGCCTGTGTCACCGAAGTGCATTTAACCATCAACAGTCTGATTATTTTTTGGCCATATACTACATCTGGTGCAGGCTGAACCTGTGTCACCCAAGTGCATTTAACCATCAACAGTGTGGTTATTTTTTGGCCATATACTACATCAGGGGCAAGTTGAGCCTGTCACCCAGCGCCTAAAAAATAGACCTGACATTTCTATTCAACCAAATCTGTACTGTTTTAGCTGGTCAAGTTATTTGTAGTGACCGTAAAAGCACACTTTTTGTTCTGGGTTGAAAAACTATTCCCAAATTTGCCATTCTCAAAATAACTAGTTTCTGGTATATGAGGCCTACTTGAAATCTATCCCAAAAAGGATATCTTACATTGAAGGTGCTGATAGTGTCATTCAGAAAAACCTAAGACACACGCTACCGTGCAGATAGAAGTCTGATTCTGTAATTAAACCTAAACCTGTCACACAGCGCAAAAAAAAACAGGCCTCACATCTCTATTCAACCAAATCTGTACTGTTTTAGCTGGTCAAGTTAGTTGTAGTGACCGTAAAAGCAATTTTTTTTTTCTGGGTTGAAAAACTATTCCCAAATTTGCCATTCTCAAAATAACTAGTTTCTGGTATTTGAGGCCTACTTGAAATCTATCCGAAAAAGGATATCTTACATTGAAGGTGCTGATAGTGTCATTCAGAAAAACCTATGACACACGCTACCGTGCAGATAGAAGTCTGATTCTGTGATTAAACCTATACCTGTCACACAGCGCAAAAAAAAAACAGGCCTCACATTTCTATTCAACCAAATCTGTACTGTTTTAGCTGGTCAAGTTATTTCTAGTGACCGTAAAAGCACATTTTTGTTTCTGGGTTGAAAAACTATTCCCAAATTTGCCATTCTCAAAATAACTAGTTTCTGGTATTTGAGGCCTACTTGAAATCTATCCCAAAAAGGATATCTTACATTGAAGGTACTGATAGTGTCATTCAGAAAAACCTAAGACACACGCGACCGTGCAGATAGAAGTCTGATTCTGTGATTAAACCTATACCTGTCACACAGCGCAAAAAAAAAACAGGCCTCACATTTCTATTCAACCAAATCTGTACTGTTTTAGCTGGTCAAGTTATTTCTAATGACCGTAAAAGCACATTTTTTTTTCTGGGTTGAAAAACTATTCCCAAATTTGCCATGCTCAAAATAACTAGTTTCTGGTATTTGAGGCCTACTTGAAATCTATCCCAAAAAGGATATCTTACATTGAAGGTACTGATAGTGTCATTCAGAAAAACCTAAGACACGCGCTACCATGCAGATAGAAGTCTGATTCTGTGATTAAACCTATACCTGTCACACAGCGCAAAAAAAAACAGGCCTCACATTTCTATTCAACCAAATCTGTACTGTTTTAGCTGGTCAAGTTATTTCTAGTGACCGTAAAAGCACATTTTTTTTTCGGGGTTGAAAAACTATTCCCAAATTTGCCATTCTCAAAATAACTAGTTTCTGGTATTTGAGGCCTACTTGAAATCTATCCCAAAAAGGATATCTTACATTGAAGGTACTGATAGTGTCATTCAGAAAAACCTAAGACACACGCTACCGTGCAGATAGAAGTCTGATTCTGTGATTAAACCTATACCTGTCACACAGCGCAAAAAAAAACAGGCCTCACATTTCTATTCAACCAAATCTGTACTGTTTTAGCTGGTCAAGTTAGTTGTAGTGACCGTAAAAGCACATTTTTTTGTCTGGGTTGAAAAACTATTCCCAAATTTGCCATTCTCAAAATAACTAGTTTCTGGTATTTGAGGCCTACTTGAAATCTATCCCAAAAAGGATATCTTACATTGAAGGTACTGATAGTGTCATTCAGAAAAACCTAAGACACACGCTACCGTGCTGATAGAAGTCTGATTCTGTGATTAAACCTATACCTGTCACACAGCGCAAAAAAAAACAGGCCTCACATTTCTATTCAACCAAATCTGTACTGTTTTAGCTGGTGAAGTTATTTCTAGTGACCGTAAAAGCACATTTTTTTTTCTGGGTTGAAAAACTATTCCCAAATTTGCCATTCTCAAAATAACTAGTTGCTGGTATTTGAGGCCTACTTGAAATCTATCCCAAAAAGGAGATCTTACATTGAAGGTGCTGATAGTGTCATTCAGAAAAACCTAAGACACACGCTACCGTGCAGATAGAAGTCTGATTCTGTAATTAAACCTAAACCTGTCACACAGCGCAAAAAAAAAACAGGCCTCACATCTCTATTCAACCAAATCTGTACTGTTTTAGCTGGTCAAGTTAGTTGTAGTGACCGTAAAAGCAAATTTTTTTTTCTGGGTTGAAAAACTATTCCCAAATTTGCCATTCTCAAAATAACTAGTTTCTGGTATTTGAGGCCTACTTGAAATCTATCCGAAAAAGGATATCTTACATTGAAGGTGCTGAAAGTGTCATTCAGAAAAACCTATGACACACGCTACCGTGCAGATAGAAGTCTGATTCTGTGATTAAACCTATACCTGTCACACAGCGAAAAAAAAAACAGGCCTCACATCTCTATTCAACCAAATCTGTACTGTTTTAGCTGGTCAAGTTATTTCTAGTGACCGTAAAAGCACATTTTTGTTTCTGGGTTGAAAAACTATTCCCAAATTTGCCATTCTCAAAATAACTAGTTTCTGGTATTTGAGGCCTACTTGAAATCTATCCCAAAAAGGATATCTTACATTGAAGGTACTGATAGTGTCATTCAGAAAAACCTAAGACACGCGCTACCATGCAGATAGAAGTCTGATTCTGTGATTAAACCTATACCTGTCACACAGCGCAAAAAAAACAGGCCTCACATTTCTATTCAACCAAATCTGTACTGTTTTAGCTGGTCAAGTTATTTCTAGTGACCGTAAAAGCACATTTTTTTTTCTGGGTTGAAAAACTATTCCCAAATTTGCCATTCTCAAAATAACTAGTTTCTGGTATTTGAGGCCTACTTGAAATCTATCCCAAAAAGGATATCTTACATTGAAGGTACTGATAGTGTCATTCAGAAAAACCTAAGACACACGCTACCGTGCAGATAGAAGTCTGATTCTGTGATTAAACCTATACCTGTCACACAGCGCAAAAAAAAAACAGGCCTCACATTTCTATTCAACCAAATCTGTACTGTTTTAGCTGGTCAAGTTATTTCTAGTGACCGTAAAAGCACATTTTTTTGTCTGGGTTGAAAAACTATTCCCAAATTTGCCATTCTCAAAATAACTAGTTTCTGGTATTTGAGGCCTACTTGAAATCTATCCCAAAAAGGATATCTTACATTGAAGGTACTGATAGTGTCATTCAGAAAAACCTAAGACACACGCTACCGTGCAGATAGAAGTCTGATTCTGTAATTAAACCTATACCTGTCACACAGCGCAAAAAAAAACAGGCCTCACATTTCTATTCAACCAAATCTGTACTGTTTTAGCTGGTGAAGTTATTTCTAGTGACCGTAAAAGCACATTTTTTTTTCTGGGTTGAAAAACTATTCCCAAATTTGCCATTCTCAAAATAACTAGTTTCTGGTATTTGAGGCCTACTTGAAATCTATCCCAAAAAGGATATCTTACATTGAAGGTGCTGATAGTGTCATTCAGAAAAACCTAAGACACACGCTACCGTGCAGATAGAAGTCTGATTCTGTAATTAAACCTAAACCTGTCACACAGCGCAAAAAAAAACAGGCCTCACATCTCTATTCAACCAAATCTGTACTGTTTTAGCTGGTCAAGTTAGTTGTAGTGACCGTAAAAGCAAATTTTTTTTTCTGGGTTGAAAAACTATTCCCAAATTTGCCATTCTCAAAATAACTAGTTTCTGGTATTTGAGGCCTACTTGAAATCTATCCCAAAAAGGATATCTTACATTGAAGGTGCTGAAAGTGTCATTCAGAAAAACCTATGACACACGCGACCGTGCAGATAGAAGTCTGATTCTGTGATTAAACCTATACCTGTCACACAGCGCAAAAAAAAACAGGCCTCACATTTCTATTCAACCAAATCTGTACTGTTTTAGCTGGTCAAGTTATTTCTAATGACCGTAAAAGCACATTTTTTTTTCTGGGTTGAAAAACTATTTCCAAATTTGCCATGCTCAAAATAACTAGTTTCTGGTATTTGAGGCCTACTTGAAATCTATCCCAAAAAGGATATCTTACATTGAAGGTACTGATAGTGTCATTCAGAAAAACCTAAGACACGCGCTACCATGCAGATAGAAGTCTGATTCTGTGATTAAACCTATACCTGTCACACAGCGCAAAAAAAAACAGGCCTCACATTTCTATTCAACCAAATCTGTACTGTTTTAGCTGGTCAAGTTATTTCTAGTGACCGTAAAAGCACATTTTTTTTTCTGGGTTGAAAAACTATTCCCAAATTTGCCATTCTCAAAATAACTAGTTTCTGGTATTTGAGGCCTACTTGAAATCTATCCCAAAAAGGATATCTTACATTGAAGGTACTGATAGTGTCATTCAGAAAAACCTAAGACACACGCTACCGTGCAGATAGAAGTCTGATTCTGTGATTAAACCTATACCTGTCACACAGCGCAAAAAAAAACAGGCCTCACATTTCTATTCAACCAAATCTGTACTGTTTTAGCTGGTCAAGTTATTTCTAGTGACCGTAAAAGCACATTTTTTTGTCTGGGTTGAAAAACTATTCCCAAATTTGCCATTCTCAAAATAACTAGTTTCTGGTATTTGAGGCCTACTTGAAATCTATCCCAAAAAGGATATCTTACATTGAAGGTACTGATAGTGTCATTCAGAAAAACCTAAGACACACGCTACCGTGCAGATAGAAGTCTGATTCTGTGATTAAACCTATACCTGTCACACAGCGCAAAAAAAAAACAGGCCTCACATTTCTATTCAACCAAATCTGTACTGTTTTAGCTGGTCAAGTTATTTCTAGTGACCGTAAAAGCACATTTTTTTTTCTGGGTTGAAAAACTATTCCCAAATTTGCCATTCTCAAAATAACTAGTTTCTGGTATTTGAGGCCTACTTGAAATCTATCCCAAAAAGGATATCTTACATTGAAGGTACTGATAGTGTCATTCAGAAAAACCTAAGACACACGCTACCGTGCAGATAGAAGTCTGATTCTGTGATTAAACCTATACCTGTCACACAGCGCAAAAAAAAACAGGCCTCACATTTCTATTCAACCAAATCTGTACTGTTTTAGCTGGTCAAGTTATTTCTAGTGACCGTAAAAGCACATTTTTTTTTCTGGGTTGAAAAACTATTCCCAAATTTGCCATTCTCAAAATAACTAGTTTCTGGTATTTGAGGCCTACTTGAAATCTATCCCAAAAAGGATATCTTACATTGAAGGTGCTGATAGTGCCATTCAGAAAAACCTAAGACACACGCTACCGTGCTGATAGAAGTCTGATTATGTGATTAAACCTATACCTGTCACACAGCGCAAAAAAAAACAGGCCTCACATTTCTATTCAACCAAATCTGTACTGTTTTAGCTGGTCAAGTTATTTCTAGTGACCGTAAAAGCACGTTTTTTTTTCTGGGTTGAAAAACTATTCCCAAATTTGCCATTCTCAAAATAACTAGTTTCTGCTATTTGAGGCCTACTTGAAATCTCTCCCAAAAAGGATATATTACATTGAAGGTACTGATAGTGTCATTCAGAAAAACCTAAGACACACGCTACCGTGCAGATAGAAGTCTGATTCTGTGATTAAACCTATACCTGTCACACAGCGCAAAAAAAAAACGGCCTCACATTTCTATTCAACCAAATCTGTACTGTTTTAGCTGGTCAAGTTATTTCTAGTGACCGTAAAAGCACACTTTTTGTTCTGGGTTGAAAAACTATTCCCAAATTTGCCATTCTCAAAATTGTGGTGAACGGGAACAATGAGGAAAACATCTAATAAGGGACGCGGACGTGGACATGGTCGTGGTGGTGTTAGTGGACCCTCTGGTGCTAGGAGAGGACGTGGCCGTTCTGCCACAGCCACACGTCCTAGTGTACCAACTACCTCAGGTCCCAGTAGCCGCCAGAATTTACAGGGATATTTGGTGGGGCCCAATGCCGTTCTAAGGATGGTAAGGCCTGAGCAGGTACAGGCATTAGTCAATTGGGTGGCCGACAGTGCATCCAGCACGTTCACATTATCTCCCACCCAGTCTTCTGCAGAAAGCGCACAGATGGCGCATGAAAACCAAGCCCATCAGTCTGTCACATCACCCCCATGCATATCAGGGAAACTGTCTGAGCCTCAAGTTATGCAGCAGTCTCTTATGCTGTTTGAAGACTCTGCTGCCAGGGTTTCCCAAGGGCATCCACCTAGCCCTTCACCAGGGGTGGAAGAGATAGAATGCACTAACGCACAACCACTTATGTTTCCTGATGATGAGGACATGGGAATACCACCTCAGCACGTCTCTGATGATGACGAAACACAGGTGCCAACTGCTGCGTCTTTCTGCAGTGTGCAGACTGAACAGGAGGTCAGGGATCAAGACTGGGTGGAAGACGATGCAGGGGACGATGAGGTCCTAGACCCCACATGGAATGAAGGTCGTGCCACTGACTTTCAGAATTCGGAGGAAGAGGCAGTGGTGAGACCGAGCCAACAGCGTAGCAAAAGAGGGAGCAGTGGGCAAAATCAGAACACCCGCCGCCAAGAGACTCCGCCTGCTACTGACCGCCGCCATCTGGGACCGAGCACCCCAAAGGCAGCTTCAAGGAGTTCCCTGGCATGGCACTTCTTCAAACAATGTGCTGACGACAAGACCCGAGTGGTTTGCACGCTGTGCCATCAGAGCCTGAAGCGAGGCATTAACGTTCTGAACCTTAGCACAACCTGCATGACCAGGCACCTGCATGCAAAGCATGAACTGCAGTGGAGTAAACACCTTAAAAACAAGGAAGTCACTCAGGCTACCCCTGCTACCTCTTCTGCTGCTGCCGCCTCGGCCTCTTCTGCTGCTGCTGCCGCCGCCTCGGCCTCTTCCTCTGCCTCTGGAGGAACGTTGGCACCTGCCGCCCAGCAAACATGGGATGTACCACCAACACCACCACCTGCGTCACCAAGCATCTCAACCATGTCACACGGTAGCGTTTAGCTCTCCATCTCACAAACATTTGAGAGAAAGCGTAAATTCCCACCTAGCCACCCTCGATCCCTGGCCCTGGATGCCAGCATTTCTAAACTACTGGCCTATGAAATGCTGTCATTTAGCCTGGTGGACACACACAGCTTCAAACAGCTCATGTCACTTGCTGTCCCACAGTATGTTGTTCCCAGCTGCCACTACTTCTCCAAGAGAGCCGTGCCTTCCCTGCACAAACAAGTGTCCGATAAAATCAAGTGTGCACTGCGCAACGCCATCTGTGGAAAGGTCCACCTAACCACAGATACGTGGACCAGTAAGCACGGCCAGGGACGCTATATCTCCCTAACTGCACACTGGGTAAATGTAGTGGCGGCTGGGCCTCAGGCGGAGAGCTGTTTGGCGCACGTCCTTCCGCCGCCAAGGATCGCAGGGCAACATTCTTTGCCTCCTGTCTCCTCCTCCTCCTACTCAGCTTCCTCCTCCTCTTCTTCCACCTGCTCATCCAGTCAGCCACACACCTTCACAACCAACTTCAGCACAGCCCGGGGTAAACGTCAGCAGGCCATTCTGAAACTCATATGTTTGGGGGACAGGCCCCACACCGCACAGGAGTTGTGGTGGGGTATAGAACAACAGACCGACGAGTGGTTGCTGCCGGTGAGCCTCAAGCCCGGCCTGGTGGCTTGCGATAATGGGCGAAATCTCGTTGCAGCTCTGGGACTAGCCGGTTTGACGCACATCCCTTGCCTGGCGCATGTGCTGAATTTGGTGGTGCAGAAGTTCATTCGCAACTACCCCGACATGTCAGAGCTGCTGCATAAAGTGCGGGCCGTCTGTTCGCGCTTCCGGCGTTCACACCCTGCCGCTGCTCGCCTGTCTGCGCTACAGCGTAACTTCGGCCTTCCCGCTCACCGCCTCATATGCGACGTACCCACCAGGTGGAACTCCACCTTGCATATGCTGGACAGACTGTGCGAGCAGCAGCAGGCCATAGTGGAGTTTCAGCTGCAGCACGCACGGGTCAGTCGCACTGTGGATCAGACACACTTCACCACCAATGACTGGGCCTCCATGCGAGACCAGTGTGCCCTGTTGCGTTGTTTTGAGTACTCCACCAACATGGCCAGTGGCGATGACGCCGTTATCAGCGTTACAATACCACTTCTATGTCTCCTTGAGAAAACACTTAGGGCGATGATGGAAGAGGAGGTGGCCCAGGAGGAAGAGGAGGAAGAGGGGTCATTTTTAGCACTTTCAGGCCAGTCTCTTCGAAGTGACTCAGAGGGAGGTTTTTTGCAACACCAGAGGCCTGGTACAAATGTGGCCAGACAGGGCCCACTACTGGAGGACGAGGAGGACGAGGATGAGGAGGAGGTGGAGGAGGATGAGGATGAAGCATGTTCACAGCGGGGTGGCACCCAAAGCAGCTCGGGCCCATCACTGGTGCGTGGCTGGGGGAAACACAGGACGATGACGATACGCCTCCCACAGTGGACAGCTTGTCCTTACCTCTGGGCAGCCTGGCACACATGAGCGACTACATGCTGCAATGCCTGCGCAATGACAGCAGAGTTGCCCACATTTTAACGTGTGCGGACTACTGGGTTGCCACCCTGCTGGATCCCCGGTACAAAGACAATGTGCCCACCTTACTTCCTACACTGGAGCGTGATAGGAAGATGCGCGAGTACAAGCGCACGTTGGTAGACGCGCTACTGAGAGCATTCCCAAATGTCACAGGGGAACCAGTGGAAGCCCAAGGCGAAGGCAGAGGAGGAGCAAGAGATCGCCAACGCAGCTGTGTCACGCCCAGCTCCTCTGAGGGCAGGGTTAGCATGGCAGAGATATGGAAAAGTTTTGTCAACACGCCACAGCTAACTGCACCACCACCTGATACGGAAAGTGTTAGCAGGAGGCAACATTTCACTAACATGGTGGAACAGTACCTGTGCACACACCTCCACGTACTGACTGATGGTTCGGCCCCATTCAACTTCTGGGTCTCCAAATTGTCCACGTGGCCAGAGCTAGCCTTTTATGCCTTGGAGGTGCTGGCCTGCCCGGCGGCCAGCGTTTTGTCTGAACGTGTATTCAGCCCGGCAGGGGGCGTCATTACAGACAAACGCAGCCGCCTGTCTACAGCCAATGTGGACAAGCTGACGTTCATAAAAATGAACCAGGCATGGATCCCACAGGACTTGTCCATCCCTTGTGCAGATTAGATATTAACTACCTCCCCTTAACAATATATTATTCTACTCCAGGGCACTTCCTCATTCAATACTATTTTTAATTTCAAATTGAGTAAGATGTCGCACTAAGAACACTCAAACGACACCAGGTGCTCCTGTAAATTGAGGCCACTCACTCAATTTAGAAAAGCATATACGTATATAGGTGAACAGGGCACTCAAGGATAGCTGCGACCGTGTATTTAAGGCAAAGATGAGCTTTATTGATAATATAAATATATTTGATGCATATAACAATCAAGAATGCAGTAGAATAAATAGGTTATTAACAAATAAATATAATGAATATTCGACAGAGCAAAGGCTATTATTCGATTAATCAGCAAATATTCAATAGTCCAATATTGTAAATCTTGGATCCAATGATTGTGAACATCCAAAGACTTGTTTGCAATAAGTCTATTCGTTTTTTACTTTCATATTGAGACAACAGTCATATGCTTTGCAGTTATTCAAATAGTCGCGGCGGCGTCCCGCCAAAGCGACGTGAATGGCAGCAACTCACTGCTGAAAAGCTTGCAAGCGAATTAAGTCCATTACCTTTGTATCGACCAAGTGTTCGTCCGAAATAATCACAAGAGCCTTCAAGTGTACTTACTCCCAGGATCTGCCTTTAGATATTTGTAGCAGTATTCAATCAGGAGATTAAAGCCGGCTCTCTGTTCGGTTATGGTCGATTTAATGGTAAGGTAGGTTTTTCAGTACAAAGATGGGGTGTAGCACCAGACGCGTTTCGGGGTCCAACCCCTTCCTCAGTGGTATGCTTCACCCCATCTATAACCCCTCTTTTATACTGGATGTTACTTGTTTAACTTGGTCTCAATCCAATCTTCATTTCCTGTCTGTCGGTACTCAGGTGTTCCACATTGTATCACAATCACAAAGAGAGATGTCAGATGTGGAAACTAAAAAATACTTTTGCTGACTTTTACAATGCATCATATTTCTGCAATTTCACCCAGTTATATACTTTAAATTTCTACATCCATTGATGCAAAAAACGCATCTGGACACCATGCGTTTTTAATGCGGTTTCCATGCGTTTTTCGCATTTTCACTTAACCACCTCAGCCCCCAGTGCTTAAACACCCTGAAAGACCAGGCCACTTTTTACACTTCTGACCTACACTACTTTCACCGTTTATTGCTCGGTCATGCAACTTACCACCCAAATGAATTTTACCTCCTTTTCTTCTCACTAATAGAGCTTTCATTTGGTGGTATTTCATTGCTGCTGACATTTTTACTTTTTTTGTTATTAATCGAAATTTAACGATTTTTTTTGCAAAAAAATGACATTTTTCACTTTCAGTAGTAAAATTTTGCAAAAAAAAACGACATCCATATAGAAATTTTGCTCTAAATTTATAGTTCTACATGTCTTTGATAAAAAAAAAATGTTTGGGTAAAAAAAAAATGGTTTGGGTAAAAGTTATAGCGTTTACAAACTATGGTACAAAAATGTGAATTTCCGCTTTTTGAAGCAGCTCTGACTTTCTGAGCACCTGTCATGTTTCCTGAGGTTCTACAATGGCCAGACAGTACAAACACCCCACAAATGACCCCATTTCTGAAAGTAGACACCCTAAGGTATTCGCTGATGGGCATAGTGAGTTCATAGAACTTTTTATTTTTTGTCACAAGTTAGCGGAAAATTATGATTTTTTTTTTTTTTTCTTACAAAGTCTCATATTCCACTAACTTGTGACAAAAAATAAAAAGTTCTATGAACTCACTATGCCCATCAGCGAATACCTTGGGGTCTCTTCTTTCCAAAATGGGGTCACTTGTGGGGTAGTTATACTGCCCTGGCATTCTAGGGGCCCAAATGTGTGGTAAGGAGTTTGAAATCAAATTCTGTAAAAAATGACCTGTGAAATCCGAAAGGTGCTCTTTGGAATATGGGCCCCTTTGCCCACCTAGGCTGCAAAAAAGTGTCACACATCTGGTATCTCCGTACTCAGGAGAAGGTGGGGAATGTGTTTTGGGGTGTCATTTTACATATACCCATGCTGGGTGAGAGAAATATCTTGGCAAAAGACAACTTTTCCCATTTTTTTATACAAAGTTGTCATTTGACCAAGATATTTATCTCACCCAGCATGGGTATATGTAAAAAGACACCCCAAAACACATTCCTCAACTTCTCCTGAGTACGGGGATACCAGATGTGTGACACTTTTTTGCAGCCTAGGTGGGCAAAGGGGCCCATATTCCAAAGAGCACCTTTCGGATTTCACTCCTCATTTTTTCCTGAATTTGATTTCAAACTCCTTACCACACATTTGGGCCCCTAGAATACCAGGGCAGTATAACTACCCCACAAGTGACCCCATTTTGGAAAGAAGACACCCCAAGGTATTCCGTGAGGGGCATGGCGAGTTCCTAGAATTTTTTATTTTTTGTCACAAGTTAGTGGAAAATGATGATTTTTTTTTTATTTTTTTTTTCATACAAAGTCTCATATTCCACAAACTTGTGACAAAAAATAAAAACTTCCATGAACTCACTATGCCCATCAGCGAATACCTTGGGGTCTCTTCTTTCCAAAATGGGGTCACTTGTGGGGTAGTTATACTGCCCTGGCATTCTAGGGGCCCAAATGTGTGGTAAGTAGGTAAATGACCTGTGAAATCCGAAAGGTGCTCTTTGGAATGTGGGCCCCTTTGCCCACCTAGGCTGCAAAAAAGTGTCACACATCTGGTATCTCTGTATTCAGGAGAAGTTGAGGAATGTGTTTTGGGGTGTCTTTTTACATATACCCATGCTGGGTGAGATAAATATCTTGGTCAAATGCCAACTTTGTATAAAAAAATGGGAAAAGTTGTCTTTTGCCAAGATATTTCTCTCACCCAGCATGGGTATATGTAAAATGACACCCCAAAACACATTCCCCAACTTCTCCTGAGTACGGCGATACCAGATGTGTGACACTTTTTTGCAGCCTAGGTGGGCAAAGGTGCCCAAATTCCTTTTAGGAGGGCATTTTTAGACATTTGGATACCAGACTTCTTCTCACGCTTTGGGGCCCCTAGAATGCCAGAGCAGTATAAATACCCCACATGTGACCCCATTTTGGAAAGAAGACACCCCAAGGTATTCAATGAGGGGCATGGCGAGTTCATAGAAATTTTTTTTTTTTGGCACAAGTTAGCGGAAATTTATATTTTTAATTTTTTTCTCACAAAGTCTCCCGTTCCGCTAACTTGGGACAAAAAATTCAATCTTTCATGGACTCAATATGCCCCTCACGGAATACCTGGGGGTGTCTTCTTTCCGAAATGGGGTCACATGTGGGGTATTTATACTGCCCTGGCATTCTAGGGGCCCTAAAGCGTGAGAAGAAGTCTGGAATATAAATGTCTAAAAAATTTTACGCATTTGGATTCCGTGAGGGGTATGGTGAGTTCATGTGAGATTTTATTTTTTGACACAAGTTAGTGGAATATGAGACTTTGTAAGAAAAAAAAAAAAATTCTGCTAACTTGGGCCAAAAAAATATCTGAATGGAGCCTTACAGAGGGGTGATCAATGACAGGGGGGTGATCAATGACAGGGGGGTTGATCAATGACAGGGGGGTTGATCAATGACAGGGGGGTGATCAGGGAGTCTATATGGGGTGATCACCACAGTCATTGATCACGCCCCTGTAAGGCTTCATTCAGACGTCCGGATGCGTTTTGCGGATCCGATCCATCTATCAGTGCATCCGTAAAAATCATGCGGACATCTGAATGGAGCTTTACAGGGGGGTAATCAATGACAGGGGGGTGATCAGGGATTCTATATGGGGTGATCACCACAGTCATTGATCATGCCCCTGTAAGGCTTCATTCAGACGTCCGGATGCGTTTTGCGGATCGGATCCATCTATCAGTGCATCCGTAAAAATCATGCGGACATCTGAATGGAGCTTTACAGGGGGGTGATCAATGACAGGGGGGTGATCAGGGAGTCTATATGGGGTGATCACCACAGTCATTGATCATGCCCCTGTAAGGCTTCATTCAGACGTCCGGATGCGTTTTGCGGATCGGATCCATCTATCAGTGCATCCGTAAAAATCATGCGGACATCTGAATGGAGCTTTACAGGGGGGTGATCAATGACAGGGGGGTGATCAGGGAGTCTATATGGGGTGATCACCACAGTCATTGATCATGCCCCTGTAAGGCTTCATTCAGACGTCCGGATGCGTTTTGCGGATCGGATCCATCTATCAGTGCATCCGTAAAAATCATGCGGACATCTGAATGGAGCTTTACAGGGGGGTGATCAGGGAGTCTATATGGGGTGATCACCACAGTCATTGATCATGCCCCTGTAAGGCTTCATTCAGACGTCCGGATGCGTTTTGAGGATCGGATCCATCTATCAGTGCATCCGTAAAAATCATGCGGACATCTGAATGGAGCTTTACAGGGGGGTGATCAGGGAGTCTATATGGGGTGATCTCCACAGTCATTGATCATGCCCCTGTAAGGCTTCATTCAGACGTCCGGATGCGTTTTGCGGATCGGATCCATCTATCAGTGCATCCGTAAAAATCATGCGGACATCTGAATGGAGCTTTACAGGGGGGTGATCAGGGAGTCTATATGGGGTGATCACCACAGTCATTGATCATGCCCCTGTAAGGCTTCATTCAGACGTCCGGATGCGTTTTGAGGATCGGATCCATCTATCAGTGCATCCGTAAAAATCATGCGGACGTCTGAATGGAGCTTTACAGGGGGTTGATCAATGACAGGGGTGTAATCAATGACAGGGGGGGTGATCAGGGAGTCTATATGGGGTGATAACCACAGTCATTGATCACGCCCCTGTAAGGCTTCATTCAGACGTCCGGATGCGTTTTGCGGATCTGATCCATCTATCAGTGGATCCGTAAAAATCATGCGGACATCTGAATGGAGCTTTACAGGGGGGTAATGAATGACAGGGGGGTGATCAATGACAGGGGGGTGATCAGGGAGTCTATATGGGGTGATCAGGGGTGATCAGGGGCTAATAAGGGGTTAATAAGTGACGGGGGGGGTGTAGTGTAGTGTAGTGGTGCTTGGTGGGACTTTACTGCGCTACCTGTGTCCTCTGGTGGTCGATTTAAACAAATGGGACCACCAGAGGACCAGGTAGCAGGTATATTAGACGCTGTTATCAAAACAGCGTCTAATATACCTGTTAGGGGTTAAAAAAAACACATCTCCAGCCTGCCAGCGAACGATCGCCGCTGGCAGGCTGGAGATCAACTCTCTTACCTTCCGTTCCTGTGAGCGCGCGCGCCTGTGTGCGCGCGTTCACAGGAAATCTCGCCCATCGCGAGATGACGCATATATGCGTGACTCTGCGCAGGGCTGCCACCTCCGGAACGCGATCCTGCGTTAGGCGGTCCGGAGGTGGTTAAATAAAGGCACATATTGCCCATCAACAATATATATTAATTTTAAAACATTGAGAACAATATCAAATACCATTTCTGTCTGTGATACTCTGGTATTCCACATTGTATCACAATCACAAAAAGAAATGTCATATATGGAAGATAAAAAATAAAATGTCATATGTGGAACCTAAAAAATGCTTTTGCTGGCTTTTGCAATTCATCACATTTTTGCAATTTCACCCAGTTATATACTTTAAATTTCTGCATCTATTGATGCAAAAAACGCATATGGACACCATGCGTTTTTGATGCGTTTTTTGATGCGGTTTCCATGCGTTTTTTTTTTTTTTTTTGCATTTTCACTTAAATAAAGGCACATATTGCCCATCCACAATATATCTTAGTTTTAAAACATTAAGAACAATATCAAATACCACTAAAAGTCTCTATTACAACTTTAAAAGGGAAATATAGACAGGATGATAATCTACCAAATGACTCCTAAATAAATATGTTAAAATGCACAAATTCTATAAAACTGTCAATATAGACATAAAAGATATAAAAATGATTCATGTTAATACGAGGGATGTGTTAGGGGGGGCGCCCACGTCTAGAGGAAAAACCGACTGTAATATAAACAGTCAGTTAAACGTCGAAACGTCGGCGCCCACCAATTACTTATAAGAATCCAAAGAGTTCAAACTCTGCATTGAGTCCTCTTGGTATCAGAGTATCGAATTCAAAGATTCGCTTGGTTTCAAGTCTCGACATCCTTTCAATATGGTTGCCACCTCTCCATTCTTTCTCCACTTTATCAATGGCTAAAAACCTCAAACCTGAGGGATCCTGATTATGTGTAATTTTAAAGTGGTATGATAGCGAATGGTTCTCAAATCCCTTCCGTATATTATTTATATGCTCCGAAATACGTTTTTTTAAAGATCTTTTAGTTCTGCCTATGTATAATAATTTACACGGGCATTCCATAGCGTAAATAACATTCTCTGAATTGCACGTTAGACAATCCTTTATTAGATGACGATGATTGTTATTAATGGACACCAATTCGTTGGTTCTTTTTTGGAAAGATGTTAGTTTGCAGTTCCTACAGGTACCACACCTAAAAAAGCCCTGTAGACCTATCCAACTTGAAATGGTGGATTCCCTATTTAATTGTTTTTTCACCGTAGGGGCCACTTTTATACTTAAATTAGGTGCCTTTGTAAAGGTGATTTTTGGATTAACCGGCATTAAGGTTCCTATAATCTTGTCCTTTTGTAACAAATGCCAATGTTTGGTCACAATTTGGCGTATTTTTTTATAATCGTCACTAAAGGGCAAGATTAAACGTAATATTTCTTGGGGAGGGTCCACAGATTGTGTCTTCTCCCCAAAAAAGGATTTCCTATCCATATTGTTAACTTGCTCCAATGCTTTATCCAAAATTCCTGTGGGGTAGTTCTTCTCCAAAAATTTATCTCTCATCTCGTCAACCTCCAACTTATATTGGGTTTCCAATGTGCAATTCCTCTTAATTCTTCGGAATTGTCCTTGTGGAATATTTGATAACCAGCTAGGCAGGTGACAACTGTTAAATAAGATGTAACTGTTTTTGGCGGTAGGTTTAATGAAAGTACTGCATACTATATCTTGATTCACAATGCTAATATTCAAGTCCAGGTATTCTACTTTTTCCTGGCTTGTTACCCCTGTGAATTTGAGGTTTCTATCATTAGAATTAATATCTTTCAAAAATAATTGTAGACTCTCATTACCACTTTGCCAAACAAACAGGATGTCATCAATATAGCGTTGCCAGAGCACCAGGTCCGTCCCCAGCTTGGGCTGTATGATCTGCCGTTCCCACTCTGCCATAAACAAATTGGCATAGCTGGGGGCGAACCTGGTGCCCATGGCGGTCCCCTGTGTTTGTAAGTAAAAATTCCCCTCAAAATTAAAATAATTGTGATTTAAAATGAAGTCTATCCCTTCAATTATAAACTCAATTTGTTCCACTCCTAGTCTACCTTCCAATGTAAGTTGGGACCTAACAGCCTGTTTACCCTTATCATGCTCTATTATTGTATATAGAGATTGTATATCCAAGGATCCCATAATCCAGGTGTCCTTAAATTTCAATTTCTCCACTATTTGAATAATTTGTGTGGTGTCTTTTGTATATGACTCTATTTTTTGAACCCTGGGCTGCAACATTTGATCTATATACTGAGATAAATTTGACGTAAGGGATCCTATTCCTGACACTATAGGTCGGCCTGGAGGATTTTCTTGGTCCTTGTGTACTTTTGGTACACAATAAAACATAGGTATACGCGGAGTTTTATTCAATAAAAATTTGTGTTCCTCATCTGTTAAAAGTCCTTTCTTATAACCTCTATTACAAAATTCTAAAAGTTCTAAATAAAATTGGTTAGTAGGGTCACTTGGTAGTCTACAGTATGTATTTGTATCCTGTAACTGTCTGAGACATTCTGTGTTATATTTCTGAATGTCCTGGATCACAATGGATCCTCCCTTATCCGCTGGACGTATTACTATATTTTCCTCTTTCTGTAAAGTTTTTAGAGCTTTTATTTCATCATTTGTCAAATTATTCCGTCTATATTTGGTGCTATTCTTTATTTTCCGTATATCGCTTTCTACGCATTTTTTAAAACTTGCCATTTCGTGACTGATCTCGTTTCTTGGGTATTTCTTGGACCTATTTTTACAAGTTGTATGTACATATTGGTCACCATTATCGATATCTCTTGTAACTGGATTTTTAAGGAAATACTTTTTAAGGCACAAACGCCTTATAAACTTCTCCACCCCTATAAACGTATCAAATTTGTTAAGGGTGATTGTGGGGGCAAATTTCAGACCCTTATTTAATAGTTGTTTTTGGGATTCTGTGAGGGTTGTAGAGCTCAAATTAATAATAGAATCATTTTCTATTGGCTCTTGATTTATCTGCGGTGCCCCCTTTTTCTTCCTTCCTCCTCTCCGTATTTTGGTCTGTCTCCCTCGTACGATTTTATCCTTTTTGGGTAATAAGGTTGTTGATAGTGATTCTGCTGTGCAGTGTAGTGTTCCTGATGAGGGACGTGATGGCGTTGTGATTTGTCTACTTGTTGGTGATATGGTATATGAAATGTTTGAGGCCTGTTCCTCAAATTGTATTGATGGTCCCCCTGGTGATTGGTATTGTGTACCTGTGATTCTTCTTGTTGTGGTATGTGTCTTGTCCGTGTCCTGTGGTGTGGTGGGGTCCTGTCTAAAAAAACCTGCCTCTCTTCAAGTGCTTCAAACCGATTATGTGTTGGTATTGTGTATTTATTCAAATTATGTGGCCTTTCTCTACTCACCACATCCTGTGATTCCTCTAATATTGTCCCTATATTTACAGTGTCTATATTTGTGTTTTCATTAGTGATTAAATTTTGCCCATTTTTAGGTATAAAATGTAACTTTTTAATTTTCTTTTCCATTATATCTTGCTCTACTTTATCAAGATTATTACATAATTTAGATTGCCAATAATTATATTCATCATTTTTAGGCAATTTGCCCATAATTATTTTCATATCATTAATTTTATCTGTAACATCACTCAATATTTCTTTCCTCCTTTTCATGATCAGCTCTACTAGGGAAAGGGAGTATTGGTGAAGCAATTTGTCCCATTCAGTATTAAATGTGGGACTTTGGAGATCCTGAGCAGGGGATTTGGTCAAGGTCAAGCCTTTTGGGGCTTTACCACATTCCACAAACCTGCACAGTGTTTTGATCTCCCATCGCTGTCTTAGTTGCTTCACCAATAAATTTTCCAATTCCCTAAATGTGTTTTTCATCATCATATCATTTTCCACATTAGTCTCATTTTGGTTAAACATGAAATTCTCAACTTTCAACCTTTTAGTTTCTACATGGTCCCAGATATCCATGGTGTTTAAAGTATCTTGTGCAGACATCATGAGCGGAAAGGTATAAATGTAAAATTGAGTAAGATGTCGCACTAAGAACACTCAAACGACACCAGGTGCTCCTGTAAATTGAGGCCACTCACTCAATTTAGAAAAGCATATACGTATATAGGTGAACAGGGCACTCAAGGATAGCTGCGACCGTGTATTTAAGGTAACATAGGTACCGCGTATACCTATGTTTTATTGTGTACCAAAAGTACACAAGGACCAAGAAAATCCTCCAGGCCGACCTATAGTGTCAGGAATAGGATCCCTTACGTCAAATTTATCTCAGTATATAGATCAAATGTTGCAGCCCAGGGTTCAAAAAATAGAGTCATATACAAAAGACACCACACAAATTATTCAAATAGTGGAGAAATTGAAATTTAAGGACACCTGGATTATGGGATCCTTGGATATACAATCTCTATATACAATAATAGAGCATGATAAGGGTAAACAGGCTGTTAGGTCCCAACTTACATTGGAAGGTAGACTAGGAGTGGAACAAATTGAGTTTATAATTGAAGGGATAGACTTCATTTTAAATCACAATTATTTTAATTTTGAGGGGAATTTTTACTTACAAACACAGGGGACCGCCATGGGCACCAGGTTCGCCCCCAGCTATGCCAATTTGTTTATGGCAGAGTGGGAACGGCAGATCATACAGCCCAAGCTGGGGACGGACCTGGTGCTCTGGCAACGCTATATTGATGACATCCTGTTTGTTTGGCAAAGTGGTAATGAGAGTCTACAATTATTTTTGAAAGATATTAATTCTAATGATAGAAACCTCAAATTCACAGGGGTAACAAGCCAGGAAAAAGTAGAATACCTGGACTTGAATATTAGCATTGTGAATCAAGATATAGTATGCAGTACTTTCATTAAACCTACCGCCAAAAACAGTTACATCTTATTTAACAGTTGTCACCTGCCTAGCTGGTTATCAAATATTCCACAAGGACAATTCCGAAGAATTAAGAGGAATTGCACATTGGAAACCCAATATAAGTTGGAGGTTGACGAGATGAGAGATAAATTTTTGGAGAAGAACTACCCCACAGGAATTTTGGATAAAGCATTGGAGCAAGTTAACAATATGGATAGGAAATCCTTTTTTGGGGAGAAGACACAATCTGTGGACCCTCCCCAAGAAATATTACGTTTAATCTTGCCCTTTAGTGACGATTATAAAAAAATACGCCAAATTGTGATCAAACATTGGCATTTGTTACAAAAGGACAAGATTATAGGAACCTTAATGCCGGTTAATCCAAAAATCACCTTTACAAAGGCACCTAATTTAAGTATAAAAGTGGCCCCTACGGTGAAAAAACAATTAAATAGGGAATCCACCATTTCAAGTTGGATAGGTCTACAGGGCTTTTTTAGGTGTGGTACCTGTAGGAACTGCAAACTAACATCTTTCCAAAAAAGAACCAACGAATTGGTGTCCATTAATAACAATCATCGTCATCTAATAAAGGATTGTCTAACGTGCAATTCAGAGAATGTTATTTACGCTATGGAATGCCCGTGTAAATTATTATACATAGGCAGAACTAAAAGATCTTTAAAAAAACGTATTTCGGAGCATATAAATAATATACGGAAGGGATTTGAGAACCATTCGCTATCATACCACTTTAAAATTACACATAATCAGGATCCCTCAGGTTTGAGGTTTTTAGCCATTGATAAAGTGGAGAAAGAATGGAGAGGTGGCAACCATATTGAAAGGATGTCGAGACTTGAAACCAAGCGAATCTTTGAATTCGATACTCTGATACCAAGAGGACTCAATTCAGAGTTTGAACTCTTTGGATTCTTATAAGTAATTGGTGGGCGCCGACGTTTCGACGTTTAACTGACTGTTTATATTACAGTCGGTTTTTCCTCTAGACGTGGGCGCCCCCCCTAACACATCCCTCGTATTAACATGAATCATTTTTATATCTTTTATGTCTATATTGACAGTTTTATAGAATTTGTGCATTTTAACATATTTATTTAGGAGTCATTTGGTAGATTATCATCCTGTCTATATTTCCCTTTTAAAGTTGTAATAGAGACTTTTAGTGGTATTTGATATTGTTCTTAATGTTTTAAAACTAAGATATATTGTGGATGGGCAATATGTGCCTTTATTTAAGTGAAAATGCAAAAAAAAAAAAAAAAAACGCATGGAAACCGCATCAAAAAACGCATCAAAAACGCATGGTGTCCATATGCGTTTTTTGCATCAATAGATGCAGAAATTTAAAGTATATAACTGGGTGAAATTGCAAAAATGTGATGAATTGCAAAAGCCAGCAAAAGCATTTTTTAGGTTCCACATATGACATTTTATTTTTTATCTTCCATATATGACATTTCTTTTTGTGATTGTGATACAATGTGGAATACCAGAGTATCACAGACAGAAATGGTATTTGATATTGTTCTCAATGTTTTAAAATTAATATATATTGTTGATGGGCAATATGTGCCTTTATTTAAGTGAAAATGCGAAAAACGCATGGAAACCGCATTAAAAACGCATGGTGTCCAGATGCGTTTTTTGCATCAATGGATGTAGAAATTTAAAGTATATAACTGGGTGAAATTGCAGAAATATGATGCATTGTAAAAGTCAGCAAAAGTATTTTTTAGTTTCCACATCTGACATCTCTCTTTGTGATTGTGATACAATGTGGAACACCTGAGTACCGACAGACAGGAAATGAAGATTGGATTGAGACCAAGTTAAACAAGTAACATCCAGTATAAAAGAGGGGTTATAGATGGGGTGAAGCATACCACTGAGGAAGGGGTTGGACCCCGAAACGCGTCTGGTGCTACACCCCATCTTTGTACTGAAAAACCTACCTTACCATTAAATCGACCATAACCGAACAGAGAGCCGGCTTTAATCTCCTGATTGAATACTGCTACAAATATCTAAAGGCAGATCCTGGGAGTAAGTACACTTGAAGGCTCTTGTGATTATTTCGGACGAACACTTGGTCGATACAAAGGTAATGGACTTAATTCGCTTGCAAGCTTTTCAGCAGTGAGTTGCTGCCATTCACGTCGCTTTGGCGGGACGCCGCCGCGACTATTTGAATAACTGCAAAGCATATGACTGTTGTCTCAATATGAAAGTAAAAAACGAATAGACTTATTGCAAACAAGTCTTTGGATGTTCACAATCATTGGATCCAAGATTTACAATATTGGACTATTGAATATTTGCTGATTAATCGAATAATAGCCTTTGCTCTGTCGAATATTCATTATATTTATTTGTTAATAACCTATTTATTCTACTGCATTCTTGATTGTTATATGCATCAAATATATTTATATTATCAATAAAGCTCATCTTTGCCTTAAATACACGGTCGCAGCTATCCTTGAGTGCCCTGTTCACCTATATACGTATATGCTTTTCTAAATTGAGTGAGTGGCCTCAATTTACAGGAGCACCTGGTGTCGTTTGAGTGTTCTTAGTGCGACATCTTACTCAATTTTACATTTATACCTTTCCGCTCATGATGTCTGCACAAGATACTTTAAACACCATGGATATCTGGGACCATGTAGAAACTAAAAGGTTGAAAGTTGAGAATTTCATGTTTAACCAAAATGAGACTAATGTGGAAAATGATATGATGATGAAAAACACATTTAGGGAATTGGAAAATTTATTGGTGAAGCAACTAAGACAGCGATGGGAGATCAAAACACTGTGCAGGTTTGTGGAATGTGGTAAAGCCCCAAAAGGCTTGACCTTGACCAAATCCCCTGCTCAGGATCTCCAAAGTCCCACATTTAATACTGAATGGGACAAATTGCTTCACCAATACTCCCTTTCCCTAGTAGAGCTGATCATGAAAAGGAGGAAAGAAATATTGAGTGATGTTACAGATAAAATTAATGATATGAAAATAATTATGGGCAAATTGCCTAAAAATGATGAATATAATTAGTGGCAATCTAAATTATGTAATAATCTTGATAAAGTAGAGCCAAGATATAATGGAAAAGAAAATTAAAAAGTTACATTTTATACCTAAAAATGGGCAAAATTTAATCACTAATGAAAACACAAATATAGACACTGTAAATATAGGGACAATATTAGAGGAATCACAGGATGTGGTGAGTAGAGAAAGGCCACATAATTTGAATAAATACACAATACCAACACATAATCGGTTTGAAGCACTTGAAGAGAGGCAGGTTTTTTTAGACAGGACCCCACCACACCACAGGACACGGACAAGACACATACCACAACAAGAAGAATCACAGGTACACAATACCAATCACCAGGGGGACCATCAATACAATTTGAGGAACAGGCCTCAAACATTTCATATACCATATCACCAACAAGTAGACAAATCACAACGCCATCACGTCCCTCATCAGGAACACTACACTGCACAGCAGAATCACTATCAACAACCTTATTACCCAAAAAGGATAAAATCGTACGAGGGAGACAGACCAAAATACGGAGAGGAGGAAGGAAGAAAAAGGGGGCACCGCAGATAAATCAAGAGCCAATAGAAAATGATTCTATTATTAATTTGAGCTCTACAACCCTCACAGAATCCCAAAAACAACTATTAAATAAGGGTCTGAAATTTGCCCCCACAATCACCCTTAACAAATTTGATACGTTTATAGGGGTGGAGAAGTTTATAAGGCGTTTGTGCCTTAAAAAGTATTTCCTTAAAAATCCAGTTACAAGAGATATCGATAATGGTGACCAATATGTACATACAACTTGTAAAAATAGGTCCAAGAAATACCCAAGAAACGAGATCAGTCACGAAATGGCAAGTTTTAAAAAATGCGTAGAAAGCGATATACGGAAAATAAAGAATAGCACCAAATATAGACGGAATAATTTGACAAATGATGAAATAAAAGCTCTAAAAACTTTACAGAAAGAGGAAAATATAGTAATACGTCCAGCGGATAAGGGAGGATCCATTGTGATCCAGGACATTCAGAAATATAACACAGAATGTCTCAGACAGTTACAGGATACAAATACATACTGTAGACTACCAAGTGACCCTACTAACCAATTTTATTTAGAACTTTTAGAATTTTGTAATAGAGGTTATACGAAAGGACTTTTAACAGATGAGGAACACAAATTTTTATTGAATAAAACTCAGCGTATACCTATGTTTTATTGTGTACCAAAAGTACACAAGGACCAAGAAAATCCTCCAGGCCGACCTATAGTGTCAGGAATAGGATCCCTTACGTCAAATTTATCTCAGTATATAGATCAAATGTTGCAGCCCAGGGTTCAAAAAATAGAGTCATATACAAAAGACACCACACAAATTATTCAAATAGTGGAGAAATTGAAATTTAAGGACACCTGGATTATGGGATCCTTGGATATACAATCTCTATATACAATAATAGAGCATGATAAGGGTAAACAGGCTGTTAGGTCCCAACTTACATTGGAAGGTAGACTAGGAGTGGAACAAATTGAGTTTATAATTGAAGGGATAGACTTCATTTTAAATCACAATTATTTTAATTTTGAGGGGAATTTTTACTTACAAACACAGGGGACCGCCATGGGCACCAGGTTCGCCCCCAGCTATGCCAATTTGTTTATGGCAGAGTGGGAACGGCAGATCATACAGCCCAAGCTGGGGACGGACCTGGTGCTCTGGCAACGCTATATTGATGACATCCTGTTTGTTTGGCAAAGTGGTAATGAGAGTCTACAATTATTTTTGAAAGATATTAATTCTAATGATAGAAACCTCAAATTCACAGGGGTAACAAGCCAGGAAAAAGTAGAATACCTGGACTTGAATATTAGCATTGTGAATCAAGATATAGTATGCAGTACTTTCATTAAACCTACCGCCAAAAACAGTTACATCTTATTTAACAGTTGTCACCTGCCTAGCTGGTTATCAAATATTCCACAAGGACAATTCCGAAGAATTAAGAGGAATTGCACATTGGAAACCCAATATAAGTTGGAGGTTGACGAGATGAGAGATAAATTTTTGGAGAAGAACTACCCCACAGGAATTTTGGATAAAGCATTGGAGCAAGTTAACAATATGGATAGGAAATCCTTTTTTGGGGAGAAGACACAATCTGTGGACCCTCCCCAAGAAATATTACGTTTAATCTTGCCCTTTAGTGACGATTATAAAAAAATACGCCAAATTGTGACCAAACATTGGCATTTGTTACAAAAGGACAAGATTATAGGAACCTTAATGCCGGTTAATCCAAAAATCACCTTTACAAAGGCACCTAATTTAAGTATAAAAGTGGCCCCTACGGTGAAAAAACAATTAAATAGGGAATCCACCATTTCAAGTTGGATAGGTCTACAGGGCTTTTTTAGGTGTGGTACCTGTAGGAACTGCAAACTAACATCTTTCCAAAAAAGAACCAACGAATTGGTGTCCATTAATAACAATCATCGTCATCTAATAAAGGATTGTCTAACGTGCAATTCAGAGAATGTTATTTACGCTATGGAATGCCCGTGTAAATTATTATACATAGGCAGAACTAAAAGATCTTTAAAAAAACGTATTTCGGAGCATATAAATAATATACGGAAGGGATTTGAGAACCATTCGCTATCATACCACTTTAAAATTACACATAATCAGGATCCCTCAGGTTTGAGGTTTTTAGCCATTGATAAAGTGGAGAAAGAATGGAGAGGTGGCAACCATATTGAAAGGATGTCGAGACTTGAAACCAAGCGAATCTTTGAATTCGATACTCTGATACCAAGAGGACTCAATGCAGAGTTTGAACTCTTTGGATTCTTATAAGTAATTGGTGGGCGCCGACGTTTCGACGTTTAACTGACTGTTTATATTACAGTCGGTTTTTCCTCTAGACGTGGGCGCCCCCCTAACACATCCCTCGTATTAACATGAATCATTTTTATATCTTTTATGTCTATATTGACAGTTTTATAGAATTTGTGCATTTTAACATATTTATTTAGGAGTCATTTGGTAGATTATCATCCTGTCTATATTTCCCTTTTAAAGTTGTAATAGAGACTTTTAGTGGTATTTGATATTGTTCTTAATGTTTTAAAACTAAGATATATTGTGGATGGGCAATATGTGCCTTTATTTAAGTGAAAATGCAAAAAAAAAAAAAAAAAAAACAAAAAAACAAACAAAAAAAAAAAACGCATGGAAACCGCATCAAAAAACGCATCAAAAACGCATGGTGTCCATATGCGTTTTTTGCATCAATAGATGCAGAAATTTAAAGTATATAACTGGGTGAAATTGCAAAAATGTGATGAATTGCAAAAGCCAGCAAAAGCATTTTTTAGGTTCCACATATGACATTTTATTTTTTATCTTCCATATATGACATTTCTTTTTGTGATTGTGATACAATGTGGAATACCAGAGTATCACAGACAGAAATGGTATTTGATATTGTTCTCAATGTTTTAAAATTAATATATATTGTTGATGGGCAATATGTGCCTTTATTTAAGTGAAAATGCGAAAAACGCATGGAAACCGCATTAAAAACGCATGGTGTCCAGATGCGTTTTTTGCATCAATGGATGTAGAAATTTAAAGTATATAACTGGGTGAAATTGCAGAAATATGATGCATTGTAAAAGTCAGCAAAAGTATTTTTTAGTTTCCACATCTGACATCTCTCTTTGTGATTGTGATACAATGTGGAACACCTGAGTACCGACAGACAGGAAATGAAGATTGGATTGAGACCAAGTTAAACAAGTAACATCCAGTATAAAAGAGGGGTTATAGATGGGGTGAAGCATACCACTGAGGAAGGGGTTGGACCCCGAAACGCGTCTGGTGCTACACCCCATCTTTGTACTGAAAAACCTACCTTACCATTAAATCGACCATAACCGAACAGAGAGCCGGCTTTAATCTCCTGATTGAATACTGCTACAAATATCTAAAGGCAGATCCTGGGAGTAAGTACACTTGAAGGCTCTTGTGATTATTTCGGACGAACACTTGGTCGATACAAAGGTAATGGACTTAATTCGCTTGCAAGCTTTTCAGCAGTGAGTTGCTGCCATTCACGTCGCTTTGGCGGGACGCCGCCGCGACTATTTGAATAACTGCAAAGCATATGACTGTTGTCTCAATATGAAAGTAAAAAACGAATAGACTTATTGCAAACAAGTCTTTGGATGTTCACAATCATTGGATCCAAGATTTACAATATTGGACTATTGAATATTTGCTGATTAATCGAATAATAGCCTTTGCTCTGTCGAATATTCATTATATTTATTTGTTAATAACCTATTTATTCTACTGCATTCTTGATTGTTATATGCATCAAATATATTTATATTATCAATAAAGCTCATCTTTGCCTTAAATACACGGTCGCAGCTATCCTTGAGTGCCCTGTTCACCTATATACGTATATTTTTAATTTCATTTTACCATTATATTGCGGGGCAACCCAAAGTTGAATGAACATCTCCTCTGTCTGGGTGCCGGGGCCTAAATGTGTGACAGTGGCCTGTTCCAGTGGTGGGTGATGTGAAGCCTGATTCTCTGCTATGACATTAAGACTTATTCTGTGCTGACATGAAGCCAGATTCTCTGTTACGCTACCTCTCTCCTCTGCCTGGGTGCCTGGGCCTAAATGTGTGACAGTGGCCTGTTCCAGTGGTGGGTGACGTGAAGCCTGATTCTCTGCTATGACATGAAGACAGATTCTGTGCTGACATAAGGCCAGATTCTCTGTTACGGGACCTCTCTCCTCTGCCTGGGTGCCTGGGCCTAAATGTGTGACAGTGGCCTGTTCCAGTGGTGGGTGACGTGAAGCCTGATTCTCTGCTATGACATGAAGACTGATTCTGCGCTGACATAAGGCCAGATTCTCTGTTACGGGACCTCTCTCCTCTGCCTGGGTGCCTGGGCCTAAATGTGTGACAGTTGCCTGTTCCAGTGGTGGGTGACGTGAAGCCTGATTCTCTGCTATGACATGAAGACAGATTCTGTGCTGACATAAGGCCAGATTCTCTGTTACGGGACCTCTCTCCTCTGCCTGGGTGCCTGGGCCTAAATGTGTGACAGTGGCCTGTTCCAGTGGTGGGTGACGTGAAGCCTGATTCTCTGCTATGACATGAAGACAGATTCTGTGCTGACATAAGGCCAGATTCTCTGTTACGGGACCTCTCTCCTCTGCCTGGGTGCCTGGGCCTAAATGTGTGACAGTGGCCTGTTCCAGTGGTGGGTGACGTGAAGCCTGATTCTCTGCTATGACATGAAGACTGATTCTGCGCTGACATAAGGCCAGATTCTCTGTTACGGGACCTCTCTCCTCTGCCTGGGTGCCTGGGCCTAAATGTGTGACAGTTGCCTGTTCCAGTGGTGGGTGACGTGAAGCCTGATTCTCTGCTATGACATGAAGACAGATTCTGTGCTGACATCAGGCCAGATTCTCTGTTACGGGACCTCTCTCCTCTGCCTGGGTGCCTGGGCCTAAATGTGTGACAGTGGCGTGTTCCAGTGGTGGGTGACGTGAAGCCTGATTCTCTGCTATGACATGAAGACAGATTCTGTGCTGACATAAGGCCAGATTCTCTGTTACGGGACCTCTCTCCTCTGCCTGGGTGCCTGGGCCTAAATGTGTGACAGTGGCCTGTTCCAGTGGTGGGTGACGTGAAGCTTGATTCTCTGCTATGACATGAAGACTGATTCTGCGCTGACATAAGGCCAGATTCTCTGTTACGGGACCTCTCTCCTCTGCCTGGGTGCCTGGGCCTAAATATGTGACAGTGGCCTGTTCCAGTGGTGGGTGACGTGAAGCCTGATTCTCTGCTATGACATGAAGACAGATTCTGCGCTGACATCAGGCCAGATTCTCTGTTACGGGACCTCTCTCCTCTGCCTGGGTGCCTGGGCCTAAATGTGTGACAGTGGCCTGTTCCAGTGGTGGGTGACGTGAAGCCTGATTCTCTGCTATGACATGAAGACAGATTCTGTGCTGACATAAGGCCAGATTCTCTGTTACGGGACCTCTCTCCTCTGCCTGGGTGCCTGGGCCTAAATGTGTGACAGTGGCCTGTTCCAGTGGTGGGTGACGTGAAGCCTGATTCTCTGCTATGACATGAAGACAGATTCTGTGCTGACATAAGGCTAGATTCTCTGTTACGGGACCTCTCTCCTCTGCCTGGGTGCCTGGGCCTAAATGTGTGACAGTTGCCTGTTCCTGTGGTGGGTGACGTGAAGCCTGATTCTCTGCTATGACATGAAGACAGATTCTGCGCTGATATAAGGCCAGGTTCTCTGTTACGGGACCGCTCTCCTCTGTCTGGGTGCCGGGGCCTAAATGTGTGACAGTGGCCTGTTCCAGTGGTGGGTGACGTGAAGCCTGATTCTCTGCTATGACATGAAGACTGATTCTGTGCTGACATGAAGCCAGATTCTCTGCTATGGCATGAAGAGACTGATTCTGTGCTGACATGAAGCCAGATTCTTTGCTATGGCATGAAGAGACTGATTCTCTGCTGACGTGAAGCCAGATTCTCTGCTATGGGACCTCTGTCCAATTGATATTGGGTCATTTTTATTTTTTTTATTTTTATTTTAATTCATTTCCCTATCCACATTTGTTTGCAGGGGATTTACCTACATGTTGCTGCCTTTTGCAGCCCTCTAGCTCTTCCCTGGGCTGTTTTACAGCCTTTTTAGTGCCCAAAAGTTCGGGTCCCCATTGACTTCAATGGGGTTCGTGTTCAGGACGAAGTTCGGTTCGGGTTCGGATCCCGAACCTGAACATTTCCGGGAAGTTCGGCCGAACTTCTCGAACCCGAACATCCAGGTGTTCGCTCAACTCTACTGCCTAAGGGAGTTGCAATTGTTTGCTGCGCCATCACAGAGCAGCCCTGGCAGGAAAAACTAAGTTACACCCCCTCTCAGAGCGGAAATAGTTGGTGCACCGGCCATATGCCTACCACTCTTGTAATGGTCCGGAGAGACCGAGCTGTATGCAAAGTGTAGCACCGCCCCTTCTTGCTGTGGATAGCGTTGAAGAGAGACGCCGCGCACGGGACTTGAGTGTGACGTACTCTCGCTAATCGCATGCGTGCAAGAGATAGAGGAGGACCGTCGCATTGCCAGCCAACCTCCACGGGGATAAACGCAAGTAAAGGCCCCGACCTTACTCCTCAGCCTGTAAAAAAATATATATCCTCCATCACTAACAAGGTGGCATTTAATAAGTGTTTCCCTCAATAGTATCTCCGGCCTGCACCGCTCATCTTAAAGGGAGTCTGTCATCAGCATTTCACTTTTTTAACCCTTCCCATAGCTCCCTAGCATGCTTACATTTAATAAAAACGTTACCTCTGGCATCAATCCTGGACTTATAGAACCATCAAAAACGATCTTTATAACTTATGCAAATGAGGACTCGCAAGTGCCCAGGGGCGGCGTTACACTCGTAGGTGCCCTGCTTGCTCAGCCTTTTCATTGCGTCCCCCCGCCCCTTCCTACCCTCCACCCACCCATCCTTTCCCTCTGACCGCCTTTCTACTAACTTGTTATTCCGCCGAGATCCCGCGCCTGCACAGTCAGTCCGTCGGCCGGCGCATGCGCACTGCGATGCCCATTCCTTGTATGGCATCACAGTAACTAATGCGCATGCGCCGGCTTCGCGCCGTTACCCGGCGAATGCGCAATAGTGACTGTGATACCTTACAAGGAATGGGCTTCGCAGTGGCATGCGCCGGCCGACAGACTGACTGCGCAGGCGCGGGATCTCGGCGGAATAACAAGTTAGTAGAGAGGCGGTCAGTGGGAAAGGATGGGCGGGCGGATGGTAGGAAGGGGCGGGGGGACGCAATGAAAAGGCTGAGCAAGCAGGGCACCTAGGAGTGTAACGCCGCCCCTGGGCACTTGCGAGCCCTCATTTGCATAAGTTATAAAGATCGTTTTTGAAGTCCAGGATTGATGCCAGAGGTAACGTTTTTATTAAATGTAAGCATGCTAGGGAGCTATGGGAAGGGTTAAAAAAGTGAAATGCTGGTGACAGACTCCCTTTAAAGGGCCATACACCTGCAACGGTTGCCTATAGCAACCCCATTCAAAACTTGTATAAAGTCAAATTTAGCCTGCGGCATTTAAATAAACTGTTATTGCCATGTCTGCTCAGGAAGAAACCGCGCAAACTGACCTCAGCGGATACACTGCAGCAGCCACAGCTGGCTCCAGTGCACCACCATCCATTGCAGCAGCCAGCATGATGCCACTAACCATGCCCTACTACTTTGGGGCCCCTTGGTTCCCCCTATACTCTGGGGAAGCTCACACCCTAAGAAACTTTAAAGAGAAAATGTGTGCCTTGTTCAGATTGTACCCTGTCTCCACAGAGCAGCAAATGGAAATACTTCTAGCGCAACTAGAGGGAGCCGCACTCAGGGAGGTGAAGTCCTGGCCCAGCTCTGAAAGGAGAACACTGGGACAGATCTTTGAAAGACTCTACACAACCTTCGAACCCAAGACCATGTCAGAGGTCAAAATGAGGTTCTTCAGCACGAAACAACAAACCGGTGAGTCACTCAGAGACTTTGCATTGTCTTTACAAGAAGCCCTTAGAGCTGTGGTTCAGGTAGTCCCCCATGAGGCAGAGAACCAAAACAAAACTTTGAAAGAGCAATTCATTGAAGGTGTTAACACTGACAACCTAAAAAGCCAGTTGAGAATGTTAGCTGCACAACACCCAAGTGTCACCTTCCTGGACTTTAAAGAGCTAAATTTGCTAAAACTCCTGCCCATACGCCTGCTACCCCTTCCAAGTGTTGTCCGGTAGCCGGTCAGGCAGCTCAAACTCCGGTCCCTGATGCCATAGCAGCCTTGGCAGAACAGGTTAACTTCTTGACAAAAAGCCTGGAGAAGGTGTGTAAGAAATTAGAACAGTGGGAGAAGCCTTTATTATTGGAAGATGAGGCTCCCTCCTGACTACAAAGATATATATCCCAGAAGCCCTGGCGGGTGCCCAAATGATCACTCCAGCGCCTGCAGGCGACCTATTTGCACCTACTGTCATAGGTCAGGGCATATGGAAACAATGTGCTGGCGGTTAAAAGAAAAACTCTTGAGGCTAAGGACAGCCCCTCAAAAGGTAAACCAGTAGGTCCACAAGATCCCAACTGGATGCCCAGATATGTAGGATCTCGTCCGGAAGTAGCAATCTGAATTAACGGAGTTCCCTTTGTCGCCCTACTGGACACCGGATCCAAGGTCACTACAATCCTACAGCCTGCATTTGATAAATACTGGGATCAGAGCCAACTTACACAACCGCCAGAATCCTGGTTGGATCTTACAGCCAGCAACGGGAAACCTGTACCAATACATGGTTATTGGGAGCCAACTCTGCAAGTAGGAGAAACCACTTTACCTCATCAAGGTATTATTGTTGTACAAGACGGAGACAAAGGTGGCTCTTCAGTAATCTTAGGAATAAACGTCCTTAGGAATCATTACACGGAAATGCTTGAGGCATTACGCCAATCTATGCCTACTGCTTCGCCTTCTTCCAAAAGGGTCATACAACAGACCATCCCTGTGTTAAGCACACAACAAAAATTTGCCAATGAGAAAGGGGAAATCTGCTGTGTCCGCATCCGTGGTAACTAACCTGTGATCCTTAAACCAAATACCGAGACACTCATATGGTGCCGTGCCGCCCTGGGAATTCAAGGTCAAGACTACCAAGCCATGGTGGAGCCCTTTGCGCTAGATGATCATCCTCTAGTCAGAGCCACGAGGAGCTTAGTGACTGTTTCCCATGGTAAAGTGCCTGTCCGTCTCCTAAACTTGAATGATCACCACATTACCCTCACTAAACACTATCCTGTTGCTCAGTTATTGCAAGTTTCTTTCCAGGATGTCATCAGTGTGCCTGCAATTAAAGTAGAACAATCTGCACAGGACTCCAGTACTCCCGAACATGCTCCGCCTGCATCTTGGTGGGAAGAACTCAGCGTGGGAGACAGCTCTACGCCCAAAAACCAAATGGAAGGAGTTTTGAACATTATGAAGGAACATCATCAAGCCTTCAGTAAGCACTCTACAGATTATGGGGAAGTCCGTGGAATCAAACACACTATCCCTACCGGCTCTCATCCTCCAATAAAAGAAAGGTACGGTCCTATACCACCAATGATGTACCAATTTGTCAAACAAATGATCCGTGAGATGAAGGATTCTAATATTATCCAAGACAGCCATAGTCCATGGGCTGCACCACTAGTTCTTGTCCGGAAAAAGGATGGTAACATCAGGTTCTGTGTGGACTACAGAAAAATTTATCAAATCACCCACAAGGATTCCTATTCCTTACCCAGAATTGAAGAATCCCTGACAGCACTGGGGTCATCAGCCTGCACTGGGGTCATCAGCCTATTTTTCTACCCTTGATCTGACCGGTGGATATTGGCAGGAACCCATGGCTCCTGAAGAACGAGAGAAAACAGCTTTTACCACCTCCATGGGCCTATTCAAGTTTAATTACATGCCCCTTGGACTTTGTAATGCACCAGGAACATTTTAACGACTAATGGAATGCTGTTTACACCATAGAAACTTCGAGACTGTCCTACTCTATCTGGATGATGTCATTATTTATTCCAAATTCTACGAAGACCACTTAAAACACTGTGCAGAAGTCTTCAAAGCCCTCATTAAACATGGACTCAAGATCCAACCATCTAAGTGCTACCTGCTGAAGCCAGAAGTCAAGTACCTGGGACATGTTGTCAGTGCAGAAGGTGTTAAACCAGATCCAGAAAAGTTAGCTGCTGTCCAGAATTTGCCTACTCTTACCACAGTAAAGGAGGTAAGAAGTTTCTTTAGTTTTGTAAGGTTCTACAGACGCTTCATCCCTCACTTCGCCCAGATTGCTGAGCCAATTCAGGAACTCCTAAGAGGACATCCAAAGAAGTATCAGAAGACTCAGATACCTGTGGAGTGGAATGAAGACTGGGAAATTTCCTTCCAGCTCCTGAAAAAGAAGCTGACCGAGCCACCTGTCTTGGTATATCCAGATTATCAACAGCCGTTCCATCTCTACACTGATGCCAGCCAGAAAGGCCTGGGAGCTGTTCTGTCCCAAATGCAAGAAGGACGCGAAAGAGTGATTGCTTACGCAAGCAGATCCCTGAAAGGAGCTGAAAAGAATGACCGGAACTACAGTTCTTTGAAGTTAGAATTCCTAGCACTTGTGTGGGCTGTCACCAAAAAATTTAAGGACTACCTTGCAGCAACTCCTTTCATAGCTTTCACCGATAACAACCCACTGGCGCATCTCAATAGAGCCAAGCTAGGTACCTTAGAACAAAGATGGGCCTCACTTCTTGCTAACTACAACTTCACTGTAAAATACAGAACAGGCAAGTCCAACGAGAAGGCGGATGCCTTATCTCACCTGCCTGCCAAGCAAGATCCTACTGCACACGTAGATGTCTGGGAAGAAGTGGAAATGCCTGATTTCTACAAATGTTTCGCCCAGAAAAGCATCCTCTCCATCAAAAACAAAAGAGTCCTAAATCCCCATCTACAGAACAATCCAGAATCTCAAATTGAAAAGGAGAGATGGATCAAACTTCAGTCAGAAAGTAGAGTAATCAGAGAACTATATGACTTCCTCACCAGTGGAAGAACACCTGAGAGAATCCGCAGAAGAAATGCAGACCCAGAACTGTTGAAGCTGTGGAGACACCGGAAACAACTCTTTCTGCAGAAGGACCTACTATTGAGAAGAAGCCTGGATCCAGTTACCTATGACAGGGTATACCAAATCCTAATACCCCGCCAGGATGCAAGAATCATTTTCGAGATCTACCATGACAAATCAGGACACTTTGGCGTGCAGAAGAAAGAAGCTACCGTCAGTAGACGATTCTATTGGATTGGAATGCGAGAAGACATTGAGAAGTGGTGTCGAGGGTGTTCCGCCTGTGCTGTCGGACGAGGTGAAAAGCATGACCAAAGAGCACCCTTACATCCTATTGTAAGCCAGACACCGTTGGAAATCGTTGCAATTGACCATGTGAAGCTGGAACCAAGTCGTTCAGGCTACATATAGGCTATGACCATCATTGACCACTACACCAAATTCGTTGTAGTCGTACCTGTTAAGGACTTGACCGCTAAAACAACTGCAGATGCCTTCTGGAAACATTTCCTGTTACCATACGGATGTCCAGAAAAAATTCTTACAGATCAGGGATCTGCCTTTGAATCGCAACTCTTTAAAGAATTGTGTTTGCTTCACAATTGCCAGAAAATCTGAACGACAGCTTACCATCCCCAAGGTAATGGACTTTGTGAAAAGATGAACCAGACCCTAATAGAAATGGTTTGAGCTATGCCACCTGCTACCAGGAATGATTGGCCTACTCTTCTGCCTCAATAGATGTATACCTATAATAATACCATTCACTGTTCCACTGGGTATACACCTTACTACCTCATGTTTGGCCAACAAGGTAAACTACCTGCTGACCATACTTTGGGCGTACAAGTGCCTGATGCCATTAATCCATTGCAAAAAACTGATTGGGTGAGCGAGCACCAAAGACGTCTAGCTGATGCACAAGAAATTGTTCACAACCGCATGGAACATAAAAGGCAGCAAAAAGATTATGACCAATCTGCCAAAGCAGAGCCTCTTAAAAAATTGGTGATTATGTGTGGCTAAAGAACAATCATCGCACCAGCAAGTTGGATATTAAGTGGGAAAGAGACCCCTACATTGTTTCACCTATCCCTAATCCATCAATTGACACCTATGAGATTACCAGAGAAAACAAATCGCCTCAAATAGTACATCGCAATCGCTTGAAACTGTGTAACAAAGAGAAAGATACTCCAGGAGGAATCCTTCCAAACGAGACTGTTGCAGAGGAACATCCGCCTCCAATTCAAGTGCCTGAACTACCAGTTAAGTCTGTAGAGCCTATGTAAACTGTTAAAAAACTAATGACAGAAACAGATTCTCTAAAATGGTTCCTTACACCATGGTTAAACATTGCTGTGCCTGCTCCAGTCAGTCCAGTGTCATGACAGCCAGAGGAACCACCTTAAGAAGAAGTTTCAGTAGTGCAAGAAACTCCAGAAGTACCAAGTCCCCTTGCGCCAAGGCCAGAAGAAGGACCACCACTTCGCAGCTCCAGTTTTATTACCAAAGGACAACCACCTGCTCATTATAGGGAGTGTCTACTGCAAACCCAGAGGAGAATGCTTCCAGCCATCCCAGTTTAATGTGGATTACAATTTCGCTTCTTGGTGAAACTACAGAGCCAGAGTAAGAGACTTCTTAACTATGATTATTTGCCTTACTCCAAGGACTCTCTACAGTTTTCTTTGTTTTGTTGTTGCAACGTTCAAGCCTGTGCCCGGAGAAAGACTTAAACGTACCTGAGCCTCTGTTTTGTTCATCATCTTTATATCCCCTATGCTCAGGGAATGGACTGTGAGCCTCCTGACTTTCATCTCTGTTTATTATTTCTCCATTACGGACTATCCTGGTTTATTACTATTCCGCTGTGCCAGGTCATCGCCCCTGTTCATTACTCTCTAGAGGAAAGAAACGACACCCCTTTTCACTTGATTACTACCATTCTTGATGTTTGCCTGATATTTACATTTGTTCCTAACCAATTGCTTTTCAGTCTCAAGAAAAAAAAAAAAGTATTGTTATGGGTTATGGTACTGTTTTTCATGCCTGCAGGATTGTTCTCTTTTTGTATCGTTCCGGAGACCATCATCTTCGTGTCGAGGACGACACAGATTAAACAAGGGTGTATGCAGTGTCCCACTACCCTCGTGGGTACTGCAAATGCGCCTCTACAAAACTTCGGCAGAACCACCGCCAGAGCATGGCTTATTAAGACAGATTCAATGACCCCCTATGTTCTTGTCATATGCATCTATGTCATATGCATCTTCTGATGCACCCTATGATCTTCTTTGCCTTCTAATCTAGGAATGCTGGTGGTCTGACCCCTGGGACCTCCCTGGATTGTAAGAACAAGGGTCCCCAAGACTCCTATGTGAAATGGAGCTGTGGTGAACATGTGTGACCACCACTCCATTCTCTCTCTATGGAACTGCCAGTGAAGTACTCACCTCTCACTTATCTCCAACAGTCCCATGCATGTGAATTTCCACTTCCTTTACACAGGGGACTCTGAGATCTCTGTTCACATGGTTGGTAGTGTTCCCAGGTTGGAGCCCAGTGATTTTGCATTTATCACCTATCCAGTAAATAGATGATACATATTATTTGTCGGTCACCCTATTTATGTTTGCTGTCAACTAAAATTTGTAAGTCCCGGTAATATAGAAAGCTAATAAATTGCTGCTAGAAGTCACAGAGAATACGAGCAAGTCCTGCTTGCCCCACCCACAGTCCTGCTTCCTGACAACCTTTTTACATGTGAATTCTGAGTCAAACTATCTTCAATCCCATTCCCAGCATCTCTTCCTTTATACTATACTGCATTCAAATATGTAAGCTAACACAAGAGACAAATAAACTAAAAAACAATAGTGTACTCACCATGAAGATAGACCTTGCTATGGGTTTGTGGGGAGAGAGGCCCCAGTGCTGAACTTCCTTTACTGCTTCCTGACATAGATTTACAGCATCTTCCTTCAGCGATCACTAGGGCAAGCTAACTGCAAAGAGCTTTTTACAGCTTCCATTGAGTTCAATGGGGTCTTTTTATATTCATACATCTAAAACCCCCTATAGTTGTGGCTGTAGGCATTCATTTATCGTGTAATGTGTAATTTGAATCAGAAAATGTAATTGAGAACATGACATACAAAGTGGGTGAGACGGATCACAACAGTGTCCTCCACCTTTTTAATTAGACATGTGTTAGGAAAGGAGATTCATAACCTAAGTATGCCATCTGGTGATAAATCTGTTATATTCTGCACAGTGATGGGGATACTGGCATACATCTTCTACTGTGCCATTTAAGGAATTGGTCACTACTCACTTCTTAAAAATATTTTCTAAATGCTCCTAGTGCATGATGTGGTATTTCTCTTACTTCAGCGGCTGGTTACAAGGCCTCTACTTGCTGTTAACAGCCTATGTAAATAAAGCAAAGCAAAAGCCAGTTTCGACCAAATGCTGAAGCCCCATTTTTCAAATATGTCACTTTATGTGGTAATAACATTGGACAGTTTTCACTTGTCCAAGCCATTCTGAGACAGTTTTATTTTCGTGACACATTGTACTTCATGTTAGTGGTCAATTTGAGTCAATGTTTTTCCTTTATGTATAAAACATCTTTGAAATTTGTATTCCTCTTCTTTTGAGACAGATAGTGTGATACCTCATAAAATTGTTATTAATTAACATTCCCCATATGTCTACATTGTGTCAGCATTTTAGGATCTTAGAAGGCTTACAATTTTAGAAGCAATTTTAAAAATTTTAAGAAAATGTTCAAAACTGACTTTTAAGGACTAATTCAGTTCTGGCGTCACTATGAGGGACTTCCACAATAGAAACCACTCATCTCAAAATTATGAAACAGATTTTTGAAGCTTTTTTAACCCTTTAGGTGTTACACAGGAATTAAAGCAAAATGGAGGTGAAATTTGAAAATTTCATTTTTTTGGTGGCGATTTTCCATTTTAATCCATTTTTTTCCTGTAACACAGCATGGTTTAACAGCAAAACAAACCTGAATTTGTATTACCCTGATTCTGCAGATTACATAAATACTGCACAGATGGTCACACTGTAAACCGCTATATGGAAGCACGGCAGGGTTCAGAAGGAAAGAAGCACAATGTTGTTTTTGGAGGTCAGATTTTGCTGGAATTGTTTAACCCAACAAGCATTTTTTTTTTTTTCACAAGGGGTAACTAGAGAAAATGAACTCCACATTTGTTATGCATTTTTCCTAAATACAGCAATACCTCATATGTGTGTGGTCGTAAACTGCTGTTTGGGCGCACAGCAGCATTCAGAAGGACAGGAGCGGCATCTGGATTTTTTTATATGGAATTTTCTAAAATAGTTTTTAGGTGCCATAACTTTTTAACTTTTTTGTTGACTGAGCTGTGTGAGGGCTTGTTTGTTAAGGGACAAGCTGTATTTTTTTGTACCCTTTTCGGGTACATCTGACTTTTTTGATTGCTTTTTATACCATTTTTAGGAGGTGAGGTGGGCAAAAACTGCAATTCTGTCACTGTGTTTTATTTTCATTTTTATGGGGTTCTCCATTTGATATATATTATATGACAATGTTATTCTGTGGGTTGATATGGTTATGGCAATACCAAACTAGTATTTCGTTTTTTGTACTAGTGAATAGTTTTTTCATGTTTTAAAGCTTTTGCAGCATAAAAGGGCTTTTTTTTTTAAGGATAAGCTGTAGTTTTTATTGGTACAATTTTGGGGTACATATGACTTTTTGATCACTTTTTAAATCTTTTTGGGAGATGAGGTGGGTAAGAATTGCAATTCTGTCTGTTTTTTATTATTTGTTTTTCACTGTGTCTACCATATGGGATAAGTAAAATGACCTTTTATAGATGAGGTTGTTACAGATGTGGAAATACCAATTTTGTGTTTGTTTTTCTTAGTTTTTTAATTTTTTTACCAGTTATATATGAGCAGATATGGAAAAAAGCAATAATTTTTTTTTTTATTGAAATTTTTAGTTTACATTTTTTCACTTTTTTTTACAATTGCAGCCCAAAATAGGCATTTCTATCATAGGGCTGGCCGTTTCCTTACGCATAAGGCGGAACTCACACGGACGGTATCCGTGTTTTGTGGATCCACAATTTGAATGTCTGAATGAGAGCTAAGTCTGATCAAGCCTTGCCTCAAGGAATCTGAAGCTTAGGTATATGATAAGCCTGGATTCCTTTGTAAGATGTCTGGCTGCCATGGCAACCATCGGGTTCCTGCAAATGCATTGTGTGGGCCTGTTGGGAGAGAGAAAGATGCCGCGGGTCCTGGCCGTTACAGCAGAACGTCAGCTGTACGTTACATCATTGAAGGCACTGAGGGGGCACAAATTGCGGCATTGAGGTGACATGGGTGGGGCACTAAGAGGTAAACAGGGGAATACTAGTTGCCTTTATTCAGGCTCTGATTGGAAATGAAAGGACCAATCTGATTGGTTGCTATGGACTTTCTTGTCACGCATAGTCCCTTTTCATCTTCAACAGGTCCTTCCTACTATAGAAAATTATATAGATTGTTGCTGTATTTAGCCACAGCAAATAAAGTACATTATATATAATTTAATGATGCTGCTTTAGACTCCCCACAATGTATGAACAAAACTAATGGGCTGAATCAACCATACTGTGTTTTTATTCATCTTAAACATACATTTAATAAAGAAAATTATTGTTGTCAGTGTGTGCCTGTCTGAAATGAACGGTTGATACTTGGGATATGATTTCTGCCAGGAATGTTCTTTCTGTTGACATTTAAGACCAATTCTCCTGACAGATAAGAGTCAAACTCAGATTTTCTTTTACTTTTTTTAGTAACCAGCAAAGCAGAAATTTTACTAACAATACTGAGAAAGACTGACACAAGCTATCCTCTGTCTCAGGTCTTAGCGGGGAAGGGATTCAAGCTCTGTCATTATTATAGAAATTGTGCTAACATTGAAAATACTGTATGTTAGAGGTAGAAAAGAGCCAATATCAGTCAACAATGAGTTGACTATCCTTCAATCAAATTGAGGTATAGGTGAACAGGTTGGTTTTAGTTCCGTTGGCTTTCTTCTACTCTCTACAACATATTTAATTACTGCATTGAATTCATAAAACACTCAGTAAGGGATATTAGTCAGCCAAACTTAAAGCGGTTTTCTGGGCAGATAATATTGTTCAACGGATCATAAAGAGTTAAAAATGGCACAGAAGCATAACTTACTTCCACTGATTCTCCACCTCTGCCATTTTCCGTGGCTCTAAATGCCCTCTCCATGCCAGTAAAAGTCCGCTCAGCCTATTACTTGCTCAGGTGGTCACCGCTAAGGCCGGGATTGATTAAGTTGACCCTTCCTGGCATTTCTAGCTTGTCGAGCCATGACCAGCAACTGAAAAGCCCAATTGCTGGAGTAGCATCAGAGCGGCTGAGGTGGGGGATCAGCAGAGGTGAATAAAGCATTGCTGTAATTTTTCACCTCTGTTTTAACAACATAATCTGTTGATTTGCCACTTTTGAAGGGCTGTCCCAAAATATAAACTGTGGCAGTTCCATAGACAATGAAAGGAAAGGCAGGGCACATGCCTGGCGCTTTCTCCATTCATTCAGGGAACTCAAGACCAGAATTTTTGTGACTGGTAGGGTCATAGTAGTCAAACTACTGTGGAAGATGCCCCTAATCAGGGCCAATCATGTTTGCTCTACTGCTTCAAGTAAATAGTAACCCAAGGGTTTTACGTGCACGGAAGAAAATAACTATGACACACACACACAAGGGTCAAAGCAAATTCTCATTTATTATAGGAAGTACAGCAGTTTATATAGACATCAGAGAGGCATTCACCCTGAGGCATGTGTCATCGTTACATTGGCTAAAATATAAAAATATAAAAAGAGATAACACTTGGCATCTGCCCATTGTTCATTGTTTTACTAACTGTGGTATGTGTACTATGTAAATATCTAACTACAGGCGCCATCTTGAAATGGAGTCTTCACTAACAACAAAAAAGCATATATGACATAGCAAGGAGGCGTGTTCTCTTCGGTAGGATGGAACCTTTGTGCTCTGGAGAAGATTAGGTGTTGTCTGAGAGCTAAAGTATGTGGAAGCTTTCTTAGCTGAATCAAAGATTGTAGTCCATATCTCTATCAGTCCCCCCTTGGACCTCATTCTTTCCCTAATGAAAGCCTAGCACATCTGTCCCCATGCTCCAAATCCTCTTTGCCAGCTTCCATGACAACCTAGCCTAGTGCATGGCCTCCCATGTCAGATGTCAGTCCCTATGGTCGATGATCTCCAGGTGGCATCATAAGCAGGGGGGGGCCAACAAAACTAAGTGGACTTTGTCCCATGATCATCTCCGGGGTAGCCTCAGCTACGGTTTTGAGCAGAAGCCTCCTAATGCAGGGGATGACACAACAAACAATTACTGCAAGCAGGGCCGGTGCAAGGATTTTTGCCAACACAAGTGAAGCTACATTTTGGCGCAACCCCCCTCCCCCTTGCAGCTCACCTGGCCCTGGTCCCGTCTGCAGCAGATGGCTTCTCCTCTGTGTGGTCCTGGTTTCTTCTCTCTTCTTCAGGCAATTGCTTGCACCTAGGTTTTAGAGGAGGATAATAAGAAAAAAATATTTTCCATTACACCTCAGGTCAGACCAGCAATCAGACCCCCTCCTGATAGCCGGCTTCCCCCCTTGTTTATAGTAACTATAGGGATTAAAGATTCAAACCCTGCTGCCACTTGACTTCTGGCTTTGAACACATCTGGGACCCCCCTGGGCACTCCTCTAGCATCTATATACACATGGGAATCTAGGCTGCCTCCTGGGCTGGTATCCTGCCTTCTCCTCACCATTGTCTCTCCTTAGGCATAGCCAAATCCTAACCCAGGGTTCCATATTTTCTCAATGGTTTTCTCCCAATCAAGGGGATTAAATACATGGAAGGGCATCAACACTAGGGTTAAGGCACATTGCCCATGCCAGATAATTGTCAACTTTGTCCTGAGTTTCATATCAGCACACAACAAGATCACATCCCCTAATGCTTGAGTCTGGTTCATTAAATGACTTTGATAGGATTCACCGGTGGTATTCACCACAGTTCCACAATATCCTTCTGGAAACCTGCCCATGTTTTTCCCTTTTTTGCCCTCTATCTCGACAAAGGTGAAATTCCCTTTGTATATGGTTATCCCTCCCCAGGTTCAGCGGTTTCTCTTAAGATTGGGAACTTCTCTTCCCAAACCTTGATTCAGTCATATCGGCAGTTTTATTCACATGCATGCTTGTAAAACATGAATATTGACTGGAACTTAAAGGGGCACAGTTACTAAATGTGGTCTGGCTGTGGCACAGGCAATACACCCAGATCTGTTTACCTGACGGTCAGAAAATCCTGTTTCCACTGCCAATGTCTCCTCAACAGTAAAGAGGGGTCTAGCTACTTTCCTTGGTAACAAGGGGTTGTGCTCTGGATTTTTCCTCAAAACGTACATTCCCAAGTCTTTTGGTTGGGGGGATTCTATTGTCAGTATTAACCACTTAAGGACCACAGGTTTATACCCCCCTAGTGACCAGGCCCTTTTTTACAAATCGGCACTCCACAACTTTAGCGGTTTATTCCTCGGTCATGCAACTTACCACCCAAATGAATTTTACCTCCTTTTCTTCTCACTAATAGAGCTTTCATTTGGTGGTATTTCATTGCTGCTGACATTTTTACTTTTTTTGTTATTAATCAAAATTTACCGATTTTTTTGTTGTAAAATTTTGCAAAAAAAACGACATCCATATATAAATTTTTCTCTAAATTTATTGTTCTACATGTCTTTGATAAAAATAAAAATGTTTGGGTAAAAAAAAAAATGGTTTGGGTAAAAGTTATAGCGTTTACAAACTATGGTAAAAAAAATGTGAATTTCCGCTTTTTGAAGCAGCTCTGACTTTCTGAGCACCTGTCATGTTTCCTGAGGTTCTACAATGGCCAGACAGTACAAACACCCCACAAATGACCCCATTTCGGAAAGTAGACACCCTAAGGTATTCGCTGATGGGCATAGTGAGTTCATAGAACTTTTTATTTTTTGTCACAAGTTAGCGGAAAATGATGATTTTTTTTTTTCCTTACAAAGTCTCATATTCCACTAACTTGTGACAAAAAATAAAAACTTACATGAACTCACTATGCCCATCACGAAATACCTTGGGGTGTCTTCTTTCCAAAATGGGGTCACTTGTGGGGTAGTTATACTGCCCTGGCATTTTAGGGGCCCGAATGCGTGAGAAGTAGTTTGAAATCAAAATCTGTAAAAAATGGCCGGTGAAATCCGAAAGGTGCTCTTTGGAATGTGGGCCCCTTTGCCCACCTAGGCTGCAAAAAAGTGTCACACATGTGGTATCGCCGTACTCAGGAGAAGTTGGGCAATGTGTTTTGCGATGTCATTTTACATATACCCATGCTGGGTGAGATAAATATCTCGGCAAAAGACAACTTTTCCCATTTTTTTTATACAAAGTTGGCATTTGACCGAGATATTTCTCTCACCCAGCATGGGTATATGTAAAATGACACCCCAAAACACATTCCCCAACTTCTCCTGAGTACGGCGATACCAGATGTGTGACACTTTTTTGCAGCCTAGATGCGCAAAGGGGCCCACATTCCTTTTAGGAGGGTATTTTTAGACATTTGGATCCCAGACTTCTTCTCACGCTTTAGGGCCCCTAAAATGCCAGGGCAGTATAAATACCCCACATGTGACCCCATTTTGGAAAGAAGACACCCCAAGGTATTCAATGAGGGGCATGGCGAGTTCATCGAAATTTTTTTTTTTGCCACAAGTTAGCGGAAATTGATTTTGTTTTTGTTTTTTCTCACAAAGTCTCCCTTTCCGCTAACTTGGGACAAAAATTTCAATCTTTCATGGACTCAATATGTCCCTCAGCGAATACCTTGGGGTGTCTTCTTTCCGAAATGGGGTCACATGTGGGGTATTTATACTGCCCTGGCATTTTAGGGGCCCTAAAGCGTGAGAAGAAGTCTGGAATATAAATGTCTAAAAAAATTTACGCATTTGGATTCCGTGAGGGGTATGGTGAGTTCATGTGAGATTTTATTTTTTGACACAAGTTAGTGGAATATGAGACTTTGTAAGAAAAATAAAAAATTTAAAATTTCCGCTAACTTGGGCCAAAAAAATGTCTGAATGGAGCCTTACAGGGGGGTGATCAATGACAGGGGGGTGATCAGGGAGTCTATATGTGGTGATCACCCCCCTGTCATTGATCACCCCCCTGTAAGGCTCCATTCAGACGTCCGTATGTTTTTTAAGGATCCACGGATACATGGATCGGATCCGCGAAACACATACGGACATCTGAATGGAGCCTTACAGGGGGTTGATCAATGACAGGGGGGTGATCAATGACAGGGGGGTGATCAGGGAGTCTATATGGGGTGATCACCCCCCTGTCATTGATCACCCCCCCTGTAAGGCTCCATTCAGACGTCCGTATGTTTTTTACGGATCCACGGATAAATGGATCGGATCCGCAAAACACATATGGACATCTGAATGGAGCCTTACAGGGGGGTGATCAATGACAGGGGGGTGATCAATGACAGGGGGGTGATCAGGGAGTCTATATGGGGTGATCACCCCCCTGTCATTGATCACCCCCCTGTAAGGCTCCATTCAGACGTCCGTATGTGTTTTGCGGATCCGATCCATGTATCAGTGGATCCGTAAAAATCATACGGACGTCTGAATGGAGCCTTACAGGGGGGTGATCAATGACAGGGGGATGATCAATGACAGGGGGGTGATCAGGGAGTCTATATGGGGTGATCACCCCCGTCATTGATCACCCCCCTGTAAGGCTCCATTCAGACGTCCGTATGTGTTTTGCGGATCCGATCCATGTATCAGTGGATCCGTAAAAATCATACGGACGTCTGAATGGAGCCTTACAGGGGGGTGATCAATGACAGGCGGATGATCAATGACAGGGGGGTGATCAGGGAGTCTATATGGGGTGATCACCCCTGTCATTGATCACCCCCCTGTAAGGCTCCATTCAGACGTCCGTATGTGTTTTGCGGATCCGATCCATGTATCAGTGGATCCGTAAAAATCATACGGACGTCTGAATGGAGCCTTACAGGGGAGTGATCAATGACAGGGGGGTGATCAATGACAGGGGAGTGATCAGGGAGTCTATATGGGGTGATCACCCCCGTCATTGATCACCCCCCTGTAAGGCTCCATTCAGACGTCCGTATGTGTTTTGCGGATCCGATCCATATATCAGTGGATCCGTAAAAATCATACGGACGTCTGAATGGAGCCTTACAAGGGGGTGATCAATGACAGGGGGGTGATCAATGACAGGGGCGTGATCAGGGAGTCTATATGGGGTGATCAGGGGTGAATAAGGGGTTAATAAGTGACAGGGGGGGTGTAGTGTAGTGTGGTGCTTGGTGCTACATATTACTGAGCTACCTGTGTCCTCTGGTGGTCGATCCAAACAAAAGGGACCACCAGAGGACCAGGTAGCAGGTATATTAGATGCTGTTATCAAAACCTCGTCTAATATACCTGTTAGGGGTTAAAAAAATCGCATCTCCAGCCTGCCAGCGAAAGATCGCCGCTGGCAGGCTGGAGATCTACTCGCTTACCTTCCGATCCTGTGAACGCGCGCGCCTGTGTGCGCGCGTTCACAGGAAATCTCGGCTCACGCGAGATGACGCCAATCGGCGTTAGTGTAGCCTGGGAGAGCCGCCGCAATGACGCCTTTCGGCGTTAGCTTGGCGGCAAGAGGTTAACGGATGACTACCCAGGGCCCCCCCTTGATCTGTGGGATATTTTTGATAAGTTTTGATGAGCTGAGTTTTTCCCATATTCTTGGTATTTAAATACATTCTGGTTACAAGATGTTTTCCCCTTTTCTCATTTCTTTGCATCCCCTCAGCTGGTTTGTAACCCCTGTGCTGTTCCTTTCATATTGAATTTCTGCACTGTATTATTTCTTGTTTTACCTATGTTGTTTAAGTCTATTGTTCTCTGCTGCCATCTGCTGGCCGGAATTTGTATGCTGCACGCCTCGTTCGTTGTAGCCTTTTTCAGTGCTGCATTCTTTGTGACTGGAGACACACACCTTGGCTTGTGAAGGCATCAGTTTTTGACCAGCAGTTGCCTCAGCAGTTAGCTTCAGGAAAGACATCCACATGACAGCATCTACTGCATTCCTGTATTGCATCACTGTATGTCACTGCTCTGGATCAAATAAACCCACGTTTGATTGCATCCTCATGTCTATGTCTGGATCCATCTAACCTGAGCATCTGCCGGTCCGGTCTGCTCCACTGCTTGGATACGAAGGTAGGACAGTCACAAAGTCATTATCAGTTACACCTTCATTCGCCTTCATGTGGGGACAGAACAACCCCAGCTGACTCCTGTATTAGTGAGTACATCGGACCAGGCAGCACACTACTCATGATTGGTCCTGGTGATGCATACATAGTATTGCAGGGAAGCAAAATCAAACCTTGTAACTGTAATGACATCTGCAATCAGCAACATCACAGAGGTCAAATTCAAAGACCTGTATTGGCTCTGTGGTATTCACCCAGAAGACCCATGTGCCACTCGAGGCATCTGAGGCCCAGTATGAACATTGGGCCGTATACGCTCCCACAAGACCCACACCCCCTCCCAACAGGAAGACCAGAAAGGACATTATTCTCAGCAGGCCTCTAGGTGGGGGACTGGAACCTTCTTACAGTGTGAAGCGTTTCACAGATGTAGAAGTAGTTAGCAGAACTTTGAATGGGCCATCAAATCTGGGCTCCAGAGTCTTTCTGACATGCCTTTTCACCACAACCCAATCTCCTGGCTGAAGGGCATGACTTCCAGGAATCTGTTTTGGATCTGGAAGTGAAGAGAATACTCGAAAATGTAGGTCATTCAGATGTTAACACAGAGCAGATACCTAGGCAGACAAGCAATCATATTGCAAAGCAAGTTCTTGTGGAAAATACTGTCCTAACTTGGGGGGGGCACTCCCAAACAAAATCTCAAAAAGGGACAGCTTTTCCTTCCCCCTAGGGGTATGTCTGACACTGGATAGGGCAATTGGAAGAGTCTCTGGCCATGGTTTACCAGTCTCTTGAGCCATTTTCAGCATTTTTTGTTTCAATGTGCCATTCAGTCTTTAAATTTTGCCCCTACTTTGCAGTCTGTACTCGGTATGGAAGGCCAGGCGATGTCACGCCTTGCCCTGTGAATGTGCGGAGATCTGCCAGGCTGGCTGCACATGTCTGACTCTTCTCTTTGTTTTCGTTTGGGTTTGAGCTGGATCCACCTTCCCTCAGGTGTACTGGGTTGATTGTTAGCAAGGCTATTTATTCCTCCTTCTCCCAGTGGCCTGTGCGGGTTATAGTTCATTCCTGTGGGCTTTGGATGTGTTGTGGATCGTCTGTTCTAGCTCAGCTCAAGATAAGTCCTCTCTGTTTCTTCCCCTGGTGTCTTTTATATAGGCCTCTAGGGAGACGCTTGCTTCCTCCTGTTTGAAGAAGCAGGTCGCCTCTTCCCCTTTCCCTACTGCTCAGGGTTTTCCCAGGGTATATAGACTTAGGCACGAGGGCATGTGCATATCCACCATAAGGGTATGCACATGTGCACAGCAGTATAGGAAAAGCCTTAGGGATCGCTAGTAGGTGACCCTTTTCTCCCTAGCTTTTGGGCCTAGTAAATTGTTCTGGTTGTTTTCCCTGTGTTTCGTTATTTCCCTGCTTACCTACCTACCGTGACAGGTGAGTCTGCAGTGCGGCCCATATCTCCTGGGCCACTTCAGCTGTGAAGGCAGTTCCTTGATCACTCTCTATCACTTCAGGTACCCCAAATCTGCAGACAATCTCATTTAACAGCTTCTTCACTGTTGCCTTTGCTGTCTGATTTTTCACGGGATAGGCTTCAGGCCATCCAGAGAACATGTCTATGACCACTAGAGCATACTGGAATCCCTGTGCAGGGGCCATCTGTATGTGGTCAATCTGGATCCTTTGAAAGGGGTAGAGAGGTGTTGGTGAACACTTGACAGAGACTTTTTTCCATTTTTCCTGGGTTGCATCTGGCACAGACCATGCAGCTGCTTACATATCGGGCAGTGTACATGGACATGGCTGGAGCCAAGAATATGGAGGATATAAGATTATTCATGGCTTCCTTCCCGAGATGAGTAGAGCCATGTGCCTAAGTCACAGTGATACGGTAAAGACTTTGGGGTAGGCATATTAGATGCCCAAGCTTCCACATGTAATCATCATCTGAGTCTGGTCCCGCTCCCTTCCTACCCCATGCAGACACTTCTTCATCTGATGCTTCATTCTGTCTGTCTATCAGGAACCATTTGTCCCCATAGAGTCCTTTAGGAAGTCCTTCAGAAGTCTTCTCCACCTTTCTCGGGGCATGGACATTTTCTTTGGTAGGGTGGGACCCACGTTGCATCTGAGTCTCGTCTCTTATGAAGTTTGACCGTGTCTGGGCTACCATTGTCTTCACCTCCTCCCTTCTCCTTATTGCACTTTCCTTTGCTGCTCTGTCAGCTCTGGCATTTCCTTGGGTCCCTGGAGTATCTGGTTTTGGACCCCTGTGGCATGTCCCTGACGTTCCATGACATACAGTCTAAAAGGCAGGCTGTAATTAGGCAGTCCTAAGGCAGGAGAGGAAGAAGCCGCTGCCTTCAACTGATTAAAACAGAGTTTAGCGTCCTCTGTCAGATAGAATGGAGTGTACGGTATGCAGTCATAAAGTGGTTGCAGGAGGACAGGAGAATCTATGATCCAAGGGCGGCAGTATGAGATGAGGTCTAGGAAGGCCTGCAATTGTTTTGAGGTAGTTGGTTCTTGGATGTGCAAGATAGCATTTTTCCTCTCTTCTGTAAGATGTTTTGCACCAGGACTAAGGCAGTGTCCAAGAAACACTACTTTTGATTGACACCACTGGATTTTGTCTTTGAAAACCTTGCATTCCTGATCTGACAGGAAAAGGAGCAAGGCAAGCGAGGCATCTAAACACACACAGGTGTCCTGTGCACAGACTAAAAGATCATCCACATACTGCAGCAGGACAACATCCTCATGAACTTGCTTCCAATCTTCCAAGATAGAAGACTGTGACGGCCTATGGTGTACACTGTGACACTGTTGCCACACTTCTGGTTGCCCATGGCAACGTGTTGCTGTGAGAGCATGCGGTGGCAGTGTCTCGGCCTTCTGGGTGATTGCCATGACATGGTTGCCATGCATGCTGTTGCCGGTGGTTATATGTTTGGTATGCTTTTGTGTGCACTTCCCCTTTAAGTTGTAGCCTCCCTCTGTCCTGTCTGGTGCTGTATGGGTTAACTCCCTGACTGGGTATGGTCACTAGAGTTTTATCCCCTGTGGCTCCCTGGCTGGAGTCAGTTGTACTTCAGCTGTCGATGGTGCTGGAGCTCTGCTCCAGTCCAGGGTGTTCCATCTGTCCAGTGAGGGCCACCCTTGTAGTCATCAATGTCATCCCGGTGTCTCCTTCCCTTCCTGTCCCTATTTGTATGGAGTGGGTTATGTTCAGGGTGTTTGTATATCTAGTGTGGTGTTACATGTCTGATGGTGTTTGGTGTCCAGCATGTTTACTAGACATTCCCCTGTCTCTTGTTTATTGCAGCTATGGGTGTTCTGGGTTCCTGTGTGGTTTGTGGTGTGTGCTGTGTCCTTTAATGTTGGTGTGGACAGCAGCACTTGTGCACGGGTTCCAGTCAGTGTGTCTGTGGCAGGTAAGTGTGTTATTGGTTTTGCTTACCTGCCATCTCCTTAAGCTGTATGTGTTCCCCTCTCCTTGCAGCATGGCCTCAGATAGAGACTCCTGTTCCTCAATTACTGGGATGAACAGGTCGTCTCTTCCCTCCTCCTTGGTGAGGGATTACCAGGGAGACTTAGGGTCTCTAGGAATCCAGAGTATGAGTCGTCCTACCATCAGGGTCCGCTCAAACGGTGAGGAGTCAGGGAGAGGATTAGGGACGCTGTAGGAGGTGACCTGCTCCCTTATTACTCCTTTTGGCCAGGCTGATCCCCTTTTACCCTTTGACACCGCACGGTGGGGGGTTTCCCCCACTCCCTATCGTGACAAAGACATGGCTTTACTAAACTGGGAGGGGCTATTTTGAGCTCCTTGCGGCATGACTGTATACTGTGATCCTGCATGGGTGAAGGCAAAAAGGTATTGACATTTGGGGTGTAACGGTATAGAGAAGAAGGCATTAGCTAGGTCAATGACTGTAAGGGCCGCTGCATCCGGTGGTACTGCAGAGAGCAGAGTCTGGGGGTTTGGTACAATCAGAGTTTCCAAGATGGTTGCTTCATTCAAAGCCCGAAGATCATGAACCATCCTGTAAGTGTCAAGTTGTCCTTTTTTACCTTTCTTCCTCACTGGGAAGAGGTGGTGTGAATTATTGCCCCAGCTTTTAAGAAAGCATGTAACTGTTGAGTGACAGCGTCCATCTGCGCTACAGACAGAGGATACTGCGGTTTGCGAAGGAGAACAGCACCTGGTTTCAGGTGTACCATCACAGGCTGCACCCGAAGCTTGCCTATATCCTGTGGTCCTTTTGCCCACAGCGTCTCAGGTATGACAGATAAAACAGCAGCTGGAAGTGAACCTTCAGACGGACAGTCTTATAAGGACATAAGAGCAGCCAACATGACTGTCTCCTCTGGTTGAAGGGAACTGGAAAGGGTGGACTGTACCATCGGGCTGAAACTGTATAGTGGCTTTCATTTTCTGTAACAGATCTGAACCCAAAAGGTTAAGTGGACACGTGGAGGAGACTACAAACTGTGAAGGCACTTCATTGGACGTCTGTGGTCCAAAAGAAACACTGAGAGGTTTTGTTAAGGGAGAGGATTGAGCATGGCCGTCAATGCCGATGCACTGCACAGTAATGTTGTCCATGAAGGAGGGGTTGGAGATCTCATCCTGTCGGATTACACTTCTGCCTGCACCAGTATGCACAAGAAAAGTGTGTACATCTCCCCCTATCTGCAGCTGCACTGAAAGTGCAGGTACACAGTGGGGAGGGAGGGAGGCCATGGTGGGGTTGGATCCTCTGACATGTGGATCTGGCTTGCCCCTGTCCTATGGGGCGTGGTACCCCTACCCTCCCTGTTGCGGTGAAGGAGGAGGGGGAGCAGGGGGAACCAATGTAGACACACGGGGCGGCCCCCTTCTTCCTCGCTGAGGGTGGTTATGCGGGCACTCTCTTCTGAAATGTCCAAGCTGGCCACACCCATAGCAGCGAGGGGGGGTTTGTTACTGGCATCTCCCCTCGGGTGGGAGGGGTACTCTTCTGCTGCGAGCATTATGTTAGTTTGGGGAACTGCCTCTATGCCTTTAGCCACCAAGGTTAACGTTTCAAGAGGAACAGAACGATACTCTGGGCGAGCAGTCTTTAGAGACTTTTGGATGTGAGGTTTTAATCCATCAGCAAAGGCACTAGACAGCATCCTGGTTTGCACTGGGTCCTGTTTAGAGAAGCCCATGTCCTTAAACATTTTCTCCATTCGGTTTGCAAATTTTTCCACTTACTCTGCCTTATCTTGTTTTATATCCTGAATTTGGATAGCCTGATCGGCCAGTCTGGTTCTAGCCCAAGTCTCTAATAATTTGCAGAAATGCACTCCAGACTGATAGTTTTTTTGGTATTCTTCATCCCCATGGTTTGGGGCTGGCAGCTTCTTAGCCATGGTTGGCCCAAAAAGAATCCCCTGCCTTAATTTGGGTAAGTCCAGAGAGATCCCTCCATGTGGCAGAATGCGTTTTTATGATCTGTTCTAATGCCCTATAGAAGGGCATGGGATGTTGTTCAGGGTCAGGGTGAGAGTTCACTAGATTGGTGGCCTGTGTGGGGTTAAAAGTCACGTATCTCCCCTGATGGGTCATTTCAGGGGGAGGCTTAGGGGTCTAAGCTTGTCTGGTCAGGACCTCTATTTGTCCGGCTAACCTGGCCACCTCCAGGTCTCTTTCTCTCTCTCTCTCTCTCTCTCTCTCTCCATCTCCCCTCCCTTTCTGCACTTCCCTTGTATCTCCTCCTCCTGCTTCTCCTGGCAGGTGCATGAAGGAAGGGGGGCTAACAGGAGTACTGACTGCTGGGTCTTGAGGAGGTTTCGTCTCTTCCTCCTCCTGCTGTTTTTTCTGTTCTTTCTGTCCCCGTGTCTCCACTCCCATCATGAAGGGCACATTCAAGGGATTTAGGGGTGCAGTAGAACGGGCAACCTGACCCCCTGGCACATAATATGTGCCATCTGGATTCAACACAGGATACAAGGGAGTTACTGGCTTCAGCCTTGTCCCTGTAGTCTGTCTGGCTGAATCTTCACAAGGCTGCACGGCCTCTACAAATGTTATCAATGGAGGGTCTGGGCAACTCGGAGTGGACTGTCTGTCACCCTGCGGTGGGGGCTGGACAGGGCAGAGGAATGTCTGAACTGAGGGGTTGTGTGTACGGACCGGAGCTGGGTCGTCACAGAGGCCCTCCCACTTCTGGAAGGGTGGGGTCGGGGGGCACCACAAGCAAGAAACGTATCTCGGGCTTCAGGATTCTGCTGCCCACTATGTGTGAATGTTCACCCTGCTGGTCCCCTCAATATCACCCCACTTGGTGGTCGGAGCCTCTCAGAGTGCAAATCACCAGATACTGCTCCACCGGCGCCATTATAGGGCGGCGGCACTCCACTCTGTGGAATATAGACATACGCTTTCAGACCTTCATCCCATCTCTCTGATCCTCCGTTAGCAGCCAGGCAGTCTGCTGTTCGCTGCCAAGCTTGCGCAGCACTCAGTAAGCCTTTGTCACACAATTTTCCACGGCAGTGTGCCAAAACTTTCCTCCACATTAGAGATTAGCTCCCCATTTTTATGACTAAAGCTATCTTTATCAGCTTTTCGTAATGTTTGAAATGCTTGCTACCCTCTTCCCGAGCCACCAGCTGATGAGCTGTATATTCGCCCTTCGGCAGAGAGTGCAAGTGTCCGATGGATTTATTCACTAATAACCAAGACAGAAGCAGGCACCTTCTCTTTCACACTCCTAAGCAGAGCTCACCCCTGCAGTATATACACTCTGGCTCCCACGTCTGGGCTGCCAGCCGGGACTGCCACCTCCTAAGGGGAGATCACTTAATATGCCCCAGTACAGGTCCAGCAGATATTTACCATAGTCCCCCTTGGCTACTCCACCTGCCACCTTCTAAGGGGAGATCTGTAAAGATGCCCCAGTCCAGGTCCAGCAGAAATCAACTGTAGCCCCCCCCCCCCCCCCCCTCTGCCAGGGGAAATCGCTTGCTCTGCTTAACCGTTAACTGTGAAGGTGCCTGACACAAGCCACACAGACAAAGCATAAACACAGAAGAGCAAACTCGAAGGATTCTAGGAACTCAGGATTTTACATCAACCGAAGTTGCTACTACGTATGTAACCTCAATAGCAGAACAGATTACCACAGCACAGTGGAGCACAGCAAGAGGCATATGAGGTAACCACATTTTCCCACCTGGTCTCTGTGAGGCTGTAGTCCTCGTCCTCAAGCGTGCTCCACCGTGCCCTGGGAACCCCAAACTTCGGCTAGCGACGTTACTTCTGCTGAACCCCACGTTTTGGGCGCCAACTGTGGAAGGTGCCCCTAATCAGGGCTGATCACATTTGCTCTACTGCTCCAAATTAATAGTAACCCAAGGGTTTTGCATACACGGAAGAAAATAACTATGACACACATACTGGGGTCAAAGCAAATTCTCATTTATTATAGGAAGTACAGCAGTTTATAAAGTCATCAAAGTGGCATATTCCCCCATGTGGCATTGTTACATTGGCTAAAATATGAAAATATGAAAAGAGATAACACTTGGCATCTGCCCATTGTGCATTGTTTTACTAACTGTGGTATGTGTAAAATGTAAATATCTAGCTGTAAGCGCCATCTTGAAATGGAGTCTTCACTAACAACAAAAAATCATATATGACGTAGCAAGGAGGCGTGTTCTCTTCGGTAGGATGGAACCTTTGTGCTCTGGAGAAGATTAGGTGTTGTCTGAGAGCTAAAGTATGTGGGAGCTTTCTTAGCTGAATCAAAGATTGTAGTCCATATCCCTAGCACTACCACTGATCACATGCTTATCTCCTATACTAAAAGATACAAATTCACTGTTTGGGTAAATTATTCTAATTAGTATAGCTATCTGTATTATTTATTTCATTCTCACACACTATGGTATTTATTTTTATTAAACATTTTTTTTCCACTCACGTTGTTATAGTTATCTAGTAAAAGCAGGGCGGCACTACCTTCTTGAATTTGCGGTGCACGTGTCCGTGGAATGGCGTCCAGACAAGCGTTTCAAAGAAGAAGACCGGCACTTCGCAGATGTAGATCACAATGTAGATTTATTCAGTCTCATATTCAAGTGGCATAGTGACTAGGGATGAGCGAACCCGAACTGTATAGTTCGGGTTCGTACCGAATTTTGGGGTGTCCGTGACACGGACCCGAACCCGAACATTTTCGTAAAAGTCCGGGTTCGAGTTCGGTGTTCGGCGCATTCTTGGCGCTTTTTGAAAGGCTGCAAAGCAGCCAATCAACAAGCATCATACTACTTGGCCCAAGAGGCCATCACAGCCATGCCTACTATTGGCATGGCTGTGATTGGCCAGTGCACCATGTGACCCAGCCTCTATTTAAGCTGGAGTCACGTAGCGCCGCACGTCACTCTGCTATGATCAGTATAGGGAGAGGTTGCAGCTGCGACGTTAGGGCGAGATTAGGCAGATTAACTCCTCCAAAAGACTTCATTCTGTGATCGATCTGCAGCTGTGGATCATTGAAGTGCTATTATTGACTTGCTCTCTTTTTTGAGGCTGCCCAGAGCGTTTTTAGATCACTTTTTTTCTGGGGTGATCGGCGGCCATTTTGTGACTTGTGGTGCGCCAGCACGAGCTATCACCAAGTGTATTTAACCATCGATAGTGTGGTTATTTTGTGCTATATCCTACATCAGCTGCAGGCTGAGCCTGTGTCACCGAAGTGCATTTAACCATCAACAGTCTGGTTATTTTTTGGCCATATACTACATCAGCTGCAGGCTCAGCCTGTTTCACCCAAGTGCATTTAACCATCAACAGTCTGATTATTTTTTGGCCATATACTACATCAGCTGCAGGCTGAGCCTGTGTCACCGAAGTGCATTTAACCATCAACAGTCTGGTTATTTTTTGGCCATATATTACATCAGGGGCAAGTTGAGCCTGTCACACAGCGCCTAAAAAATAGACCTGACATTTCTATTCAACCAAATCTGCACAGTTTTAGCTGGTCAAGTTATTTGTAGTGACCGTCAAAGCAGACTTTTTGTTCTGGGTTGAAAAAGCATTCCCAAATTTGCCATTCTGAAAATAACTAGTTTGTGGTATTTCAGGCCTACTTGAAATCTATCCCAAAAAGAAAATCTTACATTGAAGTTATTGATAGTATCATTCAGAAAAACCTAAGACACACGCTAGCGTGCTAAAAGAAATGTCATTCTGTGATTAAACCTATAACTGTCACACAGCGCAAAAAAAAACAGGTCTCACATCTTTATTCAACCAAATCTGCACAGTTTTAGCTGGTCAAGTTATTTGTAGTGACCGTCAAAGCAGACTTTTTGTTCTGGGTTGAAAAAGCATTCCCAAATTTGCCATTCTGAAAATAACTAGTTTGTGGTATTTCAGGCCTACTTGAAATCTATCCCAAAAAGAAAATCTTACATTGAAGATATTGATAGTATCATTCAGAAAAACCTAAGACACACGCTAGCGTGCTGATAGAAGTGTCATTCTGTGATTAAACCTATAACTGTCACACAGCGCAAAAAAAAACAGGTCTCACATCTTTATTCAACCAAATCTGCACAGTTTTAGCTGGTCAAGTTATTTGTAGTGACCGTCAAAGCAGACTTTTTGTTCTGGGTTGAAAAAGCATTCCCAAATTTGCTATTCTGAAAATAACTAGTTTGTGGTATTTCAGGCCTACTTGAAATCTATCCCAAAAAGAAAATCTTACATTGAAGTTATTGATAGTATCATTCAGAAAAACCTAAGACACACGCTAGCGTGCTGATAGAAGTGTCATTCTGTGATTAAACCTATAACTGTCACACAGCGCAAAAAAAAAACAGGTCTCACATCTCTATTCAACCAAATCTGCACAGTTTTAGCTGGTCAAGTTATTTGTAGTGACCGTCAAAGCAGACTTTTTGTTCTGGGTTGAAAAAGCATTCCCAAATTTGCTATTCTGAAAATAACTAGTTTGTGGTATTTCAGGCCTACTTGAAATCTATCCCAAAAAGAAAATCTTACATTGAAGTTATTGATAGTATCATTCAGAAAAACCTAAGACACACGCTAGCGTGCTGATAGAAGTGTCATTCTGTGATTAAACCTATAACTGTCACACAGCGCAAAAAAAAAACAGGTCTCACATCTCTATTCAACCAAATCTGCACAGTTTTAGCTGGTCAAGTTATTTGTAGTGACCGTCAAAGCAGACTTTTTGTTCTGGGTTGAAAAAGCATTCCCAAATTTGCCATTCTGAAAATAACTAGTTTGTGGTATTTCAGGCCTACTTGAAATCTATCCCAAAAAGAAAATCTTACATTGAAGTTATTGATAGTATCATTCAGAAAAACCTAAGACACATGCTAGCGTGCTGATAGAAGTGTCATTCTGTGATTAAACCTATAACTGTCACACAGCGCAAAAAAAAACAGGTCTCACATCTCTATTCAACCAAATCTGCACAGTTTTAGCTGGTCAAGTTATTTGTAGTGACCGTCAAAGCAGACTTTTTGTTCTGGGTTGAAAAGCATTCCCAAATTTGCCATTCTGAAAATAACTAGTTTGTGGTATTTCAGGCCTACTTGAAATCTATCCCAAAAAGAAAATCTTACATTGAAGTTATTGATAGTATCATTCAGAAAAACCTAAGACACACGCTAGCGTGCTGATAGAAGTGTCATTCTGTGATTAAACCTATAACTGTCACACAGCGCAAAAAAAAAACAGGTCTCACATCTCTATTCAACCAAATCTGCACAGTTTTAGCTGGTCAAGTTATTTGTAGTGACCGTCAAAGCAGACTTTTTGTTCTGGGTTGAAAAAGCATTCCCAAATTTGCCATTCTGAAAATAACTAGTTTGTGGTATTTCAGGCCTACTTGAAATCTATCCCAAAAAGAAAATCTTACATTGAAGTTATTGATAGTATCATTCAGAAAAACCTAAGACACACGCTAGCGTGCTGATAGAAGTGTCATTCTGTGATTAAACCTATAACTGTCACACAGCGCAAAAAAAAAACAGGTCTCACATCTCTATTCAACCAAATCTGCACAGTTTTAGCTGGTCAAGTTATTTGTAGTGACCGTAAAAGCAGACTTTTTGTTCTGGGTTGAAAAAGCGTTCCCAAATTTGCCATTCTCAAAATTGTGGTGAACGGGAACAATGAGGAAAACATCTAATAAGGGACGCGGACGCGGACGTGGACATGGTCGTGGTGGTGTTAGTGGACCCTCTGGTGCTGGGAGAGGACGTGGCCGTTCTGCCACAGCCACACATCCTAGTGAACCAACTACCTCAGGTCCCAGTAGCCAGCAGAATTTACAGCCATATTTGGTGGGGCCCAATGCCGTTCTAAGGATGGTAAGGCCTGAGCAGGTACAGGCATTAATCAATTGGGTGGCCGACAGTGGATCCAGCACGTTCACATTATCTCCCACCGAGTCTTCTGCAGAAAGCGCACAGATGGCGCATGAAAACCAAGCCCATCGGTCTGTCACATCACCCCCATGCATATCAGGGAAACTGTCTGAGCCTCAAGTTATGCAGCAGTCTCTTATGCGGTTTGAAGACTCTGCTGCCAGGGTTTCCCAAGGGCATCCACCTAGCCCTTCCCCAGGGGTGGAAGAGATAGAATGCACTAACGCACAACCACTTATTTTTCCTGATGATGAGGACATGGGAATACCACCTCAGCACGTCTCTGATGATGACGAAACACAGGTGCCAACTGCTGCGTCTTTCTGCAGTGTGCAGACTGAACAGGAGGTAAGGGATCAATACTGGGTGGAAGACGATGCAGGGGACGATGAGGTCCTAGACCCCACATGGAATGAAGGTCGTGCCACTGACTTTCACAGTTCGGAGGAAGAGGCAGTGGTGAGACCGAGCCAACAGCGTAGCAAAAGAGGGAGCAGTGGGAAAAATCAGAACACCCGCCGCCAAGAGACTCCGCCTGCTACTGACCGCCGCCATCTGGGACCGAGCACCCCAAAGGCAGCTTCAAGGAGTTCCCTGGCATGGCACTTCTTCAAACAATGTGCTGATTGGTTTGCACGCTGTGCCATCAGAGCCTGAAGCGAGGCATTAACGTTCTGAACCTTAGCACAACCTGCATGACCAGGCACCTGCATGCAAAGCATGAACTGCAGTGGAGTAAACACCTTAAAAACAAGGAAGTCACTCAGGCTCCCCCTGCTACATCTTCTGCTGCTGCCGCCTCGGCCTCATCTGCTGCTGCTGCCGCCGCCTCGGCCTCTTCCTCTGCCTCTGGAGGAACGTTGGCACCTGCCGCCCAGCAAACATGGGATGTACCACCAACACCACCACCTGCGTCACCAAGCATCTCAACCATGTCACACGGCAGCGTTCAGCTCTCCATCTCACAAACATTTGAGAGAAAGCGTAAATTCTCACCTAGCCACCCTCGATCCCTGGCCCTGAATGCCAGCCTTTCTAAACTACTGGCCTATGAAATGCTGTCATTTAGGCTGGTGGACACACACAGCTTCAAACAGCTCATGTCACTTGCTGTCCCACAGTATGTTGTTCCCAGCCGCCACTACTTCTCTAAGAGAGCCGTGCCTTCCCTGCACAAACAAGTGTCCGATAAAATCAAGTGTGCACTGCGCAACGCCATCTGTGGCAAGGTCCACCTAACCTCAGATACGTGGACCAGTAAGCACGGCCAGGGACGCTATATCTCCCTAACTGCACACTGGGTAAATGTAGTGGCGGCTGGGCCCCAGGCGGAGAGCTATTTGGCGCACGTCCTTCCGCCGCCAAGGATCGCAGGGCAACATTCTTTGCCTCCTGTCTCCTCCTCCTCCTACTCAGCTTCCTCCTCCTCTTCTTCCACCTGCTCATCCAGTCAGCCACACACCTTCACCACCAACTTCAGCACAGCACGGGGTAAACGTCAGCAGGCCATTCTGAAACTCATATGTTTGGGGGACAGGCCCCACACCGCACAGGAGTTGTGGCGGGGTATAGAACAACAGACCGACGAGTGGTTGCTGCCGGTGAGCCTCAAGCCCGGCCTGGTGGTGTGCGATAATGGGCGAAATCTCGTTGCAGCTCTGGGACTAGCCGGTTTGACGCACATCCCTTGCCTGGCGCATGTGCTGAATTTGGTGGTGCAGAAGTTCATTCGCAACTACCCCGACATGTCAGAGCTGCTGCATAAAGTGCGGGCCGTCTGTTCGCGCTTCCGGCGTTCATACCCTGCCGTTGCTCGCCTGTCTGCGCTACAGCGTAACTTCGGCCTTCCCGCTCACCGCCTCATATGCGACGTGCCCACCAGATGGAACTCCACCTTGCATATGCTGGACAGACTGTGCGAGCAGCAGCAGGCCATAGTGGAGTTTCAGCTGCAGCACGCACGGGTCAGTCGCACTGCGGATCAGACCCACTTCACCACCAATGACTGGGCCTCCATGCGAGACCTGTGTGCCCTGTTGCGCTGTTTCGAGTACTCCACCAACATGGCCAGTGGCGATGACGCCGTTATCAGCGTTACAATACCACTTCTATGTCTCCTTGAGAAAACACTTAGGGCGATGATGGAAGAGGAGGTGGCCCAGGAGGAAGAGGAGGAAGAGGGGTCATTTTTAGCACTTTCAGGCCAGTCTCTTCAAAGTGACTCAGAGGGAGGTTTTTTGCAACACCAGAGGCCAGGTACAAATGTGGCCAGACAGGGCCCACTACTGGAGGACGAGGAGGACGAGGATGAGGAGGAGGTGGAGGAGGATGAGGATGAAGCATGTTCAAAGCGGGGTGGCACCCAAAGCAGCTCGGGCCCATCACTGGTGCGTGGCTGGGGGGAAACACAGGACGATGACGATACGCCTCCCACAGAGGACAGCTTGTCCTTACCTCTGGGCAGCCTGGCACACATGAGCGACTACATGCTGCAGTGCCTGCGCAACGACAGCAGAGTTGCCCACATTTTAACGTGTGCAGACTACTGGGTTACCACCCTGCTGGATCCCCGGTACAAAGACAATGTGCCCACCTTACTTCCTACACTGGAGCGTGATAGGAAGATGCGCGAGTACAAGCGCACGTTGGTAGACGCGCTACTGAGAGCATTCCCAAATGTCACAGGGGAACCAGTGGAAGCCCAAGGCGAAGGCAGAGGAGGAGCAAGAGGTCGCCAACGCAACTGTGTCATGGCCAGCTCCTCTGAGGGCAGGGTTAGCATGGCAGAGATGTGGAAAAGTCACCACGCCACAGCTAACTGCACCACCTCCTGATACGGAACGTGTTAGCAGGAGGCAACATTTCACTAACATGGTGGAACAGTACCTGTGCACACCCCTCTACGTACTGACTGATGGTTCGGCCCCATTCAACTTCTGGGTCTCCAAATTGTCCACGTGGCCAGAGCTAGCCTTTTATGCCTTGGAGGTGCAGGCCTGCCCGGCGGCCAGCGTTTTGTCTGAACGTGTATTCAGCACGGCAGGGGGCGTCATTACAGACAAACGCAGCCGCCTGTCTACAGCCAATGTGGACAAGCTGACGTTCATAAAAATGAACCAGGCATGGATCCCACAGGACCTGTCCATCCCTTCTGCAGATTAGATATTAACTACCTCCCCTTAACAATATATTATTCTACTCCAGGGCACTTCCTCATTCAATACTATTTTTAATTTCATTTTACCATTATATTGTGGGGCAACCCAAAGTTGAATGAACCTCTCCTCTGTCTGGGTGCCGGGGCCTAAATGTGTGACAGTGGCCTGTTCCAGTGGTGGGTGACGTGAAGCCTGATTCTCTGCTATGACATTAAGACAGATTCTGTGCTGACATAAGGCCAGATTCTCTGTTACGGGACCTCTCTCCTCTGCCTGGGTGCCTGGGCCTAAATGTGTGACAGTGGCCTGTTCCAGTGGTGGGTGACGTGAAGCCTGATTCTCTGCTATGACATGAATACAGATTCTGTGCTGACATAAGGCCAGATTCTCTGTTACGGGACCTCTCTCCTCTGCCTGGGTGCCTGGGCCTAAATGTGTGACAGTGGCCTGTTCCAGTGGTGGCTGACGTGAAGCCTGATTCTCTGCTATGACATGAAGACAGATTCTGCGCTGACATAAGGCCAGATTCTCTGTTACGGGACCGCTCTCCTCTGTCTGGGTGCCGGGGCCTAAATGTGTGACAGTGGCCTGTTCCAGTGGTGGGTGACGTAAAGCCTGATTCTCTGCTATGACATGAATACAGATTCTGCGCTGACATAAGGCCAGATTCTCTGTTACGGGACCTCTCTCCTCTGCCTGGGTGCCTGGGCCTAAATGTGTGACAGTGGCCTGTTCCAGGGGTGGCTGACGTGAAGCCTGATTCTCTGCTATGACATGAAGACAGAATCTGCGCTGACATGAGGCCAGATTCTCTGTTACGGGACCGCTCTCCTCTGTCTGGGTGCCGGGGCCTAAATGTGTGACAGTGGCCTGTTCCAGTGGTGGGTGACGTGAAGCCTGATTCTCTGCTATGACATGAATACAGATTCTGCGCTGACATAAGGCCAAATTCTCTGTTACGGGACCTCTCTCCTCTGCCTGGGTGCCTGGGCCTAAATGTGTGACAGTGGCCTGTTCCAGTGGTGGCTGACGTGAAGCCTGATTCTCTGCTATGACATGAAGACAGATTCTGCGCTGACATAAGGCCAGATTCTCTGTTACGGGACCGCTCTCCTCTGTCTGGGTGCTGGGGCCTAAATGTGTGACAGTGGCCTGTTCCAGTGGTGGGTGACGTGAAGCCTGATTCTCTGCTATGACATGAATACAGATTCTGCGCTGACATAAGGCCAGATTCTCTGTTACGGGACCTCTCTCCTCTGCCTGGGTGCCTGGGCCTAAATGTGTGACAGTGGCCTGTTCCAGTGGTGGGTGACGTGAAGCCTGATTCTCTGCTATGACATGAATACAGATTCTGCGCTGACATAAGGCCAGATTCTCTGTTACGGGACCTCTCTCCTCTGCCTGGGTGCCTGGGCCTAAATGTGTGACAGTGGCCTGTTCCAGTGGTGGGTGACGTGAAGCCTGATTCTCTGCTATGACATAAGGCCAGATTCTCTGTTATGGGACCTCTCTCCTCTGCCTGGGTGCCTGGGCCTAAATGTGTGACAGTGGCCTGTTCCAGTGGTGCGTGACGTGATGCCTGATTCTCTGCTATGACATGAAGACAGATTCTGTGCTGACATAAGGCCAGATTCTCTGTTACAGGACCTCTCTCCTCTGTCTGGGTGCCGGGGCCTAAATGTGTGACAGTGGCCTGTTCCAGTGGTGGGTGACGTGAAGCTTGATTCTCTGCTATGACATGAAGACTGATTCTGCGCTGACATAAGGCCAGATTCTCTGTTACGGGACCGCTCTCCTCTGCCTGGGTGCCTGGGCCTAAATGTGTGACAGTGGCCTGTTCCAGTGGTGGGTGACGTGATGCCTGATTCTCTGCTATGACATGAAGACAGATTCTGCGCTGACATAAGGCCAGATTCTCTGTTACAGGACCTCTCTCCTCTGTCTGGGTGCCGGGGCCTAAATGTGTGACAGTGGCCTGTTCCAGTGGTGGGTGACGTGAAGCTTGATTTTCTGCTATGACATGAAGACTGATTCTGCGCTGACATAAGGCCAGATTCTCTGTTACGGGACCGCTCTCCTCTGCCTGGGTGCCTGGGCCTAAATGTGTGACAGTGGCCTGTTCCAGTGGTGGGTGACGTGAAGCTTGATTCTCTGCTATGACATTAAGACAGATTCTGTGCTGACATAAGGCCAGATTCTCTGTTACGGGACCTCTCTCCTCTGCCTGGGTGCCTGGGCCTAAATGTGTGACAGTGGCCTGTTCCAGTGGTGAGTGACGTGATGCCTGATTCTCTGCTATGACATGAAGACAGATTCTGTGCTGACATAAGGCCAGATTCTCTGTTACAGGACCTCTCTCCTCTGTCTGGGTGCCGGGGCCTAAATGTGTGACAGTGGCCTGTTCCAGTGGTGGGTGACGTGAAGCTTGATTCTCTGCTATGACATGAAGACAGATTCTGCGCTGACATAAGGCCAGATTCTCTGTTACGGGACCGCTCTCCTCTGTCTGGGTGCCGGGGCCTAAATGTGTGACAGTGGCCTGTTCCAGTGGTGGGTGACGTGAAGCCTGATTCTCTGCTATGACATGAAGACTGATTCTGCCCTGACATGAAGCCAGATTCTCTGCTATGGCATGAAGAGACTGATTCTCTGCTGACATGAAGCCAGATTCTTTGCTATGGCATGAAGAGACTGATTCTCTGCTGACGTGAAGCCAGATTCTCTGCTATGGGACCTCTGTCCAATTGATATTGGTTCATTTTTATTTTTTTTATTTTAATTTTAATTCATTTCCCTATCCACATTTGTTTGCAGGGGATTTAGCTACATGTTGCTGCCTTTTGCAGCCCTCTAGCTCTTTCCTGGGCTGTTTTACAGCCTTTTTAGTGCCCAAAAGTTCGGGTCCCCATTGACTTCAATGGAGTTCGGGTTCGGGACGAAGTTCGGGTCGGGTTCGGATCCCAAACCCGAACATTTCCGGGAAGTTCAGCCGAACTTCTCGAACCCGAACATCCAGGTGTTCGCTCAACTCTAATAGTGACGCGTTTCAGCACAAGTGTGCTTTTATCAGACTGCAATGAAACATCTTACACTCCAGCTATTTATACATAAATGAGACACTAAGGAACTGACATCATCCTCTGATGATGTCAGTTCCTTAGTGTCTCATTTATGTATAAATAGCTGGAGTGTAAGATGTTTCATTGCAGTCTGATGAAACGCGTCACTATGCCACTTGAATATGTGACTGAATAAATCTACATTGTGATCTACATTTGCAAAGTGCCTGTCTTCTTCTTTGAAACGTTGTTATAGTTATGTCATTTTATTAACATCTGGCAGTGGTTACAGAAATCAAGTAGGCAGGTTTCAAGATAAAGTAACTATTTCTGAAAATTGGGCTACTACCAATCAGCAACTGGACAAAGCAGCGATGATAAGAGCAGAAACTTGATGAGTGAACAAAGCAAGAACAGAGAGTCCATCAGGCAACCCTGAAATTAACTTTAAAGGCTAATAGAAAAGTCCATAGTTGTGAAGTAAGCGCTAAGTTCGTAGTTATGTGAAATTGTGTAGTACAGCTGTGTTTGTAGTTGTGAAGCAGCCAAGTTTAGTTTGCAGTTTTGGAAGACCTCAGATACAACAAGCAGGCACTAGGAGTAGTGACTAGCAGTAGACCTCTGACAGAACCAGCAAATACTAGGGCCATAGAACAGGAGAATGTTATTGGACATCAGGATACACCAGGAGAAGTGACAAGCAGTATGCCTTGGATAGAACCATTTGGACCAGAAACAGACCTTGGACTTAGAAAGATAAGACTCCAGGAACTGGGTACAGGAGCAGGCCAAAGTTGCTGGACTGAAATAAGGTCACCATAGGTGGAATGGAGTGTGATCACAGTAGCATAATCTGGAGCGCAATCACAGTAGCAAAGTCTAAAGCATGATCACAATAGTGAGGTCTGGAACTCAGTCATAATGGCAAAATCTGGAGCACGGGAACATATTGAGGCACGGTCACAGCAGCAAGGTCAAGAATAGACCAAATAGAAACAGATTAGAAACTAGGTGGTTTGAAATAAAAATCCACAGGATCAAAGACCAGATAGGCCAGTCTAGGAAAATATTGGGAATAGTAGATTAATGACTGTTAGGGCAAGCTAGATTTAAAAGACAGAACACATGAAAAGTAGCTAGTGAAACAGTATGATGTTGCCCAGCAATAAACTCCAGCTCTAGGAAAGAGTTAATCATACAGTAGCTTTGCTGGTATAGCAGGGTGTAGCTGAGAAGTGAACATAGCACACCATAGGAACATAGCAAAACTCAACTGTACCCAGAACAGAAAAAAGCTAAAATACTGCAGGAGTCAAATGGCATTCATCCAGTGGGGGAGAGAAGGATAAGAGCAAAGTTCATGACACTATTGTATCTAAAGGGTTGCAGTAATTTACATCTCTTCCTACTCTGCCACGTAGCAAAAATAATGGATTATGCAGCCTGCAAGTGAATCAAGTTATCAATAAATTGACATTCTCGATTAGAAACTTGATTTTCACATGAAGGTGCATATCTTAAGATGATCTTAAAGTAGTTGTCTGCTTTTCTCTATTGAAGACCTATCCTCAGGATAGGTCATTAATATCGGATTAGAACCAGAACCTCTGCCGATCAACTGTTTGAGAAAGCAGCTCTCGTTCGAGCGCTGCCTTCTCTTCATTTGTTTATCCTTTCGCCGTGTTAACTGCAGCTTTACAACTACGGTGTCCTTATTTACTTCTATGCAATTGCTCCGTCCTATTCACTTGAAGAGATGGAATTGCCCCATTGAGATGTACGGGTATGCCACAATTGTTATTACACCTGCTCACCGCTGCAGTTGCAATGGCAAGCAGGTAAACAGAGAAGATGAGCACTGCTTTCGCTTCAAACAGCTGATTGGTTGGGGTGCAAGGAGTTGGAGCCCAACTGATCTGATATTGATGACCTATCTTTTTTTTATTGAGCTTTATTGAAAACTTTGCAGTATACATACATTTTCCATAACAACATTACATCGAACATTGGTGTTAACACAAGTACAGTGTAAATGCTTCATGTAAAGTAAAGCAGTGGGCAGTATGTTAATCTAGATAAACAACAATATAAGTTTCATTCTCTTCTGAATCCCCTGTATAATTCCCAGTCTTTCCATTGAGCTCGAAATTTGAGGAAGGTACAGTTTTCCCATGCTGCTATTTCTTTGAACCTATAAATAGTGTCCACTTTCCCTATCCATTGCTCCAGAGGGGAAGCTCAGATGTGAGCCAATATTGAGGCACCAAAAGGCGTGCCGCAATCACAAGTCTCTTAAAGAGAAAAGGTACTCCTCCTGCGGTGTCAAGAGGCGAGAGGCCTAGAAGAGCCAGTTGGGGAGAAGGGGGAATTTTTGACCTGCATACTTCATTGCTTCTTTTAAAAATCTCACCCCACCACTTCTGTATTAGTGGACATGTCCACCACAGATGTTGGAATGATCCCCTCTCCTCTCTGCACCACCAACAAACATCTACATTTGAGTTGTTATATCTACATGTGATATCTGGTATCCTATACCATCTCGTGAGAATTTTGTACCCATTCTCCTGCACTCTAACACATCTCAAAGAGGCATGGGGCTCTAGATACAGTCTAGTGCATTCCTCTGGGGAAAAGGACGTCCCCAAATCTCTCTCCCAGAGACCCTTGATTACCTATCTTGAGGATCACTGCAGGTACACTTCATGAAGTGTTTTGTGTTGTTTATATGGAAAACCTAATTTAATTATGCTTTTGTTTGATGATATCTAATATATAAAGCTGAGTGTATGTGCATTTATCTTCACTGCTGTAGGAGAGCTTTAAAGGAAATCTGTCACCAGGATAATAGCTATTGAAGTAAAGCCATGGCCTAATATCACTTAGTACCGTATTTCAAGATGTGCCTTTGTTCCAGCAATAGATGTTGTGACGGATACCACCACTCGTGCCAGCTTAACGTCAACCACGTCGAGCTCACGAGATGCGGTATGGTCACTGGTTACCAAGACGTGATGTTACGTCCTCCCGGAGGAGCATGTAAGGTCAGCTTGGTACAGTTTACACTGACTCCTCCTTTCCACACGGACACAGAGAGGAGACAAGATGAGGGAGTCTGGTCACTGCCCCAGTGAAACAGCGATTCCTCAGCCCGGGAAATCTGCCACCAGCTTCTCATTTTAAATAAAAGCCCGGTCCTCTAACGTTATTATATAGGGTGAGAAACCAACCCGCGGTAGCTTATAACTAGGCTTAAACACAGACGTAGGGATTTGTGATCGAGATAAATGACAGCACAAGATAAAATTATATATTTAATCGCCTTAAGGGCACACTAGATAACCCACTATACACATAGAATATATACAGTTGTCTGAGGTTATGAATACAAGTAGTATGGTACAAACAGGATTACACAGAGTACAAGTCAGTCACCAGGTAGATGAATGTTCCTTTGGGTTATGATGGTGCAATAGTCCTTGGCTGCGGTCACGTGGGGGCAGTGATGTCAGCAGTTTCCAGGTCTCTCCAAACACATGGCACGATGTGACCCCCTTTCAGAGAAAGAAATGCCTGCTTGCTTGCACAAGCCTTTTAACCTGTAGCCGGCCCCTCCCCTCCCGGCCTCTGGGAGTGGTCCACCCCCTTTGCTGGACTGGCAGCAAATGACCCACAAAACCCTTTAGTGTTCCTAGCTCCAGACCAGAATGTCACAGGGAGATGGTTCTGGGACCAACGGATCTGCCTGGGTTCCGGCTACCAGTAGAGTCCAAGCATGGTACTGTTATTTGGTTTCTGTGGGGAGATATGTATATCTCCCTTCCCTGGCATCCCACCACCACACTAAAACCACGGGCCTGTTCATCGTGGCCACAGGGACACAAATATGTATCCGGTTTGTGCCTCTGATGGCTGGGTGATTTATAATTCCTTATAAATAGTGATGAATGAACATCTGCTGGGATGGTTCGCGAACGCGATCGCGCCAACGGTATCAAATGTTTGCGAACCGCAAGTTCGCGGCGGGTCCCATTCAGTTTAATGACAGGCGAACCTGAAAAACCTTCAGCTCATATTTGCAGCCAAGAAATAATTACTAGAAGTGTGCAAATAGTCCCACAACATGGACAGTGACATACCAGATGTATTATTCGAATTTGCGCTCTCCATAAAAAAATAAATCAATGCGAAATATCGGCAATATAATTTTCGCGTATGCGAAAGCACAAATGCACTATACAGTACCCAAATGCACTATAAAGAAAGTATATTGGTATATAACACCCCGCTACAATCTGTTTTTTTTGGGGGGGACTGGTATATCACACCAGTAGAAATTATTTGTTCCAATAACGCTTGTCCCTCTATATACCTGCAGTATCGCAGCAGAACCGCACACAACTGCCGCACAATACAAATGCACTATAATATACTTTCTAACATAGAAAGTATATTATAACATTGTACAAGGAAGGCAATTAGAATATACATGAAGATAAAACGTAACCTTTAATAATTTTACTATGAGGGTACATTCACACGTCCGTAAGTGTTTTGCGGATCCGCAAAACACAGACACCGGCAATGTGCATTCTGCAATTTGTGGACCGCACATCGCCGGCACTATAATAGAAAATGCCTAATCTTGTCTGCAATTGCGGAAACGGAAGCATAGATGCGGAAGTGCAGATCCGCGGATGCGGTCAGCACATTCCGACCCCATTGAAAATGAATGGGCCTGCACCCGTTCCGCAAAATTGTGGAACGGATGCGGACCCATTTTGCGGACGTGTGAATGGAAAAGATATCCCTCAAAATGAAAATAAATTAGATTATTAAAGTTAAGCAAAAAGCATAAATGTGGTAGGCAATAACAAGTGCTCAGCGGCACTAAATCAGGTGCTCGGCGGCACCAAATCAGAAACCATATGTCCTACCACAATCTGGGGGGTTCCAGTGCACATCGATGAATCCAGGAGGGAAAGCAAAAAAACATCTATCCCTGGGCTAGATGATGAACTGTCCCTGATATTGCCCTACAGGGGGGGGTGCTATTCTGGCCCTGATAGCCTAACCACAGACCACCCGCCCTGATAAGAGCGACCCCGTCCGGTACCTTACCCTATATAAAAATGGCCCTAGTAATCCCCTAGCCCCCTGACTTCCAGGTAATCACTATATAGATCTATGTGTTTTTGACTCCTTATAAAAGTATATTATAAGTATATTGCACCCCTCTGTGTATCACACATATCGATAGCACACCTATACTTAGCTATGCTTAAGAAGACTTTTGTAGCCCTATTAGCTAGCGTTTTGTGTCCCTAACAGCCTGTCCCTGCCCCACACAGCAACCTCTCCCTACACTGGCAAAACACTGAATGTAAAATGGTGGCCAGATCAGGTTTATTTATGAGGTAGGGGGTATGTCCATGTGCTGAAATGTCTCAATTGGCTGTCCTGTACCACCTGATAGATGTGTCATGGGTCAAAGTTCTTCACAATGTAAAAGAATATGGCGGGCACAAATTTCTCCATATGTTCGAATGTTCGGCGAATCGCGAACGCGCAAAGTTCGCAGCGAAACACCGGGCGAACCGCAAGGCCATCTCTACTTATAAATCGCCGGTTCCATGCTGTCTGCTAGATTTGATTGAAATGGGGAATGGACTAGACCTCATGCTGAGAGATTCTTCCTGTCACATCATCTCGGTTCCTTGCTGACTGGTTGAGGTGTGAATTTGTACGCATGTGTCCTCCTTGAAGCCAGAACCTCCGCTATCTGACAAGCAGAGGGTTGAAGTGAGAACTTATTTTGCATGTACACTGACAAAGGTGAATCAGATAAAAATCATGGCTGCCAGTAAATAGTGATCCATATTCCTCACAGATGTTTTTATCCTCTGAAAATCCAGTTTATTTTGTATGCAAATGAGCCAGTAAGGTACCCAGAGGGGCGTCACTCTTGCAGTAAGGAGCCCATACACAATGTGTCCACCCTCAAAAGACTTAAATCCCCACCCCCAGGTGCCGCTAAGCTTCGCCCATGTCTGGTTAGGCCACGCCCCCTCACACGCCTGAGACAACGGGGATTGAAAAAATGAAGGTAAAAATCAACTTCTGTCAGCTGCAGGGGTGGGAGGGAGGGTGTCTTTTCCCTGCAGCTCACACTCAGACAGCACAGTGCTGCTGTCTTACAGTGAGCTGTTCAAAAGGACACGCCCCCGATCCTGTAAAGGCCACTGCTAAAGGGGCAGGCCCCTGTGTAGGTCACTGTCAAGGGGGAGGTATGCAGTGAAAGTCACTGTTAAAGGGGAAGGCTGCTGCAAAGGTAAAAGTTAAGGGGGTAGGCCGCTGTGGAGGTCCAATTTTAAAGGGATGGGGCACTGTGGGGGGGGGGTCAGTGTTAATGGGTGGGGGGCTGTGGAAGTCACTGTTTTGGGGGTGGGGTGCTGTAGATGTCACTGTTATAGTGGATAGTGTTGATATCTTTTAATGACACACAAACATTAAATGAAACTGATTAAATATACCCAAGCGAAGCAGGTCCTTCAGCTAGTACCAAATAAAAATGAAAAATTTTACAAATGCAATATATTTAAAATATGATATGCTAGTAGGTCACCGTTTTTTGGTATTTTGCTTTAGTCACTGTCGACCAAGGCAGCTGGGCTTCTGGAATTAACTGGATAATTTGTCAAAAATATTGCTATTAGGTATCCAGTAGGTATGATTATTCTACAGATGCAGTACTAAGGCTCCCAAGCTGAAAAAGGAAAGATGAAGATGAACATGAATCTAAAGCAACCCATAACTAACTTCCTTCTAGGATTCATGTTCCCACTTATCCCTTGGTTGAACTTGATTGACTTATGTCTTTTTTCTGTATTAGCTATGTAACTATGTAATAGGCAGAACACAAGTATATGTGTAATATATCTACTGATTCAGCAACTTTTGAGAAGCGAAAGAGTTAAAAAAAACATAGACTTTAGTATTAAAGTCCTGTTTTTTTAATTTTTGTAACTCAAATTAATTTGAATATAATATGTACCGGTTGCATCTTTATGAGCAAGGTAAGCAAATACCTTAATTTTGATCCTTACTGAATGCATACATTTGGGTTTATAAGTGCAGACTTTAAAAGGAATCTGTCAGATGCAAAACATCTCCTCCCTAATCTACAGTCAGACAGACAGAAAAATTCATTGAGATGACTCCCTCTTCAATATGTGTGAGGTCAGGAGTCCTCTCAATGCATTGTACTGCTGGCTTGCAACAACACAGCATCAAAATGCAAGTACATGAAGATACAGAGGACTCCTGACCTCACAAATAGTGACCATAAAGTAATAACCTTCCAATTATCCTTCAAACGAGCGTTTCTACAGGGAGGAACCAAAATACCAAACTTCAAAAAAGCAAACTTTAGCCAACTAAGAGAGGCCAAAGGCCTAACTAACTGGGACAAAGTCCTAAAAAATAAAAATACAGCCACAAAATGGGATATTTTTAAAAGCATCCTAAAATCTAATTGTGAGAGGTACATACCTTATAGGAATAAAAGGCTAAGGAACAAGAAGAAACCAATGTGGATAAATAGAACTGTAAAGAAGGCAATAAATGACAAAAAGAAAGCATTTAAATAACTAAAACAGGAGCGTAGCGAGGAATCACTGAAAAACTATAAGTAAAAAAATTGAATATGTAAAAAACAAATAAAAGCCGCCAAACTAGAGACCGAGAGATTAATTGCCAAAGAGAGAAAAACTAACTCTAAAATGTTCTTCAATTATATAAATGGTAAAAAGTATAAATCCGAAGGTGTCGGCCCTCTACAGAGCAATGAGGTGGGAGTTGCAGAGAGCGACGAGGAGAAAGCAAAGCTATTCAATATTTTTTTTCTCCACTGTATTCACTGAGGAAAATAAACTGTCAGATTAAATGCAGTAAATGAAGTAAATTACCCATTAAAAGTGCCCTGTCTGACCCAGGAAGAAGTACAACAGCGACTTAAACAGATTAAAATAGACAAATCGCCAGGGCCAGATGGCATACACCCCCGTATCCTAAGAGAATTAGGTAATGTCATAGCCAGACACTTATTACTGATATTTACAGAATCTATACTGACAGGGAGTATTCCACAGGATTGGCGTATAGCAAATGTTGTGCCAATATTCAAAAAGGGTGCAAAAACAGACCCCGGAAACTTTAGGCCAGTAATTTTAACATCTGTTGTGGGTAAACAGTTTGAAGGTTTTCTAAGAGATGCTATCTTGGAGCATCTCCTCCCTAATCTACAGTCAGACAGACAGAAAAATTCAGGAAAAATTGGAGGATCTCAATGAAAACAAGCAAATAACATCATATCAGCATAGCTTCATGAGGGATCGGTCTTGTCAAACTAATTTAATCAGTTTGTATGAGGAGGTAAGTTCAAAAACTTGAGAGCGGCAAATAAATGGATGTCATATATCTGGACTTCTCCAAAGCATTTGACACTGTACCACATAAAAGGTTAGTATATAAAATGAGAATGCTCGGACTGGGAGAAAACGTCTGTATGTGGGTAAGTAACTGGCTCAGTGATAGAAAACAGAGGGTGGTTATTAATGGTACACACTCAGATTGGGTCACTGTCACTAGTAGAGTACCTCAGGGGTCAGTATTGGGCCCTATTCTCTTCAATATATTTATTAATGATCTTGTAGAAGGCTTTCACAGTAAAATATCAAATTTTGCAGATGACACTAAACTGTGTAAAGTAATTGACACTGAAGAGGACACTATACAGCTACAGATGGATCTGGATAGATTAGAGACTTGGGCAGAGAAGTGGCAGATGAGGTTTAACACTGACAAATATATGGTTATGCACATGGGAAGGAGTATTGCAAGTCACCCGTACATACTAAATGGTAAAACACTGGGTAACACTGACATGGAAAAGGACCTAGGAATTTTAATAAACAGCAAACTAAGCAATAAAAAACAGTGTCAGGAAGCTGCTGCCAAGGCCAATAAGATAATGGGTTGCATCAAAAGGGGTATAGATGCCCGTGATGAGAACATAGTCCTACCACTTTACAAATCACTAGTCAGACCACACATGGAGTACTGTGTACAATTATGGGCTCCTGGGAACAAGGCAGACATAGCAGAGCTGGAGAGGGTCCAGAGGAGGGCAACTAAAGTAATAACTGGAATGGGGCAACCACAGTACCCTGAAAGATTATCAACATTAGGGTTATTCACTTTAGAAAAAAGACGACTGAGGGTAGATCTAATTACTATGTATAAATATATCAGGGGTCAGTACAGAGATCTATCCCATCATCTATTTATCCCTAGGACTGTGACGAGGGGACATCCTCTGTGTCTGGAGGAAAGAAGGTTTGTACACAAACATAGAAAAGGGTTCTTTACAGTAAGAGCGGTTAGACTATGGAACTCTCTGCCTGAGGAGGTGGTGATGGTGAGTACAATAAAGGAATTCAAGAGGGGCCTGGATGTATTTCTGGAGTGTAATAATATTACAGGCTATAGCTACTAGAGAGGGGTCGTTGATCCAGGGAGTTATTCTGATTGCCTGATTGGAGTCAGCAAGGAATTTTTCCCCCCTTAAGTGGGGAAAATTGTCTTGTACCTCACATTTATTTTTTATTTTTCTTTGCCTTACTCTGGATCAACTTGCAGGATAACATGCTGAACTGGATGGATAAATGTCTTTTTTCGGCCTTATATACTATGTTACAAATGACGAATCAGACTCCGCTTCATTTATACAATACATCCCTTGCTCTAATTCGGGGGGTATTTTGGAGCTGACGGATTCCCTTTCAACATCACTTTTCTGTCTTTTTACACATGCAATATGCAATTGCTCTACATGCACTTGGGTCAGCATTTCAAACTGTATTTTCCCCTGGAGATCTTTTGTGATTCTATGTATACATTTCATGCATTGATATATACAGTACTGTAATGAGATGCATTCTCTGTGGACCACTTGGATAATGCTCAGATGAAGTGGTCTCTGCTTGTACTGATAACTGAAGAGCTATGTACAGCATCTCTCCGCATGCTATATTGTAAATTTAGAAACATAATTGCATACTGTTAAGTGTATTGAAATAGAATTAAGTGGAGACTTTTACCGCACTGTAAAACTGAATTCTGCGTGGATTTCTAGTTGAGTCACAGGGAGTTAATATAAGTTTGTTTTTACATTCTAACTAGAACTTTACATGGAGTACCTTACTAGGTCACATCTTTATATGGAGCCATGCTGCCATCTACTGGCTGACAAAGGGACCTCTGTGTCTGGAAGAGTTTTTTAAAGGATATTGGTCTTAGGTGCAATTTGCGGACCGCACAACATGCTATGGTCATTGGCATGAGCCCTTAGAAAGATAATGTAAATTAACATATAAAGGTTCAGGATTCTTGAAGCAGTTTTGGAAGCCAAAACCAGGATGAATAAAAAAAAGAGAAGGGGTTCTCCGAGCTTTTAATATTGATGACCTATCCTCAGGATAGGTCGTCAATATCAGATCAGCGAGGGTCCGACACCCGGCACCCCCGCCTATCAGCTGTATGAAGGGAATGGCATGTGGGCACTGTGCGTGCCTTCCCTTCATACTGCTGATTCGATCTGATATTGATGACCTATCCTGAGGATAAGTCATCAATATTAAAAGCCCAGATAATGCCTTTAATTCTCTCTTTCCTTCTATGATCCAGTCTTGATTTTGGCTTCCATAACTGCATCTAAAAACCTGAATATGTGGACAAACCTTAAGTGTGATTTTTTTAAATTATTATTTTATACTTTGTCCGAATTTCCCCCCCCCTTTTTTTGGAAGACAGATAGGCTTTAACCCCTTCCCCCCAGCGCATTACGGAATAGGGTGGGTTTTTAAAGATGACACGGCTCGCAAGGGCAGTTGGAGCCATAGTCGTCAGGTGTAGTGATGCCCTTGCGGTTCACCCGGCGGTCGGTTCGCTGCGAACTTTGCTAGATCGCGATTTGCCGAACATGCGAACATATTGCGATATTCGCACCCGCCATATTCTTTTACATTGTGAAGAACTTTGACCCATGACACATCCATCAGGTGGTACAGGACAGCCAATTGAGACGTTTCAGCACATGGACATACCCCCTACCTTATAAATAAACCTGATCTGGCCGTCACTGTAGGGAAAGGTTGCTGTGTGGAGCAGGGACAGACTGTTAGGGACAAAAAACACTATCAAATAGGTCCACAAAAGTCCTTTTAAGGACTGGTATAGGTGTACTATTGATAGGAGTTCAGTACAGAGGGGTGTAATACACTTATAATATACTTTCTAACATAGAAAGCATATTATAGTGGATTTGTATTGTGCAGCAGTGGTGAGCGGTTCTGCAGCGATACTGCAGCTACACAGTGACAAACGCTATTAGAAAAAATATGTGATATACCATTCGCCCCCCAAAAAAACTGATAGAAGCGGGGTGTTATATAACAATAATATACTTTTTCCCTCTGCTACACACAGTGACTAACGGTATTGGAAAAAATAATTATAACTGGTGTGCGCATGCGCGTATGCAAAAATTATATTGCCCATATTTCGCACTGAAAAAAATAATAAATGGAGATCGCAAATTCTAATAATACATCTGTTATGTCGCTGTCCATGTTGTGGGACTATTTGTGCACTTCTAGTAATTATTTCTTGGCTGCAAATATGAGCTGAAGGTTTTTCAGGTTCGCCTGCATTAAAATGCAGCTGTATGAAGGGAATGGCATGCAGCTGCGGACAAGAATAGGCATTTCTATAGGGGTGCCGGGCGGGTGTGTTGTGGAACCGCAATTTGCGGGTCCGCAACACACCACGGACGTGTGAATGGAGCCTTAAACCCACAGGGATTATGTATACGATCAACGATAACATTTGTCACATACGATTAACTCCTAGGATGCCGTTATCAAACATGAACACGGCATCTGGAGGCGCACTAGCGGGGATCGAGGGAGCAAGATGTAGTGTGTGGAATCCTTGGTTCTCCTGAATGATTTGAGCAGGCATCCTCAAACTGCGGCCCTCCAGCTGTTGTAAAACTACAACTCCCACAATGCCCTGCTGTAGGCTGATACCTGTAGGCTGGTCAGGCATGCTGGGAGTTGTAGTTTTGCAACAGCTGGAGGGCCGCAGTTTGAGGATGCCTGGATTTGAGGCTGCTGCAACATAAGTTCCTATGGAGACCCTGCCTGTGGCATGGCATCATAGGAACATAATATAATCCTCATAGACTCCAAAGAGGAGTTCCCTTATTAAAGTTGCTTGCTATAAAAATGTGTAAAAATAAATAAATATTATATGTAAATATAAAAACAATTAAAAAATATAAAAATTCTAATCACCTCTGTTCCCCAAAATAAAAATACATAAACAATAAAAAATTAACATTATGGGCATCGTTGCATGCGAAAATGCTGGTACTATTAAGATATAAAAATATTTCTAATTTCGCATCCAGCAAATGTCAAATCAACCATTTGCCGTTATTTTGGTTGATTTGCCTCCCCCCAAAAGTTGAAAAAAAGTGATAAAAAAAGTCATACACACCCCTAAATGGTATTGTCACGTCTGCAATTTTTCAACAGTGGATCTCAACTGCGGGTTATTAGGATCAATCAGATATGAATCTCAGGCGTCACTCACAACCTCAACGGTGAGTTAGAGATTCTACCATCACGTGATCAGGAGGAAAAAGTACAACTCAGGTCCGCACAGTACTATTGCTTCATAGACTGCGGGTAGGTGTTAGTATGTTAGTGTGCGGTAGCTGCCGCAGGTTAGCAGGGGGCACTCAGTAAGAATCCTACACAGTTATCTCAGCCTGCATGTATGTAAAGGAGAGAAGCTCTCTCACATAAAGGGTACTTGCGATTGGCAGGGCAAAGCGATGGTGGAAACTTCCAAGGATGGCGGCAGTATCAGGCCGGAGCGGATCCGTCTTCCAGATGGTAGTGTGGGAATGAGAAGGGTCCGGTTACTGAGCAGATCTGTCCTCCGGATGGTAGCTGGGTAACTGGAGCGGGTCCGGTTGTGGTGCGGATCCGTCTCCCAGATGACAGCGGGGGTGAGGTGAAAGGTTCGGTTCCTAGATCCCATACACAGGTGGTGAGGCAGCAGGCGTACCGACAAACAATTACAGCACGCCATGCCGCCTCACCAGCCCCCTTAAATGGAACCAGGAAGTGCAATAGGGACCTCTGATTGGTCCGGATGACTTCCGCGTTCCACCGTGGAACGCAGCCACCGCGTCACAACCCGCGCGTCTTCCGCGTTCCACGGTGGAACGCAAGGACCGCGGCAGATGAAGAAAAGGCCGTCGCGTCGGCGGCATTACAGTATCCCCCCCTCAAAGGAACGCCTCCGGAGTTCCCTCTGGGAGTAGGCCGATCAGGATACCTACGATGGAACAAACGGGTCAATCTAGGAGCATGTACGTCCCGAGAGTCTTCCCAAGAATCATCCGCAGGAGTATAACCCTTCCATCGTATGAGATACTGTATAGATGATCCCCTTTTACGGGAGTCGAGTATCTTGTCTACCTCGTACTCAACCTCACCTTGGACCTGAATTGGGGGGCTAGGGGGGGAGGCTCTAAGGGGGAGTCGGTTAGGTTTGTACGGTTTAAGCAAGGAGACATGGAAAGAGGGATGGATTTTCCAGCCGAGAGGAAGAGTTAGGCGTACCGCATTTTGATTCAGGACTTTCTCGATGGGAAATGGTCCGATGTATTGGCGTCCGAGTTTCCTAGCGGGCACGTTAAGGCGGAGATTTCTCGTAGACAACCATACCATGTCTCCCACACAGTATGTGGGGGGATTAGAGTGTCGAGTGTCATAATGTCTTTTTTGTCGCTCTTTTGCGGTCTTCAGATTATCTTGTATTGCAAGGGAAGTCTCTCTTAGAGATTCGAGATAGTCCTGAACTGCAGGAACGTTCCCGGGTAAGTAATCAGGGGGCAGGTTGGTGGGGTGGAAACCGTAGTTTGCATAGAAAGGAGAGTATTGAGTGGAGGAGTTCATTGTATTGTTGTATGCAAACTCGGCCAGAGGTAATAGATCGAACCAGTCATCTTGGAGATGGCTGCAATAGCATCGAATGTATTGTTCTAGACACTGGTTTACTCGCTCTGTTTGGCCGTTAGTTTGTGGGTGGTATGCGGTTGACATCCTATGATCAATTTGGAGGGCTGTGCATAGTGCCTTCCAAAATTTTGATACAAATTGACTGCCCCTGTCGGAAATAATCGCGGAGGGTAAACCGTGCAATCGAAGGACTTGGCTGAGGAAAGTTTGGGCGGTTTCTTTTGATGATGGTAATTTTTTAAGTGGGGAGAAATGAGCCATTTTGGTTAATAGATCGACAGTAACCATGATGGTGTTGCAACCCTCTGAGCGAGGGAGGTCGACTATAAAATCGACAGAGACAATCTCCCAAGGTCTAGTGGGTGTTTCCAGTGACATCAGTAACCCGTAGGGAGGCTTTCTGTCGGTTTTGGTAGAGGCACAGACATCACAGGTGGAGACATATTCGTGGATTGATTTGGTCATGTCTGGCCACCAGAATTTTCTGCGTACAAGTTCCAACGTTTTGGTGATGCCTGGGTGGCCCGCTAGGGGGGTGTCATGCATGAGTCGAATGACAGAAGGTTGCATTCTAGGAGGGATGTAAAGTTTGTCGTTTTTGAAAAGGAATCCATCGGTTGGTGTCAACCCAGGAGGAGCAGGAGGATCCCCTTCAAAAGGAACATGTTTTAGGAGCTCCTTGAATCCCGTGGCGAGTCCCACAAACCGATTTGCCGGAAGTAGTAAGGCAGGAGGTTCTGCGTCAGTACTCTCTTCGTATAACCTGGAGAGGGAGTCAGCCTTTGTGTTTTTGGAACCTGGTCTGTAAGATATATGGAAGTCAAAACGATCAAAGAAAAGGCTCCACCGTACTTGTCTTGCCGACATGGTTTTACAAGTTTTGAGGAACTGTAGGTTGCGGTGGTCAGTGTAGATCATGATGGGATGTTTGGCTCCTTCCAAAAGATGTCTCCAGTTGCCCAGAGCATCCTTAATAGCTAATAGCTCTTTTTCCCCAATGGGGTAATTTTTCTCAGCAGTATTTAGAGTTCGGGAGTAGTATGCAACTGGGTGCAAGGGTTCAGAAAGGGATGGTTGTTGCGATAGAACTGCTCCTATGGCGAGATGGGAAGCATCAACCTCTAGAACAAAATGGAAATCAGTGTTGGGCAATTGGAGTATGGGAGCTGAGGTATACCTCTGTTTGAGTATTTCGAAAGCCTTTTGGGCGTCGGAGGACCATGTATAGGGGGTTATATTACTGGTTAGTCTTGTCAAGGGTTTTACTATCTCTGAGAAATTTTTTATAAATTTCCGGTAGTAGTTGGAGAAGCCCAGAAAACGTTGGAGTGCTTTGCGTGTGTGGGGCACAGGCCAGGCTTGGATGCATTCCACTTTGGACTGATCCATTTGAATCCCCTGGGGGGAGATGTGATATCCCAGGAAGGAAATGGAAGACTGTTCGAAGATACATTTCTCTATTTTAGCGAAAAGGGAATGGACCCGAAGACGGGACAGCACCCATCTTAGGTGCCTCCTGTGGTCGGTAGGACTGTCCGAGTACACCAGAATGTCATCCAAATAGATTACTACGCAGACGTCCAGCAGATCACGAAAAATATCGTTAACGAAATGCTGGAACGTCGCCGGGGCATTGCACAACCCGAAAGGCATTACCATGTACTCGAACAGTCCGTATCTGGTTCTGAAAGCCGTCTTCCACTCATCCCCTTCCCGGATCCTGATCAAGTTATATGCGCTTCTGAGGTCAAGTTTGGTGAAAATACGGGATGATTGTAACCTCTCGATCAGTTCGGGGATGAGCGGTAGAGGGTAGCGGTTTTTTATGGTAATTTTGTTGAGTCCTCTGTAGTCAATTATTGGCCTTAATCCGCCATCCTTGTTTTTCACAAAGAACATCCCTGCGCTAGTGGGTGAGGTTGAGGGCCTTATGAAACCCTTTTTTATATTTTCATCTAGGTAGGTCTTCAGGTGGACTAATTCTGGTTGGGAAAGCGGATAAATGCGGCCCGTGGGAAGAGGACTGCCTGGGATAAGGTCAATTGGGCAGTCATAGGGTCTATGTGGGGGAAGTGTGGCTGCACCAGATTGGCTGAAAACATCTTCGAATTCAGCGAGATGGGGAGGTAGCCCCATGGGAGCGACCTGCATAAGTGCAGTGTTTGGATAACAAGTGGTGGTACAGTAATGGGAATCCAACTGTACCTCCCCTGTAGGCCAGAGGAGAGAAGGTTGGTGAAGTCTGATCCAGGGAAGCCCCAGTACTACAGGGAACATGGGAGAGGAAATGACATCGAATATAAGGTGTTCTATGTGACCCTCTCCACAGGCCACGAGCAGTGGTTGGGTGTGATGAGAGATTGGTCCTGAAGGGGATGTGGACCCATCTAAAAAGATGATTGAGACGGGTTTTTGCTTCAGGGTGTGGGGTATTTTATTGGACTTAACCAGATGTGAATCTATAAAGTTGCCGCAGGCTCCGGTGTCTATCATGGCCTTGACGATAATCCTCTCGGTATCCCATTGTAAGCTGAGAGAAATGTATATGTAAGAATTGCGGTGGCAGAGACTATGTGTCAATTTGCAGATATGTATCTCCCTACCTTCTGTCTTCTTTTTAACCGCCGGGCAGTCGTCTACTACGTGGTCAGGGGAGGCACAGTAGAGACATAGGTTCAACGTGCGTCTCCTGGCCTTTTCAGCCGGCGTGAGGGGTCCCCGTAGGGTTCCTAGCTCCATTGGTTCCTCTTTAGGGGTAAATCTGGCTCCTCTTACTACTGGTGTGGGGATGAAGACTCTCTCGGCTCTCCGTTCACGGAGGCGGCGGTCAATCGTAACAGAGCGTTGGATTAGGTCGTCTAAGGTGGGAGGTAACTCATCACGGGCAATCTCATCTTTCAAGGCCTCCGAAAGGCCGAGGCGGAACTGGTTACGAAGACTGAGGTTATTCCACTCCGTCTCCCTGGCCCACCGTTTAAACTCGGCTATATAATCTTCGACTGGTCGGCGGCCTTGTTTGAGTGCTCTGATGGCAGTCTCAGCGGTCAATTGTTTACTAGAGTCATCATAGAGGAGTGCCATGGCCTCCATGAATCTGGGGAAAGAATCTAGGACCTCATCCTCTTCATCAAAGTAGGTCTCGGCCCAGGCTCGGGGTTCCCCTTTAAGGTAGGAAATGAGTGTGAGTACCTTTATACGGTCATTGTAGTAAGTGCGTGGACGTAGATCAAACATGAGTCTACATGAACTTATGAACTGACGGAATATTTTCCTATCCCCGGAGAAGGGTTCGGGGGCACAGACCTTGGGTTCAGGTCCCTCTCTGGAAGGTGTAGCACCTGTGTTTTGGTTAACCAAAGTACGCAATCTCTGGTTCTCCAGCTGCAGGTCCTGCACAGAGGCAGACAAGGTCTCAACTCTCTGGGATAAAGAAACCATATGTCTAGCGAGTTCCGCTGGATCCATCTTTGGGGTGCTGTAATACTGTCACGTCTGCAATTTTTCAACAGTGGATCTCAACTGCGGGTTATTAGGATCAATCAGATATGAATCTCAGGCGTCACTCACAACCTCAACGGTGAGTTAGAGATTCTACCATCACGTGATCAGGAGGAAAAAGTACAACTCAGGTCCGCACAGTACTATTGCTTCATAGACTGCGGGTAGGTGTTAGTATGTTAGTGTGCGGTAGCTGCCGCAGGTTAGCAGGGGGCACTCAGTAAGAATCCTACACAGTTATCTCAGCCTGCATGTATGTAAAGGAGAGAAGCTCTCTCACATAAAGGGTACTTGCGATTGGCAGGGCAAAGCGATGGTGGAAACTTCCAAGGATGGCGGCAGTATCAGGCCGGAGCGGATCCGTCTTCCAGATGGTAGTGTGGGAATGAGAAGGGTCCGGGTTACTGAGCAGATCTGTCCTCCGGATGGTAGCTGGGTAACTGGAGCGGGTCCGGTTGTGGTGCGGATCCGTCTCCCAGATGACAGCGGGGGTGAGGTGAAAGGTTCGGTTCCTAGATCCCATACACAGGTGGTGAGGCAGCAGGCGTACCGACAAACAATTACAGCACGCCATGCCGCCTCACCAGCCCCCTTAAATGGAACCAGGAAGTGCAATAGGGACCTCTGATTGGTCCGGATGACTTCCGCGTTCCACCGTGGAACGCAGCCACCGCGTCACAACCCGCGCGTCTTCCGCGTTCCACGGTGGAACGCAAGGACCGCGGCAGATGAAGAAAAGGCCGTCGCGTCGGCGGCATTACAGGTATCAATGAAAAGTGCAGATCACCCCGCAAAAAATGAGCCCTCACACAGCTCTATATGCATAACTACACAAAAGTTATAGGGTCAGAATATGCTGAGATCGCAGTGTAGGGATTATTAGTAAAGAAAAAAAAAAACGGTTTAATGGGGTGACAGAAGCCCTTTAATCCACTTGATCGCGATGCCGGCATCTCCTTCTGTCCCCTTTACTGAATAGGACCTGTGGTGAGCATTAATTATAGGTAAAGGACCTTTGATGACGTCACTCCGGTCATCACATGGTACGTCACATGATCTTTTACCATGGAGATTCACCATGGTAAAAGATCATGTGACGTACCATGTGATGACCGGAGTGACGTCATCAAAGGTCCTTGAGGGGGACAGAAGGAGATGCCGGGCCGCGATCAATTGGACTAAGATGAGTTAAATGATTTTTTATTTTATTTTTTAACCCCTCCAGCGCTGTTTTACTATGCATTCTGTATTCAGAATGCTATTATTTTCCCTTATAACCATGTTATAAGGGAAAATAATACAATCTACAGAACACCGATCCCAAGCCCAAACTTCTGTGAAGAAGTTCGGGTTTGGGTACCAAACATGTGCGATTTTTCTCACGCGAGTGCAAAACGCATTACAATGTTTTGCACTCGCGCGGAAAAATCACGGGTGTTCCCGCAACGCACCCGCACATTTTCCCGCAACGTGTGAAAGGGGCCTAAGTGGTATGGTACATTAATTGGTAAGATAAATATAAACATGTTTCAAAAAGTACATCCAGTTTTCACCTATAAAGTAATATGCTTATACCATACATCATATTATAGAGAATCAGCACATTGATTTTAATTAATTAGTATAAACTCAGAAAGACATTACTGCAATGGTTCTACTTAATACCTGATGTAAAACACTCAGGTAAATAACACATAAAAGAATATCAAAGCCTTGAGGCCTCTTTCACACGAGCGTGACAGATTAGGTCCGGATGCGTTCAGGGTGCGTTCAGTGAAACTCGCACCATTTTGCAAGCAAGTTCAGTCAGTTTTATCTGCGATTGCGTTCAGTTGTTCAGTTTTTTCCACGCGGGTACAATGTGTTTTGATGTGTTTTTCACGCGCGTGATAAAAAACTGAAGGTTTACAAACAACATCTCTTAGCAACCATCAGTGAAAAACGCATCACACCCGCACTTGCTTGCGGATGCAATGCGTTTTTCACGCAGCCCTATTCACATCTATGGGGCCAAGGCTGATTGAAAAATGCAGAATATAGAACATGCTGCGATTTTCACGCAACGCAGAACTGATGCATGAAAAACAACGCTCATGTACACAGCCCCATCGAAATGAATGGGTCAGGATTCAGTGCGGGTGCTATGCGTTCACATCACGCATTGCACACGCGCGGAAAACTCGCTCGTGTGAAAGGGGCCTGAAGGGAAGGAGAGGGGGATAAGTAGTGGGGGGTATCGCCCACCTCCCATTATTCCCCCAACAATATTTTATGATGATAAAGGGGTTAGTATCTGCTAAATGTCATTTCCCTACATTGAGCACTACTGAACCATAATAGTTAGGGCTCATGCACACAGCCATTGCCCGTCTGTATTACGGCCCGCAAACAGCGGGTCCACAATATAGGGCACAGCTGTGTGCACCCTGCATCCCGGATGCGGACCCATTCACTTGAATGGGTCCAAAATCTGGAAGGTCCGGTGCAGAACTGAGGCACAGAACTCCACTGAAGCACTACAGAGTGCTTCTGTGGGGTTTCTCTCTGTGCCTTCGCACTGCAAAAAAAGTAGTGCATGCACTACATTTTTGCAGTGCGGATCGATCACGGACCCATTCAAGTTGAATGGGTCTGGATCCATCTGCGGAATCCACATGGATGTTGCCCTCCTTTCAATTCTGGATTATCAAAAGCTTAGATGCATCTAAATGAAACCTCAAAAAGATCAAAATGTTAGCGGACAGTACTGCTGGAAACAGATTCAGAACGAGGACCTCAATCTAGAAGGGAAGAGCCATCCCAGCTATTTTGTTAATAGATTGCCAGATCTCTCTACAGAAGGTAGAGACAAATTTGCACTGCTACCACATGCATGTACGATCCATCCTGCTCTTTGCAATTCCATCATTTTGTCGGATATGTATGATTTCTTTAATGTATTTTCTGTGGCCCAAGGTAGTCCTGATACATCTAGAGGCCCTTTTTGGCACTGCCAGTATAATTTGCAGCTGTGAATCTGAAAATAAGCAGTAAAGATTTTTTTTCCCATGCCTGAATGTAGGGTAAAATTGCTGCTTTCTGAGATTCATGTATTAAAAATAAATCACTTTGTGTGGGGGGTCTGAGTTTAAGTATAATCTTTTCAAACCAAGTAGGGGTTCTGTTTGATTCTTTGTGTATAATATCTGATAAAGCCTTGGTAATCTTAGTATAATATAGAAAATTAAGCTGTGGAAACTCCAGTATGGTGGACAATTTCATCTGGTCAGGAATAACTACATTTAACAGCAGGACAGTATATGGTCTAATGTCTCCTGTGAGTTTCAGTGGCAGTGTGTCATTTGAAACAGTGATTGCTATGGTCAATAAGTCCTTGATCTGAATAGTTGGCGAGGGAAAAGAGTAATGGATAGTCTGTATGAATGTGTTTCCAAGTCACCCAAGTGGCATAGTGTGTATACTGTGTCTGACAGGTTTATTACCAAGCAGGGATTTAATGCTATAAACCTAAAAGGGTTAGGAGCTGCTTCCTCTTCAACATCTATCTACAGCTTGCGTGAGGACTGGCGTAGCCAATCTACTATGTGGCCAGGGGCGTACATAGAAGTCGTTGGGCCCCATAGCAAAAATCTGAATTGAGCCCCCCTAACTCCACCCACTGGATGTTACTGGTCAGACATCGGTGCGTGCTGTGCAATGGGGGAGGGGGACCCTGAGCATAGGGGAAGCAGGGCCCAAGACGGAAGACAAGTGGGTGGGCCCCCTCAATTCTTGACGATAACTAGTGGTAGGCTAGTAGCTATCAGACAACATAACTATAAACTGAGTCTGGAGACATAGGGGGTGGGGCCTTCCATGCACTCTGGGCCCCCCGTGCCATGGGCCCCATAGCAGCTGCGTGGTCTGCCTATATTGGCGGTACGCCCCTGTATGTGGCACATATGTTAAGATTTATAACAGAGATAAGGATCAGGTAGGCCTATTCCCCGTAATTGAGTCGATCTGGTTAGTATAGAGTAACCTGTCCTGGGGCGTTTACCCAATTCCTGTGGAAAAATAGACAGTCTCCGAATCTGCTGGAAAAAAGATTGTTGGAGAGTTTTAGGCAATGCTTGGTATAGGTGCATCATTTTGGGCATTACTAAGCATTTTAATAAATTCGTCCTACCCATCCATGAGGCAAAAGGAAAGTGCCCTTCAGAAAGTGTTTTCTCTATAACCCTCAATAAGGGAATGTAATTCTATTTGTACAGTTCCATCAATTTAGGCAATATATTTTTCCCCCAGGTAACGGATCGAGGTTTGAGTCCAGTCGAAAGGTGAGTCTCTCGAGAGTCGTTTTTTGTCTCTGGTTGGAATAGTAAGACTGATTACCCTTAATTGATTTTAAAATTAGATATAGTGCCAAATTGTGTTAAAAGTGAGGACAAGAAGGGTAGTGATATCTGCCGGATCATTATAAAGATAAGCATATCATCTGCAAAGGCCGCTATTTTGTGTTCTCTTTTTCATGTTATACCTTTTTATTTGTGGTGACTGGTGTATCTTCTGGAGCAAAGTCTCAAGGGTTAGGATACACAGCAGTGGGGATAGACAGTATCTCTGCCGTGTTCCATTTATTATTTGAAACATTTGTGAAAAACAGTCATTAACTGCAACTCTGGCCGAGGGATGTGCGTAGATCGTTAAAATAGCCTTAATGAATTGAGAAGTGAAAGTGAAACCGCACTAATACTTCCTCCATGAATTTCCAAGAGACAGTGTTGAAAGCCTTCTCGCATCTGTGCCAAAAGAGGTGCCCAAAGTTCTGATTTATGAACCATATTTATGAGGGAAATCACTTTATACATGTTGTCTTACCCTCCCTCCCCATCACGAATCCAACCTGGTTGAGGTCTACAAGATCCAGCAACAAAGGTTGTACTCTCATGGCCATCATTTTTGCAAATACCTTCAGATCTGCATTTAATAGCAATTTTTGGCGATAACTGCTACAACATTCTGGATTTTTGGTTTAGGTTTGATAGATATATTGGCCAAGAGTGTTTGGGGCGCAAAATGAATTCCTGACAATGCTTCATTATATAACCTTGTCAAATATGGTAGCAGTATCTCTTGAAAAGATATATAATAATAATAAGGGGGAGGACATCAGGGCCCGGACATTTATTTTTTGGCATCGCTCTCAAAGTTTTAAATATCTCCTGATGCGTGAAAGGGGAGCATAAACTTTGGGCCTGCTCTTCTGTCAGGGTTGGGAGAAATATTGAATCAAGAAAATCTTGTGTTAGCTCTACCCTTCTATTCATATCACCAGTTTGCATGTTCTCTTGTAAATTATAGAGGTCATGATAATATCTGCGGAAGGCTTCCGCAATAGATTTAGTATAGATGGTATGAATAAATGCCTATGCCTTTCTTGGTTTAATCTGGGATAGCAGGAATTTCGTAAGTTTATCTCCTTAGGAGTAATGTTTATACTGTGCAGATAAATATATCTTGGTGGAGTCTAGTTTTAAGAGATTTTTTCAACTCAGTCCTCAACCCCAACAGCTCCTCCCTCACTGCTTCTCTGATTGATCTTTTACTTCTAACCTCCAGTATCTGTATCTTCCATAAGAGGCATTCAACCTGAATATTCCTTTTCTTTTTAATATGGGAGGATAACGTTATAAACTCTCCTCTAATGAATGTTTTATGGACCTCCTATAATATCTGAGGGCTAATATCCTCTTGATCATTATTACTAAAGAATTCTTTTAATTTCCCTTCCAAGACTTTAATTTGTTGAAGATAAAATTTTTAAAAGAAAGTCTCATTGAGGTGCCAATTTGTCTCCCTAGGAGGCAAATTATGAAGTTTCATAGTGAGACCTATAGGGAAATGGTCAGAGAAAATATGTGTTCTTATTAGAGGTATAATGCAAAATTGTAGATACGTTCAGGAGGTAAATATATAATGAAGTCTCTATGTTTTATGCGAAGCAGAGAAATTAGTATATTCCCTCTATCCCAAATGAAAAATCCTCCATATATATACAGATGTAGCAGGGTTAGCACTCAAACTCTTAACTCAAATTTCTTAAATCATCATGTTATCTTGAAACAAAAGCCATTGAAAAGCAATTGAAGGTGTTTGCTTAGCTTAGATAACACATCTCAGAAATCTCAGAAAGCCTGAGTGTTAACTCTACTACATCGGTGACGATGATTGTGTGCAATGGTTGACTTGCCCTTAGAAGTGTCTAACTCCGGTTCTAAAGCCACGTTGAAGTCACCCCCTAGAATGGGCAAGCCTTCAATAAAATCATAAAAGGACAAGATCATTTATTGTGTCCAGGATTTTTTTTACCAGTATTCGGTGCATAGTTCGATGCTAATGTTACCATTTGCTCTCCTATCTTCCCTTTAATGAACAAGTATCTCCCTTTCTGATCCTGTCTAGAGTCTATACAGGTAAACGGTGCTGTCTTGGCAATCCCTATACTTACTACTTTCAATGAGGTAGTATAGTATTTGTTAGTATTACTTGGTATGTATCCGGTCTTATAATGTATTTCCTGAATAAAGCAAAAGTCAGCAGGTTCCTTTTTAGGTACACCAAAACCTGACCCTGTTTGGAGGGACAGTTCAGTCCCCTTACCTTATAATATACCATCTTAACGAGTGCCATAATACACTCATAGTATGTTTAAGCTATGCTCAACTATCCAACAGCCCAAAAGCTGAAGGCTGGGCAACTGGAAGTGGGTAACCTTGGAGATAGAGGGGAGGAGCATAACATGGCAATAAGGCATCTAAGATATGCAATCAACTAGTGAAAAAGCAAAAAGAACATATTTTACATAACTGTCAGCGCTCAGTCCGACTAGGCTTCACTTTTAAGAAGCAAATGATGATGAGACACTCCTAGGTTTTAGAGGAGGAAAATAGACTCCCATTAGACCTCCGATCATACCTCATTATCAGACCCCAATATCAGACCACAGACCTTAGATCAGACCCCTATTGTAATGACCAGTGTCACGCACAGGGAGGGAAAAGGGAAAGCCCTGCCCAAGGGAGAGGGAAAGGTGGTGACCCCTGACTCACCTTGCGGCTGGCACCTGACTGCTCTGACGTCCCTAGACGGGTTCCTCACCCGTGCGGCGATCACGTGCCTAAACCCTGGCTTTCCCTAGAATGAGCCCTAGATAGTGAACGGGCCGGTGGGATCGCTAGTCCGCAGCACTGACACTAAGAGGGAAACACCAGGGAGAGGACAGACAATACAGACAAACACATACACCCAGGTGGGCGACCACAGCAGACCACAAAGGTCCAACAGGGATCCGGAGGGTAACGTTCTGGACCAACAACCAGAGAAAGCAGCAACACAGCTCCAGAGGGTCAGTATAGAAGTCCAGGCAGGAAGCTCTATATCTGGCAACCAGAGAAGTGTGAGAGGGGAATATAAGGAGGTTGGGAGTGCTGGACAAGGAACAGCTGAGGAGAAAGAGCTCCGGATCCCTGAGTGAGCCAAAAAGGGTTGCAAAGCAAACCCAGAAAGCTACCATAAGGAAACAGCCCTATCTTACATAGAGCGCGCAGCCAATCGCTGTGACTTCCTGACCCCGGGTATAATGGAGTCAGGCGTGGGTCTTGACACCCTCGTGACACCTATACCAGATGTCAGATCAGACCCCCATAACAAGCCTCAGATTAGACCCCCATACCAGGCCTCAGCTCAGACCCCATCAGACCTCATATCAGACCCCCATGTCAGACCCCCATCAGAACTCAAATCAGACGGGGGGGCGGAGCTACATGCAGAGCGGTGAGGAAGCAAATGGTGGAGCTCTGAACACAACTAGCTCTAAATTCGGTATAACTTTGCTAAAAGTTGCTCAATTTGGCTAAAAATCACAGATCCCGATACAGGACCTCATCCCGCACCTGAGGATATCATTTAGAGTGGATTTTATTGAAATTGGACATTGCGGCCTGTGGGACAGTCTAGAGCATCGGACTAAAGTTAGTACCGTGCGGCACACAAGCAGACCCCCAACTGCTTATACAAGCTAATTGCCGCTTATATACTGCTGGCGGACATATAGATTTGCCTGTTTGAGGGAGATCCCCCCTCCCTTTGATCTAAATTCAGCCCCTATATACTTGAGGGCCCATCGGGAACGTGCGGCGTACTGCTGAGGAACACCCGCCCGAATCACCGACATCCCCGACATCTGACCCAAGCAGACCGGACCGCCGGCACCTACAGGAGTCCACAAACTATAGGACTTCCAGAGCGCAGATAATCCGCTGCGAGCAGCGCTCAAGTGCCAAAGAGGGAGAAAGTCTGCAGAGGCGCTGAACCAGAGCTACTCTAAAATCCGACGCCGGGAGATCGCATTCAGAGACGCAGGGAGATCGCTGCGAATATAGGAGAAACGGCTGTTTAGTCTGCGCAGCACCCACTTGACACCAGTATGTAGCAGACCAATACTCAAGTGCCGGAGAGGGACATATAACAATCGGACAGCTCTCTTTAAACTCCTGCGATCTTACTGGCCACAAGCTGCCGATCCAGGGACACCCAGTATGATCGCAGAATAATCGCATCGTTGAGGAGGTCTCGCTGCTGGCTGGAGAATCACAGTGCACAGTGCATCATAAGTGCAAAATTGTCACTCAGTGTATGAACCCCTGAGTGCTTCTAACATTGGAGCTGACAGGCAGGCAGAAGTGTCCCAACACTTACATTACCGACACAGGAAAATCTGTAGCTGCGCTGGACAAGAGCACAAGAACCTCAGTGACATAATCATCTACTCCCAGCTTGGAATATAGACTGTCAAGGCTCATCTTCAGTAAATTTTCACCTAGAGAAAGTCCTTCAACTTTGATTAAAGAAGAACACAGAGCCCTAGCTGCAAAATAATTGGAGGCGTCACATAGGAATCATAACAAGCAGAGCTTGGGGTCTTTGGCCCAATTTTTTCAGCCTCTCCCCAGAAGATTAACAGAGGCACCATAATGCAGATCTTCATGTAATCAGCAGCCGCGGCCAGTGAGGGCCACAGGATAAGAGGATAAGAGGGACTTACAATTTCCTTATATTGTCCTGCTCTTCTTAAACGCTTTCATACCAGTGGAATCGGCAATCTCAGGCACCTGTTTCAACAGTGATGGTCAAAATCGGCCCAGGCAAACCCAGGCCTACCTCCAATAAGTGTCTTACGGGCTCTTTAGACTCTTACATGCAGAAACGTCTCCCTGCACCACCTGCAAAGGTCACCCATACACAAAGAACCACGTCCACTGGCTCTTTGCTCAAAGATCCCACATCCAATAACCCTCCAGAGATGGAAAGCGACCAGGAAGAAGATACAAGCTTACCCATATCCAGAGCGTTCCTGGGTCAGGCCCTTTCAAGAGCACTCGAGCCAGTGGTGAAAGAACTTCAGGATATAAAACAAGAAATTAAATACATGGGAGGAAGAGTGGAACAATTGGAAAATACTCAAGCACAAATAGTCTCTTACACAGAAGCGACTTCTGCAAATTTCTCATCATGACACACATGAACAAAATTGTCAATCCGCTCATGCCAAACCCATGGTCAAAATGGAGGGGTCTGAAATATCAATATATCAAGACCTAGCCAGAGTCACCTTATCTAAAAGGAATATGCTGCGTCCTTTAACAGAAATATTACGTCATAGGATTATTCCATACAGATGGCTATTTCCATTCGGCCTCTCCTTTACTGTTGAAGGGAAAAGATACATCTTGAGAGACCACTCTGAACTGGCGGATATCCTATCATCACTCCAGATCACAGATGTTGACATCCCAGACTGGTCTCCGATACTAGACCTCACCAGCTTCCCGACGATCCCTTCACCCACGCCATGGGAAACTGTTGGAGCAGAAAGGAAGAGCCGCAGCCGAAAACGCCAGGGTAAACTGACCCCGAGACGGCTCGACGTCGACCCCACCTGAGAACTGACCTGATCTAGGTGATGTCTACTCACTGTTACCCCCTGGGTACAATCTCCTCAGTAGATCTATTGAATGCATTCACTGTTTATTGCAGTTGTTCCTTTTGTTGAGTCCACCTCTACTTCTATAGTTTTACCATTGGAGTGGGCTGAGGGAGGGAACCGTGACACCATATAATTAATAAAAAAAATATTATAGTCTAGTCCATCTGGTACTCCCACACCCACTGGGAGGTTGTTGCGGGTCCCTCCCTCACCCCTCACTACTCCATTTATCTAGATAACTGGCTCGGACATCTCCCTCCGACCCGATGTATATTTTTGACTTTCCCTCATATTATTTAAAGCTATGTTAAAATGAATATGGCCCTCATGGCTGTAGCCTTTCTGTATCAACACATATGGTATATTTACTCAGTTTTCTACTGTATTTTCATATGTTTATTCCATTTTGGATGTTCCATTGATTGTTCTTACAGACAAGTTCCTTTTGCTTGATACCTCCCCCCTCCCCGCCTCCTTTCAAGTCACAATCCCTGGACCTCGCACCCTACTATCCTACATCACCCGGGTGTAATTTCGAAGCTCAAATGCCATCTTACCATCCTCCTCCATGACCACCATACACTTAATCACTTATAATGTTAGAGGCCTGAACTCACAGATTAAGCGAAGCCAATTGCTCCAGGCACTGAAAAAATCACGAGCTGACATCCTGTTCTTACAGGAAACCCACTTCCTCACAGAAAAGACCCCCTCATTCCAAAAACATTTTTAGAACCATTGGTACCACTCGCATACCCCCACAAAGAACTCCAGAGGGGTGACCATAGCCTTCTCCAAACACACCACATTTGAACTTGAGAGCTCATACAAAGATAAAGAGGGCAGACTGCTTATTCTCATTGGGTTGCTAAATGGTAAACAGGTCACATTAGTGAACCTTTATGCCCCCAACGTACAGCAACCCCAAAGGATTAGGGACACCACGACATTGATACATAGTATGACGAAGGGAGATCTAGTGGTAGGTGGCGATCTCAACGTTGCCCTTGATCCGCTCCTCGACACATCTTCTGGACGGTCCACCCTTTCATACAAGGCATTAAGACATATTAAGAAATCATTGCAAATACTATCCTTGACTGATGCGTGGCGCTTTCTCCACACTTCAGTGAAGGATTACACTCTGTACTCAGCACCACACAATTCTTACCACAGAATTGATTTCTTTTTCCTTCAGCAGTCATCTCTCACTAAAATACAATCTTCTACAATAGGTTCAGGAGTACATTCGGATCACTCTCCGTTAGGAATACACATACTAAGCTCCGATCGCCCCTGCGCACGTCCGCCATGGACACTTAATGAAACTCTCCTCACTACTACAGAGGTTCATAAAATAATTTCGGAACGTCTCAACACGTACTTTAAGCTGAATAACAATACTGAGGTCTCCATGCCGGTAGTGTGGGAGGCACACAAGGCAACCATTTGTCACGGATGATGTTGCAGATAGCTGGAAGTTATGGATAAACATCCGACTGGCTTGATCCCAAACTAAGGAGCATAAAGGTGACCCTTATAAAACCCTAAGAGGTAACCCTGACTGCTAAGCACATACAAGGGTCTCAAAGGTAGACGATTGCATGCCCTCGTACCTAGACTGTGTGACACCTTAAAACCCTATAATAGTGAGGGGACACGACCACCGGCTCCCTGCACTTAATACGGAGGGAGTCAGGGTCACCTAGAATCAAGCCCGCAAGGAAACACAATACATGAAAGGACTTATCTGAACAAGCAGGAACAGAAGTCTCCAGCAGTAAACACTTCAATCCAGGAAGTAGTATAAACCGCAAAGTGAGGCAGTATGGGAGGGAATATAAAGGAAAGAGGATTAGTCTAAATAGGTGACACCTGGGAGAAGGAAATGAGATGACAAAGGGAAACCAAAACAAAGAACATCATGCAAGAGGTAGAAAAGGACGTCTGTCAGACCTTCTCACAGACGTGGCGGTGACAGTACCCCTCCCTCTACAGGTGGACTCCGGACACTCAGAACCCACCTTCTCAGGATGAGACCTATGAAAAGCCTTGATGAGACGAGTGGCCTTAATGTCCGCCACTGGGACCCACATCCTCTCCTCAGGACCATAACCCTCCCAATGAACAAGGTATTGGAGAGAACCGCGGATAATGCGAGAATCCACAATCCTAGAGACCTGGAATTCAAGATTACCATCAACAAAAATCGGAGGAGGAGGCAAAGAGGAGGGTACAGTGGGTTGGACATAAGGTTTTAATAGGGACCTATGAAAAACATTATGGATCTTCCAAGTCTGAGGAAGATCAAGACGGAAGGCAACGGGATTGATGACGAACAAGATCTTGTAAGGCCCAATAAACTTAGGACCCAAATTCCAGGAGGGAACCTTCAGTTTGATATTCTTTGTAGACAACCACACCAGATCACCCACATTCAGGTCCGGACCAGGCACACGTCTCTTATCCGCCACACGCTTATATCTCTCACTCATCCTCTTCAGATTACCCTGAATCTTTTGCCAAATAAATGACAAAGACGAGGAAAATCTCTCCTCATCAGGTAAACCGGAAGACCCCTCTCCAGAGAATGTCCCAAACTGTGGATGAAGCCCATATGCACCAAAAAATGGTGACTTATCAGAGGACTCCTGGTGACGGTTATTTAAAGCAAACTCAGCAGGGGACAAAAAAGAACACCAATCCTCCTGATTCTCCGCCACAAAACAGCGCAGATATGTCTCCAGATTCTGATTGACGCGTTCGGTCTGACCATTCGACTGCAGGTGAAAAGCAGCTGAAAATGACAACTGAATCCCCAAGCGAGAACAGAAGGCCTTCCAGAATCTGGAAACAAATTGTGTGCCCCTATCAGAAACAATGTCTTAGGAATGCCATGCAATTTAACAATGTGATCAACAAACGCTTGCGCCAACGTCTTAGCATTGGGTAACCCAGGAAAGGGAATGAAATGCGCCATTTTGCTAAAACGGTCGACTACCACCAGAATCACAGTCTTCCCCGAGAAACGAGGTAGGTCCGTAATGAAGTCCATGGACAGATGCGTCCAAGGACAGGAAGGAATGGGTAACGGGAGGAGAGAACCCGATGGCCGTGAATGAGAAACCTTGACACGAGCGCAGGTCTCGCAGGCTGCCACAAAACCCTCAACCGTCTTACGAAGAGCCGGCCACCAGAATCTCCGAGCAATGAGATCTACTGTGGCTCTACTCCCCGGGTGCCCAGCAAGGACAGTATCGTGGTGCTCCTTAAAAACTTTGTGTCGTAAAGCGAGAGGCACAAACAACCTCCCAGGAGGACAAAGATCAGGAGCCTCTGCCTGGGCTGCCTGAACCTCTGCCTCCAAATCAGGATAAAGAGCAGAGACGACCACCCCTTCAGCCAAAATGGGACCCGGGTCTTCAAAGTTCCCCCCTCCCGGAAAACAACGTGACAGGGCATCCACCTTCACATTTTTAACCCCAGGGCGGAACGTGACAACAAAATTAAACCTAGAAAAGAATAAAGACCATCTGGCCTGTCTCGGGTTCAGACACTTGGCTGATTCCAAGTAGGCCAGATTCTTATGGTCAGTAAACACGGTAATAGGGTGTCTGGCTCCCTCTAGCCAATGGCGCCATTCCTCAAAAGCTAATTTGATGGCCAACAACTCCCTATCTCCCACATCGTAATTTCTCTCTGCGGAGGAGAGTTTCCTTGAGAAAAAAGGCACACGGTCGCCATTTGGCAGGAGAGGGACGCTGAGATAAGACCGCACCCACACCCACCTCAGAAGCGTCCACCTCAACAATAAAAGGTAGAGAGACATCAGGTTGTACCAAAATGGGAGCGGAAGCAAAACTCTCTTTGATACTTGAAAAGGCCTTAAGCGCATCTACCGACCATGAGGGAAAATCTACCCCCTTTTTAGTCATATCAGTGAGTGGCTTAACAACAGAGGAATAATTCAAAATGAACTTTCTGTAATAATTGGCAAAACCCAAAAACCGCATCAGCGCCTTCTGATTCTCAGGAAGCTCCCAATCAAGCACAGCGCGGACCTTCTCAGGGTCCATACGAAAACCAGAAGCGGAGAGAAGAAAAACAAGAAATTTAATCTCCGGAGCCGCAAACACAGATTTTTCCAGTTTAGCGTACAATTTATTCTCCCGCAGAATGAGCAAGACCTGACGTAGGTGGTCCCTATGAGTTTTGAAATCAGGAGAAAAAAATCAAAATATCATCTAGATACACCAGTACAAATTTCCCCATTAAATGATAAAAAATGCTGTTCACAAAATGTTGGAAGACGGCCGGAGCATTCATCAAACCAAAGGGCATAACCAAATTCTCGAAATGACCCTCAGGGGTATTGAAGGCCGTCTTCCATTTGTCCCCTTCCCTGACCCTGACTAGGTTGTATGCCCCTCTTAAATCCAACTTAGAAAAAACTTTAGCCCCAACAATCTGGTTAAACAGGTCCAGGATCAGAGGAAGCGGATATGGGTCACGAATTGTGATACAGTTCAGCTCCCTGCAACCCAGACAAGGTCTTAAAGAACCATCTATTTTCTTAACAAAAAAAAAAAAACAGCGGCAACAGGTGACTTCGAGGGTCGGATGTGTCCCTTTCTCAGGCTCTCAGAGATATAAGTATGCATAGCGACTCTTTCAGGTTGGGAGAGATTGTATAAACGTGATTTTGGCAGCTTGGCGCCTGGGATGTGATTAATAGGGCAATTGTACTCCCAGTGAGGGGGCAGCTCCTGGACACCACTCTCGGAAAACACAACCAAAAATTCTGAGAGAAAAGATGGTACAGTCTTGGTAGAAACCTCTGAAAGAGACCCCGTGAGGCAATTTTCTCAGCAAAAGTCACTCCAACCATTTATTTGCCTTGCTTGCCAATCAATGGTGGGGTTATGTTTAGTGAGCCAGGGTAGCTCCAACACTAGAGGAGTAGGTAATCCGCTTAGGACGAAACATGAGATATCCTCAACATGAGCATCACCCACAGTCAAACGGATATTGTGAACTATGCCCTTTAACGATTTTTGAGAAAGTGGAGCGGAATCGATAGCAAAAACAGGTATATCCTTTTCCAAAATGCATACCTGGAAACCATGTTTTATAGCAAATTGATTATCAATAGCAAAATAAATATACCTTTGTACTTTATTTGGTTCGTAGAGTGCTGTTGCACTATGTGTTTGATATGTATTTTCAGCCATAGCAACATGCACCTGCACATTGGGATGTGCTGACCCCCCCTCCTTTTTGTTTTATAGCAAATTGATTATCAATGAGATTGACAGCTGCTCCACTATCTACAAAAATCTCACAAACAATGTTCTTTCTATCTAGCGCCACCCTGGCAGGTAGGAGAAAACGAGAACTACAAGCAAACGGCAAACCTTCAATTTCCGCATCAACCTTGCCAATAGTAGCAAATGGAAAGTTATTTTTGTTTTTTTATTACCCTCAGAAAACTCCCTGAATCTCCTAGAGGGGCAAACATTAGCCACATGGTTTATACCCCCACAACAGAAACAAACCCTCCTCTGAGAGCTGAATCCTCTACTATCAGAGGCAAGCAAACCCAGCTGCATGGCCTCCTGCTCAGAGGGAATTGAGAGAGACTGAGGCCCTTGCGCACTGAATAAGACCGCCCCACTGTCCTTGGACTGAATATGACAGGAAGGAGTGGTCTCTCCTCTCTCTCTAAGACGCCTGTCAATACGAACAGCTAGAGACATGGCAGACTCCAACGAGGCAGGTCTCTCATGAAAAGCAAATGCATCTTTCAATCCCTCCGAAAGACCATGGCAAAATTGACTTCGGAGTGCAGCATCGTTCCAACCAGTATCAGCTGCCCATCTCCGAAATTCAGAACAATATATCTCTGCGGACTGTTTGCCCTGGCATAAAAGACGCAGTTTTGATTCAGCCAGAGCAATACGATCCAGGTCATCATATATCTGCCCCAGGGCTACAAAAAAATCATCCACTGATCGGAGGGGCCGTGCCCCCACCGGCAGCGACAAGGCCCAAGACTGAGCGTTATCCCTGAGCAGCGAGATGATGATCCCCACCCTCTGCTCCTCATCACCAGAGGAATGGGTAAGTAGGCGAAAATGGAGTTTGCAAGCCTCTCTAAAGCGAACAAAATTCTCACTACCCCCGGAGAACGTATCCGGAAGCGAGATCTTAGGCTCAGAACAAACTCCATGAACGCAAGCAGAACCGGTCACCTGAAACGGAGACAGTTTTACGGAGATTTTCTACCTCCAGTGAAAGACCTTGCATGCGGTCAATCAAGGCTGAAACCGGATCCATGCTTAAGACGGTAATGGCGGTTTATAATGTCATGGATGATGTTGCAGATAGCTGGTTATGGATAAACATCCGACTGGCTTGATCCCAAACTAAGGAGCATAAAGGTGACCCCTATAAAACCCTAAGAGCTCACCCTGACTGCTAAGCACATACAAGGGTCTCAGAGGTAGACAATTGCATGCCCTCGTACCTAGACTGTGTGACACCTGAAAACCCTATAATAGTGAGGGGACACGACCACCGGCTCCCTGCACTTAATACAGAGAAAGTCAGGGTCACCTAGAATTAAGCCCGCAATACCTGAAAGGACTTATCTGAACAAGCAGGAACAGAAGTCTCCAGCAGTGAACACTTCAATCCAGGAAGTAGTATAAACCGCAAAGTGAGGCAGTATGGGAGGGAATATAAAGGAAAGAGGATTAGTCTAAATAGGTGACACCTGGGAGAAGGAAATGAGATGACAAAGTGAAATCAAAACAAAGAACAGCATGCAAGAGGTAGAAAAGGACGTCTGTCAGACCTTCTCACAGATGTGGCGGTGACACCATTAGGGGCGAATTTATCTCTATTTGCACATATTGCAAAAAACAGAGAGATCAAAAAATCAGATCCCTACAGACAGAGCTCTCCCACCTTGAAAAACTCCATAAACAATCCCTTATAGCGCCAATCCTTCAAAAACGTACAGAAACCCGCCTACAGCTCAGAGACCTATTGAACAAAAACTCAGCTAAACTCTACATGTCTGTCAAACATTCTTTCTATGCCCATGGAGATAAAGCCTCTAAACTAATCATGTCCCTTATCAAGAGAAGAAAGTCTCACACTTTTATAAAGGAAATTAAGGACAATAAGGGATTTACTACTACTGACCCCGGAAAGATTGAAAAATAATTAACTTCTACTCCTCATTATATCAATTGCGCACCTCAGAGCAACAGGTAAACTCGCAGGATACTCTTGCAGCAATATCAAAATTTCTAGCCCGTGCTTCACTTCCCAAACTAGACCCTAGCGGACACACAAATCTGTTGAAACCCTTCTCACAGGGAGAGGTCCGGTCCACCCTGCGAAGGTGCCCTAAACAGAAAGCACCGGGCCCAGATGATCTCCCCTGCTCTTATTACGATTCCTTCTCGGATGTCCTTCTCCCTCACCTGACGGACACATTTAATGCTTACCTCTCAGGCTCTAGCATACCGAGACAGGCCATTGAAGCCTATATTACCTTAATCCACAAAGAAGTGAAAGATGCCACCCAGTGTTGAAGTTACAGGCCCAATTCTCTGTTAAATACAGACCTGAAACTTTACGCAAGCTTGCTAGCCAATAGGCTTAAACCGTTGATTCCTTCATTGATTTCTCCAGAGCAGGTGGGGTTTTTGTCCAGAAGGGAGGGGAAAGACAACACGCTTAGAATTCTCTCCATTATGCAAATAGCTAGTCAGAAGAAGATTCCCTGGTCCTACTAGGAACAGACGCGGAGAAAGCCTTAGACAGGGTGGACTGAACCTACATGAGACAGGTACTTATACACTTCGGTTTCCCACAAGAATTTGTCAACACCATATTCCTGATGTATGATACACCTTCAGCGAGTCTACGTATAAACCAAGCTCTCTCAGCACCCTTTCATATACGCAATGGGAAGCGACAGGGTTGCCCCTTATCACCAATCCTTTTTTTCCTCTCCCTAGAACCATTGTTAGCCTCTATTAGACTCCACCCAGACATAAAAGGGTTTGATGATGGCAAAAATGTACATACCTCAGCCACATATGCCGATGATATCTTACTGACACTGTCGAACCCATCCTCCGCCTTACCAGCGCTGCATTGTATCTTACAGGAATATGGCGTGATATCAAACTTTAAAATAAACGCCTCCAAATCAGAAGCACTAGGCCTCAATATTAGTAAAGAAGAAATAGAAACTCTGCGCTCCCAACACCCCTTTCATTGGCGAAAATCATATATTACATATCTAGGTATAAAAATTAGCTCCAAATGGAGCGATCTTTATTCGCTCAATTACGCACAGATCCCGAACACCTTTAATCAAATATTATCCTCGTGGTCCCTAACCTTCCTATCTTGGATGGGACGTAAAAACCTAATAAAAGCAATACTGCTCCCTAAACTGACATACCTGTTTCAGACCCTCCCGATACCACTCCCAGTAACTTTTTTCAACAATATACGCAAAATGGTCAACAACTACTTATGGGACGGTAAAAAACCTAGATTAAATCGAAACCTGTTAACCAAGCATAAATCTAGGGGAGGCATGTCGATCCCCGATTGGAGATTGTACTATGAAGCTACCCAAATCTCCAGGATAGTACACTGGCTGAGAGCGGACAGAAATAGAGAATTCACTAGCTACAGCCCCTCTTAGAACACTGCTTAGCAGAGAGGAGGGAGGAGGCAGGCCGGGAGGACGGACGCCGGCAGTGTGAGTCATACGTCATGCGCCCACGCCGCCTGCTTCATTAATAAAGTGGGCGGCGCATGACGTATGACTCACACTGCCAGCGTCCGTCCTCCCGGCCTGCCTCCTCCCTCCTCTCTGCTACCTACCGAGCAGGCGAGTGCTTGTAGTTGTAAGTACCGGTAATACACAGCGCTCCTTATGTGATTACATACAATTACAATTAACTATTAGACATAGGATTATACAGTGAGCGGGGCCCGTGTAGTAGAATACAGTCACTGCACGGCAGGGGAGGGCTGGCAGCCTTAGTCCTGGGGGGCAAATCCAGTCAAGTGGCCCATTTTTAGCCCCTCCCATTATTAAAAGCCCCTCCTACATATAATAGGCCACTCCCAACACACACTGTACAGCTGACATTCTATAGTTGAGGCCTGTCTCTACACATCATACGGAGAGGGGAGGACCTGTCCTGGCTGCACTGCCTGCTTATAGAACAAGCTACAGCCAGGAAGCTCCTCCGCTCTCTTCCCTCCCCTGATCCTGCCCAAGGCTTGTGGTTCCTCCCACCATCTGCCACCCGCCCGTGGCCTGCTGCCCCCTTTCGTCGTCCTCACCCAGCTCTGAATCCTCCTTCTGCAAATGGCAGGGGGAGGAGCCGGAGCATCTCCTCTCCTACATAGCGCCACATACCTCTTACATTCAGTGATGTCACCTTTGATGTAGACGTTCTCTTTCCTCATCTTCTCCATTCAGACCAGACCGCCATGATGATTTTTCTGCCATCTCCCGTCTCTGCAGAGATTGAGAAACAGACATTAGTTTCCTGCCACCCCCAATACTATACTGCAGAAACAGTCCCCCTGGAAATACTACTACCACACAGATAGCGCCCCCTTAAACAATTATTGGCACACAGTGCTCTAAAAAATAACTGCGCCCAGACACTAATAGTATAAAGATAATGTCCCCCAAAAATAATTGTGCTAAGCTGATACTATGCCAGGGTGCCCCCAAAGTAACAGTGCTCCCCAAAATCCCACCAATAGAAATAATTCTCTGCCAGAGCACACTTAGTAGTAATAATGCCCCTATAGTGCCCTAGTAATCATGTTCCTCATAGCCCCCCAGTAGTAGTAAAGCTCCCCATAATACCCCCTAGTAGTACTAATTTTCCCTATAATATGACAGTACATGAAATACCCCCGCTTAGTGCCCACAGTTGAGCTAATGTCCCCATAATGTATGCCAGTATAAAATACCCCTATATAGTGCCCCAGTAAATGCCCTCATACTGCTCCTCTCCCCCTTCCCCATAGTGTCCCCCATAATATGCCAGTAAAAAAATGCCCCTTAGTGGCCCCAGCAGATGCCCCTATAGTGCTCCTCTCCCCCACAATGTGCCAGTAAAAAAAATGCCCCTTGTTAGTGCCACCATATGCCCCAATAGTGCTCCACTCCCCCATAGTGCCCCCAAATAATGCCCCATAGTGCCGCTCTCCCCTATAGTGCCTCCCATAATGTGCCAGTAAAAAATGCCCCCTTAGTGCTACCAAATGCCATAGTGTCCCCCATAATGTTCTAATACAAAAGGCCCTTTTAGAGCCCCCACTTCCCCATAGTGCCCCCAAATAATGCCCCTATAGTAACACCAGATGCCCCATAGTGCTGCTCTCCCCTATAGTGCCCCCCAGAATGTGACAATAATTAAAAAAGGCCCCTTTAGAGCCCCCAGATACCCCCATAGTGCTCCTCTCCCCCATGGTGCCCCCCCCCCATAATGTGCCAGTAAGAAATGCCCTCATAGTGCCAGCTCCCCTCATAGTGCCAGCTCCCCCCCATAGTGCCAGCTCCCCCCCATAGTGCCAGCCCCCCCATAGTGCCAGATCCCCCATAGTGCCAGATCCCCCATAGTGCCAGATCCCCCCATAGTGTCAGCCCCCCCTATAGTGCCAGATCATCCCCTATAGTGCCAGATCCCCCCCTATAGTGCCAGATCACCCCCATAGTGCCAGATCACCCCCTATAGTGCCAGATCACCCCCTATAATGCCAGCCCCCCTTAGTGCCAGCTCCCCCTATAGTGCCCCCTCATAGTGCCAGCTCCCCCCCATAGTGCCAGCTCCCCCCCCATAGTCCAGCCCCCCCCCATAGTGCCAGCCCCCCCATAGTGCCAGCTCCCCCATAGTGCCAGCCCCCCCATAGTGCCAGCTCCCCATAGTGCCAGATCCCCCCCCATAGTGCCAGCCCCCCCATAGTGCCAGCTCCCCCATAGTGGCAGATCCCCCCCATAGTGCCAGCCCCCCTATAGTGCCAGCCCCCCCATAGTGCAAGCCCCCCCCTATAGTGCCAGATCACCACCTATAGTGCCAGATCACCCCCATATTACCAGCCCCCACCCATAGTGCCAGCTCCCCCTATAGAGCCCGCCCCCATAGTGCTAGCTCCCCCAAAGTGCCAGATCCCCCCCCCATAGTGCCAGATCCCCCCCCATAGTGCCAGATCCCCCCCATAGTGCCAGATCCCCCCCATAGTGCCAGATCCCCCCCCATAGTGCCAGCCCCCCGCAAAGAAGAAAAAAAAATAAACACTAATACTTACCTCCACCAGCAGCGATGCAGCCTCTTCCGGCCTGTGTGCCTGCTGTGTGCTGCCCGGCTCAGGCGGCGCGATGATGACGTCACCGCACCGCCTGAGCCGGCCTCTGATAGGCTGCAGGCATTAGTGCCTGCGGCCTATCAGAAGAACAGGGGAGGGACACGCCTCTCCCTCCCCTGCCCCACAGCACACAGCACGGCCGCAATTACATCCAGGGCCACGCCGCCTGTGGTGATGATCGGCGGTGCGGCCCTGAAGAATAAAAAAAAAAAAAAAGACGTGCGGCCCAGCGGCCGTTTATTTAGGGCGGCCTGGGGGGCAATTGCCTCCCTGCCCCCCGGCCCAGCCCGCCCCTGCTGCACGGGCCCCGCTGTCATTATAAAAGCAGATGCCGGCCCCCAGTCCCGCCTCCCTCACAGCTGATACACCCGCCGCACGGCATCGCGGCGGGTGTATCATTGAAAACTCAGGAAAATCAGCAGCATTCGCCGTATAAGACGCACTGCTTTTTTCCCCCCACTTTTGGGGGGGAAAAAGTGCATCTTTTACGGCGAAAAATACGGTATACCTGGTTGTATGCACTGTTATGTAGCTTGATAAAGGCCTCATTGAGTAGGCCAAAACGTTGCTGGGATTAAAGTTTTGGGGTCTTCACCCTATCACCTAAAGCTGGAAGTGCTGCCTCGTCATTTGTGAAGTATATATCGTGGAGGAGGGGCCGGCCTCAGACTACGTCTGACTGTGCTGCTGCGATATTTGTGATTTTGTATTTGGACTTAGCAGCTTAGCACTGAATCCACTGAAGATGCCTGATCCATCCGAGAGAGACCCCCCCGATGTATTCTCCTACACCAGGCAGGATGAGGAGAGCATCCTCCATGATTTGGTGAAAGACTGCACATTCTTGTCCACCCCATCGGTTACAGAGCTAAAGAAAGGCTATGAGGCTGTTGGTAAACCGCTGGCTTCAATGGAGCTGCATTTAGCGACTCTAGCTGAGTACTACAAGTCGCACAGAATCCCAAGGGGGATGCGCTCCCAATTGAAACCTAGCTTATTTCCAGCTGACAGCAAATTTGCGCATAAATTCACGCAGATCTCCAATAAATACGCCCTAGATGTTATACTACTTAATCTGGAGTTTCTCCAATATGAGTTGGGCGTGACACGTGAGCAGCTTGATAAAGCTAATAATAAGCTGAAGGAAGCCCTCCCTGTACAGGACTATGACACGTACACTGCGTGCAGAATTATTAGGCAAATGAGTATTTTGACCACATCATCCTCTTTATGCATGTTGTCTTACTCCAAGCTGTATAGGCTCGAAAGGGTACTACCAATTAAGCATATTAGGTGATGTGCATCTCTGTAATGAGAAGGGGTGTGGTCTAATGACATCAACACCCTATATTAGGTGTGCATAATTATTAGGCAACTTCCTTTCCTTTGGCAAAAAGGGTCAAAAGAAGGACTTGACAGGCTCAGAAAAGTCAAAAATAGTGAGATATCTTGCAGAGGGATGCAGCACTCTTAAAATTGCAAAGCTTCTGAAGCGTGATCATCGAACAATCAAGCGTTTCATTCAAAATAGTCAACAGGGTCGCAAGAAGCGTGTGGAAAAACCAAGGCGCAAAATAACTGCCCATGAACTGAGAAAAGTCAAGCGTGCAGCTGCCAAGATGCCACTTGCCACCAGTTTGGCCATATTTCAGAGCTGCAACATCACTGGAGTGCCCAAAAGCACAAGGTGTGCAATACTCAGAGACATGGCCAAGGTAAGAAAGGCTGAAAGACGACCACCACTGAACAAGACACACAAGCTGAAACGTCAAGACTGGGCCAAGAAATATCTCAAGACTGATTTTTCTAAGGTTTTATGGACTGATGAAATGAGAGTGAGTCTTGATGGGCCAGATGGATGGGCCCGTGGCTGGATTGGTAAAGGGCAGAGAGCTCCAGTCCGACTCAGACGCCAGCAAGGTGGAGGTGGAGTACTGGTTTGGGCTGGTATCATCAAAGATGAGCTTGTGGGGCCTTTTCGGGTTGAGGATGGAGTCAAGCTCAACTGCCAGTCCTACTGCCAGTTTCTGGAAGACACCTTCTTCAAGCAGTGGTACAGGAAGAAGTCTGCATCCTTCAAGAAAAACATGATTTTCATGCAGGACAATGCTCCATCACACGCGTCCAAGTACTCCACAGCGTGGCTGGCAAGAAAGGGTATAAAAGAAGAAAATCTAATGACATGGCCTCCTTGTTCACCTGATCTGAACCCCATTGAGAACCTGTGGTCCATCATCAAATGTGAGATTTACAAGGAGGGAAAACAGTACACCTCTCTGAACAGTGTCTGGGAGGCTGTGGTTGCTGCTGCACGCAATGTTGATGGTGAACAGATCAAAACACTGACAGAATCCATGGATGGCAGGCTTTTGAGTGTCCTTGCAAAGAAAGGTGGCTATATTGGTCACTGATTTGTTTTTGTTTTGTTTTTGAATGTCAGAAATGTATATTTGTGAATGTTGAGATGTTATATTGGTTTCACTGGTAAAAATAAATAATTGAAATGGGTATATATTTGTTTTTTGTTAAGTTGCCTAATAATTATGCACAGTAATAGTCACCTGCACACACAGATATCCCCCTAAAATAGCTAAAACTAAAAACAAACTAAAAACTGCTTCCAAAAATATTCAGCTTTGATATTAATGAGTTTTTTGGGTTCATTGAGAACATGGTTGTTGTTCAATAATAAAATTAATCCTCAAAAATACAACTTGCCTAATAATTCTGCACTCCCTGTATTTAACCAGCTGTTCTGCTTATCTGGAAAAATTTAGAAAAGAGCAGGAGGTGATCAAACGACGAAAATGGCTACGGGATGAAGAAGATTATAGACGGGTAATGTCTATACATGGCAGGAGCAAAAAGGCCAGAGACGGCAACCCCTCTATGGTAACTTTAATAACAAGAAAAACAACGTTTACTCCAGGAAGAGAACGACATCAACTGCGGAAGAGGGATTTACACCAATTGAGCAGCGGCGAGATAATTGTTTTTTAGGCCCAGCTCTGGGCTCAAAAGGACCAGACGTGGTGGACAGAGACAATACAGATGGAGAAAAAAAACAACGGACTGTAAGGAATCGGCCCACGAGGAAAAGAAATCCATAGTGGTGAATATATCCTCCCATACACTGACAGTCGCACAGACTGATTTATTATCTAAGGGCCCCGCAGTGGGTGTAGATTGGTTTCAACTTGAGGTTGACCTGCAGAAGTTTTTTAGAAACATAAAGTTGAAAGTGTGGTTTTCTGAAACTGATAAACATATGATTAGCGGAGACATTGAGCGGAGTTGTGAACTCTCTCTTCGCGGTGTGGGTTTGCACGCCAAGAGTGACTTCACACCACAGATCAAATGTCCAGCCATAGACACGTATATCAATGCATTGAGGGCAGACATTGAGAGCCTGAAAGGCTCTATGCTAACTGGTGGTCTCAAACATCCAAATATGACGTCTGCGGAGATACAGGCATTGGGTGAACTGTGCAACGACGGCTCCCTCACGGTGAAGCCCGCCGACAAGGGGGGAGCCGTCATTGTAATGGACACCGAATGGTATATATCGGAGATACAGAGACAAATTCTAACAGTCTATTCAGTAGGACTATCAGCTGTGTATCCACCTGACTTCTCCTCAACGCAACTGATGGTCCCAACCCCATTTATAAGGCAAGAAATCCCACTTATTAAACCTGACAGGGCACACCTGTGAAGTGAAAACCATTTTAGGGGACTACCTCTTGAAGCTCATCAAGAGAATGCCAAGAGTGTGCAAAGAAGTAATCAAAGCAAAAGATGGCTACTTTGAAGAACCTAGAATATGACATATTTTCAGTTGTTTCACACTTGTTTGTTATGTATATAATTCCACATGTGTCAATTCATAGTTTTGATGCCTTCATAGTCATGAAAATAAAGAAAACTCTTTGAATGAGAAGGTGTGTCCAAACTTTTGGTCTGTACTGTATATATATATATATATATATATATATATACACACTGCTCAAAAAAATAAAGGGAACACAAAAATAACACATCCTAGATCTGAGTTAATTAAATATTCTTCTGAAATACTTTGTTCTTTACATAGTTGAATGTGCTGACAACAAAATCACACAAAAATAAAAAAATGGAAATCAAATTTTTCAACCCAGGGAGGTCTGGATTTGGAGTCACACTCAAAATTAAAGTGGAAAAACACACTACAGGCTGATCCAACTTTGATGTAATGTCCTTAAAACAAGTCAAAATGAGGCTCAGTAGTGTGTGTGGCCTCCACGTGCCTGTATGACCTCCCTACAACACCTGTGCATGCTCCTGATGAGGTGGTGGACGGTCTCCTGAGGGATCTCCTCCCAGACCTGGACTAAAGCATCTGCCAACTCCTGGACAGTCTGTGGTGCAACGTGATGTTGGTGGATAGAGCGAGACATGATGTCCCAGATGTGCTCAATTGGATTCAGGTCTGGGGAACGGGCGGGCCAGTCCATAGCATCAATGCCTTAGTCTTGCAGGAACTGCTGACACACTCCAGCCACATGAGGTGTAGCATTGTCTTGCATTAGGAGGAACCCAGGGCCAACCGCACCAGCATATGGTCTCACAAGGGGTCTGAGGATCTCATCTCGGTGCGGCCCTCCAAAGAAATGCCACCCCACACCATTACTGACCCAATGCCAATCCGGTCATGCTGGAGGATGTTGCAGGCAGCAGAACGTTCTCCACTGCGTCTCCAGACTCTGTCACGTCTGTCACATGTGCTCAGTGTGAACCTGCTTTTATCTGTGAAGAGCACAGGGCGCCAGTGGCAAATTTGCCAATCTTGGTGTTCTCTGGCAAATGCCAAACGTCCTGCACGGTGTTGGGCTGTAAGCACAACCCCCACCTGTGGACGTCGGGCCCTCATATCACCCTCATGGAGTCTGTTTTTGACCGTTTGAGCAGACACATGCACACCTGCTGCTGGGTTGTTGCCCTCCTATGGCCTCCTCCACATCTCCTCATGTACTGGCCTGTCTCCTGGTAGCGCCTCCATGCTCTGGACACTACGCTGACAGACACAGCAAACCTTCTTGCCACAGCTCGCATTGATGTGCCATCCTGGATAAGCTGCACTACCTGAGCCACTTGTGTGGGTTGTAGACTCCGTCTCATGCTACCACTAGAGTTAAAGCACTGCCAGCATTCAAAAGTGACCAAAATATCAGCCAGGAAGCATAGGAACTGAGAAGTGGTCTGTGGTCACCACCTGCAGAACCACTCCTTTATTGGGGGTGTCTTGCTAATTGCCTATAATTTCCACCTGTTGTCTATCCCATTTGCACAACAGCATGTGAAATTGATTGTCACTCAGTGTTGCTTCCTAAGTGGACAGTTTGATTTCACAGAAGTGTGATTGACTTGGAGTTACATTGTGTTGTTTAAGTGTTCCCTTTATTTTTTTGAGCAGTGTATGTGTATATATATATATATATATATATATATATATATATATTGTGGGGATGTGCTCGTGGTAGGCTACGGTAGCGGCGGCAGTATTGAGGCAATCACAGACAGTCTTTGTGGTACACCGTGACTTTATTTACACCAAAGGCATAACAGGCAATGTGCAGACCACACAGGTGCATAAAACAAAAGTCCTTCCATAGAAAATAAACAGCAGGTTTGAGTCACCTTGTTTTGGACAGACGACAGCAGTTCTGCAGGCTTGTAAGCTACCTGCCTTTGTCTCCCTCAGGCCAGAGCCCCTTCGGCTCGTAGCACCACAGGTCCCAGGACTATCCTTCAATGTGTGTTGCGCCCAGACTCTCCTTCACCAGCACTGACTCTGTCTGTGGAAATCCCCAGCACAGCAAGACACACCCCACACCCATCATCAGCAGGCTGGGTTCTTTAAAGGCCCAGCTCCACCAAAAACTTGGGCTGGCCGTAGGCAACAGGCACCCCCCCAGCTCTTTACCTGTTCCCAGTAAAAACCGGCCCGGACACGCTGCGCCAGCAGCATTCGCCGCTGTAACCGCAATGATCCGGTTCTTACTCCACCGAGGCTAGGACCTCTGGTGGCACGTATCGTCCGTCCATTATTATTCCGGGGACTCTCCTACATATCCCCCCCCTTTGTTCACCCCTGAGGGCTTGAACATACTGTTCAAGCCTGAGGGGGTGAACACATGCACAGCAGTGTACCCGGGACAGGGCATCTGTGTTCCCCTGTAAGCGGCCGGCCCTGTGCTCAACAGTGAACTTAAAGTTCTGGAGGGACAAGAACCACCTGGTAACCCGAGCGCTCCCCTCCTTAGCTCGACTCATCCACTGGAGAGGGGAGTGGTCGGTCACCAGACGGAACCTTCTCCCCAGAAGGTAATATCTGAGAGACTCGAGTGCCCACTTGATGGCGAGGCACTCTCTCTCCACAATGCTATACCGGGTTTCTGCTGGGGTAAGCTTGCGGCTTAGAAAAACCACGGGGTGCTCTTCCCCGTTGAGCTCCTGGGAAAGCACAGCCCCTAGTCCTACTCCCGAGGCATCTGTTTGAACTACAAACTCCCGCTTGAAGTCGGGCGTCACCCGAACCGAGGACTCACATAGGGCCGACTTCAAACGGGAGAACGCCTCCTCCTCCTGCTCCCCCCAGCGAACCATCACCGACTTTCTACCCTTCAAGAGGCCGGTTAATGGGGCTGCCAAGGTGGCAAAATGGGGAATGAACCTCATATAGTACCCAATCAGGCCCAAAAATGACCGTACTTGCTTGGACGTACGAGGCCTCGGCCAATTCCGGATTGCTTCAACTTTATTCACTTGGGGCCTAATGACTCCGCGTCCAATCACATACCCCAAATAGCGAGCTTCCTCTAGTCCCACCGAGCATTTTTTTGGGTTGGCAGTCAACCCCGCCTTCCTTAGAGAATCTATCACTGCCTGAAGTTTTGACAAATGACCCTCCCAGTCCGTGCTAAATACGACTATATCATCCAGATACGCGGAGGTAAACTGGTGATGGGGCTTGAGGACGACATCCATCAGACGCTGGAACGTAGCCGGAGCGCCATGCAACCCAAAAGGCAACACCCTATACTGAAAAAGCCCCTCCTGGGTGACAAAGGCCGTCTTCTCCTTTGCCGCCTCCGTCAGAGGTACCTGCCAGTAGCCCTTCGTGAGATCTAGGATCGAAAAATACCGGGCTTTTCCCAGCCGCTCTATCAACTCGTCCACCCGAGGCATGGGATAGGCGTCAAATTTTGATACCTCATTTAATTTCCTAAAATCATTACAGAACCGTAATGAACCATCCGGTTTGGGAATAAGGTCAATCGGGCTAGCCCACTCGCTTTTTGACTCTTCTATGACCCCTAGACGTAGCATCGATCTTACCTCCTGCGAAATGGCCTGTCGCCGAGCCTCCGGTACTCGGTATGGTCTTAGGCGGACTTTCACCCGGGGCTCGGTGACAATGTCATGCTCGATCAAGGTGGTACGTCCAGGAAGGTCAGAGAATACGTCCCTATTCCGACTAACGAATTCTCTCACCTCTTGTGCCTGTTTGGTCGACAGTCCGTCCCCTATCGTCACCCCAGCGGCGTTCTCCGGAACACCTGGTGACCCCGGGTCACTCCCTGCCGTCCAGACAGAGGGCGGGCTGTCTCCAAACAAATTCTCTCTGTCTCTCCAAGGTTTTAGTAGATTCACATGATATACCTGTTCGGGCTTCCGCCGCCCTGGCTGGTATATCCTGTAATCAACTGGGCCCACTTTCTCCTTAACTTAATAGGGTCCTTGCAACGGGCCAGGAATTTACTCTCAACCGTGGGAACGAGTACAAGAACTAGGTCACCCGGGTGAAATGTCCTTACCCGGGCGGATCGGTTATATACCCGACTCTGGGCCAGTTGTGCCGCTTCCATGTGCTCCCGGACGATCGGCAACACGACCCCTATTCGGTCCTGCATTTTTCCTTTGTGCTCTATCACACTTTTATGAGGCGTAGGCTGTTGCTCCCTTGCCTCCTTAGCGATGTCCAGTAGTCCACGGGGATGTCGCCCATATAACAACTCAAAGGGCGAGAACCCCGTGGACGCCTGGGGCACTTCCCGTACCGCAAACAAAACATAGGGCAACAGTAAGTCCCAATCTCTCCCGTCCTTAGCCATGACTCTTTTTAGCATGGACTACAGGGTCTTATTAAACCGTTCTACTAACCCATCGGTTTGGGGATGGTAGACGGACGTGTGCAGGTGTTTAATATTTAATAGCTTACACAATTCCTTTGTTATTTTGGACATAAAGGGTGTCCCCTGGTCCGTCTGAATCTCCTTTGGTATCCCCACCCGGGCGAACATACTCATAAGCTCTTTAGCTATTACCTTGGCCGACGTATGGCGCAATGGGACCGCCTCCGGATAGCGGGTGGCATAGTCTAACACTACCAGTATGTGTTGGTGACCTCGGGCTGACTTAATAATGGGGCCTACCAGATCCATGGCGATCCTTTCGAAGGGCACCTCTATAATGGGCATAGGTACCAGTGGACTGCGATACTGAGGTTGGGGGCTAGTCACCTGAAACACTGGACAGGACTGACAAAACCTCCGGACTTCCTCATAAATCCCAGGCCAATAGAACCGTTGTAGAATTCGCTCCAGCGTTTTCTTAACCCCCAGATGACCACCCAACACATGCGCATGCGCTAAATCCAAGACCATTCGCCGGTAAGGCTGGGGCACCACAAGTTGTTCCACCACCTCCTGCCTCACCTCGTCTACCCTATATAACAGGTCCTGGTTATAGGCCAGGTGAGGAAATACGGTATCGGCGCCGGGACGCTGGGCAACGCCATTAATCACTGACACACCTTCTCTAGCCCGCAATAACGTTGAATCCTGGAGCTGTGCGGTCCCGAAGGTTTCTCGGGGTACCCCCAGATCCAGGATAGACTAACTTTCTACTGTCTCACCCGCCAATACTTCTAGGGGAAACCGGTCAGGGTTACACTCTACCTCCCCTACGGTGACCCCTACAGCTGGGGCCCCTGCCTCGGGGTCCTCGGGCTCGGGACCCGGACATTTTTCTTCCCCACAGGTAGGCAACCTGTTCCTCCACAAAGTCCAGAACTGGGGAAAGTCCCTCCCCAATATTGCAGCATAAGGGAGCCGTCTCCCCACTCCGACGACATGTGGTACCTCCTTCCCACACACCGCCAGGGTAACCTTAGTGGTGGGATACTCCCGGCGATCCCCATGTATACAGACAATGGTAAGGGTTCGCCTATCTGGGAGTTTTTCCGTTACCAGCGATTCATGGACCAGAGTTACCAGGCTCCCAGAGTCCAGCAGGGCCTACACGGAGTGTCTATTAACAATGACATCACACACCGGAGGGGTGTCCGCAGCCAGCAGAGGGTCAGCTATATACACCGGTTGGGCATAAAAACAGGACCGGCGAGCGAACCCGCAGTCCATGGGTTCGGATGCCCTAGGGCAGTTGACTGCCACATGTCCTCAATCCTGACAATGCCAACATCTGATCCTTGCAGCCTCCCTCCTCCCCAGGGTATTCCTCCCACGGACTGGAGATCCACTCCCCTCCTTATGAGGTGGGATCCCTTTTTCAGGATCCCGGGTCGGCAACGGGGGCTGACGTGACTTCGGTAGTACCGCTGAGTCCCGCACCAAATCCTGAGTGGCCATATACCTCTCCACCAGGCTAACCAGTTGTTCCAGGTTGCCTGGATCGCCTTGTCCCACCCAGCGCTGTATGGCTCTCGGGAGGGTACGCACGAACCTGTCGACCACGACCCTTTCAACCATCTGAGAAGGGCTCAATATTTCAGGCTGAAGCCATTTTTTTACTAGGTGAAGTAAGTCATAGGCTTGTGACCGGGTGGGTCGGGACTCGGCAAACACCCACTGATACACCCTGTGCGCTCGCACATAGGTGTTTACCCCCAACCTGGCCAACACCTCACTTTTTAGCCTCTCATAGTCCTTGGCCTCATCGCGGCTGAGGTCAAAATAGGCCTTTTGTGCGTCCCCCACCAGAAAAGGCGCCACCACCTCGGCCCACTGTTCCAATGGCAGCCTCTCTTGCTCCGCGGTTCTTTCGAACACCGTCAGGAACGCCTCTATATTATCTTCCGGACCCATTTTCCTCAGGGCGGATCAGGCTTTATCCCTGGCGGTAGACACAGTCGGGGTTGTTGCGGTTGAAAGTCCTTGCAGGGATGTTCGCACCGTCTCTTGCATGGCTACCAGCTGCTGCATTAGGAGATTGTTTGTTTGCTGCTGTGCACACATAGCCTCCTCATGTCTTTTTTGCTGTAGCTCATTATTTTCCCTCTGAGCCTGCAATGCCTGTTGCTGCTGTACATTACTCTGAATCAGGTGCTTAATGGCCTCCTCCATCTTGTCATGAACCATAAAACTTGCAGGCCTGATATATGACATGCAGTCCAACACAACTTTTGTCTCAGGCCTGCCTCACTGCAGGAATGCCCGCATCCTCCACCAATTGTGGGGATGTGCTCGTGGTAGGCTACGGTAGCGGCGGCAGTATTGAGGCAATCACAGACAGTCTTTGTGGTACACCGTGACTTTATTTACACCAAAGGCATAACAGGCAATGTGCAGACCACACAGGTGCATATCCACATAGTGCATAAAACAAAAGTCCTTCCATAGAAAATAAACAGCAGGTTTGAGTCACCTTGTTTTGGACAGACCACAGCAGTTCTGCAGGCTTGTAAGCTACCTGCCTTTGTCTCCCTCAGGCCAGAGCCCCTTCGGCTTGTAGCACCACAGGTCCCAGGACTATCCTTCAATGTGTGTTGCGCCCAGACTCTCCTTCACCAGCACTGACTCTGTCTGTGGAAATCTCCAGCACAGCAAGACACACCCCACACCCATCATCAGCAGGCTGGGTTCTTTAAAGGCCCAGCTCCACCAAAAACCTGGGCTGGCCGTGGGGAACAGGCACCCCCCCAGCTCTTTACCTGTTCCCAGTAAAAACCGGCCCGGACACGCTGCGCCAGCAGCATTCGCCGCTGTAACCGCAATTATCCGGTTCTTACTCCACCGAGGCCAGGACCTCTGGTGGCACGTATCGTCCGTCCATTATTATTCCGGGGACTCTCCTACATAATATATATTTTTTTTTTTATACCCTTATAGAAATATTTTTTAATTTTTTCTTTTCTTTTTTTCTACCTGACTAATCTGGCTGGGGAAAATGAGATTATATTGGAGATAAAATATAAATATATATTACACACACATTTTATGTGTGTGTGTTTCTCTGTGTCTTCTTCAGTCCTACTTCAATGAATCGCGCTGTCAAGTGAAGGAGGAGGAAGGAGTAGGGGGCTGAAATAAGGACAGGAGCGCTAGGTCATGTAAACATATGACCACCACAATTGGACAATAGTGGTGGTCAACAGAAACTACTCTGCCCAGAAACTGATGCTATAGGCTCAGTTATCCCTGGGCAGAAGAAGGAAGCCGGGTAGATCGTGGGTATGTATTTCATACAGTGTCTCCTGGATCGTGATGTCAAGGAGGAGGAGGGAGGAGGAGGAGGCTGAAAAAAGCAAGGGGAGCGCTGGATCATGTAAGCATATGACCACCATGATTGGACAAATATTGCGGTGGTCAACAGATACTATTCTGCCCAGAAATCGATGCTATAGGCTCGGTTATCGCTGGGCAGTAGGAAGCCGGGTACATTGCGGGGAAACGCTGCAGAGAGCAGTGAAGTAGCGCTCTCTAACATACAGACTGACGACGTCTAAACACGTGGTAGCTGCACGGGGCATGTGTAGTTAGCACGTATATAGATGGATTGCAGTCGGGAAGGGGTTAAGGACACAAGGCGTACCTGTACGTCCTATGTAGCTCCGACCACCGCCGCGCGGTGATCGGAACAAGGTGCCTGCTGAAATCATTGAGCAGGCACCTTGGGTCAATGCGCGGGGGGGGGGGGTCCCGTGACCCCACTGTGTCGGCGATCGTCGCAAACCTCAGGTCAATTGCGGCTTTTACATGTTGCGGTGGTGGCGGGTGGCGATGCCACTGGGTCCCCGTGCATCTGTAAGGGGGACGCGATGGCATGGAAGGCATCGGTGCTGCCTTCCGGTGACAAGCCTGTGAGATCCAGCCCCCTGGATCTCACAGGCCGGAAGCTGTATGAGTAATACACACTATTACTCATAGAGCCAATGCATTCCAATACAGAAGTATTGGAATGCATTGTAAAGGGGATCAGACCCCAAAAGTTGAAGTCCCAAAGTGGGACAAACGCGCGCGTTTGTAAGAGGAAACCTGAAGATACAGCCGTCACTACCACCCTCTTACAAGCACCAGGAAGATCGGGTAGGAGTTCTTAAAGCCAGCATAACAAAGGCAAGTTATTATATATATACATACTCCTCTCTCTATATATATAAATCTGAAAATATACTGGGACATTTTACTTATAGTAACTGATCGCTATCTTGTAAACTAATTACTATCTTACACTGGATAGTCACAACTGTATATCTGGTAAAGCCTTTACTGTCGTATAGCAGTAGAAAAAGAAATATACATTCACCATTCGCTGCTGCACTTATTGTATATCTTGAAAAACATTTATTGACGTATATCAGTAGAAAAATAAAAATATATTCAGCAGTTATATGAGGTAAAGCCTTTAGTGGTGTATTTCTGTACAAAAATCAAGATATATTCAGCGTTCAGCACTGCAGTTATATGTGGGAAAGTCCTTTTTGCGGTATGGACTGAATTACGTGTGTTAAAATTTAGTATTTAAGTTTCACACACTGCGCACTTACGTTAAGACGTCCATAAGAGCGGTGCACAATACAGGTGAATACACTATGTACTAACCCTGCACAAAAATGCTAAATAATTCACACCACCCCGCATCTATCTACGGTATTGCTTACTGGACACTTTTCTGCAGCACAGAAACCACACGAGGTCTGCATCTTGCTCTTCCAGCGCGGACCTACTTCCTCCGCTACGTCCCGTTCACTTCAGAAAAAATCTTGTATTCTGCGTTAAGCGCTGCACTGATATAGGCTAAAAATAAATTTCAAATATTTGGGTGGTAAAAAATCTTGTATATGGCATTTAGCGCTGCACTGATTTGCGCTAAAATCTCTTTTGAAATATTTAGGTGGCAAAAAAATCTTGTATTCAGTGTTAAGCAATGCACTGATATGCACTAAAATCTGTTTTGAAATATTTTTGTGAAAAAAAAAAATTGCATTCGGCATTAAGCGCTGCACTTATATGCACTAAAATCTCTTTTGAAATATTTGGGTGGCAAATAATCTTGTATTCTGCGTTAAGCGCTGCACTTATATGCGGTAAAATCTTTTGTGAATTATTTTGGTGGAAATAAAAATGTTCACCTCCTCCATTAACTTCCTCATCTCTTCATTAACATCGGAAACACTAACTTTACACCACCACCCCCAGCTATATATCTAAGTGGTTCCTGCACCACCTAGGAGTGAATAAAGGTAAATGGTACTGCCTGCCTGTTAAAGGGAACTACAGCATGATACCACAATACATTTGATATGACATTCAGCAAGAGTTTAAAGTGCCCACATAGAGCACATAGTGGGATACTGCATCAAGATGAATCAGGCGTGGATCAGACAGGATTTCAACAACCAATTCCTGATGCATCAGTCTAGATCATCCATGGTGCCACACCAACATTTTGACAAGAGACAATTTTCTTCTGCCTCAGCTACTATTCGGATGCTGTTACCCTGCCTGATGCCAAACATCTGATGCCAAGTGCTCCTTCTTTCACCCACCATCTTCAGCAAGTACTAGTATTGCCACCTACCTCCACACTGTTACCTTGCCACTCTATGGCCTCCTGGTGCTGCCATGTCTACACTACGTCAACGTGCCACTCTGTTGTATCATGCTGCTGCTGCTGCCATCTCCACACTATGTAACCTGGCCACTCGCTGGCCTCCACATACTGCTGCCAAATACATACTGTGTGATTGTGCCACTCGGTGGCCTCCTCATACTGCTGCCACCTCCACACTGTCTGATGCTGCCACCACCTCCAGACTTTGTCATTGGGTCACTGTGTGGTCTCCTCATGCTGCTTTCACCTTACCACTCTGTCATAGGGACACTCTGTGGACTTCACATGCTGTTTACACCCTCCCCACTTCATGACTGGGCTACTATTTTGGCTTTTGGCCTGGCTGACATCATCATTTATTTGACCTTTCTTCTGATCTGTCAGAAGGAAGGAAAAATGAGACACACAACAGATCCTGTCTGTGTAGCAGCTGTAAGGCCTGTATGGTCCCATCAGAATTGGCTTATGATTTGGTAGACAAAAGCAGGAGTGGGTACAAAACACAGAAGACATGCAAATATTTCAGTCACGTGTTATCTCTGTTTTAGATCCATTCTTGTTTTTAATGGCTTTAGCAATATTGAGCAAATGCTGACCGAGTAAAGGCGTATGCTCCAAAGACAGGATCCGTTTTTTGTGGGTTATTGTTCTGACGAATCAGAGGAAGGGTAAAATTAATCAGTGACATCAACACAAACTTACTGCTGACATCCTCTCCACTCTGTCAGGGGGGCTTTACTTGTATGTGTGTAATAGAACAGGTTCTGTAGACATCTATGTAGAACCAGCTGACAAGGGTGTAAAAGGAGTGCACTTCTTCTTGACACTAACATCGACCTATCAGGCAGAGTCCATACTTGAGTTATTAGGCCAGGTTTGGTAAATTTAAGTATACTTCATTTTAATCAAGTTTTGGTTAAATAAAAAGAATGTTAAAATATTTAATAAATTTAATAATAAAAATAAAATGTTGTGTAAGACAGGAGAGAATCGGCCAGTCTTATGTTTATTCAACGACGTGGTGTTGCGATGGAGAAAGCAGAAAAAAAAAACTCTCCACCTGGAGCCGAATCCTGTCAAGATTGATGCAAGTGCGGTATTGGCTGCTCATCCAGCAAGATACTTCAGGGGGAACCTGCCTGCCATGCTTAGGCCTCTACTAGCGACAGTTAATGAGAAGAAGACAAAGCTTCAAGATTGCTTGGAGCCCGGAAGAGTTGTGAATTTAATCACGATTCAAACCAACCAGGGCCCAGTCTCTTTGTCAGGGGTTCCCAGTCATCATGGAATGGAAAGGAGGGCATCCTTATTATATTTAATAAATTTTATAATAAAAATTACATTTTTCCTAACAGAGAAGGAGGAGGACGTCCTGTGGTGCATGGAGATGGAGATGGTCTTCGGATTCCCACACAGACATCTCAGAAATGAACCTCAGCTTCCAAAAGCAGCTCCTGGGAAGATCATGGAGCATCCCGATCATCCATCATCTATTCGCCCCACTTTATTTTGGAAGTGTGTAGAACCCATGTGTAGGACCCCAATGCTGCAGATTGATCATGGAGACACCAAATTTTATAATATATATGGAATTAAAGAAATTAATTTAATAATAACATTAAAAAAAATTCTCAGGAGAGAATCTGCCAGTCTTCAGTTTATTCAATGACATGGAGGGTGTTGCGATGGAGAAAACAATTCCTCTACACCTGGAGCCGAATCCTGTCAAGATTGATGCTAGTGCGGTATTGGCTGCTCATCCAGAAAGATACTTCTGGGGGAACCTGCCTGGCATGCTTAGGCCTCTACTAGCGACAGACAATGAGAAGACGACAAAGCTTGTTCTTTTCTGTACATTGAATAAAAAAAATTTGGGGCCTGTACTCCACTGGCCTGCAGTAAAATTGATATCTAATGACCATCTAATATACCTCCAGCCACATAATCACTTGATGTTTTCTGTCCGGTGAATGCCTAATGTTTGGGGCCTATACTCCCATGGCCTAAAATAAAAAAAATTAAGGCTCCAGCATGGCACATTTTTGAGAGTTTCAATTTAAGACACATAAAAATGGCCCCTGATTAAAATACATATTTTTTGTGGGAATTTTTGCCATTGATCCCCCTCTGGTATGTCACTGTCCATGTTGTGGGATGATTTGTGCACTTCTTGTAATTATTTGGTGGCTGCAAATATGAGCTGAAGGTTTTTCAGGTTCGCCTGCCATTAAAGTGAATAGGGCCTGGCGCAAACTTGCGGTTCAAACATTTGATCGTGTTTGTGAACCGTCCCGGCCGATGTTCGTCTATCACTAGTCATCATCATCATCCTCTGACTCTTCCTCCTCCAGTGGCAGCTCTTCATCCTCATCCTCCTCCACTTCCACCTCCACATGTATTTCTGGAGCGTAATAATATTACAGGCTATGGCTACTAGAGAGGGGTCGTTGATCCAGGGAGTTATTCTGATTGCCTGATTGGAGTCGGGAAGGAATTATTTATTCCCCTAAAGTGGGGAAAATTGGCTTCTGCCTCACAGGTTTTTTTTTTTTTTTTTTTGCCTTCCTCTGGAACAACTTGCAGGATAACAGGCCGAACTGGATGGACAAATGTCTTTTTTCGGCCTTATGTACTATGTTACAATGGGAGCTTCTCCTTGTGGGTCCCCAACAGCTACAGGATAGGCAGCAAGAATTGCTAGCTGTTCTTCTTCCGTCATCATCCTCTGCTCATCAGCTACATGAGCATCAGCGTCTGTTCTAAGATAAATATGAGGGAGATGAGATCATGCTGCATTTGTCCCTACTTTCAACTTTTGTGGCCTCCTCAAAGGACTTTATCACCCTACATGAGTCTAGGATGAGCTACTACTGCCTGACCTCAAAACAACACATGCTCCCCGTTGAGGTCTGGTGACATGACAAAATAGTTCACAGCTTTGCTTGTACATTTCAGTGGCAGCTCTTCATCCTCATCCTCCTCCACTTCCACCTCCACATGTATTTCTGGAGCGTAATAATATTACAGGCTATGGCTACTAGAGAGGGGTCGTTGATCCAGGGAGTTATTCTGATTGCCTGATTGGAGTCAAGGAAGGAATTATTTATTCCCCTAAAGTGGGGAAAATTGGCTTCTGCCTCACAGGTTTTTTTTTCTTTTTGCCTTCCTCTGGATCAACTTGCAGGATAACAGGCCGAACTGGATGGACAAATGTCTTTTTTCGGCCTTATGTACTATGTTACAATGGGAGCTTCTCCTTGTGGGTCCCCAACAGCTACAGGATAGGCAGCAAGAATTGCTAGCTGTTCTTCTTCCGTCATCATCCTCTGCTCATCAGCTACATGAGCATCAGCGTCTGTTCTAAGATAAATATGAGGGAGATGAGATCATGCTGCATTTGTCCCTACTGACAACTTTTGTGGCCTCCTCAAAGGACTTTATCACCCTACATGAGTCTAGGATGAGCTACTACTGCCTGACCTCAAAACAACACATGCTCCCTGTTGAGGTCTGGTGACATGACAAAATAGTTCACAGCTTTGCTTGTACATTTCAGTGAGTTGGAACGTCGCGGATTAAGCGGTGTAACGGCAGACTATTCTGTTACTGCAAGTCTAGGAGAGTGTTACTCACCATGTTAGAATGGCTAAAATGTAAAGACAACCTCCTGAACATTGGCAGCACCTTGCGCAAGCCAGTGTAGGTTTTTAAAAAGCATTCCATGACTAGGTTAAAGATGTGCACCATGGAGGAAGCATGTGTAATCTTGCGGCGAGGTTGGGAGCAGCTCCCTAAAAGCAGCAGTCTCGAATAAATGGTATGGCAGCCACTGCACCACCAGTAACTTGACTAGGTGGGAATTAAGCTTGTGCACCATTGGATTGCTGGGTGTGTAAAGTTGTTTCCTGGTCAGGCGTTTCATTATGGATGGCTGATGATGGAGTGGATGAAGAGGAGTCTAAGCAGGAGAGGCAGAAAGGGATGATGACAATGTGAAAGATACTGTATTGCCCGTTAATGCGGCCTGGCTACCGCAACGGGGTGCGGGAGAAGTAGGAAACTCCAGTTGCTGTAGCTGGCTGCCACCCTTGCACACAGGATGGGGTGATGCCGCTTCATGTGGTTCACTAGAACTGTGGTGCCTAAGTTTGTGCTTGCCTGCCCAAGTCTTATTTTGTTCTTGCAGAGCTGGCACGGGGCAATGTTTCTGTCTCTTGACAGTGTGGAGAAAAACTGCCAGATGGGAGATACTCTCGCAGAGCTAGAGGCAGCCGAGCATGGCTTAGCTGTGGCACATTTATGGCCTAATGAAGTGATGGATGTAGTGTACAGTACATAGCATTTTTGCCTGATATTCACAGAAACCACATGCTATTTGAGTCATGTACGACCCTTTTCTGTTCTTGGTGGCCAAATTGCAACTAGATTTTCATCCAGGTGGCAAATGAAAAACACAATGAGTAAAACTCATACTAAGTTTACATGAGCAGTAAAATACCCTTGTACTTGTAGCAGATTCAATATCTTCACTTATTCTGCCATCTGTGTTATGGACATTTCTAATGTAACTTTATACAATTTTATAGAATTTTAAGACAACTCTAATAATCCACAAAAGCTAAAGATTGTGAAATGTACATTCCTGGATCAAATCCCTGCTGACTGATGCTGCTGAAGCTTCTCTTGTACGTGATCACTGCAACTCTAATGTTTTTTAGTATGCTGTTTATAAAAATATGTTTGGTGTTCTTTTTTACAGCATATCACTGAATCCTGTAATTGCTTTTTTTATCTTTCATGCTGTAGAAAATAAATGCTTCAGGCATAATGACAACCTTGATGACCATTATCTTTTCACTGCCAATGAAACAGCTAAATCAATTTCTTTTCTAATATTTTTTGTTCTTTTGTAATTCTCTTTAGTGTGAATTTTAGTGGAATAAGAAAAATATTACAGGAAACATATATTTTGTGGAGATTGTAAGGCCCCTTTCACAAAAGCGAGTATTCCGCGCGGGTGCAAAGCGTGAGGTGAACGCCTTGCACCCACAATTAATCCTGACCCATTCATTTCAATGGGGCTGTGTACATGAGCGATGTTTTTCACGCATCACTTGTGCGTTGCGTGAAAATCACAGCATGTTCTATATTCTGCGTTTTTCACGCAACGCATGCCCCATAGAAATGTATGGGGCTGCGCGAAAATCACATCGCAATCGCAAGCAAGTGCGGATGCGGTGCGATTTTCATGCATGGTTGCTAAGGAGACGAGGGATGTATGACCCAGGACCCCATTTACTTTATTATTTTCCAATATAACATGGTTATAATGGAAAATAATAGCATTCTTTAATACAGAATGCTAAGTATAATGTCAATTGAGCGTTAAAAAATAATAAAAACATAACTCACCTCATCCACTTGATCGCGCCGGGATCCTCTTCTTTGTTCTTCTTGAAGGACCTGCAAAAGGACCTTCGCTGACGTCATCGTGCTCACCATGTGGTGAGCACGGTGATGTCAGGGCAGGTCCTGCTGAATGAAGATAGAACGCACCTGCAAAGCATCCGGCCCGCACCCGCGACGCCCGTGTGAAGGGCGCCTAAAAGTTTACTGGAATAATTAGCATATTCTGACATAATATGATGCAACCATTCTTCTTGTAATATGATTACTGTTGAGGAATGGTGAAATTCTATAAATGCCTTGTGCTGCTTTGTTAAATTTTAAGACTGCAAAATACATTTTAATATTGAATATGAAATGACAATACAATTAGAATATTATTAAAATATATTTTCATGTGACATCTTAACTGAAAAGTTTCCAAGATAAAATATTAAAAGCTTATCCATAACCATTTATGTGTGATCAGAGGGATTCTGACCCCAGGGACCGAACAAACCAACAGTACAGGGGAATTCAATGCCATGGTACATTTAATGTTTAGCCAAACTCCGTAAAAACAATCTGTATGTGTGCTCATGCTTGATACTGCAGCTCAGCCCCTGGCACAACCATGTGTAAGGGCAAAGCAATGTACCTGGAGAAACAATAAAGGCTCCAACTCTGCAGTATTGTTTCCCTTGATACATACTGAGCAATGCTCTTCCTGTAAAGAAAATTGATTAAAAAAAACAAAAAACATTTGAAATGTTTTAATCCTAAATTTCTGTATTACATCAAGGATATATACAACTTAAGGATAAACAAAATGATTCATAGTGAACCATGTTTGTTACGAAGTTCGCAAAAATATGTCTGCTAAAGACACCCAAAGCTATTTAGGTTTGTTTCAGATGAATCCAGTAAAAGTAGAAGGATGCTCACTTGACTATTGGAGAAGGTGGAGGGGAGGACTTGCCCTGATTGGTTCACAGGCTGACAGCCTGGATCAGCCAGTGTGGCAGTAGACAGGGAATGCCAATGAAGAGTGAGCAGAACGTCATTCTGTGTTAAGCTGGGTGGGTGGGCGGATGGGTGTATGCAATGTCTGACAGAATATGATCTAAGACAGTATACAGAATCCCAAGAAAGCATCTTTTATAGAGTAATAAGATAGTGTAGGGAAAAAATAAAAATAAATAATTGTGTAGAATACTAGGAACTTTAACTAGTGAAAGCTGTCTGAGAGAGTAAGGGGCTGAGAGGATGGGGGACAGTGCTTAATAATGCAGCTGCTGCAGAATCTCATTTTTGCTGTTCTGTGCTACAAAACCAGCAACTATTGTTGAGTAAACCCGAACTGTAAACTGTAATGTGGATTTTTGGACCCCGGACCCAAACCCGAACATTTCAGTAAAAGTTTGAGTTCGGGTTCGGTGTTCGGCGAGTTAATGGCGCATTTTGAAAGGCTGCAGAGCAGCCAATCAACAAGCGTTTAACTTGTGTGCTCTTAGAAGCCTACTAATGGCATGGCTGTGATTGGCCAGTGCAGCATGTGACCCAGCCTCTATATAAGCTGGAGTCACGTAGCGCTGCATGTCACTCTGCTGTGCTTAGTGTAGGGATAGGATGCTGCTGCTGTGAGGAAGAGAATAGGACAGAATATTTAATCAGAAGTGCTTTTTAACCCAGCGATCTACCTAGATTTTGTTTTGTGGGTGCATTGCACAATCTTTTTACGATCCTTTTACCCTGCCCTGTGCCCAGTGACCCAGAAAAATAACTTTTATCCGTCTGTTAGTTAGGTGGGTGGCAGCGGCCATTTTATGCAAGTTCAGTGCACCAGCACAGCATATGTGCATTTGTGACAGTCAAATAGAAGCTTGAAATACTGCAATTATATTCTGGGTTTAAAAAAAATCACCCATTTTTGGCAAGACCCTACATCTGTGGCCTTTGCAGCATTTGTCTGTGTGCAATTTAAGCTAGAAATACAGCAATAATTTTCTGGGTTTTAAAAAACACCCTTTTTGGGCGAAATCCTAATTTTGCGGCATTTGCAGCATCTGTCATTGTTAAAAACAAGCTTGAAATAATTCGATAATTTTCTGAGTTTTAAAAAAACACATATTTTTGGCAATACCCTCCATCTAGGGCCTATGCCGCATTAGTGAGTGTGCAATTTAAGCTAGAAATACAGCAATAATATTCTGTGTTTAAAAAAAACACTCTTTTTGGGCAAAATACTCAATTTTACAGCCCTTGCTGCATCTGTCAGTGTGAAATTCAAGCGCTATATACTGCTGTCACATTCTGTTTTTTTTTTTTTAAAAACACCCTTTTTGGGCAAAATACAAAATTTGCGGCCTTGTTTGCATCTGTCAGTGTGAGATACAAGCTTTAAATTCAGCAATAATATTCTGGGAAAGGGATAACTCCATAGTCATTAAGCCTTCCAACAAGGGCGGGAACATAGTCATCTTAGATACATCACAATATATAGAGATGTGTGATAACATCTTAAATGTGACTGAGTGTTATCAGGTTCTCAAACAGAACCCTACGACTTCTTACAAGAGAGAGCTAGTGGTTTTGATACAGGAAGCAAGAAATTAATTCCTCATTGATAAGAATTAAGTAGACTTCCTAATCCCGGCCCATCCTATACTGGCCTGCTTTTATGCGCTACCAAAGGTCCATAAGGGTTGGGACCCTTTAAAAGGGAGACCTATAGTATCTGGGATAGGAAGTCTTACACAGAACATAAGTAAATATGTAGATACCATCTTACGTCCATTTGTACTATCTCTTCCATCATATGTGCGTGACACAATGGACGTACTGAATAGAATTAACGATATTGTTCTGGAGGAAGACGTTATTCTAGCTAGCCTAGATGTGGAATCCCTCTATACGTTGATTCCACATGATGAAGGCATCCGTACCACGGCCTACTTCCTCAAGGGGAGGGGCACCCACTGTGAGAAGCACAATCAATTTGTTCTGTCTCTTCTGAGATTTGTGCTGGACCACAACATATTTACCTTTTAATGGTAAAATCTTCCGCCAGCTCAGGGGTGTTGCAATGGGCAGTCCTTGTGCCCCCAGTTTTGCAAACCTATACCTGGGCTGGTGGGAGAATTAAGTTGTCTTCAGCGAATCTCATGATAAATGGTCATCCCATATACAATTATAGCTCCGTTTTATTGATGACATACAGATTTCTTGGAAAGGGAGTAAGCAGGAATTTGAGGCCTTTGTACAGCATCTTAATGTGAACAATCTAGGACTATTCTTCACTTCTACCATCAACAATTGGGAGATTACATTCCTAGATTTGTGTATTACCAAAGGCAGAGAGGGCCACATCAGTACTAGAATGTTTAGAAAACCAACGGCGACCAATAATCTTCTACAATGGGGGAGTTGGCACCCACAGCCCTTATGTCAAGGGATGCCCAAAGGTCAATATCTCAGGGCTAGACGTAACTGTTCTGGATTATTTGATTTAAAAAAACAGCAGACGATCTCAGAGGAAGGTTTTCAGCCCATGGGTACCCGGATATACGATCCTTAAGAATGCTTACCATCATGCACGATGCTCTGATAGGGCAACCCTCCTCACTCCAAAAGAAACCAAGATAAAGGATGAGGTTGTAAGGATAATCGGGACTTTTGATGCAGGTCATCAAATGGTGAGGGATATTATCACCCGCCATTGGGGTATCCTACGTACAAATCCTGATGTTGGTACCTGTGTTGGCAGTTATCCCTCTATTACATATCGTAGAGGCAGAAATGTAAGGGATAGATTAGTGCACAGCTTTTTTACCCCTGCCCAAACACGAACATGGCTAATTTCTGACAGAAAGGGTAAATTTAGGTGTAGCGGGTGCGTCGCGTGTAATGCAATTAAAACGGGCAGGACTTTTACCTGCTCAGTGACTCAAAAAACGTATGACATCTGGTCCTATATTACATGTAGAACAGCTGTTATATACCTTATGACATGTAACTGCGGCCTACAATATGTGGGCAAGATGATACGTGAATTCAGACGCAGAGTAGGAGAACACCTTAACGATGTCTGTAATGAAAAAGACACGCCTATTGCCAGACACGTTAATGAGGTGCATGGAGGTAGTGTCAAGGCTATACAATTCCAGGGTATCGAACAAGTGCGCCAATCTGTCACGAGGGTATCAAGAGCCACGTCTGACTCCGTTATACCCGGGGTCAGGAAGTCGCAGCGAGTGGCTGCGAGCTCTATATCTAAAGATCACGGTGTTTCTTAGTTATTGTTTTCTGTGTTTGCCTTGCTATCCATTTGTCTCTCTCAGGGATCCGTAGCTTCTCCTCCCCAGCTGTTTCTTGTCTGCCACTCCCTACCTCCTTATATTCTCCCCTCACACTTCTCTAGTTGCCAGTTATAGAGCTTCCTGCCTGGACATCTATACTGACCCACTGGAGTGGTTAATTCTGGTTGTTGTTCCTGTGTGCTACCCTCCGGATCCCTGTTTGGCTTATTGTTGTCTCTTGTTGTCGCCCACCTGGGAATATATGTTGAGTCTGTGTTGTCTGTCCTCCCCTTGGTGTTTTCCCTTAGAGTTAGTGGTGCGGACTAGTGTTCCCATCGCCCTGTTCACTACCTAGGGCTCAGCTCAGGGAAAGCCAGGGCTTTAGGCACGTGATCGGCGTACGGGTGAGGAACCCGTCTAGGGACGTCAGGGCAGCCAGGTGCCAGCCGCCAGGTGAGTCAGGGGTCACCATCTTCCCTCTCACTTGGGCAGGGCCTTCCTCGTTCCCTCCCTCTGTGTCACGTATGTGATAGCCACGCCGACCGTGATACAATCTCCCAGAGGAGGTGATCTATACAATAGATTGCTCAGAAAGGAACTGGAATGGATCTACCGTCTGAATACGGAAAGCCCTAATGGACTTAATGAATCCAGCAACTTTACATGCTTCATTGACAAAGTAATTATGTGCAATGTGACATTTTATACATATTGATGTCCAATGTTGTACTGTGCACTAGAAGTGTATATCCGTCACCGCACACCTACTGATTGATCCCCCTTTCTGTGTCTGAAAATGGTCCACAAACTGCCTAGCAATTGAATAGGGGTCTCTTTATCCTCAGTATTATTCTACTCCCATTTATATGACAGCTTTACAGTCTATGTCTGCTGTTTGAGCTGCCCATCACCCTTATTCTATTCCCTCGATGTGTAGTAACCAGTCACTTTCCAGACTAGGTCTTATCCCCTGCTATATATTATAAGCCGCCTATAGCTCCCCCAATATTCCTATGCAGGAAGAGAGACATAATGATACAATAACACTTGGCCTGAGGGACGGACGGAGGCACGATGTTTAGCCACGCCTACTTCTTCCTCATTGGCCCAAGCGGACAGCGCCTTCTCCTTCCCCTCCATTAGGGCAACAGTACATATGGAGTGGTATCCGGCGGGCGCGTAAGGCCACCATAGTGCTGATGCGCTGCACATAGACATGTGCAGCGTCCTACCGCCGGTGCCGATTTAGATACTACTTACTTATTCTCAGCCCTCTGCCCTGCTCCTGACGAAGTGTCTGGCCCAATGGACACAGAAACGCGTCGAGCGGGCTGAGGAGTAGTTGGTGCTTAGGTAGCTTTGCTGTAACATGCTCTGGTATCCTGTGAATGCCGGACTCTAATAGGGCTTTCTAACTGAGTGTTTCTCTTAGCGGCGTTAATGATACCGCAGTATAGAGTACACTGATAGGATAGAGCACTCGACAGCATTGTACTGTGCGGCATCCCACTGTTTTTGTTACTTTGGAGCCTGAATACACTTTCTGCTTCTAGGTATAGGGCCCCCTTACAGCGGCTGAACAATAGAGATGTCGCGAACATAAAATTTTCCGTTAGCGAAAGTCGAACGCGAATTTTCGCAAATGTTCGCAAACCGGCGAACCGCCATAGACTTCAATAGGCAGGCGAATTTTAAAACCCACAGGGACTCTTTCTAGCCACAGTAGTGATGGAAAAGTTGTTTCAAGGGGACTAACACCTGGACTGTGGCATGCCGGAGGGGGATCCATGGCAAAACTCCCATGGAAAATTACGTAGTTGACGCAGAGTCCGGTTTTAATCCATAAAGGGCATAAATCACCTAACCTTCCTAAATTGTTTGGAATAACGTGCTTTAAAACATCAGGTATGATGTTGTATCGATCAGGTAGTGTAAGGGTTACGCCCGCTTTACAGACATTGACAGACCAAACTCCCCTTTTAATGCACCGCAAACAACCGCAAACAGTCCATTTGCCCTACCGCAAACTCCCCATTTGCACAAGGTTGGATACCAAGTTAGCCATGTCCCGTTGATGTCATTGAAGGTTTCGTCCTCCACCCAGCCACGTACAACACCAAGGGTCCCCGAAAGGTGAATTGAATAGATTTTTCGAACGGGGAGATGGTAAAAAAACGCTGGCTCCCTCCCCTTTGTTTGAATCCACGGTCACTGCGTCCGCGCCGTGCAATTTACTGTCCCACCCGATATGAGTGGTATTTTCTGTAGTTCTCTTCTCATCAGTTTAATCCCTGTTACGTCCCCAATCTGGGGTCCATTTATTGAATTGATTTTTCGAACGGGGAGATGGTTAAAAAACGCTGGCTCCCTCCCCTTTGTTTGAATCCACAGTCACTGCGTCTGCGCCGTGCAATTTACTGTCCCACCCGATATGAGTGGTATTTTCTGTAGTACTATTCTCATCAGTTTAATCCCTGTTACGTCCCATATCAGGGTGGGATTGCTTTTTGTGAAAAAAAATTTAGGCCGGGTACCTTTGACTGCCTTCTCTGATACAGCAAACTGAATTGATTTTGGGAATCGGGAGATGGAAAAAGCAGCTTGGTCGGTCCTCTTACTCCCAAGTTGGGGCACTGCGCGTGCACGGAGAAATGTGCTGTGACACCCTATATGAGTGGTGTCTTAACTAGTACTATTCCTATCAGTTTAATCCCTGTTACGTCCCCTATCCGGGGACGTGTGTCGAATTGACTATTAACCATTGTCGGATTAACGAACCATTACGACATCTTGAAATAATTTAGTTCTGAGCTCTGTACTTGCTTTGTATTGGAATTGATGGGAATTTTTTAAATTGTCTACATTATTTCTAATAAACTATTAAGATACTTTATTATGATTTTTTTATTTTATGTATTAAAAACCCATACAACTTAAAAAAAAATATATATTTATGTTTTTTCTATGAAAAATTATCCAGCCGATCGCTTTTGGTCTGATCATAATGAAGCAACGGCCTTATCATCTGGGGTGTGGCAACATTGCCAACACACTCATAAAGGTGATGATCGCTTCATTGTGATACGCAAGCCCCTTCACCACGACAAGGTAACGATCACGAAGGGGAATTGACACATGTATGTGCCTTTTTTTTGTTTTGTTTTTGCAGCCACAGTGCAGCACCAGAGGCCAGAAAAACTAGGCATGTACACATGCCTGAAAAATAATGGTATTGTTGCAGCCGCTGTTGTAGCAGCGGCCGGAAAAATTTATGTTTTCCAGGCAGAAAGGTGACTAAAACTTTGCGGCTTGAACCCTAGCTGGTGGCGGAGAATTCACAAAAGTCATCCGGTATGTAGACATTAAATACAGCAGCGTGGGGACCATTTTAAAGCCAAGGCATGTCATCAGGCCTTTTGTTAGTCAAACGTATCCCCCACTGTCAGTTCCTTCGGGATCCATGCCTCATTCATCTTAATGAAGGTGAGGTAATCAACACTTTTTTGACCGAGGCGACTTCTCTTGTCAGTGACAATGCCTCCTGCTGCACTGAAGGTCCTTGTTGACAGGACACTTGAAGCGGGGCAGGCCAGAAGTTCTATCGCAAACTGGGATAGCTCAGGCCACAGGTCAAGCCTGCACACCCAGTAGTCAAGGGGTTCATCGCTCCTCAGAGTGTCGATATCTGCAGTTAAGGCGAGGTAGTCTGTTACCTGTCGGTCGAGTCGTTCTCTAAGGCTGGATCCCAAAGGGCTGTGGCGATGTGTAGGACTGAAAAAGCTCTGCATGTCCTCCATCAACAATACATCTGTAAAGCGTCCTGTCCTTGCCGCCGTGGTCGTGGTAGGAGGAGGATTACTTTCACCTCTACCCCTGTTAGATTCCCGTTGTGCTGTGACATCCCCCTTATACGCTGTGTAAAGCATATTTTTTAGTTTTGGTTTTGAACTGCTGCATCCTTTCCGACTTTCGGTAATTTGGTAACATTTCCGCCACTTTCTGCTTATACCGGGGGTCTAGTAGCGTGGCCACCCAGTACAGGTCGTTCTCCTTCATCCTTTTTATACGAGGGTCCCTCAACAGACATGACAGCATGAAAGGCCCCATTTGCACAAGGTTGGATGCCGAGCTACTCATTTCCCGTTTCTCGTCCTCACTGATGTCATTGACGGTCTGTTCTTCCCCCCAGCCACGTACAACACCACGGGTCCCAGATAGGTGACAACAACGAGCACCCTGGGATGCCTGCTGTGGTTGGTCTTCCTCCTCCTCAAAGCCACATTCCTCCTCTGACTCCTCTTCCTCATACTCCTCTTCCAGCGTTGCTGCAGGTCCGGCAAGCGATGATGACAAGGCTGTTTCTGGTGGTGATGGTGACCACAACTCTTCCTTTTCCTCTTCACGCTCATCTACAGCCTGATCCAGCACTCTTCGCAGGGCACGCTCCAGGAAGAAAACAAATGGGATGAGGTCGCTGATGGTGCCTTCGGTGCGACTGACTAGGTTTGTCACCTCCTCAAAAGGATGCATGAGCCTACAGGCATTGCTCATGAGCGTCCAGTAACGTGGCAAAAAAATTCCCAGCTCCACAGAGGCTGTCCTAGCACCCCGGTCATACAAATACTCGTTGATGGCTTTTTCTTGTTGGAGCAGGTGGTCGAACATTAGGAGTGTTGAATTCCAACGTGTCGGGCTGTCGCAAATCAAGCGCCTCACTGGCATGTTGTTTCGCCGCTGGGTATCTGAAAAGTGCGCCATGGCCGTGTAGGAACGCCTGAAATGGCCACACACCTTCCTGGCCTGCTTCAGGACGTCCTGTAAGCCTGGGTACTTAGACACAAAGCGTTGTACGATGAGATTCAACACATGTGCCATGCACGGCACATGTGACAACTTGCCCAAATTCAATGCCTCCAACAAATTGCTTCCATTGTCACACACCACTTTGCCGATCTCCAGTTGGTGCGGGGTCAGCCACTGATCCACCTGTGCGCTCAGGGCGGACAGGAGTGCTGGTCCGGTGTGGCTCTCTGCTTTCAGGCAAGTCAACCCCAAGACAGCGTGACACTGTCGTATCCGGGATGTGGAATAGCCCCTGGGGAGCTGGGGGAGTGCCGTTGATGTGCAGCCAGACGCTGCAGCAGAAGAGGACTCAGCCAAGGAGGTTATCAAAGAGGATGGAGTAGGAGGAGTAGAGGAGGTGGCAGTAGGCCTGCCTGCAAGTCGTGGCGGTGTCACCAACTCCGCTGCAGAGCCACGCATTCCATGCTTGTCAGCCGTCAGCAGGTTGATCCAATGCGCAGTGTAGGTGATATACCTGCCCTGACCGTGCTTTGCAGACCAGGTATCAGTGGTCAGATGGACCCTTGCCCCAACACTGTATGCCAGACATGCCATGACTTCCTTTTCAATAACTGAGTAGAGGTTTGGGATTGCCTTTTTTGAAAAAAAATTTAGTCCGGGTACCTTCCACTGTGGTGTCCCAATAGCGACAAGTTTTTTGAAGGCCTCAGACTCCACCAGCTGGTATGGTAAAACCTGGCAGGCTAAGAGTTCCGTCAAGCCAGCTGTCAGACACCGGGCAAGGGGGTGACTTTGTGACATTGGCTTCTTACGCTCAAACATGTCCTTGACAGACACCTGACTGGGGGCAGATGAGCAGGAACTGCTCAAGGCGAGAGACGGAGTGGCGGATGGTTGAGAGGGGGCAAGGAGGACAGCAGTGGTTGACGTGGCTGAAGATGCTGGACCAGGAGGAGGATTGCGGCTTTGAGTTTGTGTGCTGCTTGTACTCATGTGTTGATCCCATAGGCGTTTGTGATGTGAGATCATGTGCCTTCGCAAAGCAGTTGTACCTAGGTGGCTGTTGGACTTCCCACGACTCAGTTTCTTTTGGCACAGGTTGCAAATGGCATTGCTGTTATCAGAGGCAGACACACAAAAAAACTGCCACACTGCTGAGCTTTGCAATGACGGCATTCTGGTGGTGGCAACAGCATGCGTTGATTGGCGTGCTGTCTTGCTGACCCCGGGTGCCGATACATGCTGTCTGACTGTGCCACTAGCTCCTTGCGATGACCTCCCCCCTGCTTCCAACTCGTCTCCTCCTTCTCTCTGTCTCCCCTTCTGAACTTTCCCCCTCTTCTTCTTCTCTTCGAGCAGGCACCCACGTGGCATCCACGGACACATCGTCATCATCAACCACTTCACTTGTATCTGACACCTCAGCAAAGGAAGCAGCAGCGGGTACAACATCATCATCATCATCACACTGTACGTCCATGTGTGTAATGCTGCATGACTGTCATGCCCCACTCTGACGATGTGCGGAGGCCGGCCAGGATAGCAGCACGAGTTTAGAATTTGTTTTGGTGTCGTGCTGGATCCGCCTCTCATCAGGTGCACTTGGTGGAGTCATTAGTTTTAATGGCCTCCAGCTAAGTGCTCTGAGTGGATTATACTGATCATTCTGGTCTGGGAAGTTTGGAGAGAAGGTTGGCTGTCAGTTGCTGCTCTCAGAGATAAGTGGCATTTCTAGCTTGGTTGTTTGTGTCATCTAGCCCATCCAGGTTCTGTGGAAGCAGGCTGCTCCTATCCTCCCACTTCACCATCTCAGGGAGTTCAGGGTTTTGTCAGTCCAACCTGGAGGACACAGCACACCGACCCTCAAGGTCTGCCTGTGGGCTGAGCAGCGCAGGGAAAGAGGTCAGGGATGAACTAGGTGACCCTTCCCCTGTCTCTCGTCCAGAGCCTGGTTGGTGTGTTATCGTTTATTCTGAGTAAACGTCCGTCGTGACATTATAATCCGCCATACTGTGACTGCCATTGCTCGGCGTTTTTGTGATGGCGTCAATTGATACACTGGTTGACCGCATGCAGGGTTTATCCCTAGAGGTTGCGGATCTGCGTAGGTCACACAGTGTCAGAGAGTGCTGGCATCAGGTACAGGTCAAATTGTTGGGGAGCCTAAAGTCGCTCTTCCTGAGAAATTTACAGGGGGTACTGATGATTTTTTCCGTTTCAAAGAGTCATGTAATTTGTATTTTTGATTGTGCCCATTTTCATCAGGTAATGAGGATCAGAGGGTGGGTATCATCATGTCTTTGCTTAAAGGAGACGCGCAATCCTGGGCTTTTTCTCTGCCGCCCGGTTCTCTGGCCCTCCGGTCGGTGGAAGAATTTTTTAAAGCCCTGGAATTGATTTATGATGACCCAGATCGAGTTTCGATGGCAGAATCAAAATTACGTAACTTTCTACAGGGTAAACATACTGCTGAGGTTTACTGCACAGAGTTTAGGAGATGGGCTACTGAGTCGGGGTGGAACGACCCCGCGTTACGTAGTCAGTTTTGTCAGGGGTTATCTGAAAGGTTGAAAGATGCCCTGGCTTTTCATGAATACCCAGATACTTTGGAGAACGCTATGTCTTGGGCTATACGTTTGGATAGACGTATCAGAGAGAGGTGTAAGGGTCCCTCCGTGCAGTGGATTCCTCCCGCGTGTGGTTTTGTTTCACCAGCTGACCAGGGTGATATTGCTTGTTACTCTGGGGTAGGGGAGGAACCCATGCAGTTAGGTCAGATATCGTGCCATTTGGATAGTAGAGACTTTCGAAAAGTGCACAATCTATGTTTCTATTGTGGGAAGAGGGGTCATTTTATTTTTTCTTGTCCTTATGTTAAACCACAGGGGGAAGAGATAAAGAAAAAAGAGAAAAAAAAAACTCCCCTCACACTTATGAGTATGAATGGTGTGGTGGAGCAGACTGGTATGCAAGTTCCCTGCAGTTCTCGTATTCTCGTATTCTCCTTTTAGCTATGGTGGCGCTAGAGTCTAGAAATGTGTTTGTTGATGTTTTTCTTGATTGTGGTGCTGGGGTAAATTTAATAGACTTTCTGTTTCTTCAGGGCCTGGGACTAAGTACTTGCACATTAGAGAACGAGATTCGTGTTTTTGCAATTGATTCTTCCCCTCTTTCTCAAAGGAGCCTTACTCACATTGTTCATGGTATTCACTTAAGGGTGGGTGATTCACATGCTGAGATTATTTCTTGTTTTGTCATGAAGGATTTGCCAGCTCCAATAGTTTTGGGGTTGCCATGGTTGTCTAGACATAATCCAATTATAGACTGGCAAGCGAGACAAATCATTGGTTGGAGCAAGTTTTGTTCGGATAATTGTCTTGTCACATCGGTTTCTGAAGTGTCCATTTCGGCCTTGCCTCTGTATCTCTCGGATTTTTCGGATGTCTTTTCGGAGGGTGGGGCTCAGGAATTGCCCCCTCATCGTGACTATGATTGCCCAGTTAATCTCATTCCGGGGGCTAAATTGCCTAAGTCTCGGCTTTACAACCTCTCTCAATCCGAGAGAGAGGTCATGCGAAAGTATGTCGCCGAGAGTTTGGCAAAAGGTCATATTAGACCATCTAAGTCTCCAGTGGCTGTAGGTTTGTTCTTCGTGAAGAAGAAGAAAGATGGAGACCGTGTTTGGATTTCCGGGAGTTGAACCGTATTACAGTCCGGGATCCATATCCTCTGCCTTTGATCTCTGATCTTTTTGATCAGATTGTTGGAGCCAAGTGTTCTCCAAGTTGGATTTGAGAGGAGCATACAATCTGATCAGGATCAAGGAGGGGGATGAGTGGAAAACGGCCTTCAATACGCACGAGGGTCATTTTGAGAACCTGGTAATGCCTTTTGGGTTGACGAATGCGCCAGCGGTATTTCAGCGGTTCGTCAATGATATTTTTCATCACTTGGTGGGGAGGTTCGTAGTTGTTTACCTGGATGACATTTTAATTTATTCTCCTGATCTGAAGACCCATCAGGATCATGTGAGACAGGTTTTAACGATTCTTCGGGAGAATAAGTTGTGTGCCAAATTGGAGAAATGTTTGTTTGCGGTGCAAGAGCTTCCATTCTTGGGATACTTTCTGATTCCGGTTTTCGTATGGACCCCGAAAAGGTCCGGGCGGTTCTGGAGTGGGACCGACCGGAGAATCAGAAAGCTTTGATGTGGTTCTTGGGGTTTACTAATTATTATAGAAAATTTATTTCGAATTATTCCACTCTAGTCAAACCTCTTACTGATATGACCAAGAAGGGCGCTGATGTCTCTGTCTGGTCGGATGAGGCATTGCAGGCCTTTTTGGCTATTAAGGAGCGTTTTGCGTCTGCTCCTATTCTGGTGCAGCCGGATCTATCTCAGCCATTCGTGGTGGAGGTTGATGCATCAGAGGTGGGGGTTGGGGTGGTGCTTTCGCAGGGTCCTTCTCCTGGCAAGTGGGTCCCGTGTGCCTTCTTCTCCAGGAAGCTCTCGGTGGCCGAGAGGAATTATGATGTTGGAGATAGGGAGTTGTTGGCGATCAAGTTGGCCTTTGAGGAATGGCGTCACTGGTTAGAGGGGGCGTCTCACCCCGTTACTGTGTATACAGACCATAAGAATTTGGCTTACCTGCAATCTGCCAAGCGTCTGAACCCTAGACAGGCCAGATGGTCATTGTTTTTTACCAGGTTCAATTTCGTGGTTACCTTTCGCCCAGGGGTCAAGAACGTCAAGGCAGATGCCTTGTCTCGCAGCTTCCCTGGGGGAGGTGATTCTGAAGATCCAGCACCGATTTTGGCGGATGGGGTGGTGGTCTCCGCTCTGTACCCTGAATTGGAGATGGAGGTATTGGGAGCTCAGGAGGGGGCTCCTGGTTCGTGTCCCCCAGGGAGGTTGTTTGTTCCTGAGGGCCTACGATACAAGGTGTTCAAGGAACATCACGATACTGTTCTCGCTGGACATCCTGGTGGTAAGTCCACCTGTGATCTGGTGTCCCGGAGGTTCTGGTGGCCAGGGTTACGTAAGAGTATTGAGAATTACGTGACAGCTTGTGAAACCTGCGCTCGGTCAAAGGTTGCTCATACTCGACCGCCTGGTTCACTTCTTCCATTGTCTATTCCATCTCGTCCTTGGACGCATTTGTCCATGGACTTTATTATGGACCTGCCAAGTTCCTCCGGGAGAACAGTGATTTTCGTGGTAGTCGACCGTTTCAGTAAGATGGCTCACATTATACCACTAACGAGTCTGCCTAACACTAAGACTCTTGCGCAGATTTTTGTGGTTAATATTGTGAAATTGCACGGTATTCCTTCGGATGTGGTCTCTGATAGGGGAACGCAGTTTGTCTCCAGGTTTTGGAGGGCGTTTTGCTCTCGGCTTGGTATTCAACTTTCTTTATCGTCGGCTTTTCATCCACAGTCGAATGGTCAGACGGAGCGTACCAATCAAAACCTGGAGACCTACTTGAGGCGCTTTGTGGCTGAGAATCAGGAGGACTGGTCCTCATTCTTGTCCTTAGCATAATTTGCATTGAATAACCGTAGGCAGGAGTCCACGGGTAAGTCGCCATTTTTTAGCGCATACGGTTTCCATCCTCAGTTTGGTACCTTTTCTGGGTCTGGTTCCTCCGGGATGCCAGAGGAGGAGAGATTCTCTTCTGCCTTGTCCTCTATCTGGTGGAGGATTCAAGGGAATTTGGAGAGGATGGGTGAGAGGTATAAACGAATGGCTGACAGGAGACGTGTGGGTGATCTGGTGTGGTTGTCCACTAAGAATATCAAGTTGAGAGTGCCATCTTGGAAACTGGGTCCAAGATTTGTTGGTCCGTATAAAATTTCTGCGGTGATCAATCCTGTGGCGTTTCGGCTGGATCTTCCGCAGACTTGGAGGATCCATGATGTCTTCCACAGGTCTTTACTAAAAAAATATGTTAAACCGGTGGTACCATCGCCATTGCCTCCTCCTCCTGTTTTAGTCGAGGGAAACTTGGAGTTCGAGATCTCCAGGATTCTCGACTCGAGAGCTCTTCGGGGTTCCCTCCAGTACCTGGTGCACTGGAGGGGATACGGTCCTGAGGAGAGGATGTGGGTTCCGGCGTCAGATGGCAACGCCAGCCGACTGGTGAGGGCCTTTCATAGGTCCCATCCGGATAAGGTTGGTCCAGGGTGTCCGGAAGTCACCCGTAGAAGGGGGGGTACTGTCATGCCCCACTCTGACGATGTGCGGAGGTCGGCCAGGATAGCAGCACGAGTTTAGTATTTGTTTTGGAGTCGTGCTGGATCCGCCTCTCATCAGGTGCACTGGGTTCAGTCATTAGTTTTAATGGCCTCCAGCTAAGTGCTCTGAGCGGATTATACTGATCATTCTGGTCTGGGAAGTTTGGAGGGAAGGTTGGCTGTCAGTTCCTGCTCTCAGAGATAAGTGGCATTTCTAGCTTGGTTGTTTGTGTCATCTAGCCCATCCAGGTTCTGTGCGAGCAGGCTGCTCCTATCCTCCCACTTCACCATCTCAGGGAGTTCAGGGTTTTGTCAGTCCAGGCTGGAGGACACAGCACACCGACCTTCAAGGTCTGTCTGTGGGCTGAGCAGCGCAGGGAAAGAGGTCAGGGATGAACTAGGAGGTGACCCTTCCCCTGTCTCTCGTCCAGAGCCTGGTTGGTGTGTTATCGTTTATTCTGAGTGCACGTCTGTTGTGACACTGACTGAGACATATCCCTGTTATCTACATCCTCTGGCAATAATGGTTGTGCATCACTAATTTCATCCAACTGATGTGTAAATAACTCCTCTGACGGATCAAGTGAAGCGGCTGTAGTGGCTGTGGTGGTAGTGGTGGTGGTGGCGGCGGGCGGGAGAGTGGTAACTTGAGAGCAGGTGACCGAAGCTGAGCTGGAGGAGGATGGTGCGTCAAGGTTCTTAGCGGAAGCTGTTGAAGATTGGGTGTCCTGTGTAAGCCAGTCAACAATTTTCTCCGAATTTTTCGGGTTCAGGGTACGTAGCCTCTGAACACTGGGCATTATTCCAGGGCCAGTGGAAATCACAGCACCACGACCACGACGGCCCCTGCGGGGTGGCCTGCCTCTGCCTGTCATTTCTTTTTTTAGATAAGTGGTACTATGCGTGCAAGGTACTGTGCCACCCTATATAAGTGGTTGGCAGTGGGCACAGTACAGTCTGTGTGGGCCTGACACACACTGGCTTGCGACTGGGAATATATCACAGAGAAATAATAAATGGACTTTTTTTTATCTGCAAGGTTTTGTGAGTGACACCCTGTAACGGTATGAGTGGTGGCCTAGCCAGTGGCCACAGTACAGTCTATGGGCCAGACACTCACTGGCATGCAACTGGGATTATATCACAGAGAAATAATAAATGGACTTTTTTTTATCTGCAAGGTACTGTGTGAGTGACATCCTGTATGAATGGTGTGCACACAGTACAGTCTGTGGGCCAGACACTCACTGGCATGCAACTGGGATTATATCGCAGAGAAATAATAAATGGACTTTTTTTTTATCTGCAAGGTATTGTGAGTGACACCTTGTATGAATGGTGTGCACACAGTACAGTCTGTGGGCCAGACACTCACTGGCATGCAACTGGGATTATATCACAGAGAAATAATAAATTGACTTTTTTTTATCTGCAAGGTACTGTCTGTGACACCCTGTATGAATGGTGTGCACACAGTACTGTCTGTGACTGTGAGCCTGCAGCCTCTCACACACGGGCAGGCAACAGCAATATATATATACAGGGAGTGCAGAATTATTAGGCAAGTTGTATTTTTGAGGATTAATTTTATTATTGAACAACAACCATGTTCTCAATGAACCCAAAAAACTCATTAATATCAAAGCAGAATATTTTTGGAAGTAGTTTTTAGTTTGTTTTTAGTTTTAGCTATTTTAGGGGGATATCTGTGTGTGCAGGTGACTATTACTGTGCATAATTATTAGGCAACTTAACAAAAAACAAATATATACCCATTTCAATTATTTATTTTTACTAGTGAAACCAATATAACATCTCAACATTTACAAATATACATTTCTGACATTCAAAAACAAAACAAAAACAAATCAGTGACCAATATAGCCACCTTTCTTTGCAAGGACACTCAAAAGCCTGCCATCCATGGATTCTGTCAGTGTTTTGATCTGTTCACCATCAACATTGCGTGAAGCAGCAACCACAGCCTCCCAGACACTGTTCAGAGAGGTGTACTGTTTTCCCTCCTTGTAAATCTCACATTTGATGATGGACCACAGGTTCTCAATGGGGTTCAGATCAGGTGAACAAGGAGGCCATGTCATTAGATTTTCTTCTTTTATACCCTTTCTTGCCAGCCACGCTGTGGAGTACTTGGACGCGTGTGATGGAGCATTGTCCTGCATGAAAATCATGTTTTTCTTGAAGGATGCAGACTTCTTCCTGTACCACTGCTTGAAGAAGGTGTCTTCCAGAAACTGGCAGTAGGACTGGGAGTTGAGCTTGACTCCATCCTCAACCCGAAAAGGCCCCACAAGCTCATCTTTGATGATACCAGCCCAAACCAGTACTCCACCTCCACCTTGCTGGCGTCTGAGTCGGACTGGAGCTCTCTGCCCTTTACCAATCCAGCCACGGGCCCATCCATCTGGCCCATCAAGACTCACTCTCATTTCATCAGTCCATAAAACCTTAGAAAAATCAGTCTTGAGATATTTCTTGGCCCAGTCTTGACGTTTCAGCTTGTGTGTCTTGTTCAGTGGTGGTCGTCTTTCAGCCTTTCTTACCTTGGCCATGTCTCTGAGTATTGCACACCTTGTGCTTTTGGGCACTCCAGTGATGTTGCAGCTCTGAAATATGGCCAAACTGGTGGCAAGTGGCATCTTGGCAGCTGCACGCTTGACTTTTTTCAGTTCATGGGCAGTTATTTTGCGCCTTGGTTTTTCCAGACGCTTCTTGCGACCCTGTTGACTATTTTGAATGAAACGCTTGATTGTTCGATGATCACGCTTCAGAAGCTTTGCAATTTTAAGAGTGCTGCATCCCTCTGCAAGATATCTCACTATTTTTGACTTTTCTGAGCCTGTCAAGTCCTTCTTTTGACCCATTTTGCCAAAGGAAAGGAAGTTGCCTAATAATTATGCACACCTAATATAGGGTTTTGATGTCATTAGACCACACCCCTTCTCATTACAGAGATGCACATCACCTAATATGCTTATTTGGTAGTAGGCTTTCGAGCCTATACAGCTTGGAGTAAGACAACATGCATAAAGAGGATGATGTGGTCAAAATACTCATTTGCCTAATAATTCTGCACGCAGTGTATATATATATATTAAAAAAAAGCAGACTGATGTACCAGCCCTAAAAAGGGCTTTTTGGGGTGCTGTCAGGACGCTGTCCTTACAGCAGATGAGTCTGTGGACACAGAACACTGCCCTAGCTAACGCTTTCCCTATTAGATCAGCAGCACTCTCCCTCCTCTCACTAAGAATGCAGCTTCCGAATGAATCTAAAATGGATGCTGTCCAGGAGGTGGGAGGGTCTGGGAGGGAGGGTCTGCTGCTGATTGGCTGGAATGTGTCTGCTGACTGTGAGGTACAGGGTCAAAGTTTGCTTAATGATGATGTATAGGGGGCGGACCGAACATCGCATATGTTCGCCCGCCGCGGCGAACGCGAACAAGCTATGTTCGCCGGGAACTATTCGCCGGCGAACTATTCGGGACATCTCTCTCTACTGAGCAATGCGTCATATAGAAGAAACCGCAGCACTCTCCTGTCTTCAATTCTGTGGAATTTATTTCACCAGCAAAAAAAAAAAAAATGCGACGTTTCGACCGTAAAGGTCTTTCTCAAGCAACCTGCTTGAGAAAGACCTTTACGGTCGAAACGTCGCATTTTTTTTGCTGGTGAAATAAATTCTACTGAATTGAAGACAGGAGAGTTCTGCGGTTTCTACTATATGACGCATCCAAGGGGGAACTTCTGACTGGCTCCCAACACGGCTGGCACCACCACAAGATAAGACTTTAATTTTTCGTTGTGATGCTATACGCATTTTTTCCTATTCTCTACTGAACAATACCACGTATGGGAGGCTCTACCTTTTTCAGTGGGAAGGCACAGTACATAGACAGAACCAGTAGTGAAATCACCCTGTAATCACTGAGGGGTTGTTTTGTCTAGGACTGGTCTCGGCTTTTATGCGGATACTTGGACAGGTGTTTACCGTTATACACACCTACCCATGACCACTAATTCAGTGTGGGAATGTACTAGTCACAATACACTGTGCAATAGAGTAATATATACTACACAGATGAGGGTCCTTTCTAACACAGCTAGCCCTCAGTAGTGTTGTGACGGTGATATTGGAAATTGGATAATATATGCTGTATCCCACTTTCCATACATTTACATCCTACTATTGCCTGTCTCTGTAATAAGAGAAATATTGTTTTGCCCTTTTATACTTGAATTTATAATAAAGATTTATTATTTTATTTTAAACCGCTTATCAGGTAGTGACTCTTCAATATTAGTGGGGTGAATCTACCACATATTTTTCCGTTAGCCACAGCAATAATATTCTGGGCTTAAAAAAAAACATCCATTTTAGGTAAAATACTAAATTTTATAGCCCTTGCTGCATCTGTCAGTGTGAAATTCAAGCGTTATATACTGATGTCATATTCTGTTATTAAAACAACACCCATTTTGGGCAAAAAACTAAATTTGTGGCCTTGTCTGCATCTGTCATTGTAAGATACAAGCTTGAAATACAGCAATAATATTCTGGGTTTAAAAAAACAAAACATTTTGGGCAAAGTACTTAATATTGCAGCCTTTGCTGCATCTGTCATTGTGAGATACACGCGTTAGATACTGCTGTTCTATTCTGCTATTAAATTATTTTTTATTTTTTAACAAAATACTTAATTTGCAGCCTTTGCTGTGTCTGTCAGTGTGAGATACATGTGTTTTATACTGCTGTTCTATTCTGTTATTAAAAAAACGCCTATTTTGGGCAAAAAACTTAATTTTGCAGCCTTTTCTGCATCTGTCATTGTGAGATACATCCTTTAGATACTGTTGTTCTATTCTGTTATTAAAAAAACACCCATTTTGGGCAAGATCCTAATTTTCAGAAATATGAGGAGAGTGTCAAATAAGGGACGTGGCCCCGTTCGTGGTGCTGCTGCTGGATCTCTTGTTGCAGGGAGAGGATGTGGTCAATCTGTGCCAGCTACACGCACAAGTGAAACATCTTCCTCAGGTGCGAGTAGGCGACAGAACCTTTAGCATTATTTGGTCGGGCCTAAGGCGGCTCTACGAATGGTGAGGCCAAAACAAGTACAGGCAATAGTAGATTGGTTGCTGACAGTGCCTCCAGTTCCTTTACATTGTCTCCCACCTAGTCTCCTGCTGAAAGACCACAGTTGACACCTGCAGCCGATGTCCATCAGTTTTTCACCTCACCCCCTTGCAAATCAGCCAAGCAGTCTGAGCCCCAAGTCATGCAGCAGTCTCTGCTAGCAGGCTTTCCCAGTGCCATCCACCTAGCCCTGCCTCAAAAGTGGAACAGATTGAGTGCACCGATGCCCAACCACTTATGTTTCAAGATGAGTACATGGAGGACCACCGCAGCACGTCTCCCACATGGAATCAAGGTCATGCGAGTGACCTGTGTAGTTCGGAGGAAGAGGCGGTGGTCGCACAGAGCCACAAGCACAGCAGAAGAGGGAGCAGGGTGCAAAAGCGGAGCGACCGTCCCCTAGACAGTACGCCTGCTACTGCCCACCGCAGCAAGGGACCGAGCACACCAAAGCCAGCTCCAAGGAGTTCCCTGGCGTGGCAGTTCTTCAGACAATGTGCTGATGACAAGACACGAGTGGTTTGCACGCTGTGCAATCAGGGCCTGAAGCGAGGCATAGAGGTTCTCAACCTGAGCATAACCTGCATGACCAGGCATCTAAGTGCAAAGCACAAGCTGTAGTGGAGTAGACTCCTCAAAAATCAAGAAAGGTCTCGGGATCCTCCTGCTTCCTCTTCTGCTGCAGTCGCGGCCTCTTCATCCACCTCTGGAGTGACAGTGCCACCTGCCACCCCGCAAACAGAATATCTGCCAGCAATATCACCACCTGGGTCACCAAGTATCTCCACAATGTCCCACGGAAGCGTTCAGCTCTCCATCTATAAAACACTGCAGCGGAAGAGGAAGTACCCCCCTACCCACACGCGATCCCTGGCCCTGAATGCAAGCATTTCAAAATTACTGTCCTTTGAAATGCTGTCATTCCCTCTGGTGGAGACGGAGAGTTTTAAAAGCCTTATGGTGGTGGCTGTCCCACAGTATGTCGTGCCCAGCCGTCAATACTTTTCCAGGCTTGCCATCCCTTCCCTGCACAACCAAATGGGGGACAAAATCAGGTGTGCACTGCACAAGGCCATCTGTGGCAAGGTTCACCTAACTACGGATACGTGTACCAGTAAGCACAGTCAGGGATGCTATATCTCCCTAACAGCACACTGGGTAAATGCAGTAGTGGCTGGGCCTTAGGCGGATAGCAGTTTGGCGCATGTCCTTCCACCACGAGGATTGCAGGGCGCTTCTCTTTGCCTCCTGTTGCTTCCTCCTCCTTCTCCGCTTCCTCATCCTCTACCAGCTCCTCATCCGGTCAGCATCCGGTTAGCGACACCTTCAACACCAACTTCAGCACAGCTAGGGGTTAAAGACCGCAGGCAGTATTAAAACTTATCTGTTTTGGGGACAAACCTCACACCGCGCAGGCGCTGTGGACGGGCCTTGAACAACAGACCGATGAGTGGTTGGTGCCAGTGAGCCTCAAGCCCGGCCTGTGGTGTGCAATAATGGGCGAAATCTTGTAGCAGCTCTGGGACTAGCCGGTTTGACGCACATCCCTTGCCTGGCGCATGTGCTGAATTTGGTGGTGCAGAGGTTCCTTAAAAATTACCCCGATATGTCAGAGCTGCTGCAGAAAGTGTGGGCCGTCTGTGCGTGCTTTCGGCGTTCTCACCCTGCTGCTGCTCGCATGTTAGAGCTGCAGCGTAACTTCAGCCTTTCCGCTCAACGTCTCATATGCGACGTGCCCACAAGATGGAACTCCACCTTGCACATGCTGGCCAGACTGTGCGAGCAGCAGCAGGCCATAGTGGAGTTTCAGCTGCAGCACGCACAGGTGAGTCGCTCTGCGGAACAGCACCACTACACCACCAATGTCTGGGCCTCCATGCGAGACCTGTGTTACTTGTTGCGCTTTTTCGAGTACTCCACCAACATGGCCAGTGCCGATAGCGTCGTTTTCAGCGTAACTATCCCACTTCTATGCCTCCTTGAAAAAACGCTGCTGGCGATGATGGAAGAGGATGTGGCACAGGAAGAGGAGGAGGAAGAGGGATCATTTCATAGGGTTTCCGGCCAGTAGTGTACCCTAATTTTTTTAAAAATTAATAAAAAAATGAAAACCAAAAGCCAGTGTTGGCTACCGCGTCCTCCTCCACCGCTGCTTCCACCCACACCGCTATGTCCACCGCCTCCTACTCCATATGGACCTCCACCTCACAAATTAAGTTTCTTTTTTTTTATTTGTACGTATTTTATTTTATGTCATTTCACTAATTTGTCTGTTACATTTTCAGGTAAAATTCACAATTTTTTTGTGTGATATACTACTGCTATACCTAGTAGACAGGTAAAAAAAAATCACTAATTTGTCTGTTACATATTCGGGGAAATTCACAAATGTTTGGGTGTGATATACCAGGCTGTACCTAGTAGACAGGTAAAAACATTTCACTAAGGCCTCATGCCCACGACCGTTCAGTTTTTTGAGGTCTGCAAACCACGGATCTTCAAAAAACGGAAGCTGGACGGAACGGAACGGGCGGCCCATTGTAGACATGCCTATTCTTGTCCACAAAACGGACAAGAATAGGACATGCTATATTTTTTTTGCAGGGCCTCGGAATGGAGCAACGGATGCGGACAGCACACGGAGTGCTGTCCGCTTCTTTTGTGGCCCCATTAAAGTGAATTGGTCCGCACCCAAGCCGCAAAAACTGCGGTTTCGATGGGGACCCAAAAAACGGTTGTGTGCATGAGGCCTAATTTGTATGTTACATTTTCGGGTGAAATTCATCAATTTTTGGGTGTGATATACCACTGCTATACCTAGTAGACAGGTAAAAAAAAAAACATTCATTTGTCTGTTACATATTCTCGGAGGAAATTCACCAATTTTTGGGTGTGATATACACCGACTGTACCTAGTAGACAGGTAAACAAATGTCACAAATTTGTCTGTTACATTCTTGGGTGACATTTGACCATTTTTGCCATGATTAAACACCTGCTCTGCATAGGTGATAGGGACATAAATTTAAAAAATCATCTGTTACATTGTCAGGTGACACTTTACCAATTTTGTCGTATACCAACCCCTGCTCTGCATAGATGACAGGGAATTACATTTCAAAAATTCTTCTTTAATTGATGCGTGCCCCCCTCCTTTCACTCAATGCTTAAACTTTAACAATAATTTGTCCCACCTTTCCGCTCGATCGCATTTCATTTCAAACAATTAACCTCCCTTGGATGTGGTATCCCTTTCTCACGCTCCCTCTCCGGCGTGGAACCATGATTCGCCGATAACCGTGATCAACATGGTAGGCTCAGAAAAGAACATCGAAAGTTGATAGAGAAGATATCCAAATGGATTGTGGACGTCACGGTGACATGCGATCAGGCAGATTTTATCTAGAGTCAACAAAGTGGCAGGGTCTCTCCTGTCTAATGTTTCCAAATCCTAAATACCCCAGCGACATTCCCTATAATTTATTATTAATCATTCCAATAACAGGGCAATTTAAGAGTCTGGTATTGTTATTTATTGTCACTACCTCCTCAAGTTGGGAAATTGCCGGTCGCCCCCTACTTTCCTTTGATTCTTCCGTTTTAATAACTTATCCCACATTTCCGCTCGATCACAATTAAATCTCATCCATTGATCTCCCTTGGATGTGCTATCCCTTTCTCACGCTCTCTCTCCGGCGAGGAACCCGGATTCGCCGCTAACCGTGATCAACATGGTGGGCGCAGAAAAGAAAATTGAAAGTTGATAGAGCAAATATCCAATTATATCGTGAACATCATAGGGACGTGCAACATAGTGGAACAGTATGTGTGCACACGCTTACACAAACTGACTGATGGTTCTGACCCCTGCCACTTCTGGGTCTCCAAATTGGGCACATGGCCTGAGCTTGCCCTTTACGCCTTGGAGGTGCTGGCCTACCCTGCAGCCAGTGTATTGTCTGAACGTGTGTTTAGCACGACTGGAGGTGGTTTTCACAGGTTATATTTCCCAATGTTTTGGGGTGTACCCTAATTAAAAAAAAATAAAACTAAATTTAAAACCAAAAAGCAGTGTAGGCTACTTCCTCCTCCTCCACCGCCGCTTCCACCTACACCGCCACCTCCACGGCCTCCTCAACCTCCTACTCCACATGGACCTCGTCCTCCTAGATCAAGATTCTTATTTTTTATTTTTTCGTATTTTATGTTATTTAAAGTCATTTCTCTATCCACATTTATTTGCAGAGCACTTGCCATGCTCTTAACCACATTTTGCTGGCATTTGCAGCCCTTTAGCCCTTTCCATGACAATTTTAGAGACATTTTAGAGCTCCAAAGTTCGGGTCCCCATTGATTTTAATGGGGTTCGGGTTCGGGGTCAAGTTCGGGTCAAGATCGGGTCCCGAACTCAAATTTTTTTGTGAAGTTCGGCCGAACCCGTCGAACCCGAACATTCAGGTGTTCGCTCAACTCTACCAGCAACTTTCAAGAAAAAAATATTAATTTTTTCTCATTTGAACCAAAAGACAGCATTTTTTTTTCAGAAATTTTTGGAAAGTTTCTACATTTGATTATTGCCTGCACAGCGCCTAAACAGCATTCTGCTGCTGAGCAATTACACTTTTCTTTTCAGTGCACTATGTCTGTCCGGTGTTAATTAATCAGTTGCATTATAGAAAAAGCATTTATGTATAATAATGCCATTTCTATACCATTGAAATTAAATGCGAATTACACTGTAGACCAAAATATTACCACCTTTCCTGCAGTGGTATATTGTTGGGTTGTAGGAGGGGGGAATAATTGCATTACAAGTTTGCAACATGTGATTTGTAGTAGAGAAAAGTATTTTTGAAACTTCATTTTTAAGCACAAATAATACAGTGGGAAGAACCGGCGCTAATACTGCATTATTCCATATTAACATAGTAACATAGTATATAAGGCCGAAAAAATTAATTTCTCCACCCAGTTCAGCCTGTTGTCCTGCAAGTTGATCCAGAGGAAGGCGAAAAAAAAAACTTGTAAGGTAGAAGCCAATTTTCCCCACTTAAGGGGAAAAAAGTTCCTTCCTGACTCCAATCAGGCAATCAGAATAAATCCCTGGATCAGCAACCCATCTCTAGTAGCTACAGCCTATAATATTATTACACTCCAGAAATACATCCAGGCCCCTCTTGAATAGAGTTGAGCGAACACCTGGATGTTCGGGTTCGAGAAGTTCGGCCGAACTTCCCGGAAATGTTCGGGTTCGGGATCCGAACTCGACTCGAAATTCGCCCCGAACCCGAACCCCATTGAAGTCAATGGGGACCCGAACTTTTCTGCACTAAAAAGGCTGCAAAATAGCCCAGGAAAGGGCTAGAGGGCTGCAAAAGGCAGCAAAATGTAGGTAAATCCCCTGCAAACAAATGTGGATAGGGAAATGAATTAAAATAAAAATAAAATAAATTAAAATTAACCAATATCAATTGGAGAGAGGTCTCATGGCAGAGAATCAGGCTTCATGTCATAGCAGAGAATCAGGCTTCACATCACCCACCACTGGAACAGGCCATTGTCAGATATTTAGGCCCCGGCACCCAGACAGAGGAGAGAGGTCCCATAGCAGAGAATCAGGCTTCATGTCATAGCAGAGAATCAGGCTTCAAGTCATAGCAGAGAATCAGGCTTCAAGTCATAGCAGAGAATCAGGCTTCATGTCATAGCAGAGAATCAGGCTTCATGGCATAGCAGAGAATCATGCTTCACGTCACCCACCACTGGAACAGGCCACTGTCAGGTATTTTTAGGCCCCGGCACCCAGACAGAGGAGAGAGGTCCCAAAGCAGAGAAGCAGGCTTCATGTCACCCACCACTGGAACAGGCCATTGTCAGATATTTTAAGGCCCCGGCACCCAGACAGAGGAGAGAGGTCCCATAGCAGAGAATGAGGCTTCATGTCATAGCAGAGAATCAGGCTTCAAGTCATAGCAGAGAATCAGGCTTCATGTCACAGCAGAGAATCAGGTTTCACGTCACCCACCACTGGAACAGGCCATTGTCAGATATTTAGGCCCCGGCACCCAAACAGAGGAGAGCGGTCCCATAGCAGAGAATCAGGCTTCATGTCACCCACCACTGGAACAGGCCATTGTCAGATATTTTTAGGCCCCGGCACCCAGACAGAGGAGAGAGGTCCCATAGCAGAGAATCAGGCTTCATGTCATAGCAGAGAATCAGGCTTCAAGTCATAGCAGAGAATCAGGCTTCATGTCATAGCAGAGAATCAGGCTTCATGTCACCCACCACTGGAACAGGCCATTGTCAGATATTTAGGCCCCGGCACCCAGACAGAGGAGAGAGGTCCCATAGCAGAGAATCAGGCTTCATGGCATAGCAGAGAATCAGGCTTCACGTCACCCACCACTGGAACAGGCCATTGTCAGATATTTAGGCCCCGGCACACAGACAGAGGAGAGAGGTCCCATAGCAGAGAATAAGGCTTCAAGTCATAGCAGAGAATCAGGCTTCATGTCATAGCAGAGAATCAGGCTTCATGTCACCCACCACTGGAACAGGCCATTGTCAGATATTTTTAGGCCCCGGCACCCAGACAGAGGAGAGAGGTCCCATAGCAGAGAATCAGGCTTCATGTCATAGCAGAGAATCAGGCTTCATGTCACCCAACACTGGAACAGGCCATTGTCAGATATTTTTAGGCCCCGGCACCCAGACAGAGGAGAGAGGTCCCATAGCAGAGAATCGGGCTTCATGTCATAGCAGAGAATCATGCGTCATGTCACCCACCACTGGAACAGGCCACTGTCAGATATTTTTAGGCCCCGGCACCCAGACAGAGGAGAGGTTCATTCAACTTTGGGTTGCCCCGCAATATAATGGTAAAATGAAAATAAAAAAAGGATTAAATGAGGAAGTGCCCTGGAGTACAATAATATATGGTTAAGGGGAGGTAGTTATAAATGTCTAATCTGCACAAGTGATGGACAGGTCCTGTGGGATCCATGCTTGGTTCATTTTTATGAACATCAGCTTGTCCACATTGGCTGTAGACAGGCGGCTGTAGAAGTTGAATGGGGCCGAACCATCAGTCAGTACGTGGAGGGGTGTGCACAGGTACTGTTCCACCATGTTAGTGAAATGTTGCCTCCTGCTAACACGTTCCGTATCAGGTGGTGGTGCAGTTAGCTGTGGCGTGGTGACAAAACTTTTCCACATCTCTGCCATGCTAACCCTGCCCTCAGAGGAGCTGGCCGTGACACAGCTGCGTTGGCGACCTCTTGCTCCTCCTCTGCCTTCGCCTTGGGCTTCCACTTGTTCCCCTGTGACATTTGGGAATTCTCTCAATAGCGTGTCTACCAACGTGCGCTTGTACTCGCGCATCTTCCTATCACGCTCCAGTGCAGGAAGTAAGGTGGGCACATTGTCTTTGTACCGGGGATCCAGCAGGGTGGCAACCTAGTAGTCCGCACACGTTAAAATGTGGGCAACTCTGCTGTCGTTGCGCAGGCACTGCAGCATGTAGTCGCTCATGTGTGCCAGGCTGCCCAGAGGTAAGGACAAGCTGTCCTCTGTGGGAGGCGTATCGTCATCGTCCTGCGTTTCCCCCCAGGAACGCACCAGTGATGGGCCCGAGCTGCGTTGGGTGCCACCCCGCTGTGAACATGCTTCATCCTCATCCTCCTCCACCTCCTCCTCATCCTCGTCCTCCTCGTCCTCCAGTAGAGGGCCCTGTCTGGCCACATTTGTACCTGGCCTCTGCTGTTGCAAAAAACCTCCCTCTGAGTCACTTCTAAGAGACTGGCCTGAAAGTGCTAAAAATGACCCCTCTTCCTCCTCTTCCTCCTCCTCCTCCTGGTCCACCTCCTCTTCTATCATCGCCCTAAGTGTTTTCACAAGGAGACATAGAAGTGGTATTGTAACGCTGATAACGGCGTCATCGCCACTGGCCACGTTGGTGGAGTACTCGAACAGCGCAACAGGGCACACAGGTCTCGCATGGAGGCCCAGTCATTGATGGTGAAGTGGTGCTGTTCCGCAGTGTGACTGACCCGTGCGTGCTGCAGCTGAAACTCCACTATGGCCTGCTGCTGCTCGCACAGTCTGTCCAGCATGTGCAAGGTGGAGTTCCACCTGGTGGGCACGTGGCATATGAGGCGGTGAGCGGGAAGGCCGAAGTTACGCTGTAGCGCAGACAGGCGAGCAGCGGTAGGATGTGAACGCCGGAAGCGCGCACAGACGGCCCGCACTTTACAGGGAGTGCAGAATTATTAGGCAAGTTGTATTTTTGAGGATTAATTTTATT